>NC_090924.1:44752342-45397889 GCF_040938575.1 Ambystoma mexicanum | reverse complement strand
GTACAAAGAAATGTTGCACAATGAACAGCAACATGAAGAAGTATTCCAGGCCCAACTAGATAAAGACACTCCTGACAGTAGTCAACCACCTGTTACAGGAAGACAAGAACGACTGGGACAGCCACTAATAGCAAATGAGGCAGAATTAGCTGTGACAGAAGTAGAAAACACTAGGGGGCCGATTCATGGAACAAACGTGCGCCGAAAATCCCAGTGCAAGCAGGTGCAAGGTGGCGCAAGCGTGAGAAAGCAAGCGCACACGTGCGATTCAAGGAAGGCGCTGCACGTGTATACCACTGGTTGTGCACCAAATCCGTGCATAGTGCACGCGGGCGCACACGTCATCAAACGGTGTGTGCTACGGGCACAGCAAAAGCGCACATAGTACGGCGCACACAGTAAAAGTGGGCGGAACAGTGGGCGTAACACGCAGAATGGGGAATAACGTATGAAAAAGAAGGCGTAACTGGGGAAGTACTGCAGGGAACTACACGGAACGCCCACATGCACGCGAACAACCCGTATTCATGGATCCGAAAATATGGGAAACCTGCGCACGGCAAAAGAAGCGCATAGGCGTCAACGCGTCCGACACAGGAAGCAGGCGGAAGCGTCCCTGCGCACAGTATAAAAGTGCACGCAAACAACAAACACGTATCTACCGCTACGATGAATGCCCCATTTGTCGCAGCACTGATCGTGGGACACCGAAGGAGCAGGAGAATACCCAGGGCTCACATTTTTTCACCCCGGACAAGCCTTTTTGGGATACTTGACGACCAGGTCTACGGCAGGTATAGGTTTCCACCTCGTATCATCCTAGACCTGGTCAAGGAGTGGGAAGATAACCTTATATCCCCCACCCTCTGCTCCCAAGCATTGAGCCCATTGGAGAAGGTGCTCAATGTCCTGCATTTTTTGGCCACTGGGTCATTTCAGCGGACTACTGCCATAGTGGGGAGGGTCTCACAGGCCACGCAGTCACGCTGCCTACACCAGGTCTTGGCAATCATGACAGCGCGCCCCTCAGTCCGCAGGCACATATACATGCCCAGAAGACCCGCAGAAAGGCAGGCCATTGTCCAGGACTTTTACAGGGTGGCACACTTCCCCAAAGTGCTTGGTGCCATAGATTGCACCCATGAGGCCCTACGTCCACCTAGGGCCACTAAGCACATCTACTGAAACCGCAAGCACTGGCATTCCATCAACGTGCAGGTGGTATGCGATGCAAAGGGAATCATCACCTCTGTCTATGCAAACTACCCTGGCTCCACCCATGACAGTTTCATATACAGAATGTCCGCCCTGAGCCGGGCCCTGGAAGCTGGGCAGCATGGCGCACATGTCTCCTAGGTGAGTACAAATGCCTGTGCACATGCATGCATGTCACACACAGACACAAATACACAAACCCCAATAATCACAACCATCATCACCTCTCCAGGGGACAGTGCCTACCCTCTGAGCAACCACATGATGACGCCAATCCGGAACCCCACCACACCACCCCAGGTAAGATACAATGCTGCCCATATTGCAACCAGGGCCATAGTGGAGCGCATATTCGGAGTGCTCAAGTCACGCTTCCGCTCCCTTGACCGCTCTGGCGGGCAGCTACTCTATGCACCCCCAGTAGTGTGCAAGATCATTGTGGCAGCATGTGTCCTGCACAATGTTGCAACACGGCAGGGCGTACCGGTGGACATGGTGGTGCCCCCACATCTCCAACCACAGGCACAGGCGCTGCCCATGGGAGGGGCAGGGCACGTGGCGAGGCAGCCCGGACCCAGCTTGTGGCCACATTTTTCACCTAAACTCCCACCCCTGCGGAGTGCATACAGGCCTGGCACATACCAGGTGACAATCGATGATGACAAAGAGACAGTCAACTGTCACAACCTTACCACCCTGAGAATGTTTCCATGGAAGTGCCACATCCCTAGCTACTTAAACATAAGCAATCCTGTGTGACCAAAAGGCACACATGCAAGGTGTCAATCACACAGACCTGCAAAACAGGCCATGACTATCACTGCTATGTCACCCAAACCCTCCCAAACCACAACGTGACATGGCAAGCAATAGCTATACACCAACACAGTACCAATAAGGTACACATTGACATGTGAAAAATGTAAAGTGGCATCAGACAATGATGCCTGACATGGAATCAGATGAAATAACTGACCAACAACCTCCCACCCAAAAGAGGTCATACCCAAATGCATTCCAACAGTTGTAGTTTTAACAAAGAATTCCTGTCTACATGCACATTGTGCATTGCAGAATCAACACTGCAGCTTCTGTGTGCCGTGCCCACCTCATGCAACACACTGATCAGCGCACAGCATAGTGAACAGCCATTGTGTGTGACGCACACCCTGAGCATCACATCCAAGCGACAAACTACATCAAAAAGCAAATTACACATCTACAGGATCCTCAATAGGTCATAGATCATGTGCTGCAGGGACACAGTGGGCACCAGAAGACAAACAGAGTGTACATGTGGACATGGAAGGGTGGTTGTACATGTAGTGGATCATAGAGCGAGTGTGTGGGTCAGTAGGGACATGCACTCAATATATGCATGTGCAGTCAAGTGACCATCAGTTTCCTCTACACAGCACATGTGAACATTCACCATGTGTACACCCCAGCATGTCACGCCACAACTATTCCCTTACGCCTGAAAGGTAAACACAACACATGAACAGGCATTGATCAGCAGAATACATCATGTACATAGGATACTGCAATTACAATGTCAGGGTGTGCATCACACTGTAGGGCAAGGCAACTGTCAACAACAAAAAAACACCCCCCTCCCTCACAAATCACCATGACCCACTGAACAACTGCACCTGGGTTATCTGGCCTTCATCCTGAAGTTCACCTGGCCACAGGATCACCCTTCCCCTTTGTCACCATCTCCCACCTTGTGTGCAAAAAGTGTCCACCACCCTCATAGGCCACCTTGACTTGCAAAAACACCTCATCAAAGAGAACTCAAAGCAGGCCAACACAGAAGCCAAGAAAAAAGCCTGCAGGCAGCAAAACAAACCAGAAGACCCTCCAGTAGATGACTTGAAGTAGCAGTACGTCACAAAGCCCAAGTACTACCACAATGACGTAACAACCAAGGTAGCACAGTAAAACAATGTCACAACAGGATGTGTACCATGTGTGGTACATAACACAGAATAATGCACCACGAACTGATGTGTACTGTCACTGCTCCCGTGTACAGGTGCAGGAGTGGCACGAACCAACCACCCCACCGTGGCTGGGTGCCTGCAAGGTCAAACTCACACAGGGTTCTGAGATCCTGGTGGGGAAGGAGGGTCAGGGATATGCAGTTGGGACAGGCATTGCTATCCTGGATAACCGGAATGACGGGCAGGAGAGGGGAGTAGGATTCACATGGGAAAGTAGGAAATGCACAAAACTGTACTACTCACATTAACACATACACAAGTACACCAAGCTTTATCATCATGCACATAGTAACAAATTACTCAAATGGAAGACAAACAGAAACTTATCTCTGGGGTGAGTGCTGGCCTCCTGCCTGCGCACTCTCAGGTCCGGCAACAGGAGCAGTTTAATGCTGCAAAGAGAGCCACAGTTACTAATCTGTGCGTGCCTATAACACACAAACACACCACCATATATGCCCCAAAGTAACAAAATACTCTACAAACAAACAATCTGTTGTGGATGGTTCATACACAGTCAATGCAGTAAGTCATGCGCCGCTGGGTGCGTTGCAAATGGAAGACCAATGTGTCATGAATCACACAACATGCAATGTTCCCTGGGTAAGCAGCCAGACGCATATAGCAAGTAATGACTTCACAACAAGTCGTGTTCCACCATGACCCAAATAAAGTAGGTAGTGCATGTGTCAAATTCTACATGGTAATGAAATGCACTGCACACAAGTCTGTCCCTTGCCTTCTGTCCCTGTGAGCTGCTTCTTTCAATGTCTCGGAATGCTACATGGCTAATACAAGTGCCTCAATGGACCATGGTGGACCGGAGGGTATGTGCCACTGGCCCTGCAGGTGCACCAGACAACTTTCCCATCAACTAGCCATTAGTCCACCAACGCATCTCAGCTGTATTGTGAGCTTCAACACCAATATTTGTCCAAGCTTACCGTCAGTGCTGCTACTAAGCATGCATGTGCAACTGGCCAGGTGGAAGATCTGCTGCGTTGTGGCCCCCCTGTCCTGCTCACCTTGCCTGGAGTCCCTTGAAATACGTCAGCTGTTTTCGGATGTATGAGCGCAATCCCTGTGCCTCTGCTTGCGCACACATGCGCATGTCGGCACCACCAAACATGTCCAGCTACCAGACGTCCAATGGCCCATGTCTGCTGGCAAAGGTGGTCTGGAGGCTCATTCCCCTGCAGAAAGGGCATGAAACACATGATTAATGCTTTAAAATCATATGTGTGTGTCTCTTCAGGCATTACATGACTGGACCATGTCAGAGACGTACAACACAAATCACACCATCAGTCCGTCTTTCACAGGAAAACTGTTGAACACACCATTTACGCCATGAATTGCAACAAGCACATGTACAGTATAGATAATAAACATACTACACAATGAATAGCAATGAATGTACACATCAATCATAAAACCCCCATCTAGTGAATGAAGAACAGTGGTCAATAAAACCCCTATCATCCCCACTAGGGGTGTTAACACAAGTTTCACAGCAGCAGACATGCCACATATATGACAGTCCAGAGCCCTTGTGTAATAGGCTGTTACACCGAACCATCCTTGCGAGTCGATGGATAAGGGAAGCAGGAGAGGCATATGTGAGTCAAGAACCCCAAGCTGCAACACATACACAAGACAAGCTTGAAGGGCCCAGCTGGAACAGACAGTGGAAGCTCTCAAAAGCCACAAAGCACAACACTGTCACATGAAAGCACAATAGACAAACAATTTTAAACTATATTAACTAATTACACTAACTATGAAAAACCTACAATACCTATTTAAACTAACTATCAAAATGAAACTAAACTAACTAAATTAAAAGAAAAATCAAAAATGGCCACATACGACCCAGTGGGGAGGCACCCAGGAGGGGGGAGGTACAGGGTGCTGCTCAACACCCACATGCGATGATGTTGAGGAAAAAAAACCTCCATGGGCTCAACGCCTGCACAGCCCGACCTATGTGGGAGATAGATTGTCGTCCGAGTCTGGCTCTTCCTGGAAAGGAGGACGTGGCACAGGAGCCTGACCACGCCTAGCTGCAGCTTGCCCCTCGCCGGCAGCAAGTCTGCCGGAACGGGTGAGCCTAGTTCTGTGCGGCGGTCACACGTAGGTCTGCATGCAGAACCTCCCGTGATACACGTGCTTCCTCTTGCAAGGTAGCACGTGTAACATGGAGTTCATCCTGCAAGGCCTGGCTGGACAACTGCTGCACCTCCCTGCAAGCATGTAGCTCAGCATAGATGGTACGCTCAAGCTGCGCAAACCTCTCCTCTGCCCGCTCCCTCTGGGACATCAGAAGGACACCCAGAGTGGATCTGAGGGAAGCATACTCTTGCCTCAGGGCCTCCATGTGTGCCTCTGCATAAGCAGCAATTGCTTTACACAGAGACGACATTTCAGCCTGGCGTGCCCTGTCTGAGGCCGCCATGCCCAGCCTGAGCGAGCGGGCCATGGACCGTGCCGCCTGCTGCTGGAGAAGCACCTGACTAGCAGGGGGAGCACGGATTGGGCCACACGCTCCATGCTCTCAGCAATGTTTTCCATTGCTGCCCCCTGCCTTTCAGAATTGGCAGTCATGTCTTGCTCCCACTCAGTATACTGCGGTTGCGCGCGGCGACCGTGTTGCTGGGCTTGACCCCTGCGGGACCCAAGGACTGGGTGTCCTTGTTGTGTAGGCACCGCCCGCGGCTGCACGACTACATGCCCCCGTCGACGTGATGGTCCAGGCACATCAGTGACTGGTGTGGAGGGTGACTCTGCGTCCCGATCCACCACAGGCGGAGGTTCCAAGACTGTCTGACCCCTCAGTGCAGATGTCGCGGACAGAGGAGTGTCCACATCAGAATCACTCACCCCTGACATATGGACCTGATGCTCATCCAACTCGACATGGACGTCAGAGTGGTCATCAGGGCTGGACTCATTGCCAGCCAGAGACAAGATGGACTGTAGCACATGTGGGTTTTCGTGACCTGCCACCCCATGACTCCCACTTGTGCCGGGTTGCTGTAGTGATGACAACCCTGTGCCTGGCATGACAACACCATCCTCTGGCTCCATTGCGTCATCATCTGAAAAGTATAGAGAAAAAAGTCACTACACATGTTAGAAGCACACAACACACACACACACAGACACCAAACACATCAAGCAGACATGTCACACACAAAATAGAACCTGCCATGCATGCTGGGTCAACTTGAAATTGCTTCTGTGATTAGGCATGGCGAAAGGTGTCAGTTTGCACTGAAGTGGGTCGATGCAGTGCAGCAAATATGTACGTTACTCACTATCTACATGTACAAGAACTTCATGATGTGTGTCAAAAAATGTGAAGGCAGTGCAAGGTCAACTTCAGGGATCACGTGCAATGTGCATTCAATGTGTAGCATGTCTACAAGCAAACCACCCCTCCCCAAGTGTAAATGCAGGGATGCCTAGCATGGTATGAAAAGGCTGAACATAGACCTGTGTATTGACAGACAGTCTTGACTAGTATCAACTGCATCATGTGAGTCAAGTGACAACACAGCAAATGATGATGGGACAGTAAGCAGGACACATGATGAAACCTCTGGAGTACACCCACGTGTGAAGAAGACACTACACCAGTTGGACAGAGTCATTGGCCATTAAATAGGCTGAGGCCTGTGACCCACACAGACTGTCACACCCTAAACATGTGTGTGACTCAGGACTGTGCCACAGTGGAAATGGGAAGGCTGATGAAATGCCATGCAATGTAGGTCCCCCTGGACTCCTACTGCAATGATCATCCAGTCAAGGACACATCGGGGCAAGAGTGGAATACACATGGGGCATGAATGGGCACTCATGTCCCTGCGGGGCATCTGAGCTCTGCACAGTTCCAGTGAGACACCCTTCATCAAGTACAAAGGATGTACCACACAGCATATGCCTGGCAAAATGGTTGCTGGAAGTTAGGATGTACACAGGACGCATGAATAGGGAAGTACTCAACATCAAAATTGAAGCATACCAGTGTTAAGGTGGAATTGGGGTGCAGAGGGGGGGTGGAGGGGCAAGGGAGCATGCCTGCATGGAGTACCCGCATGCAGGCACAGGACACATTCACGTCATGCTATGACATAGTCCCTGGGCTGAGAGGAAGGTCACCCCACGCTACATGCAGAAGGGCCAGTGAGCTGGAACATGGACTTGAGGGGCATCCTGGTGACCAGCATGTGAGTAGTGTGCAATAGTGGTGATGCGGACAGTCCCCATCCGCTCCACATGTCCACCATTCAGCAGAGCAGATATGCATCAGGGAAGCATTGCTTTACTTGCACATCAGAACCATGTACATGTGACATGTAGTGGCAGTCATGCACAACACATCACACAAGTGAAACACACATGTCCACAACAAACCCGCAGCAACACTCACTGGACTGGGCATCAAAGTCCGGCATCTCTCCCACTCCTTCGACCGATTCAGATGGTATGAACTCTGCAACGAGTGACTCATGCGGAGTGAGGTCTTCCTCCTCAGGTGCAGGGCCACTGCCAGTCACCAGAGTCAAGTTGTAATTTGAGGCACGCTTAGCGTTTGAGGTCATTCCAACGCTTTTTGCACTCTTGCGCCATGCGCACCTCATGGCCGAATCCACTCATATGTTCTGCAACTTGCTTCCAGTGGGTATCACGGTGGGCAGCCGTAGTCTGACAATTAGGACCCACTAGCATGTCATGGCTGTGGCCCAGCACGTACTCCACGAGGCAGTCCAGTTCCTGGTTGCAGAAAGGCTTCTTCCTCGACGTGCTGGAGGTTGTGGCTGTGTGTGGGGTCCCAACCTTCGCTGCAGGTGCAACCTTCCTCCTCTTGTGGCGCAGACCCTGGCTGGCAAATGCCGCTCTGATCACTATGCCCACACAAGGGATACGCACTCAAAGGCATACAGGGAACAAATGAGTGACATCATTAACACACAGAGGGGAGTCCTCCAGATGAACCATTTAGAAACAAATTTGATGACCTAGCCCCAATTTACACTAGGTCACATTCCATGAGTTATATGCACCACCTCACAAAATGAGAAATAAACAGTGTACCCAATTTTTCATTCAATAAAAAATGTTATAGTTTTATTTCGTAGGCCGTAGGTCCTACGTGCACCAATCATAAAAAACACCACATAAAGACGTGTATCAGTGTGGAAAATGTATAAAATGCATCTATTAACAATTTTATAATATAATCATAAAAACACAGATGACACCGCCAGGGTAATGTATACCAGAGCCAAGCGGGCGCATATTCTAACTTACTGGCCCTATCTGGCCAACAAATCACAGATATGCTCTGTATGGCAGTGTCACCCAATTACAATGCTAAAACTAATTAGACATGGCACATTAAATTGCGTCTGACCAAAACACACACATCCCAGGTCTACGTCCGTTGTGGCGTTGATGAGCCATATCACAGAGCTCGATAGCAAGGAGCGATGTACAGGACGTTTCGGCAGGGCATCGATTCTGCTGCCTTCGTCAGGACCCCAAGGGGAATGGAGTTTAAGAAGGATAGAATGGTACCCCCATGGGGTATTTCAATAACCCCGAAATGGCAGAGAAGCACCGGAAAGTGCCTCCAAGTCGGCTCATCTGCAGCTAAGAGCTGGAGCAGGTGATAGAGGGAAGCCCCTCTCACGGCGAACACAGGGGTCCAAGGACCGGTAGGGCTGCTCTGAGGAGGGATTGACCACGGCGCGGTCTGTAAGCGGCTCAGCCCGGCAATCCTGACAGAATGGTTGCGGTCGAACTGGGGGCCTTCTAAGTTTTTAGTTGGCGCAGTGGGGACGTGGCATTGACCCTCCTTAGACGAAGGCAGCAGAATCGATGCCCTGCCGAAACGTCCTGTACATCGCTCCTTGCTATCGAGCTCTGTGATATGGCTCATCAACGCCACAACGGACGTAGACCTGGGATGTGTGTGTTTTGGTCAGACTTGTTAGCCAGATAGGGCCAGTAAGTTAGAATATGCGCCCGCTTGGCTCTGGTATACATTACCCTGGCGATGTCATCTGTGTTTTTATGATTATATTATAAAATTGTTAATAGATGCATTTTATACATTTTCCACACTGATACACGTCTTTATGTGGCGTTTTTTATGATTGGTGCACGTAGGACCTACGGCCTACGAAATAAAACTATGACATTTTTTATTGAATGAAAAATTTGGTACACTGTGTATTTCTCATTTTGTGAGGTGATGCATATAACTCATGGAATGTGACCTAGTGTAAATTGGGGCTACGTCATCAAATTTGTTTCTAAATGGTTCATCTGGGGGACTCCTCTCTGTGTGTTAGCTCTGATCACTATGGCCAGTAGCACCGGTGGATTGAGCCAAGGGAGTGGCAGGTGGAGGGTCGACCAAAGGCCTGACTTGCGTCAGTGGCAGCTGGTTGCCCTCTAATGGACCCTGCGCAGCAACATCTGCTGTGGCAGGGTCATTGGGCGCAAATGTCCTGGTTGGCAGACTCACATCTGGGGTGTTGTTGGCTGCATCTGCCCCTGCATTTGCCAACACCCGGCTGGTCGGGGAAGCAGATGACATTACTGCCCCACGGACACGTGTCTTGGTCAGGGAAGCCCTGCGTGCACCTACGGTTTCCCTGCTGGCCTGTTGGAAATCTTCCAAGGGCTCAAGTGCCAACGCAGCCTGCGCTGGCAGACCCTGAGCCTGGGTGGTGGTGTCCACAGCTGCACCTGCATCTACCACTACCCTTGGGCCCGTGGCAGTCGATGAAATGGACTGCCGGGTCACACGGGCGCCAGTGCCAGATGCAGAAGCTGCATCTCCCGGAACCACAGGGGGTGGTGGCAAGACTGCACCGACACATGGCACACCATCGTGCTCAAGTGGCGCACACCTGCCTCTTCCCCCTCTGCGCCCACCCTGGACACCCTGGAGTCCCCCTACTCCCTAGACACCCCGGCCACATCCCTGACCACGCGCGCCATAAGGAGGACACCCAGCTGAGGCGCCTCTCACCTTTGGTGGCCTCCCAACCAGGGCACAGATGGAGTAGTGCCGGCACAGATGGAGGAGTGCCAATGGGAGGTGTACACCACAATTGTCCTGGGCAAATGGGGTGAAGGGGGTGGGATGCAAGATGTTAACAGCCCCCCTGCACCTGCAAGGCTGTATGTGACGCCAGTGATGTAGTGACGGGTCACACAACGCTCAGGCTCCCCAAAACTGCAGTAAAACCGTGCACGCAACCCTGCAGCCTACGTGCGTGGAATCAACCTCCCGTAGTACGCGGTGGCACCCAGTAACACGAAAAACGCATATGCGTGGGACACGCAGGCTACTATGACCTCAAAAATGGCTGCGATACAAAGGGTGCGTGACTCACCGTCTGACTAGCGTGATAATGAAAAACACGCGTAGCCAATACCCCCGCCAAAAGAAGAGATACGTCCTCGATCCGCTGTGAAGTTGTGATGGCGCGCAAAACAACACGAAGCAGCAACACACGTCGATCTCCACGAAAGGTACGTACATCGAACTGCTGGCCCCGCTCACCTTTAACCCGTGCTGAGGGAAAAGACTGTGCACGTCACGTCACTTACGCATAGGCCCTTTCCTCGGATTACACGCATTCACACACGGACGTGCAGTTTTTTCACATGCGCTGAACCACTATGCCCACATCACGAGGGAAACACCCGCACGCGTAATGTCACAGACGTGCTTACGCGCTAAGGGCCTTTCCTCGAATTACACGCAGACGTGCAATTTTTTCACGTGCCAAATCACTCCGTATCAAGCTGGCCACGCAACAACACACAGAAGACCACGCTCCTGCCCAGAAGGTCGAATCACTGCCCCCAAAGCCCCGAGCACGCTCCCACCTGCCATCTGCTGCTGCCTGCCTGCCTGATGCCCACGTGCCCTGCTATTTGCTGCCCGCACATCAGCCATCTGCAGGGGTGCAGTTGTTGTGACCACCCCTGCTGGAACTGAAGACTCCCAACTGGGATACCATCTCTCCACAGCCCAACCCCAGGACCCAGTTGCCCACCCACACCTGCCTCTGGGGTTGCCATGCCGGGCACACCACCATCTGGCACCACTGGCAACCCCCAGCCAGAGAGGCAGAGGGCCACCAGCTTCAGTGCCAGGGAAGTTGGTGTCCTGGTGGAGCAAGTCCTGGGGCAGTATGATGCCCTCTTTGGAAGTTCTCGCGCCGACTATGAAGGACGGACCAGGATCTGGATGGACATTGTGACTGCCATCAACGAGGAGGGGGTGGCAGTCCGCGACATCAAACATGTCAAGAAGCGCTGGGAGGACTTCAGGTCCAGGACACTCGACAAGGCCCGTCACCTCTTGAAGGCAGCGGATGCCAAAGGACGCCGGGGCCACCTGTCCGACCACCAAATGAGGGTCCTGGAACGTATATGCCCAGCGCTCCACGTCCAGGTCCTTGAGAGGCAGACCCGTTTGGAGTCGAGCGGTGAGTGTACATGCATACTGATTGGACACTGTGCGTGTCGTGGTGTGCCAGTAGTGCGCAGGTTGCACATGTGTTTTTGTAGGGCCATGAATGGATGTGTATTACAGGGGCGTGAGGCTGACACATGCGAGTCCTCTCATGTGTGAGACACATGGATGGTGTATGTGTGGGTAAGCATGCAGGCCAAATGCAGATGTGGGAGCACACATGTTTGAATTACTGTGTATGTACGTTGGCATGGTTGTGGTGTCACACATGAATGTTGGTTCCAGCTGCATGTATATGCACTGTGTACATGTGCATGTGTGTGTATTTGACAAGTGTGCAACTGTGATGCAACATGGATGCATGTGACACTGATATGTAGAAGGCTGAATGACAAATGTGACATGGATGGCGATCTCATCACTGCGACAGTTGGTGGAGATGTACACATACATGTAAGTGTGGTGGCATGTGTGCATGTCTTGTGCACTCCCCATGTTTCATGTGATGTCAGGCTCACCTTCGGCTGCTCATGCTGTTGGATGTGTATGGATGGTGCTGCCTGGTGCAATATTGCTGTGGAATTGCTCATGTGTGAGAGTTGAAATGACATCTGTGTTGGGGATTGTGATGCCATGTCTGAAGTTTGACACTGCCATTCATGTGCAACTGTCCTGTGTGTATCAGTCCATTGTACAGTGCACTGATGCCTGTGTCCTATCTCTGCCTGTCTGCAGCGTCAACTGATGAAGAGTGCAGAGATGGTGCTGTGGAGCAAGGCGGCAGGGATCGCACCGCCAGCCAGAGACGCAAAGCCCGGCTCCCCTGCCAGGTTGTCATCTCGTCAGGGAGTGAGGAGTCCGGAGCCGCATCCCAAGCCGCAGCTGCCGAGGGTAGGTCCAAGAGGCGGAGGTCGGAGTTGGACTCCTCGGCAGCAGAAGGGGCAGCTGAGACCCCACAGGGTCCGACGGAGGAAGATGGCACGGAGTCATCCAGGTTGGTGGGGGGTTTGGTGGAGGAGGAGGCCGTGAAACGGACAGACACAGGGTCTGGAGGTGGGGATTCAACTGGTGCTAGTGGTGCAGTGCAAGGGCAGGGACAGGAGGCAGCACAGGCCGCCGCAGAGGTGCCTGTGTGTAATCCTGTCCCCGATCCTGTGACTGCATCATCCTGCACCAGCAGGGATGCCTACGTCCAGACCCGTTTTCAGGGAGGGAATCCGCTTACAACAACTGGCCTTCCACTCCCTGCGGACGTGGCTATCCGGGACCGGGTTGAGCCTGTCTTGAGTGGGATGGCATTGCCTCAACAGGGCATACGAGGTGACCTGCAGTGTTTTCGTGAGGACACTGCACGTCCTCTCGAATGCCTCGTTGACCGCGTTGACCTAATGGGACGGGTCACCAGGGCCGGATTCCTCCGTTTGCTGGACCTTGTTCCGACCCCCTCCTCACCTGAACCCCCTATGCACCAGTCGTCCTCCATGCCATCTTCCCACCCACATATCACCTGGGTACCCTATGGAGCTGCCTCTGACCCTGCGGCCAGGCTGGTGGAGGACACATCCCTGCCACAGTCGGGAGTCAGACGTCCAGCAGGGGTGGCCAACTCAACAACTGCCCCCCAGCCGGAGGAGGACGTGCAGGCAGCAAGAGCCAGGGCACAGGCAGAGGCACAGCAGCAGCAGCAAGGTGGGAGCCATGATGGCTCGGGGCCTTCAACATCGGAGGGGCAGGCATCGGCCAGAGGGTAGGAGGACCCAGGATTGGAAGTGTCTTCCGTGTGGCAGCGGTTGGGCCAGGCCATAGATGCGGAGCGGCAGCGGGCAGAAGAGGCACGGCTCACAATGGTCAGGGCATAGAACTCCATGCGGAGGGCTCTGAGACGGGCCGAGTGCCTCGAGGCAATTTGCAGGGAGTTAGAAGTCCACATGTCATCGTCCCTGCGTACCCTCGGGGCCATGGAAGAGGACAGCCTCCAGGACATCGAGCAGGAGTTCGATGATGCCCTGGCCCAGGAAATCAGGAAGTGAGCCGTCTGACTAGCCTGCTGCCATTCTAAATAGTTTTCAGAGTTAGGTTTCCTTTTCCTTTTCCTTTGATTTGTGGTGAATGAACTATGCCACACACATTTGTATATAGTTTTTTTATTAGGTAGTTTCTTAGGTAGGTTTCATTTCTTTTGTTGGGCTCATGGACCCTTGACAATGGATTGTACATATTTGGGCAATGGATTTATTTGAACTTTTTATTTGATTTTGAACATGGATTAATGGATTTTTCTTTTGGACTATGGATTGTACATAGCTGGACAATGGATTATTTTGAACTTTTTCTTTTGATTTCACCATGTATCAATGGATTTTTCTTTTTACGTTTCCTTTGGATTTGCGTTGGTGGAGAGAGAGTTTAGACTATTTTTCTTTCGGATTTCTTTGGATTGGTTATACCTTCATTTCATGTTTGCTATTTTGTTATGCTTTCATTTCATTGCTTTATTTTTGTACATAATACATTTTGATATTTTAGTTCCATGTGTGGGATTCGCTCATTGGGTTACTGCATGTGAAAATGTGGGTTTACACAATCAATGCCAACCAGTGTGTGTGTGTGACGGACATGTGTTGATGTACATAGTTGACTTTTGGTTTGTGTCTTGAGATAGGCATGTCAGTGTGGGGTGGATTGGGAAATCATTGCGTCTCAAGAATGGGGTGGCGTGCTGTGGTATATTGGTGTAGAAGTGGACCATGATTGTGCATCTTTATTTCATGTAGGGGGGGACATGAGTGGGGGCCTGCTGGCAGGTGCCCCTCACTGCTGGGGGATGAGGGTGCAGGGGGACATGAGTGGGGGCCTGCTGGCAGGTGCCCCTCACTGCTGGGGGGTGGGGGTGCAGGGGGACATGAGTGGGACATGAGTGGGGGCCTGCTGGCAGGTGCCCCTCACTGCTGAGGGATGGGGTGCAGGGGGACATGAGTGGGGGCCTGCTGGCAGGTGCCCCTCACTGCTGGGGGGTGGGGGTTCAGGGGGACATGAGTGGGGGCCTGCTGGCAGGTGCCCCTCACTGCTGGGGGATAGGGGTGCAGGGGCACATGAGTGGGGGCCTGCTGGCAGGTGCCCCTCACTGCTGGGGGGTGGGTGTGCAGGGGGACATGAGTGGGGGTCTGCTGGCAGGTGCCCCTCACTGCTGGGGGATGGGGCTGCAGGGGGACATGAGTGGGACATGAGAGGGGGCCTGCTGGCAGGTGCCCCTCACTGCTGGGGGCTGGGGGTGCAGGGGGACATGCATGGGACATGAGTGGGGGCCTGCTGGCAGGTGACCCTCACTGCTGGGGGATGGGGGTGCAGGGGATCTGTGTGGGGGCCTGCTGGAAGGTGCCCCTCACTGCTGGGGGGTGGGGATGCAGGGGGACATGAGTGGGGGCCTGCTGGCAGGTGCCCCTCACTGCTGGGGGATGGGGGTGCAGGGGGACATGCGTGGGGGCCTGCTGGCAGGTGCCCCTCACTGCTGGGGGGTGGGGTTCAGGGGGACATGAGTGGGGGCCTGCTGGCAGGTGCCCCTCACTGCTGGGGGTGAGGGTGCAGGGGGACATGAGTGGGACATGAGTGGGGGCCTGCTGGCAGGTGCCCCTCACTGCTGGGGGGTGGGGGTGCAGTGTGACATGAGTTGGTGATCATATTGCAACGTGACATGTGGCTTGGCTGGGGGGCATTCCCATGGTGGATGGGCTGCCTGCGGGACATGACCAGGGGTGCAGGGTAGTCCTCTGTGGTGTGGGCTGCCTGCAGGGGCCGTGGAGGGGGTAGAGGGGACACCTGGGAGGACCCACACTGCCAATTCACGTGTGGGACTCCCCACACACCCCACTGGATACACGTACCCCGCTCTGACAGCGAAATCGTGTGTGAAACTTCACACTCACCCCCGAAATACACGTATCCCGCTCTGACAGCGAAATCGCTTGTGAAACTTCACGCGCTCCCCTGAAATACACGTACCCCGCTCTGACAGCGAAATCGCGTGTGAAACTACCCGCACACCCCCGAAATACACGTACCCTGCTCGCACAGGGCCAATCGCGTGTGAAACTTCCCGCGAACCCCAGTAATACACGTACCCCGCTTGCACAGGGCCAATCGCATGTGAAACTCCCCGCAAACCCCAGTAATGCACGTAACCCGCTCGCACAGGGCCAATCGCATGTGAAACTCCCTGCGAACCCCAGTAATACACGTACCCCACTCGCACAGGGCCAATCGCGTGTGACACTTCCCGCGAACCCCAGTAATACACATAACCCGCTCGCACAGGGCCAATCGCGTGTGAAACTTCCCGCAAACCCCAGTAATACACGTAACCCACTCGCACATGGCCAAGCGAATGTTAAACTTCCCGCAAAACCCCAGTAATACACGTACCCTGCTCGCACAGGGCCAATTGCGTGTGAAACTTCCCGCGAACCCCAGTTATACACGTACCCCACTCGCACAGGGCCAGGGGTTGGGGGCGTAACTGGCGCTGCTGCAGGGTCGCTGCGCCACTCTGTGCCACAGCTGGTTTTGGATGTTAAAATCCATGAATAAGCTGTGCACGGAAATGGATTTTAGCGCACGCGGCTGGCACAGACTGTTGCAGGCACACCCTGTGCGCCAGCCGCATGCGCCACTTGTGCGCTGTATTCTATGAATTACCCCGCATGTGTCACTATGAGGAATATACAGAAGACTTAACTGTACTGAAATCAAAACTGAACAATGATCAGCATAGCATTTTTCAAGAAGTAACAAAAGAAATTGCACATGGTGTACAATATGAAAATTAAGTATGTACCTGCCAAAATTACAAACCTATACTAATATACGTCAGTGGTCAAGCTGGTTCAGGAAAACATTCTTAAACAAAATCATCAGCAAGTTCCTTCAACAATTGACAAACAACAAACTGTCAGCTGTTGTAACTTCCCCACAGGTTTAGCTGCCTACAACATAGGCAGTGTCACTTTACACCGATTACCACTCCTTCCAGTAGAACACCAAAACAAATTAGAATATTACAAACTTTCTACAGAAGCTGCAATGGAACTACGCAGAGTTTTGAAACAAATTAAAATGCTACTAATAGATGAAGTGAGCATGGTCTCCAACCTAATGTTGGCTTAGATTCACCTCAGATTACAAGAAGTACTCAAAACAAACTACGAAGAGCTCTTTGGGGGAAAAAACATTATTGTTTTTGGAGATTTTCTTCAATTGACACCAGTGAAAGGTGAACTTATTTTTAAAACCTAAGGACACAAACTCTGCCGTAAAACTGTTGGCAGCATAGGAAATGTCACCATATGGCAACATTTCCAATACAGAGAATTAACAGAAAACATGCGCCAGTCTGCAGACCTCACATACGCCAACATTTTTAAAAGTATTAGAGTTGGTGTACTATATCATGAAGCACAATCAATATTAAAAACCCGGCACATACATGCACTGTATGGACATTACTCATGTTCTACTGATGTCATGGAAAATTTAGCACACAAAAATGTCAATTGTATGTCCTTGATGCCAACTCTTGCAAGCTGTTCAAAATTCAAAGAAACAATGTTGAAAAAAGAAATGCAACCAATAATTGTAATTTGCGCCACAGACAAACTGGACGTACGTGGTATGACGCTACCCATGTGTCAACAAGCCACAACAAGACTAAATACCTTAGGAAACTCTATCTCCAACACAGCTGGTTTGGAGAAAATATTAAAATTATCTTTAAACTGTAGAGTAATGCTTAAATTTAACCTTGACGTGGAGCAAGGACTAGTTAATGGAGCACTTGGTACAGTTGTTGGTTTTCAACATACCCACGTGACAATAACATTCAGTTTGTCAATATTCTCTTTGACAAACTATCAGAAGTTAAAAGGATAGGATGCTCAACAGCCCGATTCCTTCTTTTCAAAGACATGTATGTACGCAGAGAACAATTTTCTCTAACTCTATCATACGCAGTCACCATTCACAAATCACAAGGTCTTACCCTATATAAAGCAATGATAGATATTGGGAACACAGTCTTTAAAGAAGGCATGAGCTACGTAGCACTATTACGCTTACGTACACTTGACGGTCTATTTCTAATCAACTTTGATGCAAGTAAAGTAAATGCTGATATTCCTTGCATTTTAGAATACAATAGACTACATTCACTATAGACCCCCATCTAAAAACCTATCCTGTTCCACAAAAAGCAAAACGTTGTAAAAGAAAACTACTTCAAACAGAAATGCAACAGGATCTCACTACAAATCCTCCAAAGAGAGTAAAAAAAGATAATACTTCCTCAATACTATAACCAAAGAAGAATCTACTACTCAAACTAACTCAGGTACTTCTTCAAAGAAGCAACACACACTCCGAAGAAATGACTTGGACACAGAACTATCAGGTCCATTCAAATTTTCAAATATAACTGGTGTAAATTGCTACGCAAATGTAGCAATAAATATTCTATGCCAATTGCCACCAATTATTCACAACATTTACTTACACAATACAGACCAATTGTGTTTGCAAATGTTAGTAATTCATAGAAATGCAAGCAACAATCCTGACAACACATACAGTTTTCATGGTATATGACGATAATTGGACTACTCTGCTGGAATGGTGAAATTCACTATAAACTCACAAGAAGATCCACAAGAATTTCTAATGTACAAGTACTGGAAAACAAAAACATACCTACAAATGAAACCTTCAAGATTTCATACATGTGGAAACATACATGCACTCTCTGCAACCATGTGGCACAGGAACAAATCCCTAATGAACGTTTTGTGTATGTATCCATAACTAACTGTGAATCTATTCCATTTCAGCAACTTGTACAAAATGCAAACCATGGCAGATTATGTACTACCTGCAATTCAGATAATCGCTCCACCTTACAAATACAAACACATAGTAAATACGTAATACTAATGCTTTTACATTACAATGCAGATGGTACCAAAAACAATTGCAAAAAGACTGGATTCACACATGGTCAAGTATCAATTGGTAAGAAAACCTTCACAACAATAGGTATAATCTACCACGCAGGAGCCACAACCAATGCAGGTCACTACACTGCATATATAAAAAAGAATAGTGGATGGTTCGAATGTAACGATAGTACCATTACTCTAAAGCAGTGATTACCAGCACATCTTATAAACACGTATTTAATATTCTTAAAACCAAAATTTAATAACTAATCTGTGCATAAACATTAATAAATCTTCAATTAGAAAACTCTAAACAGTTAGAATACGTCAACAGGTATCTAACTGCCCCAATATTCTGCAACAACCAAACAGATAAATCAATACCACTAAACTATAAGAAGAAATGAACAGTTAGAATATGCCAACAGGTATCTAACTGCCCCAAAAATCTGCAACAACCCAACAGATAGATGAGTAACTTGAAAATATAAATAAAAAAGTATAACTAGTTAGAATACGCCAACAGGTATTTAGCTGCCCCAAGATTCTGCAACAACCAAACAGATACATCAATACCACTAAAATATAAGAAGAAATAAACAGTTAGAATACACCAACAGGTATCTAATTGCCCCAACAATCTGCAACAACCCAACAGATAGATGAGTAACTTGAAAATATAAATAAAAAACTATAACCAGTTAGAATACGCCAAAATGTATCTAACTGCCCAAAAAAATCTGCAACAAGCCAACAGATAGAACATTGGCCAGAAACAACAAATAAACACTGAAACAAAGAAAGAAATATATTGTACCATAACAAAAAACTTTTTTTTTTAATCCAGCATGGATTTTTTTTCCCACAAACCCAATGATTTAAGAAACAAACACAGAAACTAAGCAAATTGCACAGTACACTGGTTTGTAAACTACTAAATATGAGGGTCTAAATAATACAAAATTGTCTATTATGCAATGCAATGACTCATTATGAACTACCTACACTAACAAGATATTTTCTTTTATCACAGAAATTGAAAAAGAATATCTGCTCCAGTTACCCAAGTCATGAAAAAATATATCCAAATATATCCAATCACAAAAAGTGTATAATTGAACTCACAAATACTGCTCCCTAACACAACCATTGAAGCAAACATCTAACCATACACCACAATCCATAATATTTATTTCCATGGATATGTTATACTGCAGTCCTTGTTACCAAACTCTACAATCTTAATTGCATTACATAGCCAAAACTTCACATACAAACTATACAAATCAAACATTACACAAACTGTAGATTTGTGGATATTTGATGGATGTTTGATTCTATGGGTGTGTTATGCTGCGGTGGTTGTGACCAGGGCCCAGAATCTTGGGTGCATGGCCTATGGCCTCCGGCTTTCGGCCATGCACCTAGGATTCTAGGCCCTGGCCATAACCAACGCAGCATAACACACCCATAGAATCAAACATTTGAACTCTGCTATATGGGCTACTACCAATATCATAGTAAAGTAAAATGGCCAGAAGTACATTTTTTATGTCTGTGGACAGCCGCGCTGACCACGGACATGACCATCACATCAGGGGTGCCTGCCACCTAAACAAATACAGCATTTGACCAATCTCTTACTCCCCCACTCTCCCCAAGCCCTCTTACACACCAACACATTCCCATATTTTCCACGTTCGTCACTGTGCTGTCCGCGGATGTCCGCAGATCCAAGATGGCGGACGCATCAAAACAATACGATGCAGCTCACGCCTCAACCCAGGCAATCAGCGAACACATCGTATGTCCGCGGACATGATGCAATCTGATTAGCCAATCGGTGTCCTGTCCGTGGAGCGAACAGGGAAATGTGTCCCCGGAGCGGACATAGATATCACTATTTTTTTAGACCTACTTTTTGGTCATTTTTTAAAAAAAACTACTGGACGGATTTACACCAAATTTGGTCCAAATCCGTCCAGCGGTTGGAGCTGTAGGTGTGAGCAAAGTTTTTTCCGAATTCACTTTATGGGAAAAAAATAAATTTGGGACCCCCCCTTATAACTTTTCCCCCCCTGCACCAAACCTCATTAAACTTTGCAGAAAAAAAATCAGAGTGGGCCGACCCCTCCTGTCCGGCTAACTATCGCCCAATCTCCATCACTCCCTTCCTGGGCAAGCTCCTGGAGAAACTGGCCATCTCCCAGCTTAACCTCCATGCTGAAGCTGTTGATAGTCTCCATGACCATCAATCTGGCTTCAGAGCGGCCAGAAGCACGGAAACTGCTCTCCTGAACATCCGTGAGGACCTGCTCTTGAACCTCGACTCCAACACTCCGTGTGTTCTCATTCTGCTCGATCTCTCTTCTGCCTTTGACACTGTCAACCATGCCATCCTGCTCAACCGTCTCCGTGATAACCTGGGTATCACTGGTCAGGCTCTGGCGTGGCTGACCTCTTTCCTTTCCAATCGACCCTCCCAGGTCCAACTTGGGTCCTTCCTCTCTGACATCTTTTTCTCCACCTGTGGCGTTCCCCAGGGATCTAATCTCTCTCCCTGGCTGTTCAACCAGTATCTGGCACTCCTTGCCCACCGCATCGCCGCCCTCTGCCCCAAATTTCAGTGCTATGCGGACGATACCCAGCTCATTTTCAGGCTACCCTCGGCCTCCTCCTCTCCCTCCCTCATCTCTGACTGTCTGTCTGCTATCCAGGAATGGTGTGCTGCCAATGACCTCTGCCTTAACGCTAGTAAGACTGAGATCCTACTCATCGGCACACCCACTCCCTCCTTCCCTGCAGCTCTCTGGCCGGCCTCTCTTGGCCCTCTTCCTGCTCCTACCTGCAAGGCAAAAAACCTTGGGGTCATCTTCGACTCCACACTCTCCTTCTCTCCTCATATATCTGACGTCTCTAAGAAGTCACATTACCAGCTGCACCTCCTCAGAGGTATTCTTCCCTACCTCTCCTTCCCCCAGAAGCTCACTGTCTCCCGAGCCCTGGTTCTCTCGAAGCTGGACTAGTGTAACAGCCTCTAACTTAATCTGCCTGCCTCCACTCTCCGCCCTCTGCAACTCATCCAGAACAGAACTGCGAGACTTGTCCTTGGCCTCAAGCCCAGGGACCGTATCTCTCCAGGACTGAAATCTCTACACTGGCTCCCAGTGGCTGCGAGGATTAAGTTCAAAACCCTCTGCATTGTCCACAAGGCCTTCTGGGGCCTGGGGCCTAAATACCTTCAACTCTCTCTTCCTAAATATCTTCCTTCCCGAGCCCTACGCTCATCCGTCTCCAACTCCCTCAGGGTCAGCCGCTTCTCGAAGCAACGAGCTGGGGGTAGATCTCTCTCCGCGGCAGGAGCCTCCCTCTGGAACAGCCTTCCTGCCTCCCTGAAACTTGAGGAGAACCATCTCCGGTTCCGGAAGCACCTCAAAACCTTCCTCTTCACTTCTGCTTTCTCTCTCCCTCTCCCCTGCTAAATTCTTCACCATAACTGCACTGATTCTGCAACTGGGCCACTCTCACCGACCTCGGTCCTGGGCCCAGTCACTCTTCACTTGCACTGCCTCCCTGGCAACCCCTGCACTGCGGGACTGTCTCTGTATCACTACAGCCCCCCCCCAGCACTTGTCTGCACTTACCTTGCACTTGCCACCAGCTGGCCCTATTTATTTATTATTTTATTTCTATTCTACTATTTGTACTGCACTCCCCCCCTCCCCCTTCCCCTTGCACTTTTTCCTTTCCCCCTACCCCTGCACTTGCGCGGTCTGAATGACACCTGGCCTAGTAGGATCGTTGTCTGTCTTCTCCTTGTTCCCCCCTCCCTGCCTCATCGCGGCTTGAAACACTTGTGTATAGGCGCGTTACAAATGCCTTATCATATCATATCATATACTTATTTTGCAAAGTTTGGTGAGAATTCGTCCAAGAGGAGCGAAGTTATAAACCGCCCAAAAAAGTGCTCTTCCTTTGGGATTATCAACTTAACCATAACTACACGGCCACTACCGTGGGCCGTGATTATATGTATATATATATTTCTTGTCCCTTTCTCATTGGACCTCAAACTAAGTGATCTCATGATCTCATGCAGGCCTTTTATTATTAATTATCTTTAATACAGGAACACCGTGACTGCTCCTAATACTTGACAATATTCACATGGCATTCCTTATGCAAATGGAAAACAATGTTTGATGACAAGAATGATCTGCATTAGCTTTTGATGGTAAGTGGTCTATCGCCTACTTGTCACCTGCTGACTCGCAGTTAAATTAATTGACACTGTTGAGGTGCTTACATTATGGTATATCCAATTGCATTTAGAGGATACTGCGATTGAGCTAAATTAGTGGCAATGACCATTACAAAATGCAAACCTTCAACCCTGGACTCATCCAGACAACTTTTGAGGCTATAAGAAATTACGACTGTCATACAGGTATGCATATATAGGAATACCTTATTGTAATTACTTGAGAATATGCACCATAATAGGATGTCTGTGAGGTAATCAGCCTTTATTTTTGCCACTCACATGAACCCATTGAAGCTCTTTTTATATTCTTTAGATATTTTTGGGTCTTGGTAGTCACGAATGATGTTTTTTTGCATGTCATGATAATTGCCAGTTGCAGAGTTTAATTTGTTTTTTGTTCTCTTTATTTATTTTTACCTTTCATCCTTCTCCCCTGAAGACATATTCCTCATGTATATGAGGTCAATTGTAAAAAAATAACAGTTTAATTCTTGGGACATAATCTACCTTGATAAAGCCCTAGGGGTAAAACATGTGGCCACTTAGCCTATTTGTTTAATTCAAAAAATTAATTTATTATTTTACGTAAGCACAGTTCTTGATTTTCTAATTTATTCCGATACTCACTATCTCACTTCACCAAACTGCAAGTAACCAGTTTGATTGATTGACAATTTTAGGTGAATTGATAGTAAACCATTTCCTCTGAGCGCTTGTCTGTGGGTGGTTGCATGTTCTGTTTTAATTTGTGTAGCACTAGTTTGTATGCTATACACCCTGCAACTGCTGCTCGGATCTCAATTAGGATTGTTCTGTCCTTTTGGTGCAGCTAGGCTTTGACAACCATTTTAAACTTTATTGCAGCTTTAAACTTGGCCTGATGCCACTGCAGGGTAGCTGCTGGGAATGCAATAAGATGGCCCCAACAAGGTCCTTGTCTGCACTATGCTTTTTAGTATTATGAAAGTGGGATCCGATTAACAGATCTCATTTTCAGGAGGAGAATCTCCCATATAATTTTATTAGTAGAAATTTAAAAAACTCAGGCTAACCCATATAGTATTCTGTCACAGTGTTTCATCAGAATAACTTTTTCTTTAAAAAAAAAAAAACACAATGTATGTGGCTTTACGTTGTTATATTCTTCTTTAAAACCAGTGTCAGTCCATTGTTGGGTGAAATAGTTCTGCTTCATGCTGCTTATAAATTATAGGGTGTTATTATTTTGAAATTAAATGTCACATAAGAAAACACATTTTGGCGTTATTTTCCTGGAGCATAATAAGGTTCTAAATATACACATAAAGGTGTTACACCTATCTTAGCAACAGTATGTATTCTGCAGGAATTTGTTGTTGTTGGGGGTTGTGGGAGTGGAACATGCAAAAATCAATTCCCGCTGCCGTAAAAACAATGGATTATTTTGGAATCCAGTTGCTTTTACACCAGCAAAAAACAGACAGATCACATAAGAATCCATTCTAAATGCTGCCTGCCATGTGGCCATGTGTAAAGGGAAGACATAAAGGCACTTCTGCCACCATTGTACACCTCCCTTTTGCCCATCGCAGTGCAAAGGATGAAAATTACTCAGAAGGATCCTGTTTGCATTAAGTCCCAACTTGACCAATCGCCTCCAGGCAATTTATGCATTGGAGAAAAAAGACCTCTATGTGAAGAACGTATGATGTTTTTTTAAAATATAATTTTCTTTTTTTTTTTTACAAACAATTGTATACACAAATAAATGAGTTAATCATGTTGTTAAGCAATGAAAGGCTCTTCTGCCACAAATACAAAGTTCGTACCAAAAATGAATACGGTATATCATTTAAACATATAATTTTCTGATAAAAAATTAAACCAAATATGCAACCAAATAATTCAAATATAAAATGAAAATGACACGGATTCAGTCAATAAAAATATATTGTGCCTCCGAAACGGGGATTATTATTTGCATATATGTCACAATAATAGATGGTATCCGAAATGAACACTGCCAGAATCACATGTTCAGATAACATAGGAAAACATCATCAAGTCGCAATGTATAATTTCTATGGGGAGTAATTTTAATGAGTAACTGACATTTTAATGCAAAGCACACTTTTGTTGGCATGCTTGCTGTGGTATATCCAAATTTCCCCAAACATCCATAAGTATTTAGGAGTCTCAGATCAACATTATCCAAGAAACTGGAAATAAAGCTGACTACCCGTGCATCCCAAAGGAGAAATATTTGAAAAAGGAACAGAATGTTTAATATAAGAACATTGTGTCATGTCTGTACATCTTCGTACATTGGCATCTGCTCCATTTGCAGCTACTGCATTTATAATATGTTATGTTGATTTTTCGGGGAACAGCAAAACAAGTAATAAAGGCTAAGGTACGGGAAAAATAAAAGCATAGTCGGTAGGTGGCTTGGCATTTTCTTTTAAAAATGCAAATTAAAAAGACGCAAAAGTATGAAGATGTAAATGCAGTCGATGTTAAGCTTTTAGAGGGTTCGGTCTAGTTCGAAGATGCGAGATGGGACCAGAGCTGCCATGAATAGTCTACTTGCCTAGCTATTAAGTATGGTTTCATTTCTGGGAGCTATGATATACAGCTCTATTGTCATATAAGGGCTGCCCTGCAGGAAGCAATTCATGGTAAATGGGTTATGGAGGAAAAAGTTCATTGCCAGTGCCCTTTCACACATAACATTTTAATTCTTCAGGAAAAGTGATAATGTTTGGTTTGTAAACTGTGATGGGCTACATGCATTTTAAGTAGACAATTGGTTCATTTGTGAAACAAAAGGTCGAATGAAAACCTTTGACATTGCACAATGCAACTTACTTGTTTGGCAATCACAAACAAACCTTTTTTGCAAAGCTGCACTTTTTTGCACTTAATACAATATATTTTGGCTGCCTGTAATAATACCAAAAAGGAGCATTACTTGGTAATGTAACCAACCCATCTCAGACTATACTGTCAGCTCTAATTTTCCAAGTTTTACATATGACTAAGACACCCAGCTCTCCCAGCTTTTCTTGCATTTTCCAACTTGTAGCGCTGCATTTATAATCAAAATCAAAACTATGAGATAAGCACAGTGCAGGGTATGCAGTACTCACCAAACATGAAGGCTACTTAAATAATGACATTAGATGGCTAGGCACTCCTGAACAGTTGTTGTGGATGGCATTTTATTAATCAAAATATAATAAAAACATCAAACTGCTGCATGCACCATCAGTCTAACTGTGCTCCGAACCTCGCCATGCAAATACTATAGACCTGGAACACGAGAGGCAATTCCCATTATACAGCAGAAGATGGACTACATGCTAACATGCACTTTTTTTGTGGTGGCACTACAGGAAACCTGGGTGTGGGAGTACTGTGACATTGACTGTCGTAATACTGTCCAAAGATTGGCTATCAAAGGACCGCCCCAAGGGAGGCTTGTTGACATCAATCCAACACCCTTGTCTGTCCACAGACATGGTATTGGCTGTTCGGCAAAACATCCTTTCATCACAGGACTTTTTTTTGCTGGGTTTTGTACTGCAAAGTTGTTATTGGGGGATTAAAAAATTATATATAGTGGATGTGGGGTTTTGGTAATAGATATAAACTGAAAGGGAATGGGGGGTTGGGGTGGAGGAACCCCCCAAAAATATTTTTTTAAAAAATTGATGTTTTTTTAATAAAAAATGTGCAGTAAAAAACCCAGCGAAAAAAAGTCCCGCGATGAAATGACATGGAACCGGCTATTCTTATCTGATGTGAGAAACATAAGAACTCACCAATCTTAGTGGTCTATATAGATAATCCTCCAAATGCTTCTTACAATAAAGTTAATATTCAAACTTTTACTAGAATTTTAGATGAATGTGATGTGAAGATTCCCATCATGTTGCTGGGCAATTTTAGAGCATTTATAGCGGACTCTACTCTTTGCAATGTTGATAGATGTAAATCAGGACCGTATAGATTCCACACTTCCAATAGACAAGGGAAAGGTTGGGCTAGCCTGTTCCAAACATATAATTTGAAGGTACTGAACGGTAATTGCCAAAGTGATGCCTCCAGAAGTCTAACTAGAATTTGTGGAACAAGTATGGCGACCATTGATTATATTGTAATTAATGATATTGCAAAGGAATCTGTGCTAGATATGGCTGTTGGCATCTGGGAAGAAAGTGATCACCTTCACCTTTATCTCTTCTTTGTGAATGTTGATGATGAAAAGAGTGTATATGAATTGAGCAGAAACATCTTTCTTAATAATAATATGGAAGTAATTGTATAAAATGGAATCCAACTAACCTAGAAAAGGGAAATCAGAAAGCAGAACAGGAACTCCCTATCTTCATAGATACGATGCAAGAATTGACAGACAACAGTGATCCCCATACAATAAAAGCGTTTTAACAAGTCGTAGCCGTAATTAAAACGGTTTGAGCACACAAGAAGTGAAAGATGGAATTTGACACATCGATGAAAACCCTTGTTTGACAAAAATATTCATATTGCAAAGAAAAAACTAAGAGCTGCAATAAGTCTGATTAAAAACACTGACCTGGTTGACGCTCACCTTAAAATCAGAGCAGTCAAGTGTGAACACAGAAAGTGCTGCGTCGGCACAAAGGGCATGGGGCAAATTAAATATGGTGAACACTGGCCCAGCTGACGAGAACTAATAACAATCAAGGAATTTGGGCTGTAATGTGTGTGAACAAGATTGGATTGTGCATGTTAAAAAGACCCTGGGAGCACAAGAAACTATTGACGAACTAGCAGAGGCTGTGGAGACTGAATGGAATTGTAGCCACTCAGTAAATTACCTTAAAGCAATGATTCTAACCTCACAAATTTTCCTGAGCCATAGGCCCAGATGGAACCTGTACTGAACTGGTTTAACTATGTCCAGAGAAATGGACCCATGCTCTACATTCATTGTTTGTATGGATTGGCAAAGTTGGTCAGGTTCCTCAAACCTGGCAAGAAAGCTCCGTTTTACCCATACATAAAAAAGGCTGCTGGAAGGAACCAACTAATTATCGCATGTTAGCGATGTTCGATATTCTAGCCAAAATATTTGCCAAAGTACTGCATAAAGAATTGAATCAATTGATCATAGATAATCATATTTTGCCTCCCAATCAATCTGGTTTTCGTGCAAAATCCTCTACTGTCCATAACATTTCTATTTTAGTTTCAGCTATTGAATATGCATGGTTTAAGCATCAATTACCAGTATATGGGGCTTTTATAGATTTTTCTGCCACGTTTGATACGTCCCTTAGAAATAAACATTGGAACAAACTCAAACGGTGAGGCATCCTGTCCGGACTGCTCTCTATGATTAGACTGCTGTACTCTGACACATTTGTCAGAGTGAGATTAGATGGAGAAGCCAAAGTCTCTGGATTGATATCAATCTGTCGAGGAGCCAAACAGTGGTGCAATAGGACTGCTACCCTTTTTAATTTACATTTAGCAGATTTACCTTTTTCATTCAAAGCTATTGTGTCTGACGATAATAAAATAGGTTTGTTTAAAATTGGATGGCTGGGCTATGCAGACACCCTTTTATTGTTAGAGTGTACACCGGTAGGCCTACAGCATAAATTGACAGCATTAGAAACATTTGCAATTGATAATGGTTTAAAAATCAATCTTGGAAAGACGAAGGTAAGTGCTTTGTTAGTAAAAACTAATCGAACAGCCCGTAAAAACTTGAGGTGGACCATTGCTAAGTAGAATATCGAAGTGGTTGACTGATATAGATATATAGGGATCGTTATTGATCAGAATCTGTCTTGGAAAGAGCAATGGCTTGAAATCAAAAGTAAATGCATGAATATCGCTTTGGCATTAAGCCACTTTATTGGGAAAAAAGGAGGGTACTCTCTAAGTACGATAATGATGTTATATTCAGCTAAAGTAGTACCATGTTTGTTATATGGGGCAGATATCTGGGGGAAACACTTAAACCTGAGTTGGAAAGATTTGTAGGAAAAATCCTAAGAATTCTACTCAGAATGTGGATTAGTGATATTGTGGAGTTTGAAAGTCGCCATGCTACATGCCAAACTATGTACACTAGATAATGAGACAATGAGACAACTATTGTTGGACCTATAACAACTGCTGATGCCATTGATAATAGGATGGTGCTGTATGTTCTAGGACATATCAGATCTACCTATCATAAGTGGGCTAGGGAGAATGCACATGTTTGGCTAGAATACTCATTGGCTAGACTCAAACATCTCTTGAAAGATGCCATACATGATGTAGAAAAGGAAAGGGACATGATGCAGCTGGCTACTATGGCCAACAGTGGTATGTTCATACAACAGTGGGTGAGCTATTCAGGACCACCTAATTATCTGTCTCTGTTTCCTGATACTAAAACACTCAGAAGTTAACTCATATTTAAGTTCAATCTATCTGATTGTCTGGAAATAATGGGTGCAAAATGTGGAATCACACGGGGTAACAGATGGCGCAGGTTATGTGGGACCCTCTCTATTGAAACAGCCAAGCATAACATCTGCCACTCTGAGAGTCTTGACACTTTAAGACTAAAACATGTAAAGGCGTATGACAACTTTGGTAATATGAATGAAATCTGGGAGAATCTTTTAAAAGGCAATGCTGTTAATGTAATATTTCACCTGATGAACTTTTATGAGCTTTGCCCAATATATTCCTCAACAATTGTTGGATGGTTTATGTTATCAACAATTCTTTTTAGTTGTTTAATGTATTAGATCGGTTGGTTTTATATTTTTAACTTGGACTGGTTATTCTACCTTTAAAACTTGGATGTTTTTATTGCTGTATATATGTAAAGCCTTTGTTGGCTCTATGCATATTAAATAAATACTGTAGACAGCTGAAGCTGTTCAATGTTAGATGTCAGCAGTCCACACAGCCCAGATTAGGTGTTTTCATTACATCTGGGACCTAAAGTTCTGGGTTTCTAGTGGGAACTGCATACACTAGATGATAGACAACGTATGTCACTGGACTTCTCAAGTGACTCTGCAGACACCAGTAACTGCTCTATATTGGTAGCCACGTCCTCTTGCTCAAATTCCATCTCACCATGCTCATCCATTGCCTCCTCATCCTAAACTACTCCCCCCTGCTCAATCATACTCTTGCCCTCTTCAATCGCTGTCTTCCCATACTCATGCTCCTGCTCAACTTCCTTTGCCCTTCCTCCTCGGACTCCTGCTCTACCTCAGCCTCTCACATACAGGTTGGGGAGGAATCCAGCTCCTCAACTTCTCCTCTTCCAATTCTATGAACTAAAGTGTATTCTGCCTAAGGTCTCAATGAACAGAACATATATATATGCCTAATGTGATTAAGGTTTCAATATGCAAAACCCAAAACCGTTGATAAAGACAAACAAAGGGATTCTCACAGGACTCTGCAGGGGCATCATTGGACAAAATGCCAGGGGTAGCGGAAGTGACATCACATGACCCTTGACCTCTGAAATCAGAGGAAGTGATGTCATTCCCCTTAGTGAGATCACGGAAAGTGATGGAACATGACCTTTCACCCCTTGACAAAACAAGAAGTGGCATCACATAGCATTGTTCCTAAGTACACTACGAAAAATATGGCTACGATATTACTATAATGTAATATACATTTCATACAAAAATGGATCGCCATATGTATCGTTACGATCAGTGTGTATAGGCCCATATTACCAAATTACTGTGAATGCAAGCAGACATCCATGTCCAAATGATAATGATGTCTTATTACATAGCACTTGCACTTAAGCGCTTTATATAGAACAACTATACATACAATATCACCCAACCTGTGTTGGTACTCATTTATCGACCTCAGAAGGATGAAAGGCTGAGATTAAGTGTTTAAGAACAGACTAAATCAGTGACTCATCCCCTGAAGTATCTGAAATAAACCTTTAATGAGTCTAGCAATTATTGAATAGAATTCCAGAAAGACAAATTATTTGTAATTCCTATTCTCTTATTTAGGGTCACTGCTGAAAGTGTTAGACTTCTGGAACCCCGTTTTTTGTTTATTTCAAGAGTCCTGAACAAGAGAGTCAGCAACTCCAAAAGCAAAGAGCCACATGGTGCTAGCCACTGGAAATGGCATTAAAAAAAAAAAAACTTTTTTTGTTTTTTTACAGGGGTAGCAAGGGAGATTACAGGGATAGCAAGGGAGAACTCAGGGGCCGCAGTTGTGACCTGAGGTGACCCCTTAATGATGTCGCTGGACTTATGCAATGTAAAATGTTTGTAAAAACATACAAATTGTAAAGAAGGTGACTGTTCACGGAGCAGGAAGAATTCTCGGGTCCTGACAAAAAGATTTTACAACAGAGATAACAAGGTGCCAGAAAACTTTATTTTTATTTTTGGGCTGACACCAAAGGCAGTGGAGATAAAAGTGGATGATTACGGAGGCAGCCTATTGAAATCTTGAAAAATCTTGAAAACACCTATAGAAATCTGTAAAACAGGAATCCATAAACACAAAATAACACCACTGCATATGACACTCCTTGAAGAGACTTCTAAACACGGGAAAGCATTCAAATGCCTCAAAAAGCACAATATTTGAGCCTGTCCTATCCACTTCTATTCAACAGCCAAACAAACATCAAAAAAGGAAATAGGTAGTAAGCTAAGCTTTTGAAGGTCCAATATGTCTGTTTAAGAATGTCTCAGGGCATTCGAATTGCTGGTTGAACCTGAGTCTGTGACCTTGCAATTTGACAATGGCTATTTTATCCAACTGTGAGACCCGCAGCAAGGTTTGACATTCAGAAAATTCATTGGGAATACTACCTTGCAAGTCAAACCTGCCCCTGCACAGAAAAGCTTGACTTTCACGCAGAGCAAATTTGGGGAAATTCAAAAACTCCTACTGCTCATTAAAATTGATATCAATAATGTCACACATTCTTTCACTGGGATTTCCACCACCGTTTTAGCTCAGAGAATTTGCATATCTTCATTCACATTTCTTTTAAAACATGTGAGTGTCTTTGCCATGGAAAGAATCTTCCAATTTGTTCTAACATGCACCAAGAATTAAGAATTGATTTAATTTCTGTTCAAGGACCAATCATTTGTACCATTGACTTTGCATAGTAAGGTATGAACATTCCTCCCTTCATGAGGAAGACAGCGTATTTGCAATAACGAAGAATACAATGTGTATGAGTTGTGTTTGTTTGGGAGATGAATTAAAAGATTTTAGACTTTGTGGCATTTTTTTAAAGTATGTAATTTCTCCATTTTGTAAAATTCTTTGAAGATACATTCAAACCCCCTCAAAACTTTATTCAAGGAATCCTTTTTCATCAAATCTAGTAACTTCCTTATGCAGCTGAGTCTTTAAAATAGACACTTATCGACAAAATGGACCAGAGCTGTGACAAAAACTCCAGGTTTACCAATTGTTTCCGATTTTTAAAAAAATAGTATACATTGTAGGGACAACACAGTTCCTCTCGCCGAATCTCTTAGAAAAATTCATTCTGGCCTGCCTCCACGATTTTGCATCTGAAAGACATATTCTTCTGAATTAACTGTTTTGATATAAAAAAAAAGCAGATGCGATGAACCATCAGCTACTGAAAACGTTGGACAGAATAAGCTACTGTGAATTCTACATCCATGAATGTACAGGAATAGTTTTCTTGGATATAGGTAATGCCTTTGATTGTGTACAAAGGTCTGCTCCACAAGATAATTAACCTTAGAGTTCTGAGCTATCTGATGAACATGATTGCAAGCTACTTGATGGTTGCACATTCCGTGTGGCCATGTTGCTCAACCTCTCAACAATATGCCATATTTGAGCAGGTATGCCACAGGGATCAAACCTTATGATATGATATGGCATTTATAATACGCCTATACACAAGTGTTTTAAGGTCGACGCGGCAAGGGAGGGGGAAGAGAGGGGAGACAGACAGCAATCCTACTAGGAAAGTGTCATTCAGATTGTGCAAGTGCAGAAAATATATCGCTCTGGTTCAATATTGTCAGGAATTACGTCACCACGGATCACCACAAAACTGACTTGGCACTGTACGCAGAAGCTGTTGAAGTCACCTCCAACTCTTTCCAGCAAAAGGAGTGTCAAAGAAATGTCAAGCATTTTTGGACAAGCTCTTGACATGGCACAGAAACTGGCACATAGCACTGAACACCAACAAGACTACTTCAACACTGTTTACTACAACGCATATCAAGGACCATCAGCACATTGGTCTTAAGGGACCATAAAGTGTAAGAGCACCAGCTATCATCTAGGGTGACCCTGGACAGCAACCTCAAATGGAGGAACCACATTCAAAGTACTCAGCAGAAATCATCTGACAAACTGGTGGGACTGGACTCACTCCTGAAGAAAAAGTCCATGTCCCACCAATTCACTGCAATGATTAAAAGTATTTGTATTTCAGCTGTTGTTGTCAATTTTGGCAGTAAGTCGGCGGATTTACCTCCAGCTTCTTGCTGGAGGTTCATCTGCCATTTTACCACCAAACGGATAGTATGGTGATGCAATAATATGGCGGTAATGGAATAACCACAACATTACCAACGTTTTTTCGGGACTGCCATTCTAATGATTTGGCCCCATGCCTATCTAGAGTAAAATCTACTTTTACTAGGAATTTATCAGACCTACACTGAAAAACCACCCTAGCATAAAGCACTTACATGCAAGGGCACTGGATGACCCTTCAAAAAGTGCATATGGATGGCAACTGAAGCCCCACTCTTCACAAGAACAGCAGACCCACAAAGGGAACTTGGCATCGAGATGGTTTATGAATATCTATTAAAGCTGAACAGGAAGTTTTTTCAAGGACATGTTCAGAATCCAGTCCCACTGATGAAGAAACTTGCTGCCATTATTGAAAACACTTTTGACCACTACCAATGGCCAATCACAGTGCTGATCCCATTATACCAACTCTACTGTGGCAAAATAACACAGACTAAGAAGCAAAAAATAAACATAACTATATATTTAATCAGAGAAATTGGAGTAATGAGGCTCAGTTTCCATATCCATAAACACCACTGACAGATTGACACTGTCTTCAATGTAAGAAAAGAAGGGTGGGAATCCAAAACCCCATTTTGCATTCATCCTTAAACATAATATCCAATATTGTATTACTATTACAGTATTGCCCACCTAAGCAGACAGTGATTGTCTAAACTGAATGATCAGAAAATCATGAGTGTAAAGACCGGTGGGGGGGTCTGTACTTCCGCTCTCTATATGGTAGAGGAGAGGCACAGAGGACCCCAGCCAAGATTCTCTATTATGGTAGCGATGGACGAGCAATCAAGGCCTAGCTTCTCAGGAGGTGATGCAGGCTGGTTCTTAAGTACAGTGTATCCCCAAGCCCCCACAAAGGAATGTCCACACACTGTATTACTGAAAACACAGTCTTTATATAATTAATATTCAAGGGTTATGTACACTTATCACAACAACGCACTTTGTGCTCAGGAAAACCAATAATGATAAATATCTACAATTCTAAAGTGGTACCACTAATATTAGACCTCATAACAGTGCATTCACAATACTGTAGAAATGGCACGCAGATCAATAAGAAGGAAACCAGCAATAGAGAGAGGAGAGATACCAGAGAGTTGAAACAATAGGCAGAAGACTGGCCCTTGCTACTGGACACAGTTCTGTGTGGAGATCCCCCCACCTGGGCAACCTGTAAAATAAAGAGATATAACACAAGCCCAGTCCATATATTGTTCAATAGTCTTATTCTCTCCTACAATGTTTTTACCCCCCAATGTACCTGGTGGAGTCGAGTTCTTCGAAGAGGCGTCGACAGATCCTTCTTGAATGACCCCCTTTAAAGCAGGAGTCACGGATCGTCGAGAGGCGTCGGGAAGCGTCGAGGAACTCGGTGTTCGGTGTCGGGGAATCGACGGCCCTTCTTGAATGCCTTCCCTTTCAAGCGGGAGACACGGGGCGTCGAACGTCCGACAACAAACAGGGTAGAACGGCGTCGATGAGGCGGCAGGCTTCGATCCGAGCGGTGCTCGTCGGCGTCGAGACGTCGGCGTCCTGCGAGGAAGAGGCGTGCGGGGCACCTCGGCGACACTAGTTCTGGACCGCAAAGATTGTGGAGACGGAAGCCCAGCAAGGGCGTCGGGTCGTCCGAGTCTTTGAGGTCGTTGGGTGGCGGGAAACCCACCGGCAGGTTTCTCCTCGGCGCGTTGGTCGTCCTCGACTTTCTCCGGCAGGATAAGCGGTCGACGATTCGGTCGAGGGAGTCCTTCGATTCGAATGTTCTTAGGCAAAGGAGCGGACGGCTCCGGTCGTCGGTGGCACGGCGTCAAGTGGTTCCCACGGCTGGGCAACACAACTTCGACGGGCCTCCAGCGGTTACACAAACCTGCGAACCCTGGTCGACGGCAATGGACTTCAACGGCGTCGATGTCCGGGTGCTTCACTTCGATCTCCTAGGCGGTCCCGTCTCGGGTCGGCAGCCTTTCGAGGGTCTGACTTCCAGGGCGCTTCGGCGAAGATGTAGCGGTGCTCGATGATCCCTCGGAGCACGGGAAGAGGGCGCCTTACCAGGTCCTCTCTCGGGTCAGTCCTCGACGAATTCGGCAACCTTCAGATCTGTCGAAGCAAATGCAGCAGCAAGTCTTCTTCTTCCAGCTGGACGTCGAGGATCAGCAGATCCAGTTACTCTTGAGTGGAGACTCAGCTTCTGAACGCTTCTGAACAATTTCCAATGGTGAGAGGTCCCCAGATATACTATTCTGTCTCTCATCCACACTGCTGGCACACACACAGCAGCCAATCACACAGAAGGGCATTCATGCAGTCAGTCAGCCAATCAGGCACACAGTGCATTCAGGCCACACTCCTCCCTTTCAGACACTCACAACAAGGAATGTGGATTGGGACAAGTACCCAGCCATTCAACACTACACACTGCATTCAGGCCAGTTTCGGGCAGGGCTGTCTCAGTCTTTGTCTCTCATGCCAGAAACCAGACAACCACAACAAGGAGTGTATATTGGTCACACACTCCATTCACCCAGGTCCCACCCACAGGAGGTACCCACAACATACAGTCACTGGGAAGGCTCCAGTCAGTCTAGCTGGGCCTTCACAACAACACCATATATGGAACTTCCACCCCACAGCCAGTCAGGGGGAAGGGACAGAGTCAGGGCTTCCCAGGACTTTGGGAAAAACAAGATAACAGGCAATAGAAAGCAAAAGGCGGCCACAGGGGCCATCTTGTTTCCTATCAGGAATCAACTGATTCCAATGGCAGGGCCTGGGTATCCCAAAATGGAGGACACCCAGAGCACCTGTCAAATTCAGCATGGAGCTGCCACCAGCCCATACCCTGCTCTGTGGGCCACCCACAGGTGCCCAAAAACATACACTAGGGGCACAGGGTTGTACCCCTACCCATGGGTGCCATAAGGGTATCCCATGGGTCTGTTCACCAAACCAAAAGAGAGAGCTGCACTGCCAGGAGTCCCAAATGGACTCATGGGCAGAAAACATGACAGAACACACGATAAAAGGCAGTAAAGGGCAAGGATTCAGAGGCCCTGTCCCCCTGATGCATTTCCAGCATCACAGTCGCCCCCCCCAGACTGAGGTGGAGGGTGTCTAATCTCCCACGGGATAGACACCCTCATCCAGACGGTCAACATACCTTCTGGAAAGGCCATCTGCATTATCGTGACTCTTCCCTGGTCTGTGCTCTATGGTGAAGTCTAGCCCTTGCAGGCTAATGGACCACCTGAGCAATTTTGGATTCTCACCCTTCATCTGCATAAGCCACTTCAGGGGCTTATGATCTGTTTGGACCTTGAAGGTAGACCCCGTAAGGTAGGGCCTAAAACGCCTAAGGCTCCAAACTATGCTAAAACACTCCTTTTCAACAGTAGCCCACCTAAGTTCTCTACCCTTGAGTTGTCTACTGATGAATATGATAGGATGTTCTCTCCCTTTGTCATCTAACTGGGACAAGACAGCTCCAATTCCGGTGTCGCAGGCATCCGTCTGGACGATAAAGGGTCAGCTGTAGTCAGGCGCACACAACACAGGTGCCCTACACAGACTTTCTTTCAAGCCATCAAAGGCCCTCTGACAGTCTTCGGTCCAATTAACCCTCCTAGGCTGTTTGGGTGAAGTTAGAGCTGTCAGGGGTGCAGCTATGGTTCCATAGTCTGCCATGAAATTGCGATAGTACCCAGTGAGGCCCAAAAAGGCTCTCACCTGGGTTTGAGTAGTGGGAGTCTCCCAGTTCTGTACATCCTGTACTTTACTGGAGAGAGGTTGGATTTGACCCCCTCCTACCTCATGACCAAGATAGGTAACTTTCCCCTGAGCTATCTGGCACTTGGTGGCCTTGATAGTGAGGTTAGCCCTTTTCAAGGCCTGCAACACCTTATCCAGATGTGTCAAATGCTCTTCCCAGGTGGAACTGTAGACGGCAATGTCGTCTAAGTAAGCCACACAAAAGGCTTCCAGCCCACTGAGCGCATGGTTGACCAATCTCTGGAAGGTGGCAGGGGCATTCTTCAACCCAAAAGGCATGACCCTAAACTGGTAGAGTCCCTCAGGTGTTGAGAAAGCCGTCTTTTCCTTGGCATGGTCCGTCAGAGCTATTTGCCAATAGCCTGAGGTAAGGTCAAAGGTGCTCACAAACTTGGCAGCACCTATGGTGTCCACGAGCTCATCAGCCCTGGGCAATGGGTGCGCGTCAGTTTTGGTGACGGCATTGACTCCTCGGTAGTCCACACAGAACCTCCAATCCTTGGTACCCGCCTGGGAACTTGCCTTGGGGACAAGGACCACTGGACTGGACCAGGGACTGGTTGAGGGTTCAATAACACCCAGATCCAACATCTTGGCGACCTCAGCCTGGATGTGGTTCTTGACGGTATCTGACATACGATAGCACCTGCTTTTGACAGGCACACTGTCACCAGTGTCAATTTCGTGCTTACACCACGGTGTAAGGCCCGGTGTCAGTGAAAACAGAGAGGCATACTGCTGGAGCAAAGCCCTGCAGGCCCTCTGCTGCTCTGTTGTCAAATCTGGAGAGAGATGTACTCCCTCCACTGAGCCGTCCTGAGGGTTGCTATGCAGCAAATCAGGAAGGGGCTCACTCTCATCCTCTTCTTGCCCTGAAGCTAGCAAGAGACATGAGACCTCTGCTCGCCTGTGGAAAGGCTTGAGCCTGTTGACATGGAATACCTGGGGGGCTACCCCAGAGGCTCCCATGTCAACCAGATAATTGACTTCGCCCATCTTGGAGATGATCCTGAAGGGTCCAGTCCACTTGTCTGCCAAAGCTCTAGGCTTGGTAGGCTCCATCACAAGGATTTCCTGTCCCGGAGTCCAATCCACTTGCGAAGCTTTAAGGTCATGCCAGTACTTATTCAATTCCTGGCTGGCCTTGAGATTTGCTGTTGCCTGACCCATCATCTGTGTCATCCTCCGCCTGAGGCCTAACACATAGTCCCCCACTTGCTTGGCGGGACCGGGAGGGGTGGCTTCCAAGCCTTCTCTGATCAAGGCGAGGGGCCCCCTCACGGGATGTCCAAAGAGTAACTCAAAGGGGCTGAAACCAACACCCTCTTGAGGTACCTCTCTGTAAGCAAACAGCAGGCATGGCAGGAGGAGATCCCATTTCCTCCTTAGGGGCTCTTCCAAAGCACCTAGCATGCCCTTGAGAGTTTTGTTAAATCTCTCAACCAGACCATTGGTCTGGGGGTGGTAAGAGGTGGAGAACTTGTAGGTTACCCCGCACTCTTTCCACATGGTTCTCATGTAACTAGACATGAAGTTGGATCCTCGGTCAGAGACAACCTCCTTGGGGAATCCAACACGGGTGAAAATGCCCAGGAGAGCCCTGGCAACCACCTTGGCAGTAACCGTCCGAAGGGGTATTGCCTCAGGGTACCTGGTGGCATGATCTACCAAGACCAGGATGAACCGATGTCCACCTGAAGTGGGAGGGTCAAGGGGACCGACGATGTCGATGCCCACCCTCTCAAATGGTGTGCCAACCACTGGTAATGGCTGCAGTGGGGCAATGACCCTGCCTCCAGTCTTGCCAGACAACTGACAAGTGGGGCAGGTCCTGCAGTGGGACTCCACCTCTACTCCCATCCGTGGCCAGTAGAAATGGGCAGAGAGCCTCTGCTTAGTCTTCTTGGTCCCAAGATGACCAGCCAAGGGCACCTCATGCGCCAACTGCAGAAGGAAGGGCCTGTAAACCTGGGGTACCACCAACCTCTTGCGGGCACCAGGTTCAGGCTTAGTGGGCTCACTAACAAGGAGCTCACCCTCCCAATAAATCCGGAAATTCCTAGGAACTTCTCCTTGTGCCTGAGACAGGGCCTGTTTCCTCAGACCCTCGAGAGAGTGGCACTCCCTCTGTCCCCTACAGAAGTCTGCCCGGGAGGGTCCCCCTTCAGCTAACAAGCATTGAAGGTCGGGATGATGCTCCGGGTTGAGAACCTCTCCCACAGGAGAGTCTTCTGCCTCTTCTCCCAAAGGAGTTGAGTTTGGGTTTTCCACTGGGCCCAGCCCGTCCGGAGCATGGATCCCAATGGGTGCAGCAGGAAGAGCAGGTGCTCCCTCCACAGAGGTGGCCTTCTTGGTCTTCCGCCTTCTTGCCTTAGGCCTCGCCTTTGGCTCGGGTATCTGACCCACAGCCAGACCCGGTGTCACCTGTGACCTAGTGACTGCAGCAGCAGTCATGGGAAGACCATCCGAGATCAACCCCAACTCTACTAGATCATTCCCTAACAAAATGTTAGCAGGGACATTGTCCTGAACCAAGACAGGAAGCTTCGCTGTCTTGTCTCCAATCATGAGTGTGGCTAAGGCTACAGGCGATAATTTGGGAGGCCCACCAGCTAACCTGGTGGTTCTCAGAGGAGCACCTACATAGTCCTTTGGCTTGAGCAGGGTCCTGTCCACCACTGTCATGCTTGCCCCAGTGTCTCTCAAGCCAGTAGAAGGCTGGCCATTCAAGAGGACACTTCTCAAAAACCTACGGGTGTTCTGTGGCATAGTCGCCAGTACTTCCGCGTACTGGTCCCAGGCCCCAAGGGACACTAAGGAAATCTCTACAGGAGCACCAAAGGTGATTCCTGTAGAGGAGGGGAGGACAGTGGCCTCCACCTCAGGCATGGGGTAAGGGTAGCTCAGGCTGACAGCCTGTACTCCAAGTGCCTTACCTTTACACTTGGAGTCACCCCTTTTGTGATCCAGGGCCCCACAGTCCCAACAAGTGCCAGGAGTGCGGGGTACGGTACTGGAACCACTGGGAGCCTGCTTTGCAGCAGGTGGACCACTCCTCTTATTCCCACCCACAGATGACTTATCCCCACTAGGTTTTTGGGTCTTAGGAGAGGAAGGTTTTGGTTTACCCGACTGTGATTGCTTTTGGGACTCCTCAGCTTTCTGAGAGGTCCCCTTTTCTTTGTCCTTGTCCTTCCCACTGGAGTCCTTAGGGGACACCCGGTGGGAGACCCACTTGTCAGCCAACCTAGCCAGCTTAAAGGGGTCCAAAATGTTCTGGTCAGCCACATACTGACGCAGCTCTGGTGAACAGGCTTCAGAAAAATGCTCAAAAAACAACAGGTGGGATAATTCAGCAAAAGTTTTCACCTTGTAACCATCAATCCACCCCATCATGTTCATGTGTGCAGTACTCACCCAGTCAACCCAAGACATATTCTCTCTTTTCTTATAATCCCTGAACCTTTTAAGATATTGGGTAGGTGTCTTGCCAAACTTGGCAATTAAAGCAGACTTCATACACTCATACTGACCCCTTTCTTCCACACTCAGCTTCAGAATACAGTCATATCCAGTTTGAGGCACTCTGCTTAACAAACACTTAGCCCAATCTCTTTTATCCACATCATGAATTGCACAAGCCATTTCAAACGCTTCAATCCATTGGAGGATATCTGAACCCTCCAAAAACACACCAACCAAGTCTTTCATAAACTTGGTGGCTGGGGACCTGACACTCTCACTGGTTTTAGCTGAAGTCTCCACTCTAGCTTTCTCTAGCTGGATTCTCTGACATTCAGTGTCCTTGTCTTTGAGCGCAAGATCCCTATTCTTGAGTTCCACTTGCTGTGCCAGCTCCTCTTTCTTAAGCTCAGCTTCTATTTCCAACTTGCGATATTCAAAGGCCAATTTCATCCTTAATAACTCAAGTTCCATGGAATTGCTGGGGTTTGGAACAGAGGCAGCAGGAATGGTGGCATTCCCAGAAACAGATTCAGCGACAACCCCAGGGGCAGAGTCCTTACTGGTTGCATCCCCCCCTTCATCAAGAGTTTCACCATCCGTCTGGTAGTCCACCAGGGCAGCTATCAGCTCAGCCCTAGACTTATCCACAAAGTCTAGCTCCCTGGCTTCACAAGCACTCTGGAGAGCCTCTAAGCTCATCCGAGTCAATTTACCATTTGCAATGGGCTCCATTGCTTGTAATGCAGTTATTTGGTACACACCCAAACCTTAATCTAATAAAGTGCGGATATTTTGTAAGTGGCACGGTTATACACTGAGTCTTAAAACCATAAGCATCCCACCGCTGCCACCTGCTTGTAAAGACCGGTGGGGGGGTCTGTACTTCCGCTCTCTATATGGTAGAGGAGAGGCACAGAGGACCCCAGCCAAGATTCTCTATTATGGTAGCGATGGACGAGCAATCAAGGCCTAGCTTCTCAGGAGGTGATGCAGGCTGGTTCTTAAGTACAGTGTATCCCCAAGCCCCCACAAAGGAATGTCCACACACTGTATTACTGAAAACACAGTCTTTATATAATTAATATTCAAGGGTTATGTACACTTATCACAACAACGCACTTTGTGCTCAGGAAAACCAATAATGATAAATATCTACAATTCTAAAGTGGTACCACTAATATTAGACCTCATAACAGTGCATTCACAATACTGTAGAAATGGCACGCAGATCAATAAGAAGGAAACCAGCAATAGAGAGAGGAGAGATACCAGAGGGTTGAAACAAGACTGGCCCTTGCTACTGGACACAGTTCTGTGTGGAGATCCCCCCACCTGGGCAACCTGTAAAATAAAGAGATATAACACAAGCCCAGTCCATATATTGTTCAATAGTCTTATTCTCTCCTACAATGTTTTTACCCCCCCAATGTACCTGGTGGAGTCGAGTTCTTCGAAGAGGCGTCGACAGATCCTTCTTGAATGACCCCCTTTAAAGCAGGAGTCACGGATCGTCGAGAGGCGTCGAGAAGCGTCGAGGAACTCGGTGTTCGGTGTCGGGGAATCGACGGCCCTTCTTGAATGCCTTCCCTTTCAAGCGGGAGACACGGGGCGTCGAACGTCCGACAACAAACAGGGTAGAACGGCGTCGATGAGGCGGCAGGCTTCGATCCGAGCGGTGCTCGTCGGCGTCGAGACGTCGGCGTCCTGCGAGGAAGAGGCGTGCGGGGCACCTCGGCGACACTAGTTCTGGACCGCAAAGATTGTGGAGACGGAAGCCCAGCAAGGGCGTCGGGTCGTCCGAGTCTTTGAGGTCGTTGGGTGGCGGGAAACCCACCGGCAGGTTTCTCCTCGGCGCGTTGGTCGTCCTCGACTTTCTCCGGCAGGATAAGCGGTCGACGATGCGGTCGAGGGAGTCCTTCGATTCGAATGTTCTTAGGCAAAGGAGCGGACGGCTCTGGTCGTCGGTGGCACGGCGTCAAGTGGTTCCCACGGCTGGGCAACACAACTTCGATGGGCCTCCAGCGGTTACACAAACCTGCGAACCCTGGTCGACGGCAATGGACTTCGACGGCGTCGATGTCCGGGTGCTTCACTTCGATCTCCTAGGCGGTCCCGTCTCGGGTCGGCAGCCTTTCGAGGGTCTGACTTCCAGGGCGCTTCGGCGAAGATGTAGCGGTGCTCGATGATCCCTCGGAGCACGGGAAGAGGGCGCCTTACCAGGTCCTCTCTCGGGTCAGTCCTCGACGAATTCGGCAACCTTCAGATCTGTCGAAGCAAATGCAGCAGCAAGTCTTCTTCTTCCAGCTGGACGTCTAGGATCAGCAGTTCCAGTTACTCTTGAGTGGAGACTCAGCTTCTGAACGCTTCTGAACAATTTCCAATGGTGAGAGGTCCCCAGATATACTATTCTGTCTCTCATCCACACTGCTGGCACACACACAGCAGCCAATCACACAGAAGGGCATTCATGCAGTCAGTCAGCCAATCAGGCACACAGTGCATTCAGGCCACACTCCTCCCTTTCAGACACTCACAACAAGGAATGTGGATTGGGACAAGTACCCAGCCATTCAACACTACACACTGCATTCAGGCCAGTTTCGGGCAGGGCTGTCTCAGTCTTTGTCTCTCATGCCAGAAACCAGACAACCACAACAAGGAGTGTATATTGGTCACACACTCCATTCACCCAGGTCCCACCCACAGGAGGTACCCACAACATACAGTCACTGGGAAGGCTCCAGTCAGTCTAGCTGGGCCTTCACAACAACACCATATATGGAACTTCCACCCCACAGCCAGTCAGGGGGAAGGGACAGAGTCAGGGCTTCCCAGGACTTTGGGAAAAACAAGATAACAGGCAATAGAAAGCAAGAGGCCACAGGGGCCATCTTGTTTCCTATCAGGAATCAACTGATTCCAATGGCAGGGCCTGGGTATCCCAAAATGGAGGACACCCAGAGCACCTGTCAAATTTAGCATGGAGCTGCCACCAGCCCATACCCTGCTCTGTGGGCCACCCACAGGTGCCCAAAAACATACACTAGGGGCACAGGGTTGTACCCCTACCCATGGGTGCCATAAGGGTATCCCATGGGTCTGTTCACCAAACCAAAAGAGAGAGCTGCACTGCCAGGAGTCCCAAATGGACTCATGGGCAGAAAACATGACAGAACACACGATAAAAGGCAGTAAAGGGCAAGGATTCAGAGGCCCTGTCCCCCTGATGCATTTCCAGCATCACAGTGAGCAGCATATAATTACAAAAAAATATTCTGATCCACCGCAATGGGTCACCACCCACAGCAAATTAAAGCCTGGTGGTCCACTTTTGATGTCCTGCACATACTGCAGGTCTCACCAACTGCTGAGGCTACATCCAGTAAATTCTCTTATATATGGAATAGATCAGAGCTGGAGGGGAGCCACTACCCCAATGCATATGGTACCCCATGCTTATATGGCTCCGCCATCTCGCCGTTTGCTGGCAATATCCGATGCCAGATTCCCTTAACAGCCTTTTTATCACCAGCAATAGATGGCATCTGACATTGCCATGCATACAAAAAGGTCAACACAGATAACTCTGCAATTGCCCTGCCTATGTCAGGCTTATCTTCAATCAGGATGTTGTCCCAGGAATCTGCTGAACCCCCGCAGCCGCCTTTGGATGCTAACCTCTTAACTGGTAACGAACAGTTCAGTTGAGAGCATCCCCAAGGGAAAGGGGGAAAATGGGACAAAATAATAAACTTCAGGTTTTGCTCAGCTTCTTTATCTTTTAACCTGTAGATAAAATAACAACAAATACACTTTAGTCACTAACCTTTCTTTTCCTAGGCTCTGACTTCTCTTTATCAAATTGAGTAAATAAACACGCCACCATACCTGAATATCCTCTATGAATAACCTAGAGGAAGTGTTTGATTTCTACTGAAGAAAAAAAATAGAGTCTCTGATGCTCTTACTAACTTCTTCAATTCAGTATTGGAAAACTGCTATCTTTAGCTCACTCTCTCAGTTTCATGAGTTAATCTTCTAGCAGTTCAATTTCCAAAACACACACACGCCCATCTGGAAATGCTAGATCCGTCTTTTGTATGAATCTCTAGCTTTAACACAAATTCCAAAAATGACACTCTGGCTTATTCCATCTAAAATTGTTTGTTCATGTGGATAGATAGGAGTGTTCACTAATTGGATCTTTTGCTTGCGTAGAATATCGCTCTTCAAAGAAGCGTTCACTTGACTAGAGTTATGCGCATGCGTGAAGATATTCTTTTTCCTTCTAAAATGGGTGCACATATGAACAGAGAATAGAGTTCAAAAATGGCATATGCGCATGCGTAGTTGATTAGTATTTCTCTCTCCTTAATTTTATTTGTTCAAATAGGAAAGAGGAAATTACTTAGTTCCGGACACTAATTCTTGAAGAGGCAGCTTAATGAGGTACGCGCGCCAGGTTAGAATGTTAGTAAATAAAACATAACTTTTCAGGATTGCGTATCTATAACACTGTCACTTGCGCAGACAGTGTAAGATTTCTAATGCTAGCCCGACGTTAAAAGAAAGCACTGTTACCGATAGAAGGAACAATGCTTAATCATTTTTTATACGGCCGAAAAAACACACAACGCTGAAAAGATGAACAGACCTCCAACACACCAACTTGCCAAGCGCAAAATATGTGACGCAGTTCATTAAATAAGAGTACTGTTCTAGAAATCCAAAAATAAAGTCTTTAAAGAACAAAACGAACTACTCCTTAAACAAAGAATAAGAAAACAGGATCTAGTTAATAAATTGTATAGAAATGTAACTCCTTCTTGAATTTCACAAAGTTCCGTAAAAAGATAATAAAGTCACTTAACTTGCTTCTTCTGTCACTGGAACGTTTCTGAGTTTCTTCTTAAATTCTCCAACACTTTCCTGATCCAAGTAACAAATCCTAGGCACAAGGGCCTAGCTAAAGTTTCTAAATCTTAAGAGCTTCAAACATAAGACCTTCCAGCTGGGCTTCTGACAATGAAAGGCGGATTAGAATGTTCCAACAATGCCTTTCTTTCACTTCTGACCAATCACTGATCCTTTTGGAATTCTCCATTTTGGCTTGGGAAGCTCTCCACACTCTGCACTAAAAGTTAAGGCCCAAACCATACTTTATGTTAATCATGCACTCATTCCACCACATTCAACCAAACCCCATGAAACCTGACAGTCTACACCAGTGCATGTAACATAGACTTGTGTATTTTGGAGGAAAGGAATGAGTAAGAAGGTCTTTTAAATTATGCCACATTAATTCTCTCTTATCTATTAGGGGATATCTACTCATTCCTTCTCAAATGCTTATTTGAATGTATCAGTTGTCTAGCATTGGATCTTTCATGGATTCACATGCTTAGAATATTCCCTGTCGTCAGGCTGGGAACCTCGGTATATTTATTAAAAACGTTTTCTATTGGAAAAAACTTGACACTTGTGTGTCCTTTCAATGTCCTTTTGGGACGCTTACCTATGACCCAATAGGACGTAAGGTATAAATAGGCCCATCCCCACGGCTCCCTTCATATTTCAACCGTCTCCAAAGTAGTCGGGATCACCTCGTGTTTCTACACTTTGTTTGGTTGTACTTTCTTTTCCAATGTCGGGGAAAGCGTTGTTCGGCCCGTGTGCCACGTGTGGAATGAAGACACTTTATGAAGGGGATGGGCACATGGTTTGCCTTTATTGTCTTTACCCTCATCACTCTGCGGACAACTGTGATATCTGCAAGGGGTTCTCGCAAAAGACGTTGAAGGACCGTAATCGGCGTCTAATAACTTGGCTGAATGAAGGGTCCTACCCTTCATCTGAGGTAGGATCAGTGCACAGTCTGGCATTGAACAAGCCTAAGTCCCCTGTAGTTCCTCGCTGCTCAGTGTCGGTGAAACCTCTGGCAAAGAAGCCATGGCCTATGGAGAAGAGTTGCTCCTCTTTGGGGAAACATCTGGCGAAAGACACCCCTCCATCGTCAAAACGTGGACCAGAACCGTAAGCAAGAAAAATCTTCCTCTTCATCTACTTCAAAAAAGGATAGGAAAGACCCTTTAAGGTGCTTCTCCTCAGGAGACCATCATAGGTCTTCCTCGAGTAGAGACTCTTGAAAGCACTGGTCTAGAGACTCCAAAAAGGCAGGATCACCTAATGAGTCTGCGCCACAACTACCACTGCCATCAACGGGAGTCCCGTCATCGGCGGCTTCACTAACGCCCACGCAGTCGATACCTGCAGTGGCCTCGTCAACCCTGGTGGCGACAATCGACAAGGGGGAAGTGGAAACTCCTAGGTTTCCATCATTAACGGTGGATCCTCCAGAGATTTGGCAACTGGCGGTGTATGATACAGTTCTGCCGGACACCCTATTACAGCAGGAATCGGCTTTCTCGGTATCGTCGATGGAGGAGGAGCGGGAACAGGTTGTTCATCCAACAGATCGCGATTTACAGGGCGTTGGCCAGTCGATGACCTCAGGGATTCAAAATGCCCCCTCTACATCTTCTCTGCTAAATCCGCAGTCGATGTTGTCTTTACAAGTTTTGTATACGCTGCAATCCCTCTTAAGCCAGTTAGATGCAAGGTTGCCTCCCATGGGTACACCTCCAGTGATACCTGTCGATGGCGCGGCAGGTCCCACTCCATGGTCAACGTCAACGGCTGGGTTGCCGGTCTCCCGCCCGGTCAGCGAAGAACCCCCTGCTCACACCCGGAGGAAGGTGAATTACAGGACTCTGAGTCAGATCAAGCTCCTAGAGACTCCATCTCGGACATTTCATCGTCACCATCGAGGGACCCTACGTGGGAATTGGATGGAGAAGTAGAAACTCCTAGAAGCCCGGCACAACCGTCACCTCCAGATGACATCGGGGCCTTTCATGCGATGATGGTGAAAGCCTGTATCAAATTTGGTCTGACCCCAGAGGAAGAACAGAAGGAATGCATCTTATTTGACCTTATGGGGAAGAGGAGAAAGTCAATCTTCTCGGTTCCGATTCTGGACCACGTTTGGCAGGAAGGCTTACGTACCATGCACCATCCATTTTCGGAGCCTGCAATCAAGGGCAGGTTAGAAAAGAAATTTAAAGCCCCAGACTCTACACCTAAGTGTTTAACCGCACAGCCATCTCCGGAATCAGTAGTGTCGGTGGCGGCTAGCAGAAAAGTTAGATCGCAACACAAGTGCACAACACCTGTGGACAGTGACGCTAGAAGGCAGGATGGCTTTGATAAGAAAGTCTTGGCAGTGGGAGCGACGATGGTCAAGGCGGCTAACTCGTTAGCTATCATGGCATGATACGACCGTGAAATGTGGCATCGCTTGGCCCCCATCTTGGCATGAAGGAAGATTCAGATACTGCAAGATCACTGGGGGCATTACAAAGTGGACGAGCATTTTGGCCTTTTTGCCCCTTCCGCGGAGCTTCGGGGGAATTCTCGATTCGCCGCATCCAGGGATTGGAATTTCAATAGATTGTCGTACTCTTCCCAAGGATACAGGTGAGCTGTCCAGGCGACACGAAGAAGCTGGGATTTCTAGAAGGAGAGGAGGACAGCCTTCGTCTACCAAAAGTAAGCAATCAAAGTCTCAGCAATGACAATCTTCAGGACGTCCTGGTAGGCAGAGTGTCGCATCGCGTCGACAAATGGGAAAGAATAACATCAGACTGTTGGGTGCTGGACATGGTGAAACTAGGCCACTCTTTGCAGTTCAAGATCATGCCATCTCCCATTCCACCTGTGTATTCAGCGCAACCCCATCTTCACATATTACAACAGGAGGTTGTGATTATGCTGCAAAAAGTGGCTATAGAATTTGTTCCGGTGGCTGAGAGAGGCCTAGGGGTTTACTCCTGTTACTTCGTGGTAAAAAAAAAACAACGGCAAGTGGCAACCCATTCTGGACCTTCGAGCTCTCAACAAGACTCTGCAACGCCTGAAGTTCAAGATGCTTACTCTTCAGCAGGTCATCCAGTCGATACAACTGGGGGATTTTCTGGTGTCGTTGGATTTACAAGACGCATATTTCCACATACCCATGCGTCAACGACACAGAAAATTCCTGAGGTTCGTGGTGGGTCAGAGTCATTACCAGTTCAAAGTGCCTCCATTCGGCCTGAAATCGTCTCCCAGGATGTTTACGAAATGTTTAGCTCCGGTGGCAGCATGGCTACGAAGAAAAGGCCATCACATCTACCCTTACCTGGATGACTGGCTAATAAGGGGCTCATCGCTGGCAGTGGCGCAAGCAAGCCTAGATGTTACCATGCAGCTACTACAATGGTTGGGCTTTGCAGTCAACTTCGAAAAATCCTTTCTGGCTCCCTCAAGGAGCTTGGTGTTTTTGGGCACGGAGTTCCAGACTCAGTCAGGACTGGTGAAACCTTCTTTATAGAGAGTTCTAAAACTCAAGCAAAAAGCAGAGAAGTGGAGAGCTGGAACCAGAGTCAGTCAGGAGATACATGTCGCTTCTGGGAGCCATGGTGTCATGTATCCCGCTAGTGAAGAACTGTCTTCTCTTCATGAGGCCGATACAGGAATTTCTGGCAGACCGATGGTCTCAAAGTTGCGGGTTGTGGTCCGACAACTTGATTATAAGCAGCGAGCTTCTAGTGGTGCTTCGGTGGTGGCAACTCTCAGACAATCTGACAAGTGGGATGCCTCTGCTAGAGCCGGAATTTCAATCGACAATTGTGACGGATGCATCTAAAACAGGATGGGGAGCCTATCTGGGATCCTTACAAGTTCAAGGTCGATGGTCCCCAGGAGAATCAACCCTTCACATCAATCTGCTGCAACTAAAAGCGGTACGTTGGGCTCTGAAGTAATTTTTGCCACGCATACGAGGATCAGTAGTGAGAGTATTAACGGACAATACGACCACAATGTTCTACCTCAGGAAACAAGGGGGCACTCATTCCAGAACGCTCTCGAGCGAGGCTCAGGAACTATGGCATTGGGCCCTCGAACAAGAAATAAACATAGTGGCGTACCACCTACCAGGGGTGAACAATGTACAGGCAGACTCTCTCAGCAGAGAGATGAACCAACTCCATGAGTGGGAGCTGAACGATCAACAAGTGTTGAACATCTTCAGGAAATGGGGTCGTCCTTCTCTGGATCTCTTTGCAATCCAGGAGAACAAAAAGTGCAAGCATTTCGCCAGCAGATGCCGCAGCCCAATTCGCTGGGGGATGTGTTCTCCTTCCCGTGGACGGGCAGGTTCGCGTACGCGTTCCCTCCGTTTCCGCTCATTCGACGAACCCTCTGGTGGATTCACAAATATCCATGCCGTGTGATTCTAATTGCCCCTCACTGGGCGAGGCAGCCGTGGTTTTCAGACCTGCTTCAACTGTCTGTGGCAGAGCCAGTGAGATTTCAAGGGACGCCGGACCTTATATTCCAAGACAAGGGAGCAATTTGGCATCAAAACCCGGGCTCCCTCAGCCTGACGGCTTGGCTCTTGACTTCTCCCAGCTTGGGGCCCTGAACATTTCTTCAGATTGTCGCTGAATTTTAGAGGCGCCGAGATTCCGTCCACGATTATTTCATATGCATGTAAGTGGAAGAAATTGTGTGTGTGGTGTAGGGATCAATCGGAGGTGGACCCGTTAAACATTTCATCGGAGCAAATTCTGCCTTATTTGCTACACTTGGCGGAAAAAGGTTTCAAGATTTACTCGAAAGAGGCACTCGACTCCGTTGTTCAGTGATCGACTAGGTAAGCATTTCCTGAGAGGGTTATTTTGGACTTTTCCTCTGGCCAAAAAGTTCCCTCCTAGTTGGAGTCTCAATCTGGTACTATAAGGGCTAATTAAGGCTCCGTTCGAGCCTATGTCGTCGTCACCACTCACATTTTTGTCGTGGTAAATTGCCTTTTTGGTAGCCATTACTTCAGCAAGAAGACTGTTGGAGCTGCAAGCGCTAGTGATTGATCCCCCATACTTATGTTTCTTTAAGGACAGGGTGGTTTTAGCAACTAACCCTCATTTTATCCCGAAGGTTCCAACTACATTCCATAAGCACACTTCGATTGTGCTACCAGCATTCTTCGCTGCAGCTTCTTCTTTTGCAGAGAAAGCTCTCCATACGTTGGACATCAAAAGAGCATTGAGATTTATCTGAGTCGTACTCAAGAATTCAGGCATACGAGACAACTGTTTGTGGCTTATGGACCCTCTGTAAAGGGAAGATCAATCTCCAAACAAGGACTAGCCGCTGGGTTTCGTCAGCTAATGCCATCTGTCACTCTAAAGCGGGCAAGCCTCTGGAAAAGCATCCAAAGGCTCACTCGACAAGGTCCACCGTGTCATCGGCGGCATTGTGGTCCGTATTCCCACTGGTGGACATCTGTCAGACGGCCTCCTGGTCGGTGCTGCATACATTTACTCGGCATTATTGCCTGGAGCAACAGCATGCAGCAGATGTGCAGATGGGCCGGGCAGTCCTGTAACACCTGTTTCAGTAAGGTAAGCCCCCACAGAGGGGGGTACCCCCCTTTTCAATGTACCATGGTTGTTGGCCTTTATTGCTGATTGCATGTTGCGTTCCTGTAGTATTGCTTTGCTTTACACACCTTCAGGTATAAGGATACTGCTATGTAATCTATTCTAAGCATGTGAATCCATGAAAGATCCAATGCTGGAGAAGGGAGTAGTTTATTATCTGTAACTCCATTTCTCCAGCATTGGTATCTTTCATGGATTCACATGCACCCGCCGGCCTCCCCTGAATGCAAACTTGGTATTGCCTCTACTTTGGGGGTTAAAATTTGAAGGGAGCCACGGGGGCGGGGCTATTTATACCTTACGTCTTATTGGGTCATGAGTAAGCATCCCAATAGATCACAAAAGTGTCACATTTTTTCCAATGGAAAACGTTTTTAATAAATATACCGAGGTTCCCGGCCTGACGAAGGGGAATATTCTAAGCATGTGAATCCATGAAAGATACCAACGCTGGAGAAACAGAGTTACAGGTAAGAAACTACTCCGATATGACACCTGCTTGTAGTTTCCCTTTCCAGGGTTCTGCAATCTTTGGCTCTCCAGATGTTTTGGAATACACATCTTGGCAGTCCTAGCCTGCATTGTCAACGGTATATCATCTTGGAAGCTGTAGCCCAAAGCATCTGGAGAGCCTGTGATGAATTGCCACCTAGCGGGGGGGTGAAAGCCTTGGCTTTTTTGATGTTTGTTAATTAATAACATGATGGGGGTAACTCCATCGCTGAAAAGGAAATCTGATAATCAGATTCCACTTTCATGAGCTCCATGCCAAAGGCATAGTGTACCCCTGTGCACTGCTGAATCAGTAGCACAGAGCTGGTGCGGGTCACATGTGCCTTCTTGACAGCTGCAGTGACATCCACATATCTGCAGCACACAGGTTTAATTTAAGATATGCACCCCTGTTACAAAAACTGCCTAACTCTGAGGATGATGACGTGGTGTCATGTTAACTGTAAATATAAGCCATACCAGAGTTAGGGGATGGTGGCCAGCATTTCTCATAGTTATCCAAGCCACATTAAATTAATATCACACGTGTCAGCCCTGGGGGCACCCAGTTCAGCTGTGGAAGGGTTATGCGTATTTGTTTGAGACAACGCTCCCCCTGCCTAATGGCAGGACATCAGCCTTGGGGAATTGCCTCTCTTTGTTTCTTTCTAAGGGCAGGTAACACCCTTTCTCCAGGGACAGCTACTCCACAAGAAGCTGGCATGGGAACAGGAATCAAAGGGCACACTGATTCACAAAGAGCTAGACCTCAAAAAAGGGTGCAGCATTTCTAAAGGCATTACATTCTATTTGTAAGGGAAGGGAGCAGGTTTAGTGTAGCCAGGGAAACAGCTGCACAGTGGAGGACTTCCAACATCTTGTTTTTCTCTGCCTCTCTCTCTCTCTCTCTCTCTCTCTCTCTCTCTCTCTCTCTCTCTCTCTCTCTCTGTCTCTCTCTCTCTCTCTCTCTCTCTCTGTCTCTCTCTCTCTTCCTGTCCCCTCCAATTCCTGTAACACAACGCACTTTGGGTGTGTTGTCGGAAGGGCACATTTTACTAACTTAAAGAGCAGAAATGTGTCTCCTAAAGCAGGCTAGCTTTAGTTCAATCACCTTTGGACTTTTACCTTTAATGTAAGGGGTCTCCCACCACCTCTTTGAATCATCTCTAGAATCCAACCCAAGAAGAACATTTCACGGGACCCTGCTGAGAAAGCAGTTTGTTCCAATGTTCTTCAATTATGAGGTCAATTCTGCTCTTCCAAGGAATGTGCAAGCTCTATCTACTAACCATCCCCAGGGACCATTGGGGGTGAAATCTGCTGCTGGACAAATACCTGCTTCTCTGCCCACCACTGTATTGCCCTCTTCCTGACCATGCTGCAGGATCTCTGAAAGTATGTCACATCCTCCCCCGTATTTGGGAGTCAGGGAAAAGGACTAACCTTGGCCCTTAAGTCCCTGGAGTGGGACTCGAAAGTCCTGAAAGGCCCAACAGCCAAGATCGCTGTGCTTTCAATGCTGACCCGCAGCAAGCTTTGATTCAGGTTTTTCGATGCTGAGTGAACCGCCAGGACCCATTAAAGCTTCCTTCGGTGCCAGATGCCTTTCAACTCCATTGGCTGCTGCATCGCACCAGACAAAGCTTATTGTTGCCTCAGCTCGAACTACGAAGTACCGCTGCCATGCATTGGTTGAGTCACACTGTTCAAAGCATCAGCTCCTTCGTCGCTCCTGTTATAAATTGATCGACTGACCCTGGCAACCCCAAACAGTAACCTCCGAGCCTCTGCATCGATTCGCCTGCACAACGTGGTACCAGCTAACCACCAGCGATCCTTGTCCCCTGACCAAAACTGGTGACTGCCCGATCCTCGCAACTCAAGGTGACACTTTGAGACCGCAGCTACCCTCCATACAAACCTGACTCAATGCCAAATTGCCACTGGACGACCGTGACTGCTACATCCTCAAACTGAAAAGAACCTGCAAATGATCCAAGAAGCCTGGTTCAGTGCTGTTGAACCACTTAGACATTTGCAAAGGTATTACTGACTGACATCTGCTCATATGGTCCATCATTGGGCCCTAGGGATTGGCTAGGTCATTTTAATAATGTTTTCAATCTTAAGAAATATCCTTTTTAAACAGTGTGGTCTTTTAATTGCATATTCTCCCCTTATTGCACTACCCAGAGTGATGCATCTATTTTTTCTTTGTATGTTCTGTGTTCGTTCTACAGGGGTGGGTTTTTACAGGTTTCTAGTTAGTTATTATTGTACATGGTGTGTTTGTTTAAAGTATATCTATATTTATAGAACCTCATTTGGACATTCCTTTATTTCCAACTGTTATGCTTTGCTGTTTGGGTTGATACTGCACCACATTGACACCCCTCTTGAGAGTATAGCCTTCCCCCGGCCAACGTTACTAAAAAAGGCGAAGGGGGAATATCTCTTAACTGAGCTTATTTCACCTTCATGATTGTGTTGGTTCTTGGTTTGTAGAAATATGCGGGTTGAGTGGGCACTTTAGCCTCTACTCATCCTTGTACTCCTGCATGACAGAAGTCAATTGGGCACAGAGCCACAGGTTGCAGACCCCTGCTTTAATCCCTAGGCATTAATGCCATCTACCTAATCATTGAAATCAGGATAGCACTCTGTTTAAACATCTGTGTTGTGATTATGCACACTATAAACAATCATACATTCAAATGTGTGTTCTGTACTATTCATGCCGCTTCTGGTGACCTGTGCACAACATCCTGTATGAAGTGGTGAACATGGAAAAAAGGAACAGATGGTACTGTGGCTGCATCCAAAAAGAAGGGAGTGGGATGGTGGGACAGATAGGAGGGGGAGTTGGGAGCGGTGGGAAGAGGGGGGATCGAGTTTTGGGAGAGGGACAGGGCAAGGCTTGACCTTTCGTTTGCAATGTTCAATGGATCTTTTTTGTATTGTGGGCAGACTAGACAGTGGGTCTCATTATGAGGTTTCTGGTAAAATGGCAGTAATAAAGGTCTGGCAGTGTTACCATTACAGGCGGGGTAACTGGCAGAAATAACACTGTATTACGAGTCATCAGTGGACTGGTATCACCAGCATCAACAGCCATCGACCAGTAGTTTTTGATTTTCACCAGTAATACTGTTTCCGCCACCAAATATTCTGGTATATTGATGCCGGAAATAGTGTCACCACTGGAATGGGAAGCCTGGCAGCAGCAATCTTGAAAAACTGAATCCACTCCGAATTGCCTATTTCCAACCATCTTGAAAGTTGTGGCAACAGTATGGTACAGCAGAAGAAGGCCTGTCTGCCAGATCTTTGGCTCTACAAACCCAAATTTACCGAGGCAGAGCTCACTGCATTGGCAGATCCAGTGGTGGAGCATGCTGATGCACTATTTGACAGCAGGCACAGGAAAACCAGTGGCCAGCAAACGACTGCCATATGGGCAGAAATCATGGCACAGGCTATGGCAGTGGGAACTGTACCCCATACTGCGAGAGGTTGTTGGAAGCACTGGGATGACCTGAAGGTTAGGGTCCGCAGCCTCATCTCCAAGTACAGGTGGAAGAACGCTGGCAGAGGAAGAGGCACAGTCGAACCCCTCTGCCTCATGCCCTGGGAGGAGATGGCCAGCTGCATCCTCCACTTGGAGTGCATCGTCAGGATAGGGAGCGCGGACGGTGGATCAGAAACCGATGTACAGAATGGGCAAAGAAAATGGTTCAACACATGGCAGACATAGCAAATGGCCAGTGAGCACACACACATGCCAGGGTATGTGGGTTAACGCACCAATGCACATGCACTTTAGCCAAAATGTGCATGCCGACACATGGACACATGAGAAGCAACCATGTGTGCCAAAAGAGTCCATGTTAGAAAGTGAGGCTTCACCAGACCCATGACAATAACCCACCTTGGCAGGCCAACAGGCAATGTGCAAATGCATGCACTGTGCACACCCTCAGCAGGCACTACGACCACCTACAAGTAGAAGCACTCATTGAGCAATACCACCCAAGCCATCAACATGAAATTTGCATCTGTGGGACACACATGATATGATATAAGTCATTTATAACGCGCCTGTACACAAGTGTTTCTAGGCTCGACAAGACAAGGGAGGGAAGACAGAGGGAGGACAAGACCAACCATCGTCAGAGGCCTTGTGTCATTCAGATCGTGCAAGTGCGAGAACAGGAAGTGCAAGGGGATAGGGAGGGGGGGTGCCATGGGGAGGGGAGGGGAAACAGGACAGCAATGCTCTGAGCAAGTGCTGACAGGGCAGCATGGCTCTGGGTAGTGCAAGGAGAACAAGGGACTGTAGGGTTACAGTTACAGCCCCTAAGTGCATGGTAGACCCAAAGGCAGTGAAAGGGTAGTCAAGAAAGACCCTGGTGCCCAGTGAGACTCTGAGAGTAGCCAAGCAACCAGTCGGTACAGGAGACAGGTAGGTCAGGTAGGTCAGCAGGGGAAGGGAAGAGAGAAAGCAGAGGAGAAGAGGAAGGTTTTGTGCTGCTTCCAGAACTTCAGGTGGTACAGCTCAAGTTTGAGAGAGCAGGGAGACCATTCCATAGGGAGGCACCTGCAGAGGAGAGAGATCGAACCCACACTCTCTGCCTGGAGAAGTCTTAGAGAGTTGGAGGTAGCTAAGCGAAGTGCTCGATAAGGAAGGTATGTTGGAAGAGAGAGTTGGATGTAGTGTGGGTCCTGGCCCCAGAAAGCCTTCTGGACAATGCAAATGGCCTTGAACTAGATCCTTGCAGCCACCGGGAGCCAGTGGAGAGATTTCAGGGCTGGAGAGATACGGTCCCTGGGCATGAGGCCTAGGATATGTCTCCGAATCCTGTTTTGGATTAGTTGCAGAGGGCGGAGAGTAGAGGGAGGCAGATTGAGAAAGAGGCTGTTTCAGTAGTCCAGCCTAGAGAGGACCAGGGCTCTGGATACAGCGAGCTTCTTGGGGAAGTGAGAAAAGGAAGAGTCCCTTTAATGAGGTGCATCTGGTAGTGGGACTTCCGAGATGTGAGGATAGGACATGTGGGGCTGAATGACTGTCTGTTTCGAGTAGGGAAGCGTGAGTCGAGGGGATTGTGCGGTGTGTGGGGTGCCTGAGACTGTGGGACATTTTCTGCTTAGGTGTGAGAGACATGTTGAGGAGAGAGAATTGATGAGGGTTTGGTTGTCTGTGCTGGGTGTGGCTGAGCTGAGTGGGAAGGCTTTGCTGGGAGGTGACGGGGTGAGAGGCAGGAGAAGGAATAGTGTGATGTTGGATTTTGTGAGGCAGACTGGGAGGTGGGAGGAGTTGTGAGTTTATGGGAGCTAAGTACTGATTGATGGGTCTGGTGCACATCATCCTTTAGGATGGGGAAGCACCTGCGTGGGTCCGCCAACGCATCTGATAATTAAGAAGAAGAAGAAGAAGAGATGTGAGGAGAAAAAGAGAGAGTGGAGTCGAAGATGACACCAAGGTTTTTTGCCTCGCATAAAGGTAAAGCTAGAGGGCACAGGAAGAGGGCACAGAGTGAGAGCGGGAAAGCAGACACAGGGGTCCCAATGAGAAGCATTACGGCAAAGATTATTGGCGGTGCACCAATCCTGAATTGTGGACAGACAAGCGAGAGAGGAGTCTGAAGGAAAGCTGAGTGTCATCCATATAACACCATATATTAGAGCACCTCAGGACCAATTCCATTGGTGACGGTGTGCTATATAAGTACCTTTAACATAACATAACATAACATAACATAACATAACATAACATAACATAACATTGAAAGTTAGAGGACAAGGTACAGGTCAGGTGGGGCAAAGGGGCCAAGTAGAGGTTGAATAACCAGGGTGAGAGGATAAAACCCTGGAGAATTCCACCGGTAGAGAGAGAGGTGGCAGCAAGAAAGGGACCAAGTTGTACCTGGGAGTGGCAGTCCAAGATGAAGGAGGTCAGCCACTCCAGGGCCTGATCCGTGATGACTAGGTTCTCACTGAGTCGATTGATCAGGAAGTTTCATGATTGCAATGCAAGCCCACAGACATGTCTGCTATGACTAACAGCATGTCATTTAATTCCCAAAGGGAACACAGTCCACAGACAGTAAAGAGGCCAGACCCTCAACTGCAGGCACATCATTTGTCCGCAACCCTTCACAGGCCAAACCCCGTGCCAACAGAAGTATACAGCAGGGCAGGGCTGCAGCACCACAACCACCTCTATTACCACCACCTACCACAACCATGGACACACCAACAAGACCTGAGGGGGACACAATATCCATGGCAGTGCTCAGTGGCCCCTTCACCAGCCATGCAGATGAAACAGATGTCATTGCAGCTTCCAGTGCCATGCCACAGCCACCACCGGTAATGGCACACACTGATGCAGTGCCAGCAGTAGGTCACAGACCTGACCTCAGTGGTCCAGCACACCCTCATCCCCATCGCATCGATTATGGCCAATAGCACATTGTGGTAGGGTCCATGTCCCTACCACCGATGAGGATGACGGGGAGGAGGCGTATGACCACCACATGGCCAATACCACGCCATGATTCAGGCCAGAGCCACCACAAAACCCACACAGCCCAACAGCATTGCCTGTGACCAACATGTCCACAATATGTGCAAGGCTGGATGGCATTGCGAGGCAGCCAGCAGCCACAGCCATACATACACTTGCTGGTTAGCAGCTGCCTGAAATGCAGGCCATGCCGGATTGCCCAGTCACTCGGCCATGCCACCGCAGCCATGGTCAGACTTTGACAGAGAATGTGGGAGCACACAGATGCATCTTCGTCCTTTGCTGAGTCATTCAACCAGGCCATGCAGCTAACCCTGCAGTTAATCTGTGTGCAGGGGTCTGAGCCATCCACCACTATGACCCCAAAAGAGGACTCCCTACCCAGCACCCGAAGTTGCCGCTCACTGCACCACCTCACTGCCAAGGATCAGGAGAAGGGCCCCAAGCCGAAGAGGACAATGCCAGGTTATTTTGAGGGTGGGTTATTGTGGAGGGTGTTTGAGGGGGGTTATTGGGGAGGGTGTTTTGAGAGTGGGGTACTGGGGAGGGTATTTTGAGGTTGGGGTATTGGGTGCTATTGGGTAGAGTGTTTTGAGGGTGGGATATTGGGGAGGGTGTTTTGGGGTGTTGTGGTGAAGGTTGTTATGAATTGCAAGTTGCAAGATAAAATGATATTGTTAGCAACGACAGGGCATTCCTTATGGTGTGCAAGTGTTTAATGTGCATAAGAAAATAAATATATACAAAGGTGCAAGGGGAGTGCAATTTGGTGGATTCGTCAGAAGAAGTTCTCAATTCTAGTGAGCCAGTCACACGAGTATGGACTACATATGCTCAGCACATGCATGCATGGCACCTGCAGCCGCCACGACATTCTTCTCAGGTGTGGCATTTCCACATCTGGGGGAAGGGGTATGTTGTGCTGGATGCAGATGTTATGCAACATTGCACATGCCAGCACAATCTGGCCCACCTTCTCCAGCCTTTACATGAGCACACACCCCATCTGGTGTAAACATTGGAAGTGAATCTCCCACAGGCCAAAGGTGTGCCCAATTGACACCCTGGTCTGGATGTGGGCCCAGTTGTATGCCCCCCACCCCTCCCCTGTGGCATCAGGGAATTCCTCAGATGAAACATATAGTGTCCAATCTATGGACACTTACATCCCCTGCACACCTTAATGCTGATGAAAAATCAGCAGAATTCTTAATTCAAATTAACAACATTAGAAATATTACAAAACGTATACATATTAATAATTCCGTTTGAATCATCACATTTTCTTATTTCTTCAATATTCAAATGACAGCCAAAAAGTGCTCAATGCATTTCGGGGATATGTTTCTATTATTCAGGAGCAGAAAACTGCAGGTAGAAACATAAAATACCCAATATCTTATATGTGACATGTCCTTATGTACATACTATTACATATCCCCATGATCTTGGTTTATGTATCTTATCTGAACTCCATGTGGTTAACATGCCTGGAGGTTTACAGACTATGTCCTATGGTATACTGTGAGCATGCCTCAAGCAAATGTAAGTAGATTTGGGTGACCAACCCTCAGAATTTACGCTCATCTATACTGCAACACTATTATATGTTTAACCTTCTAGTTTTTCCAACCCAAATTCGTGAAAAGGGGGGACGTGAATTAAAGGGCTACCTGGCCTCTTCAACTGTTTCCAGTCAGTCATTTCATTAAATGAATTGAAGCTGCAGGAGCGTAGAGAGGATAGTCAACCGACAAGATACCACTTAAATGCAAATCAAAAAAATATATGTATATCAAATAAATATATGTATAGATGTAAAGACAATTCTCACCTGAACCTTCAAACATTAGTTTCAATATATTCCAACTGTCAAATGCAGTGGAGGCTCTTCTTCGGATTCCACAATAATTTCAGCACATAGGCGCAGTGACCAAGAAGTTTATATTCATAGCTGTGCCCTACATTGTGTGTAAACACGGGGGCCATATTTGAGAGGATGATTAAATACCTGTCCTCTACTAAAAGTGACGGCTGCAAAGGTGCAATTGAAGTTAACCTAAAAATAAAAACACTATCTACGTGGGAGCCAAAAACAAAGCAGGGTCCCCTAATGTCCCATATGGTATAAGAGGCACAGAGAGTGTCCCAACAAGCTACCTTTCGATGTCTACACCAGAGGTGACAGAGCTAGGTCACAACCCACATACACTTATACAACCATCTTGTTTAGCAAATATAAAAAGATGGAAGGGTCGGGTTACACAAAATGGTTGTATAAGTGTATGTGGGTTGTGACCTAGCTCGGTCACCTCTGGTGTACACATCGAAAGGTAGCTTGTTGTATCAGAGGACCACTGTTGTATCAGTGTGCTCACATGTCCCATATGGTATACATAAATTTTAGAGCACGCATATAACAAACTATGTTGCCCTCTATTCCCGATTCTAGGCGATGGTGCTTAGACCAATATGTAGTGGGAATATTAAACGTAACGCTATCCAGTAAATTCCATCTATACCATAATGATAACGACTTAAGCGACACCTGCGCAAATTGTGCCGAAGCATAGTGACGAACATAGGAAGATGTTCTGAAATAACTTCTCTGTCTATTAAATACCATATAATTATTGCATATAAGTTACATACACGGATAGTCAGTATTATAGAAAAAGTTTTCAAGGATTGAATTTGGCATGTTGAGCCTTACATAATTGTATAAATCATATTTTAGTGCAGCTAAATAGTACAAAAATGAATGTAGTATATTGATACTTACAGTATTGCACAAGTCGTATCACACAGTCCAGCTAAACTCCTAGCTCCTATTCGGTAGAAACATTTACCTAGTGGCATGTTACAACAGGGATATGTTACATCCATCTTTCAATATCATAGGTCTTGGCATGTTAACACTGAGACATATTGTGTCCATGTTTCGTTTTCATAGCAATATTGACATTCATGTCCCTTCCCATGGATAACCTGGTGTATGCATAGTCAACTGCAACTTAAATGAAGCCATTTAAAAATAATTCTTCATTCATCCCCTTACGATACACTGTGTCTAGCAAGTGAATCCAAAACATCTCTCTCTGTGACAAACAAGTGTTGAAGTCTCCCCCCATTGCAGCGTCCAATCACCTCTAATATCATGGATTGCATTTGTGCAAGTGAATGTCTCTGCTCATTAAAATGTCTCGCTACAGGTAATTTAGCATTTTTGCACTGTACATTCAACCAATACCTGGCACTTCTTGCCCACCGCATTGCTGCTCTCTATCCCAACTTTCAGTGCTATGCGGATGACACTCAACACATTCTGCCACCTCTTCTCCGTCTTTCATCTCTGACTGTACGCCATCCAGGAGTGGTGTGCCACCAAAGATCTCTGCCTTAATGCCAGTAAGACTGAGATTCTCCTCATCAGCACACCTGCTCCCTCCTTTCTTGTCACTCTCTGGCTGGCCTCTCTTAGCCCTCTTCCTGCTCCCACCTGTGAGGCTAAAAACCTCAGCGTCGTCTTCAACTCCAACATTTCCTTCTCTCCTAATATCTCTAACGTCTCTAAGAAGTCATGCTACCAGCTGCACCACCTCAAAGGTATTCTTCCTTTCCTCTCCTTCCCCCAGAAGCTCACTGTCTCCAGAGCCTGGGTTCTCTCTAGGCTGGACTACTGCAACAGACTCTTTCTAAATCTGCCTGCCTTTACACTCCGCCCTCTGCAACTCATCCAAAACAAGACTGCAAGACTTGTCCTTGGCCTCAAGCCCAGGGATCGTATCTCTCCAGGTGTGAAATCTCTGCACTGGCTCCCAGTGGTGGCGAGGATTAAGTTCAAAACCCTCTGCATTGTCCACAAGGCCTTCTGGGGCCTGGGGCTCCAATACCTTCAACTCTCTCTTCCTAAATATCTTCCTTTTCGAGCTCCTCGCTCATCCACCTCCAACTCCCTCAGGGTTATTCGCTTCTCCAAGCAGCGAGTTGGTCGTAGATCTCTTTTTTATGCTGGGTCCTCCCTCTGGAACAGCCTCCCTGCCTCACTGAAACTTGAGGAGAACAATCTCCAGTTCCAGAAGCACCTCAAGACCTTCATCTTTGCTTCAGCTTTCTCTTCTCCTCTCCCCTGCTGATCTCCTGGCCGAATCTGATAATGCACTGGTTACCTGGCTACCCTCTGATCTCGGGCCCAGGTCCCCTCCCTGTCAGCTGCACACTGCACTGCCCCTCTGGCAACCCTTTCACTCAGGGACTGTTTCTGTATCGCTACAGCCCCTAGTAGTACTTGACTTCTTATGTCTGCACTTACTCTCTGCACTTGCCTCCAGATGGCTGCACTTTTATTTATTATTTATTGTCTTTATTTATTTTACTGTTATCCTATGTACTGCACTGCCCCCTCCTGTTCCCCCTGCACTTTTCCCCTTCCTCCCTCCCCTGCACTTGCACGATCTCAATGTCACCTGGCCTGGTAGGATCGCTGTCTCTGTCTTCCCTCTGTTTCCCTTCCCTTTCCTCGTCGCGCCTTGAAACACTTGTGTATAGGCACATTATAAATGCCATATCATATCATGTAATACATTAGACCTATCAGTCCACCTCTCACGGGCTGACCTTTCTGTTTGTCTTATGTACAAAAGCCCACATGGACACTTGATGCTATAGATAACACCAGATGTCACACAGGTGACTTAATCACCTGGAGTTCGGATGAGGCACATAAACTATGATCATGGTGATAGGTCAGAGCAGAGTATGTACATAAGGAAATGTCATGTGTAAGATATTGGGTTTGTTTATGTTTCTATCTGCAGTTCTCTTCTCCTGAAGAAGGGGAATATATCCCCGAAACAAGTTGAACACTTTTTGCCTGAATTGTTTGAATTTTTAAGAATAAAGAACATTTCATGATTCCAACAGAATTCTTAATATGTGATATGTTGTCATAATAATTCTAATTTTGTTAATTTGAATTAAGAATTCTGCTGATTTTTCATCAGCATTAAGTTGTGCAGGGGACAGGAGTGTTCATAGATTGGACACTATACATTTCATATTTTGTTACAGCTTTGTGTCAGGGCCGGTATTCCTCCCCTGCACCCATTAAATAATTGACTGCTTTGATGGATATTTTATAGATGTATTCATGATGATGATGAAACATAACTTTATTTGGCTTTTTGGGCCATAAAAGTATATAACGCACAGAATACAATACAATTCATACATACCATTCTAAATATAAAAATATAATTCATACATTATAATTCATAGAACCGCATCATAAAAGGTCATCCATCTAGTTAAAAAAATACATCAAATTGTTAAAAACAACAGTCACTTTTCGAAACCCAGTTAAAAATCACCCATGTCATTTCATGAACATTAAAAAGGGCCACATGTCAGAGCTAAGGATATCCCCTCTAGTTAAAAAGCAAGGGTCACGTTATAGCTTTGATCTTCTCAACCATGCCTGGTGCAGATATTTAGACACAACAAACACTGCCAACAGGTCCTTGTTATTTGTACAAAGCTCCAAGGCTATGTGCACTGACCTCAATTTCCTTAATTTAACTAGGCGTATCAAATAACACTTTCTATATCTAGTGTAAAAAGAGCATAAGGTGAATAATGGATTAATCAGCATCGCCACAGGCTAAACACACATAGCTATTATTTGCCTTCCATTTGGCCGTGAACGAGGCTACCTTCAAAGTATTGCGCAGTTGCATATATAGAGAATGCACAAATGCAGGTCTAACATTATCAAAGTATTCCTCGAATCCATGAGCCAATTTGCTAGGCAGGTAGAGGCGCCCTGACTTCAGTGCCATACATTCCTGCATCATTCGGTCTCTAGCTGCAGCATGGAAGGCATGTTTCACCACCAACTTAGACCCCGGTATTATACAGTGTGGGTTCTCCCAAAGTGAGGCCACACCAATTTTGGTAAGCTCTATACATATAAACCTGAACCAGGCTAGTGAGTGTGCCCCACTAAGGGTTAAAAAATGTGTTTGCAACACACAATATGATGCTAGGTGCTCGTTTGACCAGATCCTGACCCAGTATAGAAGCAGTTTCAATGACAGCACACCAGCAATTGGAGGCCAGTTGCACTGCCACAGGAGGCTGGCAATTGGAGCCCCCTTAGACTGCATCAGTATGGATCTACAGAGTTCCAGTGCTGTGGATACCGCTCCCTTGCCATGGGCATTAAAGAACCTCCAAATTCCCCCAAAGTATTTGTCTGCTGTCACTATTGCCTTGTGGTGATGATTCGACCACTGCAGATTCTCTGAGAACCGGATACCCAGATAGTCATACATAGCGACCTGTTCTAGAATTTGTCTTCACATTCAACTCTCAGCACAGTGTTCTTAGCCTGATTTTGCCTAAAAACCATTACCTTGATTTTGCCATTGTTAATCACCAACTTCAGGAGCTTGCATTTCTTCATAAAAATATCAAAATGTTTCCTGAGACCCACGGGTTGGGTCGACAGAATAACAGCGTTGTCCGCGAAGAACTGCGCAGGCAACCTATCCTGTCCAAATCTGGGTGGGTCAAGGAAGTTCTTCAGAAGATCCCTTATGAATCCATAGATATATAGGCAAAAGATCAGAGTTGCCAACAAACAGCCCGGCTGCCACCCTTCTCTACAGCCAGGGACTTGGTCATCTACCCCGCCAGGGCCCATCTCACTCTCGCCTTATTACTGGTATACAAAGCACAGATATTTTTAATCAAATACCAGGTATGCCAACATCTCTCTTGGAACGCAGTCAAAAACTGTGCATAGGTCCACAAAAATTGCTTAGAATCTGGATCTATTAAGTAAAACATATTTGGACAAAATCAGGCCCAATCTAAACCCTGGTCTATTGTGCTAATAACTTGGTAAAAACCTGCCTGGAGATCACTTAGGGACTCCCTTTCGTCAACCCAGTTCTGCAGTCGCGCCATTAGGACCATCGCATAGATCTTTCCTGCTGTATCTAAAAGTGTAATGGGCCTGTAGTTCCCCGGGTCATGCCTATCACCCTTTTTATAGATAGGGACACATTTCTGCATCCCGCCAGGACAATGGAACAGTGCCGGTGTCCAGAATGGAGTTGAACTCTCGGCAAAAAGTAGGAGCCCACATACATACCTCGTCCTGGAGCAAATTGATTGGCAGTTTATCAGGCCCTGGAGCCTTTTCTGCCCCAATAACACAATAGCTATTTCGACTTCCTTAGGCACTATTGGAGCGGCAGCACTATCCCAGACACTGTAATCAAGGTGGAGCTGGGAGTTCACGTTAGCCACTTGTTTGTCACAATACGGGCCCCTAAAATGTTTATGTCAAACCTCTGGAGTAATCTGGCACCTGAGGCACTCTGGTGGAATCAATCCACTCCCATTAATTAACCTTCAGAACCCAACTGTGTCACCCACTCTACATGATGTGTGCAGGTCCTCCCAGAGCTCTCGATTGAATCAGACTTTTTCCTCTCTGTTACTGCCTTATAGTTTGCCCCCACGAGTCGCAGGTGCTGTTTATATAGTGGGTTCACCTGGCTCAAATATGTCAATAAAGAATCCTTGCGGCCGTACAGCCATTATCAAACCAATTCTTAGACTTGACAGCCTCTTCACTCAGCTTCTTGGCTGGCTTTTTTACAGAGGTATAGATGGTACAAACCAAACTATCATAGGCATCTGCAACAGACCAAGAGGTGGTTTCATCCCCAGAGATGTCTAGCAAATGGGGTAGAATGGCTGTATAGAGGCAAGATTTAATTACTCCAAAATCCTCTGCAGACCATTTCATATTTTGCCTTGCTCAGCCTTCGATGGTGATCACTGAGCTCTCTGTCCCTGCCCGACTTGTTTCTTCCCCGGAGCACAATCCCCGGGTTTCACAACGCACTGACCTATGCTCACTCTCACTATGCCTATGTATATCAATACCAACAATCTAGTCCAAGTCGCCAATGCTAATCATAATGTAGTCAATACTGGAGCTCCCCATTGTGCCTTCAAAGGTATAGTTAGTAGGTTCATCGGAAATAAACCTGCCATTACATACTCAGAGGTTTGCGCTATATAACAGCCGAGCTGCTTATATGTTCCAGTCTGTGGGTTCTGGCTGGTTTCTCACATACCACAGGGGAAATACACAGTGCTAAATCAAGCTCATCCAAGAGTCCCACCAATTCATCATATTAAAGTCCCCCATAGCCATCACACATGGGTTGATATCCTCTCGTGATTCGCAATCAGTAATTTGAAACTTTTTTTAGGCTTTTCATGAGGGTATTACCATAGGGTCTGTTGTAACATCCACCTCCCTTCACCTGTAACTGTCACCAGGCATTGTAGATCAGATGAATCAACAGTTCTTGCCACAAAATTGAGACCTACACAAGGGCCAATCAAAATGAAAAGCCCGCCCTTTGGTCTCCCTCTCGTGCCCTTGGTTGCGAGCTTCTGAAAGGACACAATACCTTGCATTAGGGTGGTTGACATTTCCCAGGTTTCCTGCATACAAACCATATCAAATCCCTGAATTAAATTCATCGAACCTGAGTCCACCAAGTGCCTTTTGAGACCTCCCACAGACCTTCTTTGTCCTGTGGGGCCCCCATGTACCTCCAGTGATGGACTAGAAGGCTCGCTAGTGGGTCTGGCATGCCTGGTAAGCCAATATCCTCAAGACCATCATCGCTTCTTGCATGCATTCTCAAATCCATCCGACCGGTGTGCACTGATTCTGGTATATTATATGTATTGTATCTCACTTCCTCAGATGAGTAATCAGCCTTTGAAGCTTTTGGTATCCGCAGTCATCTTTAAAAAGGAATATACATAGCTGTCAATCATGGTGATCTGTAGATGTGTTGCCTGTAACAGCAGCATCTCAATGGACAGTCTGTGCAAGATATGATATGATATATGTATTCAGAATGAGCCTGTACACAAGTGTTTCTAGGCGCGACAAGACAAAGAAGGGAAGACAAAAGAGGACAAAATAATGATCTTACTAGGCCTTGTGTCATTCAAATCACGCGAGTGTAGGGGGGAAGAGTAGAAGTACCTCATGGGTAGGGGGATGGAGAGTGCAAAGGAATTCATAAGTGCTGCCAGGGAGATCTCTCATAAGTGCAGATAGTCAGGTGACTGTAGGGTTGCAGATTCAGTCACTAAGTGGTTGGGAGGTCCGGAGGCAGTGCAAGGGCAACGGATCATGTAGTAGCCTGGTCCTGTAGGTTCAGTGGGTGGCTAAGTAACCAGAATGTGCAGCAGACCGTGACATCAGCAAGGAAGAGGGAGAGAGAAATCAGAAGCGAAAAGGAAGGTCTTGAGTAGCTTCCTGAACCTTAGGTGGTCCTGCTGAAGTTTTAGAGAGACAGGGAGACTGTTCCAGAGGGAGTCCCCAGCCGAGGAAGGAGATTTACCCTCTACTCTATGCCCGGAGAAGCGTCTGGCCCTCAGAGAGTTGGAGGTGGATGAGCAGAGGGCTCGAGAAGGAAGATGCTTAGAAAGAGAAAGTTGGATGTACTGTGGTCCCCAGCCCCAATAAACCCTTGTGGAGGATTCAGAACATCTTGAACATGATTCTTGAAGCCACAGGGAGCCAGTGGAGAGATACGAACCCTTGGCTTGAGCCCAAGGACAAGTCTTGCAGTCCTGTTCTGGATTAGTTGTAGAGGACGAAGAGTAGAGGCAGTCAGATTTAGAAAGAGGCTATTGCAGTAGCCCAGCCTAGAGAGGACCTGGGCTCTGGAGATAGTGAGCTTCTGGGGGAAAGTGAGAAACAGAAGAATAACTCTGAGGAGCTGCAGCTGATAGTGTGACTTCTTAGAGACTTCAGAGATGTGAGGAGAAAAGGAGAAGGTGATGTCAAAGATGACACCAAGGTTCTTAGCCTCACAGCAAGGTGCAGGTAGAGGCCCCAAGGTGGGAGACTGGAAGGCGGGAGCAGGTGTCCCAATGAGGAGCATCTCAGTCTTACTGGCATACAGACACCCCATGAGCTCAATTGGTGTTGGTGGTCCATGGCAATGGTCATCCCCACCCGCTCACCTCTCACCAAGGGTGTCTGGTGCTGGGCAGTCTTTTCACACTAGTTGCAACTACTCTCCTTGTGTATATTTTGTAATGTGTGCCTTGACTTGGCATGGACAGTAACCTTGGTAATTAGGTATGTTGCCGTCTGTCATCTTTGTACTTCTTCCATGGCTCTTGGGACACCTCCTGGACATACTTGGACAGCCCTAGATGATCGAGCACCCAAACCTTGCAGACTGTGCTTGTATTGGGATGTGTGATGTTGCATTCTGGTTTGTTTGTTTGTTTGTTTGTTTGTTTGTTTGTTTATTAATTTGTATGGCGCACCAAACCCAGAGGTAACTGGGCGCAACAGAGAACCGAATACATGGATACTTAAAAACTTAGTTACAGGGTACGGCAAAAATTACATGAAGAAGAAACCATATTCGCAAATAAATCATAGAACAAAACAAGTCAGAGAATATACAAATGTACAGGCAGGGAGTCAGAATGGGACAGAAGTCTGGGCTGAGTAGTTTGCAGTTGGTTTTAAGGGTCATATGGGTCATTGGAGTGTAACCATTTGAGAATATTACATCTGAAACTATAATAGGTTTGGTCTATTCTAACATCGAGTGGGAGGGTGTTCCAGTACTGGGCGGCCTTGACAAGGAAGCTGCTGCCGCATGTTATTTTTAGTCTGAATCTTGGTATCTGGAGACAGTAGGAGGTGGCTTCTCTAGTTGGGCAGGAGGATGTTTTTCTCACTATTCTCTCTGCCAGATAGGGGGGAGCTGCATTATTGAGGCATTTGTAGGTTAGTGAGGCTAATTTGAGTGATATCCTGTCGCTGATTTTTAGCCAATGTTGTTCTCTTCTTGTGTTAGAGATGTGCTGTCTAGTAGGTACGTTGAAGGCAGTTCGAAGGGCATTGTTTTGCTAGGTTTGCAATTTGTCAACGATGTATTTGTTGGCTCCCAAATACAAGGCATTGCAATAGTCAAGTTTAGAGAGTATTAAGGCGTTGGCAAGGATGATGCAACTTGCTTGTGGCAAGAAGGCTCGGCATGCCCTGATGAGCTTGCAGGTATAGGAGGTGGAGGATGCTAGGGAGTTTACTTGTTTCCTCATCGTCAAAGATGAGTCAAGGTGAAAGCCTAGTGTTTTCCCTGCTTTGGCAACTGTAATTGTATTACTGTCAATGTTGAATGCAGAGTAGCTAGGGCTATGTTTTTTTTAGGTTGGTATCTGAGCCGAGGAGCAGGATTTCAGTTTTGTCATCATTCAGGCAGAGGCCGTGATTAGCCATTCATGTCTGAATGATCAGATATATTTCATTTACCAAGGCCATATCAGAGACAAAGTTGACCAAAAGGGGTATGAGGATCTGGGTGTCATCTGCATAGTTAGTGTAGGTGACACCTAGTCTGTCCAATTTGTCAAATAGGGGCTTGGTAAATATATTGTACATGGTAGGCGAGACGCAGGACCCATGGGGTACACCGCAGGCTATTTTGATAGGGTCTGCTGATGCAAAGTAGAGAAAACTCTCATGGTTTGGTTGTCTCAGAATGATTGTACCCAGGCTATAGCCTCCCTTGAGAAGTGGGCCGCCGATGCCAAGTGTTCACACAAGACTGTGTGGTCCACCAAGTCAAAGGCCGCCGACAGGTCAAGGAGAAGTAGCATGGCAGTATTTCTCTTATCGTTGAGCTCATCAATTTGGGTCTTGAGATCAATTACAGCTGTTACAGTACCATGTTGTGGTCTGAACCCAGATTGGCGGGCACCAAGGAGCTGGTTAGATTCAAGATAGCACTGAATTTGTAAATAAGCTACTCTATTCATTATTTTAAGGAGGAAAGGTACCGTAGTAATGGGCCTATAGTTAGTGGGTATGGCAGGGTCTAGGGTTTGTTTCTTTAGGAGAGGTAACAACCATGACTCTTTTATGTTTTTTGGTATAGTGTTGGTAGAGAAGGAGGCATTAATCAGTTTAGTTATAAATGGAGCTAGGTCCCTTGCCGCATCCTTGATTATTTGGGCTGGGCAGTTATCGCCCTTGCAGTTTGAGGGTTTGAGAGATGCGATGATCTTTTCAGTTTCCAGGATGGCAACTTTGGTGAATTTGAAGGGAGCTGGGCTGGATGTGTTGGTAGTGGGGGTGGGGAGTGGTGTCTAAGTAGGTGGTAGTGTTTCATTAGGAGATAGGGAAGCTTTTTTGTGGGAAATTTTAGTTTGCAGTGATATCATTTTGTTAGCTAAGGCATGTTGGATGCTAGTGCACCATTGTTTATCTTTAGGGGTATTATCAGGTGGGGTACTGGGGATTCCAGTTCCCTTAGGATAGCAAATAATTCCTTAGTATTGGAACTTGCATTAGATATCCTTTCATTGAAAAAGTTTTTTTTGTGAGCAGGATTTCTTTTTTATAGTTCTCCGCGAAGTGTTTAAGTTGCAGTTTGTTTTCTTCTGATGGGGTGTGACGCCATTGGGATTCTAATTTCCTTTTTTCCATTCTTAATTCTTTTAGTTGAGGTGTGAACCAGGCATTGAGGTGAGCTTGTTGTTTGCCTTTGCGTTGTTTCAACGGTGCTATAGTATCTAGGGCTTTAATCATGGCGTTGTTATATCTCTCCATGAGGAGTTCAGGGTCCAAGTTATTAGGGAGAACATTGATGGTAGGTATTAAGAGTAGCAGGAGGTTATCTGCTGTAATGTCTTTTTTAGATCTAGTGGGTAGGGGAGGAGCCATAACTTTGTCTATGGTAGTCTGTTTATCTAGCGTTAAGGAGAAGTTGTTAAGGTAGTGGTCTGTCCATTGTTGGGGGTAATCTCATTAATTGTGGTATCGCAATTCAAGGTGGCAATCCAATCGAGGATCCTTCCTTTGTTGTGCATTGGGGTTAGGACTTTTTTGGTAAGGCCGTGTTCGGTTAGCATGTCATCCAACTAGAGCATCGTGCCATCTCCGAAATATTGGACAATAATAAAAGCACTATGGATGACATTGGGAAGGACGCATATGATGCCTTTGCCTCCCCTCGCATGCGTATATCTAAAGCATTGGGCTATAATATCGAGGGTCCACTAGCTTCTCAGAAGCAAACACTGCCGTAACAGGGGCCCCCGCAGCCCCCGCAGTGTGGGGGGCCCCCACCAGCACATGTCCTGGTTGTAGAAAAAAAAGATATTTTTTTTTGCAAAAAAAAATATTTTCTTTTTCTTTTTTAATTCCCTCTGCATTTATAAAGACATTATTTATGTAACAGAAATAATTTCTTTATGAAGTCTGTTGACTTCAAAAAGAAACAATGGGCCTCATAAGGGGTTTGGCGGCAACCGTGCCATTGCTACCAGCAGGTTGCCGCCAGACCCGTAATGATTTACCGGCGCCCGACTTCCCGGTGACACGGGGGGATTTCAACCCCGGCGGTCTAGGAAGTCAGGCGCCGGCAAATGGTAAATCCCCATTTCCATAAAGTCCTATCGGACTTTGTGGGAATGGGGACCATAGAAGCACTGCCAGTGCTTCCATGAAAACTATGCGGGTGGGTGCCGTTCTGCCCGGCAGGTCTGACCTGCCGGGCGGATGGCAACCGCCCGCAGAGCTGTAATATGCCGGCCCGGAAACAACAGTGCCGATGAGCTTACCAGAACCATTGTTTACGGTTCGGCATAGTTGTAATGAGGCCCAATTTCTTTTTTAAGTGTTAGGGCTCCCCTCAACCCCATGATGTGTGCGTGTGTGAGTGTATGTTGAAAGGGTTCACACTTAAATGTATAGGTGGCTGCCTGTGCGAGTGTATGGTGAAAGGGTGCACACTTTAATATACGGGTGGCTGCCTGGGTTTGTGTGCCTGTATGGTGAAAGGGTGCACACTTAAATGTATGGGTGGGTGCCTGGGTGTGTGTGCCTGTATAGCGAAAGGGTGCACACATAATGTTATGGGTGGCTGCCTGGGTTTGCCTGTATGGTGAAAGAATGCACACTTAAATGTTTGGATGGCTGGGTGTGCGTGTGTGTACATGGTGAATGGTGTGTGTGCTTGCGTTCAGGGGCGCAACAAAACCTACATTTCGGGGCTAACCCTTCAAATGTTGGGAGGGGTGCCAACTTCATGGGCGGTGGGGGAGGGGCAAACTTATTTGTTTGGGTCATCTAATTTATTTATGCATTTTTATGAGACTATTCTAGTGCAGCTTCAATGTTACAAGCAGTTAACTCTCTCCTTTAAGGTTTAAAGCACCCACTTATGGACTGCTGTGAGAATGGGTGGTCTCCTGTTCCCTCTCTACCCTTCCAATCACTCCCCTGGCATGCAAGTATTAAACCCACATCACGATTTCAATTGCCTAAAAAATTTGGCATTTGAATGCAGGTACTAACAGTGAATTGCTTTATGTTAGTAATTGGTGGGTTCTTGTTAACAGAGCAACCCAGGTGCCGTTTAACATCTGTGTCCTTTTCTGTCTGGCAACTGCTCTGAAGGTCAGCCAGGTTTGGTCAACATAGCCCAACATTTCAGGGGGGAGGGGGGGTGCTGAATCCCAGTCAACTCAATGGTGTTGCACCAATACTTGTGTTTAAAGCCTGGATTACTTATTGGTAATCTTCATTACTCCTAGCCCTATTCTTGCTCGTCCCAGTGTGTATGAGACAGTACTTGTGTATAAGGCACTCCGCCTCATACACAAGTACTGGGAGGAGGTAGAGGTACATGGAAGTAATGCTCGATTTAGCTACCTGTAATCTTCATTACTCCTAGTCCCACTCTTCCTCATCCCAGTACTTACCTATGAGGCAAGGAGCCTCAACTGTAAGCTCTGGGGCAAGGAAGAGGGACATGGAGGTAATTCTGGGCCAAGGAGCTGATTTTGGAGGTTGGGGTGGGAGGGAGAGGGGATGTGTGAGGGGGCAGGATTATACGACAAATTATAATGGCTGTCCATGTCCAGGCTAAACAGGCATGATATGTGGTATTAGTGTCTTGAGAGGCATTTTGGTGCAGCCAGTCTAGTCATTCCTCAGTTTGGTATGACTTTTTTTTAATGGGGCATTTATGATAAAGCAGTCCTGCTAAGTGAATTACCTGGCTAGACTGCCATTTGAGTGCTGCCAGTCAGCCGTTTCTTACTGCAGCATTGTATATTTTTCTGGGCATCTGTGATCAAATGATATGATATAAGTCATTTATAACGCACCTGCACACAAGTGTTTCTAGGCGCGACAAGACAAGGGATGGAAGATAGAGGGAGGACAAGACAAACGATCTTACTAGGCCCTGTGTCATTCAGATCGTGAAATGCGATAACGAGAAGCGTAAGGGGAAACGGACGGGGGAAGTGCAAGGAAGAGGGGAGGGGAAAAACAGGGCAGCAATGCTCTGAGTAAGTGCTGTCAGGGCAGCACAGCTCTGGGTAGTGCAAGGAGAACAAGGGACTGTAGGGTTACAGTTACAGCCCCTAAGTGCATGGTAGGACCAGAGGCAGTGCAAGGGTGACTGATCAAGAAAGAGTCTCGACTTAGTGAGACTCTGAGAGTAACCAAGCAACCAGTCGGTACAGCAGACAGGTAGATCAGGTTGGCCAGCAGGGGAGGGAGAGAGAGAAAGCAGAGGAGAAGAGGAAAGTTTTGAGCTGCTTCCAGAACTTCAGGCGGTCTGCTAAAACTCGAGAGGGGCAGGGAGGCTATTACAGAGGGCGGCACCTGCATAGGAGAGATCTACCCTACCCCACCCCCCCACTCTCTTCATGGAGAAGCGTCTAACCCTTAGAGAGTTGTAGGTAGCTGAGCGAAGGGCTTGAGAAGGAAGATATTTTGGAAGAGAGCGTTGGATGTAGTGCGGGCCCCGGGCCCAGAAAGCCTTGTGGACAATGCAAAGGGTCTTGAACTTGATACTTGCAGCAACTGGTAGCCAGTGGAGAGATTTCAGGGCTGGAGAGATACGATCCCTGTGCTTGAGGCCAAGGATAAGTCTTGCAGTCCTTTTCTGGATTAGTTGCAGGGGCTGGATAGTAGAGGAAGGCAGATTGAGAAAGAGGCTGTTGCAGTAGTCCAGCCTAGAGAGAACCAGGGCTCTGCAGACAGTGAGCTTCTGGGGGAAAGTGAGAAAGGGAAGAGTCCCTTTGAGGAGGAGCAGCTGGTAGTGGGACTTCTTGGCAACGTCTGAGATGTGAAGAGAGAAAGAGAGTGGAGTCAAAGATGACACCAGTGTTGTTTGCCTCACAGGAAGGCGAAGAAAGAGGGCCCAAGGAGTCCAAATGAGAAGGATCTCCATCTTACTGAAATTAAGTCAGAGATAGTTGGAGGCACACCAGTCCTGAATCGCGGATAGACAGTCGGGAATGAGCGAGAGATGAGAGGAGTCTGAGGGGAGCCTGAAGGAAAGCGGAGTGTCATCCGCATAACACTGAAAGTTAAAGGAGAATGTAGAGATCAGGTGGGTCAAAGGGGCCACATAGAGGTTGAAAAACCAGAGTGAGAGGATGGAGCGGGGAGAAAGGGACCAAGTTGGACCTGGGAGGGGCAGTCCAAGAGGAAGGAGGTCAGCCACTCAAGGGCCTGATCCGTGATGCCCAGGTTCTCATGGAGTCGATTGATCAGGATTATTCAGGATGGCATCTTTGACCTTGTCGAAAGCACAGGAAAGATCAAGGAGGATGAGGACAGAAGGAATGCTGGAATCAAGGTTAGAGAGCAGAACTTCACAGGTGTTCAGGACAGCAGTTCCCGTGTCTCTGGCACTGAAGCCAGACTGATGGTCATGGAGACAACCAACAGATTCCGTGTGGAGAGTAAGCTGGGAGATAGCCAGCTTTTTCAACAGTTTTCCCAGGAAAGGGGTGATGGAGATTGGGCGATAGTTTGCCGGGCAGGCAGGATCGGCAGAAAGCCTCTTGAGGAGTGGGTGCATAAGGGAGTGCTTAACGGGAGAGGGGAAAGAGTGATTACAGAAACTGGTCAAGGCTGGAGCGAGGGTGTCAATATGGTTCTTGATGGTTCTGGTGGAGCAGGAGAGCACCTGTTTGGATGACACTTTCATAGATCGGACTTGTCTAGAAACCTCGTCAGGTGTTGTCAGAGAGAAAGAGGAGAAAGGAGGAAGAGAGGTAGAGATGGCCAAAGGGGGGCCGAGAGAGGAAGAGGGAGAGGAAGAGGAGATGGAGGACAGGATGTCCTGAGTTTTATCATAGAAGTGAGATGACAGAGCCATACAGAGGGTCTGGGAGGGAACAGGAGATGTAAAGACCTCAACAGGATTGACCAGTTCTTTTCAGATTCTAAAGAGTTTGGCCGTCTTGTTAGAGGCCACAGAGACACAGGTTTGAATGTGTGTTCTATTCTTGATGAGTGTTATTGCTTCGACTGCCATTTTGGTGCAACCAGTCTAGATATGTCTAAATGTGGCCTGGCAAGCTTTACTATATTGTTATTACATGTCGACACTGGTCTACCTTGCGCAGCCAGTTGGACATGTTTTCATTGTGGCATGGCATTTTTAATAGCAAAGCTTTAATGTTCCTGTGCTCTGTTGGTGACTTGCATCTATTGGATTGGTGTTACCCTACAAAACAATTGCAAACACTCTGGCTTTTTAGCTATTTTTTCTCAGACAGTGTGCTATATGTTATATTAAAACTCATATGTATATCTTTCTCCTAGTGCAGTGTGCGGCATATCCGTTCAGCAGCACGTTTGTGCGTATTGCGCAAGTGTGATAATCTAGGCTGGCCCAGAGTGTCACGCGACCCTCGATTTGTTGCTGAGTTGGGGGGCCCCCTCAGCATGGCTCGCAGGGGGGCCCCTACATCTTGTGTTACGCCACTGGAAGCACATAGGGGTTGTGGATCCTGGGAGTGTGTTTCCCTGGCGCCAATTTAAAGAACATATGCTGTTAGACATCACAGCCTGCATGAATTTCGGAGATTTCCACAGATAGATCTTACGCACCTGCTCTAAGTAGCACACTCCAGCAGGGCTTTTTCAGCAAAAACTCCCTCAAATAACATCTGACTGTGCTGAGAAGATGTCTCAAACTTCCCCTTCCACATATGGGGTACAGAAATGCTGTCAAACAGACAGTGGTGTGCCTTTTACAACTGGCTTCCCCCGGCAGGAAGAGCCAGCTATGCCTGTTCCGCTTTTGGCTGTAGCACATCCATGGGCTGCTACTAAACTACCACCTTCCATCTCAGGTGTAACTCCCCTTAAAATACCAGTCGACTTGACTGTTAAACATACCCACTTTCGATCCTCGTACACAAAGAAGCAATATATGCCTAACATTGAGCACAATGACATCAAAGCCTTTGTATTGGACCAGAGGAACTTGTCATAACAAATGTGGGGGAAGCAGAAGGTATAGAGAGTAGAGACTCATTACGGAATAAAGTTCTTGCTTGGCTTCGCCAGCGAACCGGACCTGGAGTGGTGAGAACTTTGGACCTGAAATTCGCACGTAGGGTGGACCTGAGTAACTGGTGTTCCGAGCCATCCAGTAACTGTGTTCTAGTCGGGTGCGGGGCTACCAACCTCCCGGTATATCTTAAGCATTGTAAATACATCCCCGGGGGGGGGGACAAATTGCAAACTAATACTTTAATTACCCCTCCGGACATTGTTAGTCCTTACAGAGTTTGGTTATAGGTGCCAATGGAGGCAGTACATTTGAAGTAGTGATTCATTGGTACTGTCCCGTTTATCTTTGTAAGTTGTACTACATCTCTTAGAGGCATTGTTCCTAGACTGCGCTACTCAGTTAGATTAGTGCCATTAGGTTATTGTTAAATGTGATTTTGTATGTATCAGTATTGTGATTACTATGTTTGTTCTTGTGGCCTTTAATGTTTTATGTAATGCGCTTTGATGCCTATGGGCTTTGGCGCTATATAAATGCTAAATAAAATATATGGTAGATATGGATTGGGCTGGTTTATCTTCAGGGTCATTCAATCCTAGGTTAAAATCTCCTAGTAATAGAAGTTGAGATGAGTCCTTAGTGTTATTGGCTATGAGGCTGGATAAGTCCTCCTCGAAAGTGACAGTGGGGCCAGGAGGCCTCTACATCAAGTAGATGGTTAAGGTGCGACAATGGGAGATGGGTAGGTTTGCTGTGAGAAGCTCACAGGACTTAAGGGGGTGTTGAGTACAGTGTCTTAAATCAAGTTTAGTTTTTGCTATAATGGCAAAACCGCTTCCTTTACTGCTGGGTCTGTCCATTCTAATTAGTTGGTAGTTGTCTGGAATGGCTAGGGAGAGCGCTGCGCTTGCTGCTTCGTGCAGCCAGGATTCCGTAACTGCCAAGAAGTCAAGGTTGTCAGATGCTTGGATGTCAGCTATTTCTGTGGCATGGTCCACTAAAGATCTAGCGTTGATTAGGGCTCCAGGTATAGTGGGTTGATTAGACGTATTCTGTGTTTTTATGGGTATAAGTTTAGGAATGGGGAGGTTCTCAGAGTGAGCTGAGGTGGGTTTATGTTGGGCATTAGACATCTTATTGCAGTGAGCTACGGGCTCATAAAGGCGAGGTAATCTAGCTCGAAGTCTAGTGTTTCTATCCGCAGTAGGGTATGGTACATATTTAGAGAGGGACATGACTAGAATTAATGGTAGGGTGATGCACAACAGAGAGGGTTTTTTTAGGGCACATAATTGTGGCTAGGTGAGGAAGGTGGAAATCAGGTTAGTGCAATGTGATCAGTGGGTGCGGAATCAGGGATCACGTGTGAAGTATAGTGGGAACAATAAGCTAATTTGGGGCAGTACAGTATGCAAAATGGGTCAGTTTAAATCAAAACCGTTGGCACAGTGGGTTCAGCTCAAGGCAGTGGGCACAATAAGTTCAAATGAGGAAGAGTTCAGATCAGGCAGTGGGTACAGTAAGTTCAAATCAGGCAATGGGCACAGTGAGTTCAGATAAGGCAGATTTCAGATCAGGCAGTGGGCACAGTAAATTCAAATAAGGCAATGGGCACAGTGATTCAGATCGGGCAGTGGGCACAGTAATTTCAAATCAGGCAATGGGCACAGTGAGTTCAGATCAGGCAGTGGGCACAGTGGTACAGTGGTAACTGTAGTCCTGTGTGTGTGGCTCGATTGTTGACACATGTCTTGGCCATTCACTGCTGCATCATGAGTCATGTCCTACTCCGGTGTTTTGCAGACTGTCATGTGTTAGTTGGGTGGGGGTGGGCCTGCATGTATGGGACCTTGTCAGGGCATACAATCTCTGTGTGGATAACCCCACATTGCATGCCACTAGTACAGCAAGGTTAGTGTGTTTGGAATGTGTACACATCCAGTGCCCAGATTTGTTTGTCTCTATGCCCATCCATGTATACTGGCAGCATGCTGTTTCGCAGGACAATGGCATCATAGATTGATCCTGGGTAGCGGGTACAGCACTGGGTGATTGTGAGGTCGGCATCACAGGTGACCTGGACATTAAGTAAATGGAACTGCTTCTGGTTCCTGTAGACTTCCCCCGAGGCTTAAGGTTCCACTAGCTCTACATGCATGCAACCCAGGGCTGCCACCAAATTGGGCATGACTGCAATGGTATAAAATCTTGCCTTTTTGGCGTTCACCTGGGCAAGGGTGGTAGGAAGTGAAATGTGCTGTCCCACATGATGCAGGAGTGCGTCCAGCACCTGACCCAACACTTTGAAGAATGCCGGCTGTGAAATGCCATGTAGCTGGCTCACAGTGTGCTGGAACTTGCTTGTGCCAAGGAAGTGCAGGATAAACACTAGCTATACCAGCAATGCTATTGCTGTCCTGATTCTGACCCTGCTCCCTATGTAATCCTGGATCCAGTTGCAGAACTATGCAATGGTATCCCTGTTGAGGCGGTACAGGTTGTGGATTTATGTGTCAGTGAAGGTCCATGGTGTAGCCCTTTCACAAGGAATGGAAACACACCTTTTTTGGTGTCTCCTCCTCACAATCCTCCTCCTCCGCATCCTCCTCCTCGTCTACACTGCCTTTTGTTACCTCTGGTGGTTCTCCAGCCCCAGCAGCTCCATGTTGGCCTGGAGCAGCTACATGTCAATGCTGACTGTGATCAGGGGCAGCATGGCGGTGTAGAGAAGTGTGTTTTCCCGGCTAGCAATCGGCTGGCAATACCATTGTGCCAGTAATACCAGCGCTGGTTGCACTGCTTTTGTATATTCTGTTGCCCCTTTTGTCAGTACCAGTATTCCCAGTGCTGGAAATACCGGAACTGGTAATACCACCTATAGTATTGCTGCCAACTCTTACTTTGCAGCAACGGTAAAAGTGCCGGTAACTTGAATTACTGCCACTAACATAGTGCCTGACGTATCTAAAATCTCCAAGCAATCCAATTCTAATTGCAGCATGATTTTAGCATTGCCAGGGCTTATTGCCCTATTCAAGCATTGGAACATGGATCTTCCTTCAATTACCAAGCATTTCTGGTCAAAAGTAAAAGCTTTCAATCTGACTTTAGCCTGCAAGGATAACAACTCTACCTCATAACGTATAATTACTGACCTGGCGGATATCTCCCATGTACCTCACCCTTCCAATCACTTGACCTCTATGAGCATTTTTTTTTTTAACTTTGAGCGCAAAATTATGTTTTTTACTCACTTTTTTACCTATTTTGCTTGTTTGCATACTTGAAGTAGCCCCTCGCTGGAGGTGAGGATTTTCACACACACTGTAACCCACACACATGTTCTTGCAACTATTTAACTGTATTCAGTAGTTCGGTATCTCGTGCCTAGATCTCCTGAGGTAAGAAAGTGCTTTGAGGAGAACTACAGACAACATAACTGCAGCTGATGGGATCTAACACTGTTAATACTGAGCAACTGAATTCTCAGGGATAAGAAAGCGCTTGGAGGAGAACAACTACAGACAACAGAACTGCAGCCGATGGGATTTAACCTTGTTAATACTGAGCAACTGAATTGCAGCAGAAGGGATCTAACCCTGTTAATATTTGTTCATCTTTGGGATTTGCAGCAGATGGGATTTAACTCTGGTGAATACTTGTCCATTTTGGGATTTAACCAAGATATATATTTTTTGCAACAGGTTTAATTGACCAGGACCTGGAGTGCGCGCCTCGCACTCCTTCATTTTTTCACTTAATTGTATGGGAGTCCCAGGCTCCAGAGGCAGTGGCACCGGGGTAACTGTGCCCCACTTTAGAGAATCATAAAGATGGTTCTCTCCCCTCCCCCAAACTTGGGAAGGACTTGTACTTTTGGAGGGGTGTCGGTCCCTGGTCACCTGCAATGAAAAACGTGTTCACGACAGCTACCAGAATCCTTTGAGTCTAATCAGTAACACCTGTTAAAGAAACATAGCCTCCCTGATGATTATTTGAGATAAGAAAGCACTTGGAGGAGAACAACTACAGACAACAGAACTTCAGCCGATGGGATTTAACCCTGTTAATACTGAGCAACTGAATTGCAGCAGAAGGGATCTAACACTGTTAATACTTGTTCATCTTTGGGATTTGCAGCAGATGGGATTTAACCCTGGTGAATACTTGTCCATTTTGGGATTTAACCCAGATATATATTTTTTGCAACAGGTTTAATTGATCAGGACCTGGAGTGCGTGCCTCGCCCTCCTTAATTTTTTTACCTAATTAGACTTTAGCAGCATGCTGCTGTAAATGATTTTTACTTGCAACCTACTGAATTCACTTTATGCAGCACTAGCCTTCGCACAGGATGTCCATTCTCAGATTTAATTTCATATTCCACTGAAAAGAATGTTGTTTGCCACAAGGGTAAAACGCGATACATGTTAATTTCAATAATTAATTGAACACCAAATTTTCATTTATCTCCAATTTAAATGCTCACATGAATATCATATTTGTATGCTTACTCTGATTATTTGGAGTGTTGTTAGCAGTAGTTGCCATTGTGGCTGTAAAGCATACAAATATGATATTCATGTGAGAATTTAATTCGGAGGTAAATAAAAATGTGGTGTTCAATTATTTAGTCAAATCAACATGTATCAAGTTTATTGCAAATGAAATCGATGAAAACAAAGACACATTCACTCTCTTCTAAAAAAACAGAAAACTAAAAAAATGCAAGACCAGTTCAGCACAGACAGCGTGATGATTATCACTTTCTACAAATGACCTGGAATGGCGTGGAACGCCACAGAATGTAATGCTGCAAAATAAAATAAATAGTGAATTATCTCGGGAATGGGATGACCTATCACGCTGGAAATAGTTGCATTCATTTGGCAGTGAAATAAAGACTATTCCATGCAAAATTCATGATGCCAGAACTCACTGTTCTGTCCCCAAGATCAGTGCCACATACAAACCCACAAACGTACACAACTTTCTTTTATAAAGAGAGAGATTTTGCTGTAAATGGATGTTACCTGCAGCCTACCTAATTTGACTTGATGCAGCATTTCGCTGTTAATTGATTTTACCTGCAACCTACCTAATTTGACAGTAGCCGCACTCTGCTGCAAACGCATTTTGTTGAAAATCTCATGCTCAGTCCTATACTGTAGACTGTTCTAAAGCACTTGTACTGTAACTAGCACGTAGATGCTTCTGGGTTTTGCGCGCTGCTATAAATGTAAAAAATTATAATAATAAACATAACAGCAAACTTGTTGTAAGCCCCAATTGGCTGGCTGAAATACTAAAATAATTAATCCCTGACAGAAATATTTTAAAAAATGTATTCATAAATAGACATTTTTGATACAGATGGGCACTCAAATTACACAATATACTATTTTACCCACATCGCTTAGAACCTGTTTGTTAGTACTACCTATGAATCATCGTATACACTAAAACACACAGCTACTAACATAGTTCTAACATTATTTGATTGGTGATAAATTGTGAACTGTGTAGGGCTCTTTTTATTCATTTATTTATTTTTACATTTATTAAGCGTGCTTATCCCGTAGGCATCAAGGCGCTGGTTGCAACATTGGGAGATAATGGCTGAAGAATGCTTACATAAAGTACATAGGTTACATACATGTTTTCATACGGTTTCAAGCAGCTGGGAAGAGATTACAGAGTTACCCTTCAATGGAGGGATGCTTTCATAAGGTACATAGGGTAGATACAGGTTGCATGTAAACTTAAATATGGTATCATGCAGAGAGCTATAGATTGTAGAATTGATATTAAATCATGAACATAAATATGGTACTTGAGTTTACATACAGCTTTTAGAGGAGAGCAATTGGTGGCAACAACTTTGCAAGGAAGTAGAAGGCCAGTGAGTACTGTGACAAAGTTTGAGGCTGAGTTTGAGCAGCTCAGGGATGCCCAGCGAGGGGGGTTGGAAGCAAAGAGAATTGTTCTGATCTTAAAGTCAGGGGTAGGGTGTTCCAGTTTCTGGTGGCAATGACTGGGAAACTGGTGCCACCAGATGTGGTACGCCTAAATTTCGGGATAGTGAGCAGGTGGGCGTGAGAGGACATTGTCAGTAGGTAAAATTGTAGTGTTCCTACACAAATAGTGCAGGAAGTTAATCCACCTATGATAGGGGACCGCTTAATGTTAATTTTAAATGACTGTATCTTTTCTCTTAATTAATATTTGTAATTGAGCAAAACAGAAATAAATTGCTTCGAGGAAGCCCATACCTGTACCTTAAACTCAATAGTATTTGTAGTTGTCACTAATCATCTGGTTGCAGTCACTTCAATTAAATCCAACCATTGGCAAAGACAACATATTTAGGTTTTGTATAGGCATGGGAAACAGCAAAAACATTGTATGAATATCTAGGCAAATTAGTATCTGGCATCTACCTATCTAATACCTATAGACAAGATAAAACTGTTGACATGTTTGTTTAGGCAGGATCTCATTGCAAGGAACATACATAAATCAAGTCATTGCAGGCACACTTGTTTAAGACATTTTTATTAAACATGTCACAATTTTGCAGCTGCTATTAAGCCATGAATTCTTAACTCTCAGCAGACTACTTAGAAAAAACACTGACATGCCAACGTTTGATGTTAATGCTTAATAAAGCTAGCTCAAACACATCCCAGGATGATGTGTTTTGGGCAAGAGGGACAAGCCAGTAGTGGATGGCAATGTCCTTGGGGACCATAATGGCTGTTGGCAGTCAATAGGTTGGTAAATATCTAAACCACAACCTCAAATTGTGTGTCTCTCCTCACATGTTCTCTCCTTCCTAGCTTTACTCAAGCACAATACTTTCTGCTTATAAGCACCACGTAATAGCCCAAACTAAAAAACGGAATGAAGTAAAACTATAGCACAAGCAAACCTCTGTGGTCAGATGTCTCTCTGGCCTTCACCCTTCTGATCCTTGGCTTTTCTGCTGAGGCACTCTCCTCTGGTCCTTGGCTCCATTGGCAGCTGATACTCTGGTCCACCCCTTGACTGGTCCTTGCCTCCTGGGTGAGTTGCTGTTCAAAACAAACTTAAGCAAAAGGCTTCCATTTTCTGCTTGGTGTTTCTCTTTAAAATGCACTTTTTAAAGCCTCCAATTCCCCCTTTTGCATGCTGTCTCAATGCAGTCAAGCTTTCCATTGATTTGGGAAAGATATGGTATGCTGACAATATTTGTTTCAAAGTCACTATACCATCCACCCTAACTGAAAATACATTGCAACACACAAACTGTGCACCAAAAAAAAGAACAGTTTCCAAAATGGAAAATACATGACCTGTATGCACGTATTTGCACTACTTTTCTCTAAACACTAAACTAACCCACCACAGATACACCAACACAACACCCCACACTATTTAAGCATCACTCTGACAGACCCACAGACAACCACACAAACAAGTATCTTAGTAACCTGCGGTGCACATTAACTATTGCACAAGGCAGCTCACAAAATATCTAAAACGTACACCAAATTGAGCCACATCTTTTGTTCTGCACACACCAGCCTTGTAACAAAGCAATCTTGCCTAGGTCCCCCGCTATTCCATTAGTCTACTACCCTCTGCTTGGAGATCTTGAAGCTCACAGAAAGTGAGTAAATGACAGCAGGTGTGCTATAAAACATAGAATAGCATAACAGGATATAACAAGAGTTTCACTAATTCTCCTATGTGGTAGTACTCTGGATTGCACACAAACTGTTGTGACTGGCAGCAACAGGAGAGAAATTTGATGTTGGCTCTGCAGCAGTTAGTGTATCAAAGATTCTAGTGTTGCGGACTGACTGGCTGCTGAGACTATACATTTACCTGTGAAATTAATTGATACAGGACTGAGGGAGGGCCAGTGCACCACTAGTGAAATTCTTGGTGACAGTTTTGGGGTCTACTAACAGAGGATGGGCCTCATTACAACCCAGGCGGTAAGTTCCCTACTTTACCATCATGGTGTAAACTCCGTTTACACCATAGTGGATGGCGGATTTACCACCCCATTCCAAGGTGAGTGGGGCGGTAAATCCCCATTCCCCATTTACCCTTCCCCATTCCCATTTTTGCCCCATAGGGCATAATGGGAGTGGGGAAGGCGCTAATTACGGCACCGTAAATTACGGTGCCGTAATTAGCACCAAGGCGGGTTAGCGCCTTGCATTTTAACGCCTGCTAAAAGCAGCCGTTAAAATTGGAATCAGGCGTTGAGGGTTAACGACGGCGTTAACCCTTAAAGCCTGAGTTGTAATGAGGCCCGATGTCTTTTGTTTCAAATAGTGAGATTAACTTAACATTATTTGAAATAAGGACTCCAATTTTAGTCAGAGTGTGATTAAATATTTGCCCAGGATCACATACTTTGGCTTAACAGTACCATCCAAGCTTTACTTGGTATACATATTTAAAGGTTTTGGATTTCAAGCCCTCCACTAATACTGCCTTACAGAGTGTACTTGCAAAAACACACACATTGCATAATAAAGCCATAAGACAACATGCAAATCCTTACATAAACATGTTTAGCCAAAAGAATATAATTGTGGCTTTAATTATCACATCTTGCAGGGTATACTATAAGTCCCAGAATGCAAGAGAATGCAAACATATGCAATCTATTTAACCCCACTGTACTTTCGGTGGTTTAAGACGCACAATAACAGTTGTGTAATAACCTCTGATAGATATGGATATTCGTAGTTACAAACCCCCAGCTCGTTGTTATTTATGTTGTTGAAAACAATTGATTAGTGAAACCAAGCAATATCTTGTTGCATGTCATACTGGTAGACATCATGAATATAACCAAATCTTTAAATAGTGTTTTGTGTTGCTCACTTTAGCTTTCATGGATCTATAAGGTAACTGTGCTTTGCGAGGGGTCTTTCAGTTGGAATGTGCCATCATGCATACGAAAGCCTCTGCTACTGATAAAAGAAATGTCTTCAAGCTGCAGAGCCAAAGACGGATAGTAGGGGTGTGGGGGGGGAGGTTTTGTTCCACTCTGGCTAGAAGTCGTGGCCATCCCTCTTGTTGCACGGGTATTGGTAAAAAACAATGTTTTCTGTGCATGGATACAGTTGAGTGCATTCCAAGAAAACTCACATCTTGGCTGTCTGATCCAACTCTTTTTCCATGCAGCACAAAAAATACTGTTGAGCACTGCATGATAATATGTAAAAGGGAAACGACAGTTGTCGCACCGTATTAAGGTAAATCACGGATCTGAATTCAATATTGCTGCAGTGAAATTGAAAATACTGGCAAGGCAATAAAAACACCATTCTCTTCTGCCAGCCTGGATGGCGGAGTGTGCTTTGACTGATTTAATTACACGTCCTCTCTATCTCATCACTCTGAGCAACACGTCAAAGGAGAAGCCAGCTTCCCCTGACACCTTGAATATATTTCGATAGTGAACTCCTCTTGTGGCAATACAATGCTCCATATAAGGCATCGACTCCACACTCATTAGGCATGGTATGTGTTAAAGGAAAATACTTTTATCTCCGGAGTGTACAAAAAAAATGCTTAAGCGTCGTTATTTGGATTTAGAATTGATAATCGGTTCATAGAATCTTCTCTCTAAAGAATGCAACAGCACTGAATAGGGATGGTTACTGTTTGTGTTGCCCCGCCTGCTGTTGTTAAACTACAATATACCGAATTGTGTCAAACGAGTGGTATGAAACCGAGCAAAATTGTTTAAGAAATTTACAAAAAACAGATTCCCACATGTTTGTGTTTTGATCTTACTCTAGGTTGTCACAGACATACAAATTCTGCATCCTTGATCAAAAGCTCAATATGGCATGAATAACTAAAATATTGATCTCCTCCAAGAACAATATCAGCCCATTTCATTGCAAAGGTGGCCGGTTCCCAGAGTCTTTTGGTCACGTATGATCCCCAGTCGTCAGTTCCTACGGCAATCATCCCTCATTGTGACCTACTTTCCACTGCCACACCCTCATCTGGCAATATATTTCTGGTACCTAGAACATACCTTGCCATATGGGGTCTTTTCTGGCCCCTGCGCCATATCCCGTGCTTCTTCCAAATGATGAAAAAAAGATCCATCTAAAACCTAACCTTCTGTATTTTCCCGTAATCTATCTCTCCTTAAGATAAACCTCAGGAGAATCTGCCAACCTGTGCATGCACGTCTCTACCCAACCCAGGCAAGGAAAAATGGCCAATTTATTGCCGGTATAGATTCACCAAACTCGTGCTTATGTCCTCATGGTGCATTCAACCGACAACCACCTGCATGGCAACTTTGTCACTCTATTTTGCTTTTACAGAGCTTAAAAACTTTACATTAGCTCATAAAGTCCTTTATTAGGTGCAGACCACTTTATTGCAGTTGGCTGTCCTTCCCCATCTGCATAACCAATAGGTCATGCATTTTGTACGCAATGGAGGTTTGTCTTTTGAGGTCAATTAATGAGCTAGAGGGGAAAATCATATGCTCTATGGTGGGGCTGCCGACAATGGTCCCGGTTGAGGCGATTCGTTTAGAAGAATGGGCTTCCTTCCTTGATGTCTATTTGGAGGATGGCAGCCTGAAAATTATGAGCTAAGATTAAGCTTGGAGGAACACAGGAAATGACCCTGCTGAACCTGACGATTCCACATGTCAAGCATCATTCAAAAGGCAGTTGGTATAATGAATTGGCCCAACTCGTCTTGTGTCATTTTAAAGAACTGGGAGTCGACATACCTGCAAGCTCATTGCAAGACTTTTACTTTTGAAGTTGGAGTACAAAACAAAACAGCTGGACGTGATCCAAGCAATTAACCATTAAACAGCGCTATGCAGAGTACTATTAAAAGGGGGTTACAATTGGTTCCCCTAAAACTTATCTTACAAAATTATCTTCTCCTCCTTTGAATAGATTCATCCTTGCCATGCACTTAAATTTCCTTCCAGTCTTGGAAAATACTGGACCATGGTTGGGGATCCCCTGGGAAAAACGTATACAGGACGAGACCCAAAGGCATATACTTACCAACTGTATTAATATGAAAAAGGGAAAATGCGAAGGGGTATCAAACATTTAGATTGGTGTGTTCTGATCTATTTTGGTCTTTGCTTGTTGCAGCAGACTCACTTGTAATAGCCGTGGCTGCTCTCCATACCTGGATTAAGGCTTTGAAAGAACTGAATAACTTAATTGAAACCTAATAGTCTGGGTTGGATTGGTATGCATGAAACTAGTAAGAAGCACCTGAATAACTTAATTGAAACCTAATAGTCTGGGCTGGATTGGTATGCATGAAACTAGTAAGAAGCACCTGAATAACTTAATTGCAACCTAATAGTCTGGGTTGGATTGGTATGCATGAAACTAGTAAAATGCACCTGAATAACTTAATTGAAACCTAATAGTCTGGGCTAGATTGGTATGCATGAAACTAGTAAGAAGCACCTGAATAACTTAATTGAAACCTAATAGTCTGGGTTGGATTGGTATGAATGAAACTAATAAGAAGCATTCTGCACCTTACTGTAAATCACAGAGCATTATAAAGTTTTAACTTGGCTTGAAGTAGTATTTTATGAAATTAATTAATTGTAGGAGAAGACAATTTTCTCTTTCTTTTAGAATTGTAATGGTTGGATTTAAGAATTTTTCTGATTATATGATTGTAAACACGTGTTGATTGTATACATTGTAATATATCTTTTAATGTGTAAAAGGAGGGCATTTTTTTTCCAGTGCCCTTAAATAAGACCAAAAAAAAAAGAAAATAGGTCATATCTGCCGCTTGCTCTCACGAGTTAAAATATGTAATCAACACATTGCCATAGTTGTTTGCATCACATTCTTCCGCCCCACAACCTGTTACCTGCAGCTTCCAAAAATTAAAACTAGCCATTTGTCATAGCATCTATTCTCAGCCTGCACTCGTGCCCACATCATTTAATTTAATTTTCATTTCATTACGTCATTCGTATAGTGCCTTTCACCATGGGTGTGGTCCCAACCAGAGGCATGTCTAGAGGGTGGCCTGGCTTGGCACGTGCTACTCATAGAATCTGATTGACACCCCATTATCCTAAACTATGATCACTATCTGTGTGTGCACTCATACTTCATGTCACAGCTGCATAGGTCAGTGCCCCACTTGAGCCACCCCAGTCAAAAGAGCCTGGTCCCAACGCACTGCAGATTGCACGCCTTGGAGGACCAACATCCAAAGGATTGCGAAAATGGGCAGTGCTATAATGTGTGGGTGCATTATGGACATTAATGTTTTGAGGGGGTGGGCAAGTCCCTGCTAGTCACCCGAGTATAAATGGCATGTGGATGGGTGGAAAGAGGTACACTAAAGAAAAAAACTGGAGGGGGTGTGCAAGAGGATAGTCAGTTATGTGTGTAGCTACAGTTTGAATTTGTTGTCCTGAAAGGTAGTGCATTCCTGTGACAGAGATGTTGTGCAAACTGTTTTTTGAGTTATATGTGAAAGGAGGTGTGAGCAGGAGTGAGGCCGTGCCTTCAGCTAAGTTCTAAAGGTGTGGCGTGCGACGGGAATAAATGTGTTTAGTTTAATTTAGTTTAGTTCAGTTAATTTACTTGTATAGTGCACCCCACCCAAGGGTATCTTGGCACTTTTGTCATAGGTACAAGGATACATGGTTACAGAAAAAGTACACAGAGCACACAAAGTAAGGAGGAGGTGTATTACAGTTCACCTTCCATACAGATAAAGGTACTGGAGATGTGTTACAAATCACCTTGTAGATATGGACATAGAAGGAGGCAGTGAGCCATAGATCACAAAAGCATACAATCAATTGGCTGAACACAACAAGCGGGTAAGCAAGCCAGGGGTGTCATTTATATATTTACAAAGTTCCAGATACAAGACAGTGTATCGTATATATATATATATTCAGTGAAAAAAACTTTGTTAAAGGGACGTTATGGTTAAGTTGCGCTACGAAAAACCTATGAAATTCAGTGAAAAACTTTGTTAAAGGGACGTTATGGTTCCAAGTAAAACCGAAAAACCCTTGAAATTCGCCAGTTATGGTAAGCTAAGCAACCATAACTCCGCCACCACCGTGCACTGCTAAGACTAACACCCATGACATCAAAGATGACATCACAAATGTCATTGATGACATCACTGATGACATCACATGTCTGGCTCACTATTTTTTCTTTTGCTGACATATCTAGGCCACATGGTTTTCTTCAGTAACAGTCAGAAACTAAGAATTTTATTTTATTTGTAGATGTATCCTTCTAGTAGGTTCTTACAGTAATTCCCTTAGAGTACAGTCACATCATATGAAACATATACATATGGGAAAACACAAGCTTGAAAGACAGCAATCCTTTTTGTGCATAAAGATAATCACTAGATTTATGAGCACTTTCTGATAGTTCTGTTTTTTTTTTTTTATGGCTGTACTTTCCCTGTATATGGTCATATTTGTATAAATTGTACTCACACTACTTTCCTTAGGGTCCAATCACATCAAGTGATACATATACATAGGGTAAATAGCAGCTTTGAAACAGAGCAATCATTTATTTGCATGAAACTAATCAGTTAAGTTATGAATTGTTTCTGCAACTACTTGTGCTTTTTTGCTAACTTCACTTTCCCTGTATATACCCATATTGGTATGTGTTCTTGTGTCTTTGTGTTTTGTCTATAGTAATGCAATTATGTAATACATGGGTTTTATTAGCTACTTATTACATATTTCACAGTACACAAAAATCTATTAAGAAAACAATTATCATTTCATTATTCAACATATTAACATTACGAATATCATACCTTCATCTTGTACGCTGCACACAATGTTATGTTTCTGTATGAGTAGCTTAGTATACTAGATAGAACCCCATAATAGGATGCTATTTATATCAATGCATCGTTCAATGCACTTATTAGGGTATATTTCTTGCAATGATTCTTGACACTTTTTTCGCAACATAATAAGAATCCCTTCTACACATATTTCATGAGAAGTACATACACATGTGATGTCATCAGTGATGTCATCAATGACATTTGTGATGTCATCTTTGATGTCCTGGGTGTTAGTCTTAGCAGTGCACGGTGGTGGTGCGAGTTATGGTTGCTTAGCTTACCATAACTGGCGAATTTCAAGGGTTTTTCGGTTTTACTTGGAACCATAACGTCCCTTTAACAAAGTTTTTTCACTGAATTTCATAGGTTTTTAGTAGCGCAACTTAACCATAACGTCCCTTTAACAAAGTTTTTTCACTGAATTTCATAGTTTTTTAGTAGCACAACTTAACAATAATGACTTTAACTTTATATACATGTCATATGGAACTGACTAGATCTCTTCTTATGAACTTGATGTCCGCGAACTTATTTAATGTTCGCGGACATGTTCGGAGAACAGTACCACTACCTAAAAACTGTGGGGGTGGGGCAGAGGGGGGTATGTTTGATTGTTATATCATAATATAGGAACATTTAACAAATTCAAAAAGCAGCACACAAACACATTACATATAGTAATACATAAGAAATGTAACCCATATATGTAACACACTAACCATTCATTTAAATACAATATGTTCTGAAATGGAATATACCACAAGAAGATAAATTGGCTTCCAACATAATTACCTCACAGACACAACAGAACTGAGAACAAGACCAGACCCACTGAATACATAGGACTTATCTTACCAGAAATAGTAAGTGTACTTCATTTTACTCATATATTTATAAACTTTCTGTATTAGATTAAAAAATATATTATCTTTTTTTTTTTTCTCACAGAAATGTCTAGTACTCTGGAATGGCTAGAGGACAATTTCCCACATGAAGAAATGTCACAAGATAGTGAAACTAATGGTAAACACTTTATAATATAAACCATTTATGCATTATTTTTTTTATATACATTTAACATATATATTATTTTTTTGTACAGAGCATACCAAAATAGAAAAAACTTCAGAAAACCCTGTTATGGATAACAGTCTTCACAATATAGAAGAAAAAATGGATGTATTGTTGGCTAATTTTAATAATTTAAAAACTTTTGTAGAAAATCATTTCAAACCAAAAACCTTGTACCATTGCCCCACATGTTCTTGTCCTTCCTCACCATATCCCAGTCAATTATCCCCAAACCCTCTCCATAATCCAAAACGTTTTGATGAGACTTCCATCCCTTCTTCACCTAATACCAATCATGTTGAAACCCCAAATTCTCCTGTTTTTGTTTCTGTTTCTGCCTCACCTTCTCTGTCATAAATTATTAATATATGTTAAATAGAGTTTAATTTTTATATTGTATTGTGAATAGTTTCCGTTTTTTTTTAAAAAAAACAATAAAAGTGTCCACGGACATTGCGAGTGTTCTGAAATGTTCATACATAAACGAAAATGGCGGTGTCCTGAAGAACACCACACCTGTTCGTACTGTTCGCTTGCAAGTTGAAACTGTTCTAAGAACACACGTGGTGTCCTGAAATGTTCATAAATAAACGAAAATGATGTGTCCTGAACAACAGAACAACTGTTCGTAGTGTTCGCTAGCAACATGAAACTGTACTAAGAACACACGTGGTGTCCTGAATTGTTCGTAAACAAACAAAAATTAAAGTGCCCTAAAGAACACTATACCTGTCAGGTACTGTTCGCTAGCAAGTTCAAACTGTTCTAAGAGCGCTATTGGTGTCCTGAAATGTTCGTACGTAAACGAAAATGGAGGTGTCCTGAAGAACACTATACCTGTTCGTAGTGTTCGCTAGCAAGTTGAAACTGTTCTAAGAACACAATTGGTGTCCTGAAATGTTCGTACATAAACGAAATTACACGTGTCCTGAAGAACACTATATCTGTCCTTACTGTTCGCTACCAAGTTTAAACTGTTCTAAGAACACACGCGGTGTCCTGAAATGTTCGTTTCATGTGTGACGCACTTTTAATTACTTCAGAACCCGAACAGTGTCCGTAGGACATCAATGCGCATGCGCTAACCAATCTCCGTGCACTTGGTGTGCTGCGGACAGGCGCTTCCTTCGCGGACTAGTTCGCGAACGGATCATATGACCGCGCCCACACTCATCGTGTGTCCTGAAATGCGGACACTGTTCGTGTCCCCGAACAATTTAAAAGTACATTTTCAGTTAATTCATAATATTTTTCAATAAAATCTCACCATGGCACAAGTCCCACATAGCAATCTTGAGTTTCTATATACCTTTTGAAACTTTCCGATCCTTTTTTTGTGTTCGATCTGTCCGCAGACAGGGCGCATGTCCGCGAACCGCGCACAAGCACCCCTATAAAAGACCACGACCAAGAGCTTATTCCCATTGTGTTTCTGGCTATTCTTCAGAACACAGTGATTTTTGCTGCCACCTGCAGACTACACCATCATCGAGATGGCATCCTTGGCTGCTGAACTGCCACTTGGTGCTGCACCTGCTTCAGCACCACCCCCACCCCCTCCACCACCACCACCTCCCCAAGGGCCTGAAGAGGGGAACAGGAGTGAGGATGCGGAGGAGGAAGAAGAGGATGATGAGAATGAGGTAGAGGAAAACCCTACTACCCGCACTAGGCGTGAGTCTTGGGTGTGGCGGTTATTTACCATTCATGGTAATGTTCCTAAGGCTCGTGCGAACCATGTTACCTGCAATGAGTGCAAAATGATACTCAGTCGCGGGAAGCACGGTAAGTACAGCTTTGGGACAACTACTATGTAGCGACACCTGAGGTCATTTCACTCTGGGGCTATTCGCAGGGTTGTACCTTGCGAAGAACGTAGCAGGTTGATTTCCTCTACTTCATCCTCTGTTTCTGATCGTGTCACCACAAGGACCACCTCTGTGGGACAGCGTCTTCCTCAAGCTGCCTCAACGGCCATACAGAATGCTGATGACCCTTACCTTTCGAGGGTCACAGTTGTATGTATGTACTGTGACACAGTACTCTGCAGGGGGGAGCGACTTCGGAGTGCTTTTGAGACTATCGTCTCAGAGCACGAGAAGACCTGCTCACTACCCAAATAAAACCCACTCTACATCTACCTCTCTCAGCTCGCCCTTCCTTATCCCTGTGGTTGGTGTCCCCCCCTTTATCCTCCTTTACCCTCCTCTCCTAGTGTGTCATGTCTGAAAAACCAAAAAAAATACCAAATTACAAAAAAAAAAAAATAAGGCTCTTTTCAGAGCCGCCTTTCCCAGTTAAAAAATAGAAGTGAAAATAAATGAAGCAGGGCTCTTTGTATTTTTTAGAAGTCCGCGGACAGTTCGCGAACATTAAAAAAATTGGGTTGCTACTCCATCACAAACATTCATTGTAATATTCTCTGGAAAGAAGTGGTGGCTCTGAAAAGAGCCTTTGGGTGGTGTTTGTAAGTCAAAAAATTGTAAATGCTTAACATCTACTTCAAAATCATTGTTGTAATTCCAAAAAAGGTTGCAATGCATTTTGTACATTTCTCAGAAAAATCTGATTGCCAGCCTAAGTAAGATGGACTCCATCTCTGCGAAAAACGTATGTACTACAAAATATAATATTTTCATTGTGAAAAGAAGACATGCCAAAATCTCTTAGAAAGGCACAAACAGCCTTATTAACATTGCGCCTTGCTTTTTCCATTTGTGGACCAAATGAAGAAGAACGAAGCCACATTTGTCTCTGCGCAATCCGTGAAAATATCACTTGAGAATTAGGAAACATGTCCATAACCTTCCTAAGTCCTTCTTTCATAGCAAATTGCAAAAAAATTCCAGTCACATGTCCTAAACTGTTCCCTCCACAATGAATTACAATTATGTCTGGATGTTGCTCTGTCTCCAAAGTAGCACAGAGAGGTAGCAAGTCCAACCACTTCATTCCACGTACTCCATGCCAGTGTACTTCCACATGTGGGAATCCAAGATCTACAGCTACTCCACAGCTTTCTGCATGCACCTTCAACCAATGTATCCACGAATCTCCTAAAATCCAAACAATCTGTTTTCTGAAACACACAGCCATAGCTATCTTTCATTCTCTCAGCAAAAAGAGAATCTGAGAAAATATCTCCTGGCACAACACATCCACCAAACTTTCCTGACCAATCCCTTTCAGTGCTTATTCACATTTGCATGACTTCTGAACCCAAAAATCCCCGGATGTAACTCCCGATGTCCGCGAACTACCGCCATGTCCGCGGACATATCGTAACATGAACAGCCCTTCTACCATTTCCACTACACTCTCTCTGCCATTCCCTCATTGGATGTACCTCAAAAATCACATGACCATGCACCAATCACATTCAAGACCTCTACATCTAACTGCATCATCATAGATCAGCACTGCAAATGTACTCTGAATCTCTCTGACTACAAGTGTCATATCATTGGCAAGCAGCATCTACAAGAAATACTGTACAAGTCTTCAAGATTTCTACTTGCAGCTCCATGCATATCCATATGCATGAACACAAACTTCAGGTATGCATATTTTCTGTATAGTAGTTTAACACATTTTCAAACAGACTTTTACCTTGTAAAATCTGTAAATTGAATTTACTGTACTTTTTTCAATTTCCTAAAATCAACTATCACTTATAAACCTTTATACTATTTACTTTCTTTATACACACACACTCAACTCATGTTAAACTAACATTTTTTAAATGAAATATATAGACTACATATATTCAAACAAAATTGCATGCAAACACAATCTATGTTTAAACCTTTATAAAAATACTTATACAATTTCATATTTTTTGTTTTTATTTATTTATTTACTTAATTACTTTAAATTAGACATGACATTGAGGCGCTATTACCTAGAACAGTTTACTTACAGAAATAGTGGTATTCACTGATATATTATAAATTTCACAAGACATAGTAAAGATATTTTTTTTTGCTACAGTTAGTCATTCAATACAATTTGTTCATTAAGAACATATCATATGTACTGAACTGATGCAATGTATCTTATGTAAATAAATTAGTTTAATGGTTTTACAGAAGGCACTGAGGATTTCAATTAAAAAAATCAATATCTAAATTACAAACAGTGCTATATACAAACAAAGTTATTAATTTGAAGCTTTTACAATTGCAGTGAAGACCAGTTTCCTGAAAAGAAGCAGCCGAATTCGAAGAAGAAAGAAAAACTAAGAATTTACCTGTTAATTTAAAAAAAAAGTAAGTAAAATATCACCATAATATTTGTATTATTATTGAAATATACTATAACGTTAATACAAGCTATTTCGGTTTCTAAAAATAGAGATTTTGTACCATTTTGTCCAAAGATTTCCATGTCTTAAACAGCGATTTACAGCCAGAATGGCCCACACATTTCTATTTTTGGACACACAAATTACCCAACTGAACCACTACAATTTTCATATTATAGAACAAACAACTGTTTTAATTGTATATATTAGATTTACTATTTGTACTTTTCTACACCACTAGCTTACTTTTTTTTTGTCATCTGAACCCCAGTTTAGTAACACATAAATTCAAGAATACCTATACCTACTAGTTTTAGTTCCAAATGCATAATCACACACCATTACATACATCTTTATCATCTTACTCAAACACTCATGCACACAGCACACATACATTCCAGAACACCCCAACCCATATCTTCTTTATTTTTTTCAACAGACCCTAAAGAATGCCTACCAAAAGTCAAGTCCGTAGAAAGCAATGCAAAAGTAGAGCAAATGAAAATAAAGGTGTCCAACATAAGCATCCATCTCTAGCAGAATTTGTAAAAAAAAGTTGAAACAAAACAGCTAATACAATCATTTAGTGAAACACAGAAGTTTCAAGTACAACAACTTCGCTTCCTCTATCAAAATGTAAAACAAACCAAAAAACAATTAACAGAAAATCAGCTATCAGTACAGATAAAACTACTTCTTCAAATTTTAATATAGTGCAAAGTAAGCATACCAAGAAAAGTATTTTAGCCAAAATATACCGTCACAAAGTCCTTCAAAATCTTATAAAAACAGGAGAGAAATCAGGTTCAAAGCTTAAAACCTATCGTAGGAATGTAATCTTAGAAGCATTGATGGACAGTGCAATTCTTCTCAAAAGAAATGTATTTATATTACTGTTAAACAAAATGAAACCACTAACAAAACTAATAACTAAATTACAAAAAAGACTTCTCAATAAGCGAAATATCAACAGAAAGAACTTCTTAAGTATCAGCTGAGGTGAATGGAATCACACTACAAGCACAGAACCATATTTTAATGAAGAAGCGTACAAACAAAAGCACACAAATACAATTGCCATACATAGCAGTGGTCGAGGTTATGAAAAAGTGAATAATACCATAATGGAACAAAAAGTACTTCTTACAAAAATATGCCCTGAAAACTTAGAATTACCCCTCCATTCAACTGAATCAGAACGTCTAGTGTACAAATGGCCATGCACGTCAATGTGTAACATTCCCAAACAATGTTTCAAATCTTTATGCCAATTCCTCAATAAATATGTAAAAAGCAAAGACAAAATCAAAATTAAATTACTGCAAAATATAGATACCTGTCCAGTGCGCACGTACACAGGACTACAAGGACATTCATTGGCCTGCATTACAGGACCTACTTGTAAAACCACTTTCCATGATATCAAAAGGATATCAACACATCATTCAACTATAAGAAATCTAGTCTATAAACTGTACTATGCTAAAAGTCCTGCTTTAGCACTAGCAAAGTTAAATAACATCCTTCTACATGGTACAGCAAAAGACCTACTTGAAGAAATTCACTATATCCAGAAAAAATATTTTGGAAGTGAAAGCCATTTACAGAATGAAATAGCTTTAAACCAATTAAGCAACAATTCTACACATGGCAACCTTTTGCTAAACACATACAAAAAAGAAATACTAAAATTTAAAAGTATATCAGCTGAAGTACCAAACCATGTATGTGTATGTTGCCGTAGAATTTTTTATAAAAGTAATACAAAAACTGTGGACCTATCATACAAAATAGAAGACAATGAAGATTCTAAATGGTTTGAATTAGCTCTCTACCTTGTAGCAGAAAACAAATATGAAATAACTGAGCCCTTAATACTTTGCAGTTATTGCACTACAAAACTTGACAACAACCAAACTCCTTCACGTTCTATCACAAATAATTTGGAATTATACCCAGTACCAAAACCTCTACAACAACTTAATTTAGATGAGAGCATCATAATTCAAACAGTACACCCATTTCAAGCAATGATACGCCTTCAACCAAAAACAGCAAAATTACCTCCCTCTGAATTGGTAAAAGGCATTCGTGGAAAAGTAGTTTATTAACCATTACATCTAAAAGAAAATGTGCATACTCTAGGAGTGCAACGTCCAATACAGCAATCTTTAATTATATTAGTAAATGGAGTACCTACAAAAGACAAAAAAATATGGCAACAGCTGGTAGATTTATATAAAGTTAGACAAGCCTTCCAATATCTTAAAGAGAATAATGAATATTACAAAGAAATTAATATTGAAGAAAACTTGAAAGATACAACTGAAATAATTCAAGAAACACAACAAGCTGGTCAATTTGAGCTACTAGATCCTGCTACAATATCAAATACTTTAGACCATTATACAATTCATCCCTTGCACTGTAATGACACCGTACAAGATGTACTGGAAACTTACCAAATGCGTCAAACAAAAGGATCGCCAATCAGTATATGGGAAAAAAGTATAGAAGCACGTGCTTTTCCTCTACTCTTTCCTACTGGCAAAGGAGGAAGGTATGATGATAGACCTATTCAAATATCAGCTTCAGAATACCGCTCATTACGGATGTATTCTGAAGATCCCAGATTTAGACAAAATGTGTAATACATATTCCACCTACTCTTTGAAAGTGAACTAGCAACTTTATGTTACGGAGTTGCACACATATTAAAATCAGGATCACACTTTCAAAATATGACAGCTACACAATTATTAGAGAAAGTGCAACAAAAGGATGAGGTTTTACAATCAAATATTACAAATCTATTAGCAAATATGCGTGGTACTAAAGAGTACTGGTTTCGACGTCATGGAGATGTACGTTGTATGATCAGAAACCTTGGCCCACCCACTTGGTTTGTTACATTAAGTTGTGCAGAATATGCATGGGAAGATTTACATGATTTCCTACGCATATCAAATAAAAACAAAACAAACATAGATATTCTAACACCTGGAGAACTTTGTTCTTTGGATTCTGTTAATGTTTCAAGATATTTTCACCATCGCTTTATGGATTAAAGATGCTCCTAAATTTGGTCAAGACAGTGATGCCACTGTTTTACAGTTTATTGAAAAATATGTCACTTGTGAAATTCCATCAGAAGCCACAAATAGTGATCTTCATGCACAAATTTTACAATTTCAAAGACACAAATGTGGAAAATATTGTCGTCGCAAATACAAAAACAAAGGCAAATACCACACCAAATGCCGATTTGGTTTCCCTAGACCAGTTACAAATACATGTCAAGTAAACAACCTCATGTCTTCAGTTAGACATAGTGTTAAAGGTAAGTCACCTAAAAATACATATTACATAAAAAGAAAAGAAGAAGAAAAATATATCAATGATTATAATGCAATCATTGCCCACTTATGGAATGCAAACATAGATGTGCAGTACATTGCAGACAATTCTACTGCAGTTGCACGATATGTCACAGCATACTTAACTAAAGCAGAAAAGACAGAGCTCCAAGACCTCTGGAATGACCTGTCATCAGATAAAACAGTATCTCAGAAATTATACAGCTTGGGCATAAAAATGCTCACCCATAGAGAATGTGGATCTTATGAAGCAGCTGATCGTATAACTGGTACTTCATTGTATGGTAAATCTGAAAATATAGTATGGCTAAGTCTTGGTCCAGCTAAATCTAGAAAAAGAGTTCTAAAATCATATGAAGATATAGAAACAATAGCCAAACATGATCCCAACAGCCAAGACATTTTAAAAAACAATTTATTGGACACATACTACCCAAACAGAAGTAATACTTTGGAAAACATGTGTCTATACCAAATAGCCCAAAACTACCCATACAAAAATAATATGAAACCTGATGAAAAAAAAGGTAAATATAGAGTGACAGACTGTGAAGGCAGCTTAGTTAAACTCACTAAACCAAATTTAATTAATCATATCAAATTGTCATTGAAGACTCCTCAACATAAAGAAGTATATTACATGTCCCTGCTACAACTCTTCAAACCATGGAGAAAAGAAGAACAATTACTAGATAACTATGACTCATATGAGGATGCTTTCAAAGCAAATGAAAGCACTATAACTGATGTAAACTTTACACAGTACAAAACAATGCTGCACAATGAACAGCAACATGAAGAAGAACTCCAATCCCAACTAGATAAGGATGCTCCTGACAGTAGTCAACCTTCTGTAACAGGAAGCCAAGAACCACTGGGAGAACCACTAATAACAAATGAGGCAGAATTAGCTATGATAGAAGTAGAAAACACCATGTGTCAGTATGAAGATAAGGAAGACTTAACTATACTACAATCAAAACTAAACAATGAGCAAAGTAGCATTTTTCAAGAAGTAACAAAACAAATTGCACATGGTGTAAAACATGAAAATAAAGAATGTGCCTGCCATAATTATAAACCTATACTACTGTACGTCAGTGGTGAAGCTGGTTCTGGCAAAACATTCCTAATCAAAATCATTAGTAAGTTCCTTCAACAATTGACAAACAACAAACTGTCAGCTGTTGTCACTGCCCCCAAAGGTTTAGCTGCCTACAACATAGGTGGTGTTAAATTACACCGATTACTACTATTACCAGTAGAACACCAGAACAAATTAGACTATTACAAACTTTCTGCAGAAGCTGCAATGGAATTACGCAGAGTATTGAAACAAATGAAAATGCTACTAATAGATGAAGTGAGCATGGTCTCCAACCTGATGTTAGCTTTGATTCACCTCAGATTACAAGAAGTACTCAAACCAGACTATGAAGAGCTCTTTGCAGGAAAACACATTATTGTTTTTGGAGATCTGCTTCAATTAACACCAGTAAAAGGTGAACCTATTTTTAAAACATTAGGGCACAAACTCTGCCGTAAAACTGTTGGCAGCATTGGAAATGTCAACCTTTGGCAACATTTCCAATACAGAGAATTAACAGAAAACATGCGCCAATCTGCAGATCTAACTTATGCCAACATTTAAAAAAGTTTGAGAGTTGGTATACTTTCTAAAGAAGCAGAAGCAACATTGAAAACCCGGCACATTAATGCACTTTATGGCGATAATGCATGTGCTACAGATGTTATGGAACAATTAACCCACAAAAATGTCAATTGTATGGCCTTAATGCCAACTCTTGCAAGCTGTCTCAAATTCAATGAAATAATGTTAAGTAAAGAAATGCAACCAATAATGGAAATTAGCGCCACAGACAAACTAGATGTACATGGTATGACACTACCCATGTGTGACCAAGCCACAACAAGACTAAATAATTTAGAAAAATCAATCTCAAACACAGCAGGCTTAGAAAAGATGTTAAAATTATCCTTAAATTGCAGAGTAATGCTTAAACGTAACCTTGACGTGGACCAAGGACTAGTTAATGGAGCACTGGGTACAGTTGTTGGCTTTCAAACATACCCATGTGACAACAAAATTCAGTTTGTCAATATACTCTTTGACAAACTTTCAGAAGTAAAACGGATAGGACGCTCAACAGCTAGATTCCTTCTCTTCAAAGATATGTATGTACGCAGAGAACAATTTTCTCTAACTCTTGCATACGCAGTCACGATTCATAAATCACAAGGTCTTACCCTAGACAAAGCAATGATAGATATTGGTAACACAGTCTTTAAAGAAGGCATGAGCTACGTAGCACTATCACGCTTACGTACACTTGATGGTCTATTTCTAATCAACTTTGATGCAAGTAAAGTAAACGCTGATATTCCTTGCATTTTAGAATATAATAGACTTCGCTCACTATAAACTCCCCATCTAAACACATATTCTGTTCCATAAAAACTAAAACGTTGTAAAAGAAAACTAAATCAAACAGAAATGCAACTCCTCCAAAGAGAGTAAAAGAAACTAATACTTCATCAAGTACCACAAACAAAAAAGAATCAATTAGAGAAAGTAAACCAGGTTCTTCTTTAAATAAGGAAGACAAACTCAAAAAAAGCAGTTAGATACAGAACTACCTGGACCATTTAAATTCTCAAATATAGTTGGTGTAAGTTGCTATGCAAATGTAGCAATGAATATTCTATTTCAATTACCACCAATTGTTGACAACATTTACTTACACAGTACAGACCCTTTGTGTTTGCAAATGTTAGTACTTCACAGAAATGCAGCAAACAATCCTGACAACACATTCACAGGCCGATTCATGGAATAATTAGCGCGGCGCAAGTGGGCAAAAACGTGCGAATCGCAGTGGAATAGCGAAAATCGCAGTGCAAGTGCGAAAATCGCACGAAAAGCAGCGCACATCGATTCATGGAAGGCCGTGCGCGAGAAAACCATCGGATGTGCGATAAAAAAGTGCGAGGCGCACGTTGGCGCACAGGCCATCTAACTGCGTGCGCCATGTCACAGCGAAAATCGCACAGGCCACAGCGAAAATCGCACATAGCGCGGCGCACGCAACAAAAGTAGGCGGAACACGGGGCGTAACACTCGGAATGGGGAACAACTTGCCAAAACGTGGGCGTCACGGGGGAAGTACAGGGTACAAGTGCGCGGAACGCCCACACGCTCGCCTACAACACGTATTCATGGAATAGAATAGGGCAAAAAAGCGCACGCTCAAACCAGCGCACAGGCACAAACACGACCGCCACAAGAAAGCAGGCGGTAGCGTCTCTGCGCCTGGAAGAAATGGGCGCCAAAAGGTGCGCCAACAAATAGCACCTATATACAGCCATGATGAATGTCCTATACTGTGGCCCTCCAGGACAAATGACGTGCAAAGGGGTACCCACAAACACGGACACCCGCTGACAAAAAATACGTGTGCGTGTATACCGGGGTGTGCGGGAAGTCTCACACGCGATTTCGGCAGGGTACGTGTATTTCAGGGGTGCGCGGGAAGTTCCACACGCGATTGGCCCAGTGCGAGCAGGGTACGTGTATTCCATGGGTGCGCGGGAAGTTCCACACGCGATTTCGGCAGGGTACGTGTATTTCAGGGGTGCGCCGGAAGTTCCACACGCGATTGGCCCAGTGCGAGCAGGGTACGTGTATTTCAGGGGTGCGCGGGAAGTTCCACACACGATTTCAGCAGGGTATGTGTATTCCAGGGGTCCGCGGGAGTTCCACACGCGATTTCAGCAGGGTACGTGTATTTCAGGGGTGCGCGGGAAGTTCCACACGCGATTGGCCCAGTGCGAGCAGGGTACGTGTATTCCATGGGTGCCCGGGAAGTTCCACACGTGATTTCGGCAGGGAACGTGTATTTCAGGGGTGCGCGGGAAGTTCCACACGCGATTGGCCCAGTGCGAGCAGGGTACGTGTATTTCAGGGGTGCGCGGGAAGTTCCACACACAATTTCAGCAGGGTATGTGTATTCCAGGGGTGCGCGGGAAGTTCCACACGCAATTTCAGCAGGGTACGTGTATTTCAGGGGTGCGCGGAAGTTCCACACGCGATTGGCCCAGTGCGAGCAGGGTACGTGTATTTCAGGGGTGCGCGGGAAGTTCCACACACGATTTCAGCAGGGTATGTGTATTCCAGGGGTGCGCGGGAAGTTCCACACGCGATTTCAGCAGGGTACGTGTATTTCAGGGGTGCGCGGGAAGTTCCACACGCGATTGGCCCAGTGCGAGCAGGGTACGTGTATTTCAGGGGTGCGCGGGAAGTTCCACACGCGATTTCAGCAGGGTATGTGTATTTCAGGGGTTCTGGGGAGTACTACACGTGAATTGGCCGTGTGGGTCCTCCCAGGTGTACGCTCCACAACCTCCACGGCCCCTGCAGGCAGCCCACACCACGGGGGACTACCCTGCACCCCTGCTCATGTCCCGCAGGCAGCCCATCCACCATGGGCATGCCCCCCAGCCAACCCACATGTCACCTTGCACTACTGATCAACAATGCATATCTCCCACCACCCCCACCCCCCAGCCACCATGGCCAGCCCCCACCAGGCCCCCACTCATGTCCCCTATCACCCCCACCCCCCAGCAGTGCAGGGGCAGCCTCCACCAGGCCCCCACTCATGTCTCCCACCACCCCCACCCCCCAGCAGTGCAGGGGCAGCCTCCACCAGGCCCCCACCCATGTCTCCCACCACCCCACCCCCCAGCAGTGCAGGGGCACCCTCCACCAGGCCCCCACTCATGTCTCCCACCACCCCCACCCCCCAGCAGTGCAGGGGCACCCTCCACCAGGCCCCCACCCATGTCTCCCACTACCCCCACCCCCCAGCCACCAGGGGCACCCTCCACCAGGCCCCCACTCATGTCTCCCACCACCCCCACCCCCCTGCCACCATGGGCAGCCTCCACCAGGCCCCCACCCATGTCTCCCACCACCCCCACCCCCCAGCAGTGCAGGGGCACCCTCCACCAGGCCCCCACTCATGTCTACCACCACCCCCACCCCCCAGCAGTGCAGGGGCAGCCTCCACCAGGCCCCCACTCATGTCTCCCACCACCCCCACCCCCCAGCAGTGCAGGGGCACCCTCCACCAGGCCCCCACTCATGTCTACCACCACCCCCACCCCCCAGCCACCAGGGGCACCCTCCACCAGGCCCCCACTCATGTCTCCCACCACCCCCACCCCCCAGCAGTGCAGGGGCAGCCTCCACCAGGCCCCCACCCATGTCTCCCACCACCCCCACCCCCCAGCCACCATGGCCAGCCCACACCAGGCCCCCACTCATGTCTCCCACCACCCCCACCCCCCAGCAGTGCAGGGGCACCCTCCACCAGGCCCCCACTCATGTCTACCACCACCCCACCCCCAGCCACCAGGGGCACCCTCCACCAGGCCCCCACTCATGTCTCCCACCACCCCACCCCCCAGCAGTGCAGGGGCAGCCTCCACCAGGCCCCCACCCATGTCTCCCACCACCCCCACCCCCCAGCCACCATGGCCAGCCCACACCAGGCCCCCACTCATGTCTCCCACCACCCCCACCCCCAGCAGTGCAGGGGCACCCTCCACCAGGCCCCCACTCATGTCTACCACCACCCCCACCCCCCAGCAGTGCAGGGGCAGCCTCCACCAGGCCCCCACTCATGTCTCCCACCACCCCCACCCCCCAGCAGTGCAGGGGCAGCCTCCACCAGGCCCCCACCCATGTCTCCCACCACCCCCACCCCCAGCCACCATGGCCAGCCCACACCAGGCCCCCACTCATGTCTCCCACCACCCCCACCCCCCAGCAGTGCAGGGGCACCCTCCACCAGGCCCCCACTCATGTCTCCCACCACCCCCACCCCCCAGCAGTGCAGGGGCACCCTCCACCAGGCCCCCACTCATGTCTCCCACAACCCCCACCCCCCAGCAGTGCAGGGGCACCCTCCACCAGGCTCCCACTCATGTCTCCCACCACCCCCACCCCCCAGCAGTGCAGGGGCACCCTCCACCAGGCCCCCACTCATGTCTACCACCACCCCCACCCCCCAGCCACCAGGGGCACCCTCCACCAGGCCCCCACTCATGTCTCCCACCACCCCCACCCCCCAGCAGTGCAGGGGCAGCCTCCACCAGGCCCCACCCATGTCTCCCACCACCCCCACCCCCCCAGCCACCATGGCCAGCCCACACCAGGCCCCCACACATGTCTCCCACCACCCCCACCCCCCAGCAGTGCAGGGGCACCCACCACCAGGCCCCCACTCATGTCTACCACCACCCCCACCCCCCAGCAGTGCAGGGGCAGCCTCCACCAGGCCCCCACTCATGTCTCCCACCACCCCCACCCCCCAGCAGTGCAGGGGCAGCCTCCACCAGGCCCCCACCCATGTCTCCCACAACCCCCACCCCCAGCCACCATGGCCAGCCCACACCAGGCCCCCACTCATGTCTCCAACCACCCCCACCCCCCAGCAGTGCAGGGGCACCCTCCACCAGGCCCCCACTCATGTCTCCCACTACCCCCACCCCCCAGCAGTGCAAGGGCACCCTCCACCAGGCCCCCACTCATGTCTCCCACCACCCCCACCCCCCAGCAGTGCAGGGGCACCCTCCACCAGGCCCCCACTCATGTCTCCCACCACCCCCACACCCCAGCAGTGCAGGGGCACCCTCCACCAGGCCCCCAACCATGTCTCCCAACACCCCCACCCCCCAGCAGTGTAGGGGCAGCCTCCACCAGGCCCCCACTCATGTCTCCCACCCACCCACACCCCCACAGCCACCATGGCCACCCTCCACCAGGCCCCCACTCATGTCTCCCACCACCCCCACCCCCCTGCCACCATGGGCAGCCTCCACCAGTCCCCCACCCATGTCTCCCACCACCCCCACCCCCCAGCAGTGCAGGGGCACCCTCCACCAGGCCCCCACTCATGTCTACCACCACCCCCACCCCCCAGCAGTGCAGGGGCAGTCTCCACCAGGCCCCCACTCATGTCTCCCACCACCCCCACCCCCCAGCAGTGCAGGGGCAGCCTCCACCAGGCCCCCACTCATGTCTCCCACCACCCCCACCCCCCAGCAGTGCAGGGGCACCCTCCACCAGGCCCCCACTCATGTCTACCACCACCCCACCCCCCAGCCACCAGGGGGACCCTCCACCAGGCCCCCACTCATGTCTCCCATCACCCCCACCCCCCAGCAGTGCAGGGGCAGCCTCCACCAAGCCCCCACCCATGTCTCCCACCACCCCCCACCCCCCAGCCACCATGGCCAGCCCACACCAGGCCCCCACTCATGTCTCCCACCACCACCACCAACCCAGCAGTGCAGGGCACCCTCCACCAGGCCCCCACTCATGTCTCCCACCACCCCCACCCCCCAGGGGCACCCTCCACCAGGCCCCCACCGATGTCTCCCACCACCCCCACCCCCCAGCCACCAGGGGCACCCTCCACCAGGCCCCCACTCATGTCTCCCACCACCCCCACCCCCCTGCCACCATGGGCAGCCCCCACCAGGCCCCCACTCATGTCTCCCACCCCCCCCCCACCCCCCAGCAGTGCAGGGGCAGCCTCCACCAGGCCCCCACCCATGTCTCCCACCACCCCCACCCCCCAGCCACCAGGGGCACCCTCCACCAGGCCCCGACCCATGTCTCCCACCACCCCCACCCCCCAGCCACCATGGCCAGCCCCCACCAGGCCCCCACTCATGTCTCCCACCACCCCCACCCCCCAGCAGTGCAGGGGCAGCCTCCACCAGGCCCCCACCCATGTCTCCCACCACCCCCACCCCCAGCCACCAGGGGCAGCCTCCACCAGGCCCCCACTCATGTCCCCCTTCACCCCCACCCCCCAGCATCCAGGGGCACCCTCCGCCAGGCCCCCGCTCATGTCTCCCACCACCCCCACCCCCCAGCAGTGCAGGGGCAGCCTCCACCAGGCCCCCACCCATGTCTCCCACCACCCCCACCCCCCAGCCACCATGGCCAGCCCACACCAGTCCCACCACTCATGTCTCCCACCACCCCCACCCCCCAGCAGTGCAGGGGCACCCTCCACCAGGCCCCCACCCATGTCTCCCACCACCCCCACCCCCCAGGGGCACCCTCCAACAGGCCCCCACCCATGTCTCCCACCACCCCCACCCCCCAGCCACCAGGGGCACCCTCCACCAGGCCCCCACTCATGTCTCCCACAACCCCCACCCCCCTGCCACCATGGGCAGCCCCCACCAGGCCCCCACTCATGTCTCCCACCACCCCCACCCCCCAGCCACCAGGGGCACCCTCCACCAGGCCCCCACCCATGTCTCCCACCACCCCCACCCCCCAGCCACCATGGCCAGCCCCCACCAGGCCCCCACTCATGTCTCCCACCACCCCCACCCCCCAGCAGTGCAGGGGCACCCTCCACCAGGCCCCCACCCATGTCCAACTCATGTACCCCTGCACCCCCACCCCCCAGCATCCAGGGGCACCCTCCACCAGGCCCCCACTCATGTCTCCCACCACCCCCACCCCCCAGCAGTGCAGGGGCAGCCTCCACCAGGCCCCCACTCATGTCCCCCTGCACCCCCACCCCCCAGCATCCAGGGGCACCCTCCACCAGGCCCCCACTCATGTCTCCCACCACCCCCACCCCCCAGCAGTGCAGGGGCACCCTCCACCAGGCCCCCACCCATGTCCAACTCATGTACCCCTGCACCCCCACCCCCCAGCATCCAGGGGCACCCTCCACCAGGCCCCCACTCATGTCTCCCACCACCCCCACCCCCCAGCAGTGCAGGGGCAGCCTCCACCAGGCCCCCACCCATGTCTCCGACCACCCCCACCCCCCAGCCACCATGGCCAGCCCACACCAGGCCCCCACTCATGTCTCCCACCACCCCCACCCCCCAGCAGTGCAGGGGCACCCTCCACCAGGCCCCCACTCATGTCTACCACCACCCCCACCCCCCAGCAGTGCAGGGGCAGCCTCCACCAGGCCCCCACTCATGTCTCCCACCACCCCCACCCCCCAGCAGTGCAGGGGCAGCCTTCACCAGGCCCCCACTCATGTCTCCCACCACCCCCACCCCCCAGCAGTGCAGGGGCACCCTCCACCAGGCCCCCACTCATGTCTACCACCACCCCCACCCCCCAGCCACCAGGGGCACCCTCCACCAGGCCCCCACTCATGTCTCCCACCACCCCCACCCCCCAGCAGTGCAGGGGCAGCCTCCACCAGGCCCCCACCCATGTCTCCCACCACCCCCACCCCCCAGCCACCATGGCCAGCCCACACCAGGCCCCCACTCATGTCTCCCACCACCCACACCCCCCAGCAGTGCAGGGGCACCCTCCACCAGGCCCCCACTCATGTCTCCCACCACCCCCACCCCCCCAGCAGTGCAGGGGCAGCCTCCACCAGGCCCCCACTCATGTCTCCCACCCACCCCCACCCCCCCAGCCACCATGGCCACCCTCCACCAGGCCTCCACTCATGTCTCCCACCACCCCCACCCCCCTGCCACCATGGGCAGCCTCCACCAGGCCCCCACCCATGTCTCCCACAACCCCCAAGCCCCAGCAGTGCAGGGGCACCCTCCACCAGGCCCCCACTCATGTCTACCACCACCCCCACCCCCCAGCAGTGCAGGGGCACCCTCCACCAGGCCCCCACTCATGTCTCCCACCACCCCCAACCCCCAGCAGTGCAGGGGCAGCCTCCACCAGGCCCCCACTCATGTCTCCCACCACCCCCACCCCCCAGCAGTGCAGGGGCACCCTCCACCAGGCCCCCACTCATGTCTACCACCACCCCCACCCCCCAGCCACCAGGGGCACCCTCCACCAGGCCCCCACTCATGTCTCCCACCACCCCCACCCCCCAGCAGTGCAGGGGCAGCCTCCACCAGGCCCCCACCCATGTCTCCCACCACCCCCACCCCCCAGCCACCATGGCCAGCCCACACCAGGCCCCCACTCATGTCTCCCACCACCCCCACCCCCCAGCAGTGCAAGGGCACCCTCCACCAGGCCCCCACTCATGTCTACCACCACCCCCACCCCCCAGCAGTGCAGGGGCAGCCTCCACCAGGCCCCCACTCATGTCTCCCACCACCCCACCCCCCAGCAGTGCAGGGGCAGCCTCCACCAGGCCCCCACTCATGTCTCCCACCACCCTCACCCCCCAGCAGTGCAGGGGCACCCTCCACCAGGCCCCCACTCATGTCTACCACCACCCCCACCCCCCAGCCACCAGGGGCACCCTCCACCAGGCCCCCACTCATGTCTCCCACCACCCCCACCCCCCAGCAGTGCAGGGGCAGCCTCCACCAGGCCCCCACCCATGTCTCCCACCACCCCCACCCCCCAGCCACCATGGCCAGCCCACACCAGGTCCCCACTCATGTCTCCCACCACCCCCACCGCCCAGCAGTGCAGGGGCACCCTCCACCAGGCCCCCACTCATGTCTCCCACCACCCCCACCCCCCAGCAGTGCAGGGGCACCCTCCACCAGGCCCCCACTCATGTCTCCCACCACCCCCACCCCCCAGCAGTGCAGGGGCACCCTCCACCAGGCCCCCACTCATGTCTACCACCACCCCCACCCCCCAGCAGTGCAGGGGCAGCCTCCACCAGGCCCCCACTCATGTCTCCCACCACCCCCACCCCCCAGCAGTGCAGGGGCAGCCTCCACCAGGCCCCCACCCATGTCTCCCACCACCCCCACCCCCCAGCCACCATGGCCAGCCCACACCAGGCCCCCACTCATGTCTCCCACCACCCCCACCCCCCAGCAGTGCAGGGGCACCCTCCACCAGGGCCCACTCATGTCTCCCACCACCCCCACCCTCCAGCAGTGCAGGGGCACCCTCCACCAGGCCCCCACTCATGTCTCCCACCACCCCCACCCCCCAGCAGTGCAGGGGCACCCTCCACCAGGCCCCCACTCATGTCTCCCACCACCCCCACCGCCCAGCAGTGCAGGGGCACCCTCCACCAGGCCCCCACTCATGTCTCCCACCACCCCCACCCCCCAGCAGTGCAGGGGCAGCCTCCACCAGGCCCCCACTCATGTCTCCCACCCACCCCCACCCCCCCAGCCACCATGGCCACCCTCCACCAGGCCCCCACTCATGTCTCCCACCACCCCCACCCCCCAGCAGTGCAGGGGCACCCTCCACCAGGCCCCCACTCATGTTTACCACCACCCCCACCCCCCAGCAGTGCAGGGGCAGCCTCCACCAGGCCCCCACTCATGTCTCCCACCACCCCCACCCCCCAGCAGTGCAGGGGCAGCCTCCACCAGGCCCCCACTCATGTCTCCCACCACCCCCACCCCCCAGCAGTGCAGGGGCACCCTCCACCAGGCCCCCACTCATGTCTACCACCACCCTCACCCCCCAGCCACCAGGGGCACCCTCCACCAGGCCCCCACTCATGTCTCCCACCACCCCCACCCCCCAGCAGTGCAGGGGCAGCCTCCACCAGGCCCCCACCCATGTCTCCCACCACCCCCACCCTCCAGCCACCATGGCCAGCCCACACCAGGCCCCCACTCATGTCTCCCACCACCCCCACCCCCCAGCAGTGCAGGGGCACCCTCCACCAGGCCCCCACTCATGTCTCCCACCACCCCCACCCCCCAGCAGTGCAGGGGCACCCTCCACCAGGCCCCCACTCATGTCTCCCACCACCCCCACCCCCCAGCAGTGCAGGGGAACCCTCCACCAGGCCCCCACTCATGTCTACCACCACCCCCACCCCCCAGCAGTGCAGGGGCACCCTCCACCAGGCCCCCACCCATGTCTCCCACCACCCCCACCCCACAGCAGTGCAGGGGCACCCTCCACCAGGCCCCCACATGTCTCCCACCACCCCCACCTCCCTGCCACCATGGGCAGCCCCCACCAGGCCCCCACTCATGTCTCCCACCACCCCCACCCCCCAGCAGTGCAGGGGCAGCCTCCACCAGGCCCCCACCCATGTCTCCCACCACCCCCACCCCCCAGCAGTGCAGGGGCTCCCTCCACCAGGCCCCCACTCATGTCTCCCACCACCCCCACCCCCCTGCCACCATGGGCAGCCCCCACCAGGCCCCCACTCATGTCCCCCTTCACCCCCACCCCCCAGCATTCAGGGGCACCCTCCACCAGGTCCTCACAATCCCCAATCATGTGCGTTATGGTCAGCCTCCACAGCCAAAAAGCCCTACCAAGTAACCCATTCACCCACATGGAAATGGAAATTACATGTTACACCCCCAATGTTCATGAAGCTAATGAACCCATGTCCGTCACACACAATGGTTGCAATTGAATGGGAAAACACCCAACATGACATACATGAAACCAATGAGATGATACCACACAGTGAAGTATGAAAACAAAATTGTATTGAAAAAAATAAAGAATGCTAAAGAAATGAAACAAACTACAATGGGAATGAGAAAAAATAAGCTGCATGTCGGTATAAAAAAAAAAACAGCAAATCAGAATCCAAAAGAATGTCGTCCAAAGTCAAATGTAAAAAAATATCTATGCAATCAAGAACTATGTAAAAAACTACCAAGGGTCCATGAGCCCAACTGAACAAAGGAAACCTACAAAAAAACCTAACTAAAATGCAACTATATACAAAAAGTGGAGCAGTGTCCGTCGACTCCAAATCATAATAAGAAACAAAGGAAACCTAAAACTAAAGAACTATATACAAAGGCGGCGGGCAAGTCCAGCGGCTCACTCCGTGGTGTTCCGGGCCAGGGCATCATCGAACTCCTGTTTGATGTCCCAGAGGCGGTCCAGTTCCATGGCCCCGAGGGTCCGCAGGGACGACGCCGTGTCCTCCTCCAACCCCCTGCGGATTGCCTCGAGGCACTCGGCCCGCCTCAGGGCCCTCCGCATGGAGTTCTCCGCCCTGACCATTGTGAGCCGCGCCTCTTCCGCCCGTCGCCGCTCCGCACCTATGGCGTGGCCCAACCGCTGCCACACGGAAGACACTCTCTGTCCTGGGTCCTCCTGCCCTCTGGCCGATGCCTGCCCCTCCGATGTCGAAGGCCCCGAGCCTTCATGGCTCCCACCATGTTGCTGCTGCTGCTCTGCCTCTGCCCGTGCACTGCCTCCTGCTGCCTGCACATCCTCCGCCGGCTGGGGTGCAGTTGTTGATGTGGCCACCCCTGCTGGACCTCCGACTCCCGACTGTGGCAGGGATGCCTCCTCCACCAGCCTGGCCGCACCGTCAGAGGCAGCTCCACAGGGCACCCAGGTGACTGATGGGTGGGAAGATGGCACAGAGGACGACTGGCGCGTAGGGGGTCCAGTTGAGGAGGGGGTCGGAGCAAGCCCCATCAGACGGAGGAATCCGGCCTGGGTGACCTGTCCCAGCAGGCTGACGTGGTCAACGAGCCATTCGAGATGACGTGCAGTCTCTCCATGAAAAGACTGCAGGTCACCTCGCATGGCCCGTTGACGCAACACCACACCAGCCAGGACAGGCTCAACCCGGACCTGGATGGCCACGTCCGCAGGCAGAGGAAGGCCAGTTGACGTCAGCTCATCCCCTGCCTGAAAACGGGTCTGGACGTAGGCATCCCTGCTGGTGCAAGATGATGCAGGGACAGGATCGGGGACAGGATTGCACACAGGCACCTCCGCGGCGCCCTGTGCTGCCTCCTGTCCCTGGTCCTGCACTGCACCACTAGCACCAGTGGGATCCCCACCTCCAGACCCCGTCTCTGGTGCTTGCACGGGCTCCTCCTCCACCAAACCCCCCACCAACCTGGATGACTCCGTGCCATCTTCCCCTGTTGGGCCCTGTGGGGTCCCAGCTGCCCCTTCTGCTGCCGAGGAGTCCAACTCCAACCTCCGCCTCTTGGACCTCCCCCCGGCAGCTGCGGCCTGGGACGCGGCACCGGACTCCTCACTCCCCGACGAGATGACAACACGGGAGGGGAGCCGGGCGTTGCGTCTCCGGCTGGCGGTCGGATCCCCGCTGCTGTGCTCCACAGCACCTTCTCCGCCCTCTTCATCAGTTGACGCTGCAGACAGGGAGAAACAAAACACAGGCATCAGGGCACTGTACAATGGACACATACACACATGACAGTTGCACATGAGTGGCATTGGCAAACCTCAGACATGTCATCACAATCCCCAACACACATGTCATTGCAACTCGCACACATGAGCCATACCACAGCCATATCGCAACTGCCAGCACCATCCCTACACATACAACAGCATGAGCAGCCAAAGGGGAGCCAGACATCACATGCAACACAGGAAGTGCACCACACATGTACACACACCACCACACTTGCATGCATGTGTACACATCTGCCAAGTGTCGCACTGTTCAGACGGGCATCCATGTCACATCTGCCAATCAGGCTTCCACATACCGCTGTCACATGCATCCATGTTGCATCACTGTTGCACCCTTGTCAAATACACACACATGCACATGTACACAGTGCTCATACATGCAGCCGAAAACAACATACATGCGTGACATCACGGACATGTCTACTTACATACACATTCATCCAAACATGTGTGCACGCACAACTGCATTTGGCATGCAAGCCTACACACACAAGCACCATCCATGTCTCACACATTACAGCCCTCGCATGTGTCAGCCCCACGGCCCTGTACACCCCCACCCATACTCGACCCCATACAAACAGATGTGCAACCTGCACAATACCGAATAATCACCACACGCACTGCTCACAATCAGGATGCATGTACACTCACCGCTCGACTCCAGACGGGTCTGCTTCTCCAGGACCTGGACGTGGAGCACTGGGGATATGCGTTCGAGGACCCTCATCTGTTCTTCCGACAAGTGGCCCCGGCGCCCCTTGGCATCCGCTGCCTTCAAGAGGCGCCGGGCCTTGTTCAGGGTCCTGGACCTGAAGTCCTCCCAGCGCTTCCTGACATGTTGTAAGTCCCGGACTGCCACCCCCTCCGCGTTGATGGCAGTCACAATGTCAGTCCAGATCCGAGTCCGTCCTTCCTTGTCGGCGCGGGAACTTCCGAAGAGGGCATCATACTGCCCCAGGACTTGCTCCACCAGGACACCAACTTCGGTGGCACTGAAGCTGGTGCCCCTCTGCCTCTCTGGCCGGGGGTTGTCAGTGGTCACAGATGGTGTTTGCCCCGACATGACAACCCCAGAGGCAGGAGTGGGTGGGCAACTGGGTCCTGGGGCTGGGCTGTGGAGCGATGGAATCCCAGTCGGGAGTCTTCGGTTCCAGCAGGGGTGGTCACAGCAACAGCACCCCTGGCTGATGTGCAGGCAGCAAATGGCAGTGCATGTGGGCAGCAGGCAGTCAGGCAGCAGCAGATGGCAGGTGGGAGCGTGCTCGGGGCTCTGGGGGGCAGTAGTTCGGCCTTCTGGGCAGGAGCGTGGTCTTCCGTGTGCTTACGCGTGGCCAGCTTGGTACAGAGTGATTTGGCACGTGAAAATCCTGCACGTCAGTGTGAAAATCGAGGAAAGGCCCTTAGCGCGTAAGCGCGTCAGCACGCATACGCGATTCTATTGGACCAAAGGCCCTCAGTGCGTAAACGCGTCAGCACGCATACGCGATTCTATTGGACCAAAGGCCCTCAGCGTGTAAACGCGTCAGCACGCATACGCGATTCTATTGAACCAAAGGCCCTCAGCGCGTAAGCGCGTCTGTGACGTGACCCGCACGGGTGTTTCCCACACAGCACGTGATGACAGAGCACACGTGGAAAGACTGCAAGTCAGAGTGTCATCGCGTGCAATTGGACAGCACGTCAGAGTGTCATCGCGTGTAATTGGACAAAAGTGCGCGTACACGCGATTGGCCTATGTACGTGTATATCATGGGTGCGCGGGCACTTACACACGCAAGTACGTCAGCGCACCTGTATCCCGGGGTGCGTGGGAATTTCCACACGCTATTGGACTGGGTACTGGATTTCAGGGGTGCGCGGGTCACACGCTCGCCTACAACACGCGCAACGCATAAATTTGCGCGCTAACAAAATAACAAGCTCAGACCCAGGATGAACATACCGTTCCTAGCAGCAGTGGGCGTGGGCTACCAAAGGAGGAGGAGGAGGATAGTCAGGGCCAGAATATTCACACCCAGAACCAGCCTTTTCGGGATGCCTGATGACCAGGTGCATGGGAGGTACAGGTTTCCACCACACATTATACTGGACCTGGTGAGTGAGTGAGAGGATGACCTCACATCACCCACCCTGTGCTCCCAAGCACTCAGCCCTCTGGAGAAGGTCCTCAATGTACTGCACTTCTTAGCCACTGGATCATTTCAGCGGACAAGTGCCATTGTGGGTGGTGTATCACAGGCCACCCAGTCACGCTGCCTACACCAGGTCTTGAACATCATCACTGCACGCCCATCAGTCCGCAGGCACATATACCTGCCCAGAACACCTGCAGAAAGGCATGCAGCTGCCCTGGATTTTTACGGTGTGGCACGATTCCCCAAAGTGCTAGGTGCCATCGACTGCACCTATGTGGCTCTACGTCCCCCCAGGGCATCAGAGCACATCTATAGGAACCGCAAGCACTGGCATTCCATCAACGGGCAGGTAGTATGTAATGCCAAGGGAATCATCACCTCAGTATATGCCAACTATCCCGGGTCAACCCACGACAGCTTCATTTACCGAATGTCCACCCTAAGCCGGGACCTAGAAGCTGGGCGGCATGGCGATACATGGCTGCTTGGTGAGTATGAATGCCACTGCACATGCATGCATGTCAGATACTGAGCAAGGTCACAAACCCACCAATGATACCAATCACCACCTCCACAGGGGACAGTGCCTACCCTCTCAGCCCCCACATGATGACGCCATTTCGGAACCCCACCATGCCTCCCGAGGTAAGATATAACACAGCCCACATTACAACCCGGGGCATAGTGGAGCGCACATTCGGAGTGCTAAAGTCACGCTTTCGCTCCCTTGACCGTTCTGGCGGGCAGCTGTTGTACGCTCCCCCAGTAGTGTGCAGGATCATAGTGGCAGCATGTGTCCTGCACAACGTTGCAACACGCCGGGGCCTGGCCGTGGACATGGTGGTGGCCCCACATCCCCAACCACATGCACAGCCGCTGCGCATGGGAGGGGAAAGGGCACGGGGGGAGGCAGCCCGTACACAGCTAGTGGCTAATTACTTCACATAGAAATCACACCCCTGTGGAGTGCACACTGCCCTGGCACATTCCATCTGACAATCAATGATGACTCAACCTGACACTGACCCTGAATGTCTGGAGAATGAACCGTGAAAACCATATCAGCCTGAGATTGTTCACCTGGAAGTGTCACAATGTGTGCATCCCTACCCACACAGACACCACCAATGCAGTTTTGTGAAGTAACACATTCAAGCAGCTAAAATGAATACCCACTTGCAAAATGCAACAAGAGGACAGTGCCATGTCAGCCAACCCATCCCCAGCACCGCCACACGACACACCGTGCCATGTCATGCTATTTGCAGGTAAACAAAGTAATCCCCAAAACATGACACTAGTGTCACAATGTAGAGTGTCCCTAATTGAAACTTGCAACACCTGAAATGCTCACAGTAATGCAGGACCAACAACAAACTTGAGCAGGTGCTACCATTAACATGACATCACAAATGTTATATATTAGTAGTCTCACCACCTGGAAATGCCTGCACTCCCACCACTACCAACTGTGCAGTGTTGGCGCCATGTAGAGTTGTAGGTGCACTGCTGTCAACATGGACCCCATTTCCAGACTAGAGGGCCTTGTGTAGACATGAGGAAGGGACCTGCAAATTGGGAGGTAGACACAGATGATGAGTTACACATCAATGCAACATGCAGTGTACAACACAACAGCAATATGCACTAGGAATGTATACACAGTATTGACTAGACTACCCACACATGTAGTGGGAGTCCAATGTCACCATGTACGTCAATGTCACTTGGGCACACCCTTTGCAAGCCCATGGAAACGGGAAGCAGGAGGGGTGTGTGTGACTCAAACCCAAGCATCTGAACCAAATACATGACAAGCCTGCATGTGCCCAGCCACAATGCAGCGTATGCCCACAGGAACCACGGAAGGCAACAAATTGTCCCAAAAAAATTGGGAAAAATTAATTAGAAATTAAAAATAAAAATAAAAATAAAAATAAAAATAAAAATAAAAATAAAAATAAAAAATCAAAATCAAAAATAAAAATAAAAATCAAAATCAAAAATAAAAATAAAAATCAAAAATAAAAATCAAAAATGGCCATTGATGGGCCCGGGGGGGTTTGGGAGGCCACCCAGGAGGTCCGAGGAAAGGGTGCACACCAAAACCCACCTGTGTGGATCCTGGGAAAAAAAAACACCTCCATGGGCTCATGGCCCACACGGCTACCCTATTGTGGGAGTATCACTGCTGTCGCTATTATCACCCTGTGCAGCTGCATCCGGAGGTGGTTGCACTATGGGAGGCAGCCCACGCAAGGCCCTAGTCTGCTCTTCCATGGCTGCAAGCATGCGGGTGTGGTAGGTCTGGTTCTGGAGGATGAGTGTGCGGAGGTCCCCATGCAACAACTCACGGGATGCCCGGACCTCCACCCTCGTTGCCTGCATCTCAGCTGAGAGCGTACGGGTGAGACGCTCCAGCTGCTGTTCTGTCCTTTGGTGTGTTGAAGCCTCAAGCTCAACAAGAGTCGTCCTGAGGTGAAGGAGCTCCTGCCTCAGGGCTTCCCTGTGGCCCTGGGACTCAATGGAGATGGCCTCCTGCAGAGTCGCCAGTGCCGCCCGCCTGTCCCTGTTGGACCCCAACATGTCCTCCCTGTGTGACTGGCAGATGGAGTCGGTTGCCTGCTGTAGTCGCTCCATCAGCCTTTCAGGGGGGACAATGGAAGTGACCACCCTATCAATGGCCTGAGCCATCATCTCGGATGATGCTGCCTGTTGTGTTGCCATACCGTAAATGGATTGCTCCCATGCGGTATTGCCAGGTGGCGTACGGCCACCACGTCGGCGGGCACCACACCTGTCTGGGGCAAGGCGAACTGCGCCTTGCTGTGCCGGCACTGCCTGAGGCTGCAGGACTGCATTCCCCCTCTGATCTGCTGGCCCAGGAACAGGATCAGATGTCGCGGAGTGTGACCCTGCATCCGTAACCACCAAAGGCGTAGCTGCCAACACTGACATCCCCATTGAGGGTTCTGACCCTGGTGCAGGTGGGTGGGACAGAACAGAATCCCTCCCTGGAACACTCACCTGCGACGGCACGTAGGTCTCATCCGAATCAACACCTGAGTACAGCTCGGGGGAGGTGCAGCCAGAGACACCCCTTGATAGCACGACCTGCAGCAGTTGTGGGTTCTCACCCACCACCACACCACGTCCCTCACTGGTGGTTGGTCAGCCCTCGGACCCCTCCTGGGTCTGCACCATCTCCACAACCCCAGCAGTATCAGGTGCGTCTTCCCCTGCAAAGACATAAAAACAAAGAAATGGAAACAGGCATTAGCACCATGGCACACAATGAGGGCTGAGTAGCAAGAGAACCAGTACTTGATTGACACATGTCCCACATGACTAAAACCCTCCCATGCATGCACCCTCACTGCATATGAAGGGCAGGAAAATGGCACACACTGATGACACCAAGATGGAAGATGAACACATTTTCTGCATGCTGCCTGGCAGTGGCATCACACATTGGCCTGTGATTGCCAGGTGAAACACACATGCCATCACACAGATGGCATGTACCATTGCTATTGAGTGAAGATGGAGAGGAGGGCAGCACCTATTCATTCAGTCCAGTTCCCGCATGTAATAGCTTTTCTAATTCAAACAGGTCAGATTTTTCACCTGGAGCTGCCAGTCCGAAATGGTCCAATTGCACAGGGACATGTGTGAACAAATGATATCCAGGTAACAAAGTCACCCCACTTTACCATAGCCATGTCAGACATGTGACTAGAGGACTGCGACATGCCTAGTGAAAGTGGTGGAATGCAAACCATCTGACTGAATGAACAGTGAAAAATAAGCAACAATGTTGTGGCAAGGTGACACTTCAAGGGCAACTGACGTGCAGTTGGGCTAGACGTCTACTGTTGGCAGAAGGGATACTGCTATGGCCAAATGCAGCTGCGCAGGATGTATTGCATGAAGCACATGGCTGACCCATACGACTCAGGCGCACACACTCTCACCTGGCACACAAACAGAAGCCCTCACACACACCATGCACATGGATGACACACACATGCATGTGCACTCACCGGACAATGCCTCGTAATCAGCCAGATCTCCCACGCCTTGGATCTGTTCCTCCGTGACGTAGGTCCCAGCGACTGACTCATGTGGAGTGAGTTCCTTGTCTACTACTGGAGACCCACCTCCAGTCACTAGAGTTGCGGCATGACTTGAGGCCAGCTTACTCTTTGCCCTGCGCTTTAGGTCATTCCAGCGCTTATAGCAATCATTGGCTGTGCGCCTCACGATTCCAAGGGCACTTACGATGTCCGCAACGGTCTGCCAGTGTGCCTGGCGTTGTGCAGGTGTGGTCTTGGATCCTGCAACAATGACCATCTCGTTGTCATGTGCGGACACATACTCGACAAGTGCATTCAGTTCGTCATCCGTGAAGCTGGGCTTCCTGGACGGGCCGGACTGTGTAGCCGTGTCTGGGGCATCAGCCTGTGCCGGACGAGCACTCTTCCTCTTCCGCTTGGAAGGTGGTGGTGATCCTGAGTGTCCTGCGCCGCTCTGGACACTAGGGGCAGGAGCCCTGGTGGACTCTGTATGAGGAGTGTGGGATTGGACACTCAGCATGGGAGTTGGTGCAGGCATTGGCTCAAGTGTGATGGTGTCAGGGGGAATGTCAGCAGGATGGACTAGGACCGACACGGTCCTGGCTGGGTGTGTGAGGGCTGGGGTGGATGGAGCCGCAGCTGCCCCTGCAGCCTCTCCGCCCTGCCTACTTGGTGCAGCAGATGACCTTGCTGCCCCAGATGCACGTGGCATGGTGACATCAACGTGCACCAGCGCACGTGTCATAGGCCTGCTGACCTGGAAGTCAGCTATGGAGTCAACCAGGTCTGGTGCCACAATGGGCTGGTCCAACAAGGGCTGAGCATGGATGGTGTCAGCCACATCAGCCTCAACGGGAGGGGGGATTATGGGTGCCCTTGACTGGTCCTCCACACATGGGGGGACAGGCTCACCCTGCAAGTAACGACCACGTCCCCTACTGGATCCACCACGGCCACCACTTGTGGCTCTTCCACCTTTGCCACCCTTACGGAATCCTCGCCTTCCAGACATGGCACTGATGTAAATGTGCGTATGCGAGTGGCTGTAAACTATTGTCCTGGGCAATTGGGGGTCAAAGGGGTTGGGTACCAGATGGTAATTGTACCCTAGTGCTCTTGCAAGGCTGAATGTAACCCCTGGGGAAAGATGACGGGTCACGCTACGCACAGGAGCCCCAAAAAAGGGAGATGACATGCACGCAACCCCTCCTAGACCACGTGTGCAGAAAGAAAAAGCTGCACTACGCTGTGGCACCCAGTAACACAAGAATGAACGTATGCGTGTCACACGCAGCCTAGAATGACCTCTGAAGGGGTAGGCTACACACGGGGCAAGCACAGATGTTAGATACGTGCGTGACTCACCGTCTGCCAGGTAAAAGAGCGTGAAAAAGGAGCGCGTTTGGTTGGCAACACCCCCGCCAAAAGAAGATTTGTACGCTGTCTGAGGAGACAGGACAACAGTAGAAGGGAACACTGTTTGAGGGAACAGGCCCAGGTAAACCAGTAAAAGAGAAAAAAGAGAAAAAGCTGTCAGAGGTAACAGGGAATACGAACTTGAAACGCCGTGAAGTAAATCGCGTGTGAAACGACAAGAAGTACAGAATTCACCCACTCGCTCTCCACGAAAAGCACGTACAAGGAAATGGTGTTCTACACGTACCTTTTATACAGGCCCACACGTCCAGCGTCACTTACGTGGCGTGTACGCACTAGGGCCATTTCCACCAATTACACGCTTTGTCACTTATGCGTGTAGGGCCATTTCCTCCAATTACACGCTTCGTCACTTCTGCGTGTAGGGCCATTTCCACCAATCACACGCTTTGTCACTGCCGCGTGTACGCGCTGGGCCCATTCCCACCAATCACACGCGATGAGACTCTGACGTGCTGTCCAATTACACGCGATGACACTCTGACGTGCAGTCTTTCCACGTGTGCTCTGTCATCACGTGCTGTGTGGGAAACACCCGTGCGGGTCAAGTCACAGACGCGCTTACGCGCTGAGGGCCTTTGGTCCAATAGAATCGCGTATGCGTGCTGACGCGCTTACGCGCTAAGGGCCTTTCCTCGATTTTCACGCTGACGTGCAGGATTTTCACGTGCCAAATCACTCCGTACCAAGCTGGCCACGCGTAAGCACACGGAAGACCACGCTCCTGCCCAGAAGGCCGAACTACTGCCCCCCAGAGCCCCGAGCACGCTCCCACCTGCCATCTGCTTCTGCCTGACTGCCTGCTGCCCACGTGCACTGCCATTTGCTGTCTGCACATCAGCCAGGGGTGCTGTTGCTGTGACCACCCCTGCTGGAACCGAAGACTCCCGACTGGGATTCCATCGCTCCACAGCCTAGCCCCAGGACCCAGTTGCCCACCCACTCCTGCCTCTGGGGTTGTCATGTCGGGGCAAACACCATCTGTGACCACTGACAACCCCCGGCCAGAGAGGCAGAGGGGCACCAGCTTCAGTGCCACCGAAGTTGGTGTCCTGGTGGAGCAAGTCCTGGGGCAGTATGATGCCCTCTTCGGAAGTTCCCGCGCCGACAAGGAAGGACGGACTCGGATCTGGACTGACATCGTGACTGCCATCAACGCGGAGGGGGTGGCAGTCCGGGACTTACAACATGTCAGGAAGCGCTGGGAGGACTTCAGGTCCAGGACCCTGAACAAGGCCCGGCGCCTCTTGAAGGCAGCGGATGCCAAGGGGCGCCGGGGCCACTTGTCGGAAGAACAGATGAGGGTCCTGGAACGCATATCCCCAGCGCTCCACGTCCAGGTCCTGGAGAAGCAGACCCGTCTGGAGTCGAGCGGTGAGTGTACATGCATCCTGATTGTGAGCAGTGCGTGTGGTGATTATTCGGTATTGTGCAGGTTGCACATCTGTTTGTATGGGGTCGAGTATGGGTGGGGGTGTACAGGGCCGTGGGGCTGACACATGCGAGGGCTGTAATGTGTGAGACATGGATGGTGCTTGTGTGTGTAGGCTTGCATGCCAAATGCAGTTGTGCGTGCACACATGTTTGGATGAATGTGTATGTAAGTAGACATGTCCGTGATGTCACGCATGTATGTTGTTTTCGGCTGCATGTATGAGCACTGTGTACATGTGCATGTGTGTGTATTTGACAAGGGTGCAACAGTGATGCAACATGGATGCATGTGACAGCGGTATGTGGAAGCCTGATTGGCAGATGTGACATGGATGCCCGTCTGAACAGTGCGACACTTGGCAGAGGTGTACACATGCATGCAAGTGTGGTGGTGTGTGTACATGTGTGGTGCACTTCCTGTGTTGCATGTGATGTCTGGCTCCCCTTTGGCTGCTCATGCTGTTGTATGTGCAGGGATGGTGCTGGCAGTTGCAATATGGCTGTGGTATGGCTCAGGTGTGCGAGTTGCAATGACATGTGTGTTGGGGATTGTGATGACATGTCTGAGGTTTGCCAATGCCACTCATGTGCAACTGTCATGTGTGTATGTGTCCATTGTACAGTGCCCTGATGCCTGTGTTTTGTTTCTCCCTGTCTGCAGCGTCAACTGATGAAGAGGGCGGAGAAGGTGCTGTGGAGCACAGCGGTGGGGATCCGACCGCCAGCCGGAGACGCAAGGCCCGGCTTCCCTCCCGTGTTGTCATCTCGTCGGGGAGTGAGGAGTCCGGTGCCGCGTCCCAGGCCGCAGCTGCCGGGGGGAGGTCCAAGAGGCGGAGGTTGGAGTTGGACTCCTCGGCAGCAGAAGGGGCAGCTGGGACCCCACAGGGCCCAACAGGGGAAGATGGCACGGAGTCATCCAGGTTGGAGGGGGGTTTGGTGGAGGAGGAGGCCGTGCAAGCACCAGAGACGGCGTCTGGAGGTGGGGATCCCACTGGTGCTAGTGGTGCAGTGCAGGACCAGGGACAGGAGGCAGCACAGGCCGCCGCGGAGGTGCCTGTGTGCAATCCTGTCCCCGATCCTGTCCCTGCATCATCTTGCACCAGCAGGGATGCCTACGTCCAGACCCGTTTTCAGGCAGGGGATGAGCTGACGTCAACTGGCCTTCCTCTGCCTGCGGACGTGGCCATCCAGGTCTGGGTTGAGCCTGTCCTGGCTGGTGTGGCGTTGCGTCAACGGGCCATGCAAGGTGACCTGCAGTCTTTTCATGGAGAGACTGCACGTCATCTCGAATGGCTCGTTGACCACGTCAGCCTGCTGGGACAGGTCACCCAGGCCGGATTCCTCCGTCTGATGGGGCTTGTTCCGACCCCCTCCTCAACTGGACCCCCTATGTGCCAGTCGTCCTCTGTGCTATCTTCCCACCCATCAGTCACCTGGGTGCCCTGTGGAGCTGCCTCTGACGGTGCGGCCAGGCTGGTGGAGGAGGCATCCCTGCCACAGTCGTGAGTCGGAGGTCCAGCAGGGGTGGCCACATCAACAACTGCACCCCAGCCGGCGGAGGATGTGCAGGCAGCAGGAGGCAGTGCACGGGCAGCGGCAGAGCAGCAGCAGCAACATGGTGGGAGCCATGAAGGCTCGGGGCCTTCGACATCGGAGGGGCAGGCATCGGCCGGAGGGCAGGAGGATCCAGGACAGAGAGTGTCTTCCGTGTGGCAGCGGTTGGGCCACGCCATAGGTGCGGAGCGGCGGCGGGCGGAAGAGGCAAGGCTCACAATGGTCAGGGCGGAGAACTCCATGCGGAGGGCCCTGAGGCGGGCCGAGTGCCTCGAGGCAATCCGCAGGGGGTTGGAGGAGGACACGGCGTCGTCCCTGCGGACCCTTGGGGCCATGGAACTGGACCGCCTCTGGGACATCGAACAGGAGTTCGATGATGCCCTGGCCCGGAACACCACGGAGTGAGCCGCTGGACTTGCCCGCCGCCTTTGTATATAGTTCTTTAGTTTTAGGTTTCCTTTGTTTCTTATTATGATTTGGAGTTGACGGACACTGCTCCACTTTTTGTATATAGTTGCATTTTAGTTAGGTTTTTTTGTAGGTTTCCTTTGTTCAGTTGGGCTCATGGACCCTTGGTAGTTTTTTACATAGTTCTTGATTGCATAGATATTTTTTTACATTTGACTTTGGACGACATTCTTTTGGATTCTGATTTGCTGTTTTTTTTTTATACCGACATGCAGCTTATTTTTTCTCATTCCCATTGTGGTTTGTTTCATTTCTTTAGCATTCTTTATTTTTTTCAATACAATTTTGTTTTCATACTTCACTGTGTGGTATCATCTCATTGGTTTCATGCATGTCATGTTGGGTGTTTTCCCATTCAATTGCAACCATTGTGTGTGACGGACATGGGTTCATTAGCTTCATGAACATTGGGGGTGTAATATGTAATTTCCATTTCCATGTGGGTGAATGGGTTACTTGGTAGGGCTTTTTGGCTGTGGAGGCTGACCATAACGCACATGATTGGGGATTGTGAGGACCTGGTGGAGGGTGCACCTGGATGCTGGGGGGTGGGGGTGCAGGGGGACATGAGTGGGGGCCTGGTGGGGGGTGACCATGGTGGCTGGGGGGTGGGGGTGGTGGGAGACATGAGTGGGGGCCTGGTGGAGGGTGCCCTGGATGCTGGGGGGTGGGGGTGCAGGGGTACATGAGTTGGACATGGGTGGGGGCCTGGTGGAGGGTGCCCCTGCACTGCTGGGGGGTGGGGGTGGTGGGAGACATGAGTGGGGGCCTGGTGGAGGGTGCCCCTGGATGCTGGGGGTGGGGGTGCAGGGGGACATGAGTGGGGGCCTGGTGGAGGCTGCCCCTGCACTGTTGGGGGGTGGGGGTGGTGGGAGACATGAGTGGGGGCCTGGTGGAGGGTGCCCCTGGATGCTGGGGGGTGGGGGTGCAGGGGTACATGAGTTGGACATGGGTGGGGGCCTGGTGGAGGGTGCCCCTGCACTGCTGGGGGGTGGGGGTGGTGGGAGACATGAGTGGGGGCCTGGTGGGGGCTGGCCATGGTGGCTGGGGGGTGGGGGTGGTGGGAGACATGGGTGGGGGCCTGGTGGAGGGTGCCCCTGGTGGCTGGGGGGTGGGGGTGGTGGGAGACATGGGTGGGGGCCTGGTGGAGGCTGCCCCTGCACTGCTGGGGGGTGGGGGTGATGGGAGACATGGGTGGGGGCCTGGTGGAGGGTGCCCCTGCACTGCTGGGGGGTGGGGGTGGTGGGAGACATGAGTGGGGGCCTGGTGGAGGGTGCCCCTGGTGGCTGGGGGGTGGGGGTGGTGGGAGACATGGGTGGGGGCCTGGTGGAGGGTGCCCCTGGTGGCTGGGGGGTGGGGGTGGTGGGAGACATGAGTGGGGGCCTGGTGGAGGCTGCCCCTGCACTGCTGGGGGGTGGGGGTGGTGGGAGACATGAGTGGGGGCCTGGTGGAGGGTGCCCCTGCACTGCTGGGGGGTGGGGGTGGTGGGAGACATGAGTGGGGGCCTGGTGGAGGGTGCTCCTGGATGCTGGGGGGTGGGGGTGCAGGGGTACATGAGTTGGACATGGGTGGGGGCCTGGTGGAGGGTGCCCCTGCACTGCTGGGGGGTAGGGGTGGTGGGAGACATGAGTGGGGGCCTGGTGGGGGCTGGCCATGGTGGCTGGGGGGTGGGGGTGGTGGGAGACATGGGTGGGGGCCTGGTGGAGGGTGCCCCTGGTGGCTGGGGGGTGGGGGTGGTGGGAGACATGGGTGGGGGCCTGGTGGAGGCTGCCCCTGCACTGCTGGGGGGTGGGGGTGGTGGGAGACATGAGTGGGGGCCTGGTGGGGGCTGCCCATGGTGGCAGGGGGGTGGGGGTGGTGGGAGACATGAGTGGGGGCCTGGTGGAGGGTGCCCCTGGTGGCTGGGGGGTGGGGGTGGTGGGAGACATGGGTGGGGGCCTGGTGGAGGGTGCCCCTGCACTGCTGGGTGCTGGGGGTGGTGGGAGACATGAGTGGGGGCCTGGTGGAGGGTGGCCATGGTGGCTGGGGGGGTGGGGGTGGGTGGGAGACATGAGTGGGGGCCTGGTGGAGGCTTCCCATGGTGGCAGGGGGGTGAGGGTGGTGGGAGACATGAGTGGGGGCCTGGTGGAGGGTGCCCCTGGTGGCTGGGGGGTGGGGGTGGTGGTAGACATGAGTGGGGGCATGGTGGAGGGTGCCCCTGCACTGCTGGGGGGTGGGGGTGGTGGGAGACATGAGTGGGGGCCTGGTGGAGGGTGGCCATGGTGGCTGGGGGGGGTGGGGGTGGGTGGGAGACATGAGTGGGGGCCTGGTGGAGGCTGCCCCTGCACTGCTGGGGGGTGGGGGTGGTGGGAGACATGAGTGGGGGCCTGGTGGAGGGTGCCCCTGCACTGCTGGGGGGTGGGGGTGGTGGGAGACATGAGTGGGGGCCTGGTGGGGGCTGGCCATGGTGGCTGGGGGGTGGGGGTGGTGGGAGACATGGGTGGGGGCCTGGTGGAGGCTGCCCATGGTGGCAGGGGGGTGGGGGTGGTAAGAGACATAAGTGGGGGCCGGGTGGAGGGTGCCCCTGGTGGCTGGGGGGTGGGGGTGGTATGAGACATGAGTGGCGGCCTGGTGGGGGCTGGCCATGGTGGCTGGGGGGTGGGGGTGGTGGGAGACATGGGTGGGGGCCTGGTGGAGGGTGCCCCTGGTGGCTGGGGGGTGGGGGTGGTGGGAGACATGGGTGGGGGCCTGGTGGAGGCTGCCCCTGCACTGCTGGGGGGTGGGGGTGGTGAGAGACATGAGTGGGGGCCTGGTGGAGGGTGCCCCTGGTGGCTGGGGGGTGGGGGTGGTGGGAGACATGGGTGGGGGCCTGGTGGAGGGTGCCCCTGGTGGCTGGGGGGTGGGGGTGGTGGGAGACATGGGTGGGGGCCTGGTGGAGGGTGCCCCTGCACTGCTGGGGGGTGGGGGTGGTGGGAGACATGGGTGGGGGCCTGGTGGAGGGTGCCCCTGCACTGCTGGGGGGTGGGGTGGTGGGAGACATGAGTGGGGGCCTGGTGGGGGCTGGCCATGGTGGCTGGGGGGTGGGGGTGGTGGGAGACATGGGTGGGGGCCTGGTGGAGGGTGCCCCTGGTGGCTGGGGGGTGGGGGTGGTGGGAAACATGGGTGGGGGCCTGGTGGAGGCTGCCCCTGCACTGCTGGGGGGTGGGGGTGGTGGAGACATGAGTGGGGGCCTGGTGGGGGCTGCCCATGGTGGCAGGGGGGTGGGGGTGGTGGGAGACATGGGTGGGGACCAGGTGGAGGGTGCCCCTGGTGGTTGGGGGGTGGGAGTGGTGGGAGACATGGATGGGGGCCTGGTGGAGGGTGCCCCTGCACTGCTGGGGGGTGGGGGTGGTGGGAGACATGAGTGGGGGCCTGGTGGAGGGTGGCCATGGTGGCTGGGGGTGTGGGGGTGGGTGGGAGACATGAGTGGGGGCCTGGTGGAGGCTGCCCATGGTGGCAGGGGGGTGAGGGTGGTGGGAGACATGAGTGGGGGCCTGGTGGAGGGTGCCCCTGGTGGCTGGGGGGTGGGGGTGGTGGTAGACATGAGTGGGGGCATGGTGGAGGGTGCCCCTGCACTGCTGGGGGGTGGGGATGGTGGGAGACATGAGTGGGGGCCTGGTGGAGGGTGGCCATGGTGGCTGGGGAGGTGGGGGTGGGTGGGAGACATGAGTGGGGGCCTGGTAGAGGCTGCCCCTGCACTGCTGGGGGGTGGGGGTGGTGGGAGACATGAGTGGGGGCCTGGTGGAGGGTGCCCCTGCACTGCTGGGGGGTGGGGGTGGTGGGAGACATGAGTGGGGGCCTGGTGGGGGCTGGCCATGGTGGCTGGGGGGTGGGGGTGGTGGGAGACATGGGTGGGGGCCTGGTGGAGGCTGCCCATGGTGGCAGGGGGGTGGGGGTGGTGGGAGACATGAGTGGGGGCCTGGTGGAGGGTGCCCCTGGTGGCTGGGGGGTGGGGGTGGTGGGAGACATGAGTGGGGGCCTGGAGGGGGCTGGCCATGGTGGCTGGGGGGTGGGGGTGGTGGGAGACATGGGTGGGGGCCTGGTGGAGGGTGCCCCTGGTGGCTGGGGGGTGGGGGTGGTGGGAAACATGGGTGGGGGCCTGGTGGAGGCTGCCCCTGCACTGCTGGGGGGTGGGGGTGGTGGGAGACATGAGTGGGGGCCTGGTGGAGGGTGCCCCTGGTGGCTGGGGGGTGGGGGTGGTGGGAGACATGGGTGGGGGCCTGGTGGAGGGTGCCCCTGGTGGCTGGGGGGTGGGGGTGGTGGGAGACATGTGTGGGGGCCTGGTGGAGGCTGCCCCTGCACTGCTGGGGGGTGGGGGTGGTGGGAGACATGGGTGGGGGCCTGGTGGAGGGTGCCCCTGCACTGCTGGGGGGTGGGGGTGGTGGGAGACATGAGTGGGGGCCTGGTGGAGGGTGCCCCTGGATGCTGGGGGGTGGCGGTGCAGGGGGACATGAGTGGTGGCCTGGTGGAGGCTGCCCCTGCACTGCTGGGGGGTGGGGGTGGTGGGAGACATGAGTGGGGGCCTGGTGGAGGGTGCCCCTGGATGCTGGGGGGTGGGGGTCCAGGGGTACATGAGTTGGACATGGGTGGGGGCCTGGTGGAGGGTGCCCCTGGTGGCTGGGGGGTGGGGGTGGTGGGAGACATGAGTGGGGGCCTGGTGGGGGCTGGCCATGGTGGCTGGGGGGTGGGGGTGGTGGGAGACATGGGTGGGGGCCTGGTGGAGGGTGCCCCTGGTGGCTGGGGGGACGGGGTGGTGGGAGACATGGGTGGGGGCCTGGTGGAGGCTGCCCCTGCACTGCTGGGGGGTGGGGGTGGTGGGAGACATGAGTGGGGGCCTGGTGGGGGCTGCCCATGGTGGCAGGGGGGTGGAGGTGGTGGGGGACATGAGTGGGGGCCTGGTGGAGGGTGCCCCTGGTGGCTGGGGGTTGGGGGTGGTGGGAGACATGGGTGGGGGCCTGGTGGAGGGTGCCCCTGCACTGCTGGGGGGTGGGGGTGGTGGGAGACATGAGTGGGGGCCTGGTGGAGGGTGGCCATGGTGGCTGGTGGCGTGGGGGTGGGTGGGAGACATGAGTGGGGGCCTGGTGGAGGCTGCCCCTGCACTGCTGGGGGGTGGGGGTGGTGGGAGACATGAGTGGGGGCCTGGTGGAGGGTGGCCATGGTGGCTGGGGGGTGGGGGTGGGTGGGAGACATGGGTGGGGGCCTGGTGGAGGCTGCCCCTGTACTGCTGGGGGGTGGGGGTGGTGGTAGACATGAGTGGGGGCCTGGTGGAGGCTGCCCCTGCACTGCTGGGGGGTGGGGGTGGTGGGAGACATGAGTGGGGGCCTGGTGGAGGCTGCCCCTGCACTGCTGGGGGGTGGGGGTGGTGGTAGACATGAGTGGGGGCCTGGTGGAGGGTGCCCCTGCACTGCTGGGGGGTGGGGGTGGTGGGAGACATGGGTGGGGGCCTGGTGGAGGCTGCCCATGGTGGCAGGGGGGTGGGGTGGTGGGAGACATGAGTGGGGGCCTGGTGGAGGGTGCCCCTGGTGGCTGGGGGGTGGGGGTGGTGGTAGACATGAGTGGGGGCCTGGTGGAGGGTGCCCCTGCACTGCTGGGGGGTGGGGGTGGTGGGAGACATGAGTGGGGGCCTGGTGGAGGGTGGCCATGGTGGCTGGGGGGTGGGGGTGGGTGGGAGACATGAGTGGGGGCCTGGTGGAGGCTGCCCCTGCACTGCTGGGGGGTGGGGGTGGTGGGAGACATGAGTGGGGGCCTGGTGGAGGGTGCCCCTGCACTGCTGGGGGGTGGGGGTTGTGGGAGACATGAGTGGGGGCCTGGTGTGGGCTGGCCATGGTGGCTGGGGGGTGGGGGTGGTGGGAGACATGAGTGGGGGCCTGGTGGAGGCTGCCCCTGCACTGCTGGGGGGTGGGGGTGGTGGGAGACATGAGTGGGGGCCTGGTGGAGGGTGCCCCTGGTGGCTGGGGGGTGGGGGTGGTGGTAGACATGAGTGGGGGCCTGGTGGAGGGTGCCCCTGCACTGCTGGGGGGTGGGGGTGGTGGGAGACATGAGTGGGGGCCTGGTGGAGGGTGCCCCTGGTGGCTGGGGGGTGGGGGTGGTGGGAGACATGGGTGGGGGCCTGGTGGAGGGTGCCCCTGGTGGCTGGGGCGTGGGGGTGGTGGGAGACATGGGTGGGGGCCTGGTGGAGGGTGCCCCTGCACTGCTGGGGGGTGGGGGTGGTGGGAGACATGGGTGGGGGCCTGGTGGAGGGTGCCCCTGCACTGCTGGGGGGTGGGGGTGGTGGGAGACATGAGTGGGGGCCTGGTGGGGGCTGACCATGGTGGCTGGGGGGTGGGGGTTGTGGGAGACATGGGTGGGGGCCTGGTGGAGGCTGCCCCTGCACTGCTGGGGGGTGGGGGTGGTGGGAGACATGGGTGGGGGCCTGGTGGAGGCTGCCCCTGCACTGCTGGGGGGTGGGGGTGGTGGGATACATGAGTGGGGGCCTGGTGGGGGCTGCCCGTGGTGGCAGGGGGGTGGGGGTGGTGGGAGACATGAGTGGGGGCCTGGTGGAGGGTGCCCCTGGTGGCTGGGGGTGGGGGTGGTGGGAGACATGAGTGGGGGCCTGGTGGAGGGTGCCCCTGGTGGCTGGGGGGTGGAGGTGGTGGGAGACATGTGTGGGGGCCTGGTGGAGGGTGCCCCTGCACTGCTGGGGGGTGGGGGTGGTGGGAGACATGAGTGGGGGCCTGGTGGAGGGTGCCCCTGCACTGCTGTGGGGTGGGGGGGGTGGGAGACATGAGTGGGGGCCTGGTGGGGGCTGGCCATGGTGGCTGGGGGGTGGGGGTGGTGGGAGACATGGGTGGGGGCCTGGTGGAGGCTGCCCCTGCACTGCTGGGGGGTGGGGGTGGTGGGAGACATGAGTGGGGGCCTGGTGGAGGCTGCCCCTGCACTGCTGGGGGGTGGGGGTGATAGGGGACATGAGTGGGGGCCTGGTGGGGGCTGGCCATGGTGGCTAGGGGGTGGGGGTGGTGGGAGACATGCATTGTTGATCAGTAGTGCAAGGTGACATGTGGGTTGGCTGTGGGGCATGCCCATGGTGGATGGGCTGCCTGCGGGACATGAGCAGGGGTGCAGGGTAGTCCCCCGTGGTGTGGGCTGCCTGCAGGGGCCGTGGAGGTTGTGGAGCGTACACCTGGGAGGACCCACACGGCCAATTCACGTGTAGTACTCCCCAGAACCCCTGAAATACACATTCCTTGCTGAAATCGCGTGTGCAACTTCCCGCGCACCCCTGAAATACACGTACCCTGCTGAATTTGCGTGTGGAACTTCCCGCGCACCCCTGGAATACACGTACCCTGCTGAATTCGCGTGTGGAACCTCCCGCGCACCCCTGAAATACACGTACCCTGCTTGCACGGGGCCAATCGCGTGTGGAACTTCCCGCGCACCCCTGAAATACACGTACCCTGCTCGCACTGGGACAATCGCGTGTGGAACTTCCCGCGCACCCCTGAAATACACGTACCCTGATGAAATCACGTGTGGAACTTCCCGCGCACCCATGGAATACACGTACCCTGCTCGCACTGGCCCATTCGTGTGTGGAACTTCCCGCGCACCCCTGAAATACACGTACCCTGATGGAATCGCGTGTGGAACTTCCCGCGCACCCATGGAATACACGTACCCTGCTCGCACTGGCCCATTCGCGTGTGGAACTTCCCGCGCACCCCTGAAATGCACGTACCCTGCTGAAATCGTGTGTGGAACTTCCCGCGCACCCCTGAAATACACGTACCCTGCTGAAATCGCGTGTGGAACTTCCCGCGCACCCCTGAAATACACGTACCCTGCTTGCACGGGGCCAATCGCGTGTGGAACTTCCCGCGCACCCCTGAAATACATGTTCCCCGCTTGCCGTTTGCCAGCCCGGTGAACTGGTCCAGGGTTAGCGCAGCCCTTTGCAATGATTTAGCGATTTTGATGGCTTTTCCTTGCACGAGGGCGTTCTTGGGGGCGTTACTGGCGCTGCTGCAGGGTCGCTGCGATTCTCTGCGCCACGGCTGGTTTGGAAGCCTAAAATCCATGAATACGCTGTGCGCGGAAATCGGTTTTAGCGCATGTGCCTGGCGCAGTCAATCGCACGCGGACACTCTGCGCCAGCCGATTGCGACACTTTTCTGCGAAATTCTATGAATTACCCTGATAGTGTTTTTGGAATAAGACGACCATTGGACTACTGTGCTGGAATGGTGGAATTCATTATAAACTCACAGGAAGATCCACACTAATTTCTAATGTACTTACTATTAGTACTGGAAAACAAAAACATACCTATAAATGAAATCTTCCAGATTTCATACATGTGGAAACATACATGCACTCTGTGCAACAATGTGACACAAGAAGAAATTCCCAATGAACGCTTCATATATATATCAATACCAAATTGTGAATCCATTCCATTTCAGCAACTTGTACAAAATGCAAACCATGGTAGATTATGCTCTACCTGTGTCTTCAGAACACCACCATCTTGTTTATTTGCGAACATTTCAGGACATCGCAAGTGTTCTTAGGACACATTCAACTTGACAGAGAACAATACGGACAGCGTCCTCAGGACACCCCCTACGAACATTCCAGGACACCGGGAGTGTTCTTAGAAGCGTCTTCAGAACACCACCATCTTGTTTATTTGCGAACATTTCAGGACACCGCGAGTGTTCTTAGGACACATTCAACTTGACAGAGAACAATACGGACAGCGTCCTCAGGACACCCCCTACGAACACTCCCCGGACACCGCGAGTGTTCTTAGAAGCGTCTTCAGAACACCCCCATTTTGTTTATTTGCGAACATTTCAGGACACCGCAAGTGTTCATAGGACACATTCAACTTGACAGAGAACAATACGGACAGCGTCCTCAGGACACCCCCTACGAACACTCCCCGGACACCGCGAGTGTTCTTAGAAGCGTCTTCAGAACACCCCCATTTTGTTTATTTGCGAACATTTCAGGACACCGCTGGTGTTCTTAGAACACATTCAACTTGACAGAGAACAATACGGACAGCGTCCTTAGGACACCCCCTACGAACATTTCAGGACACCGGGAGTGTTCTCAAAAACGTCTTCAGAACACCCCCATTTTGTTTATTTGCGAACATTTCAGGACACCGCGGGTGTTCTTAGAACACATTCAACTTGACAGAGAACAATACGGACAGCGTCCTTTTACGTCCTCAGGACACCCCCTACGAACATCCCAGGACACCGGGAGTGTTCTTAGAAGCGTCTTCAGAACACCACCATCTTGTTTATTTGCGAACATTTCAGGACACCTCGAGTGTTCTTAGGACACATTCAACTTGACAGAGAACAATACGGACAGCGTCCTCAGGACACCCCCTACGAACACTCCCTGGACACCGCGAGTGTTCTTAGAAGCGTCTTCAGAAAACCCCCATTTTGTTTATTTGCGAACATTTCAGGACACTGCGGGTGTTCTTAGAACACATTCAACTTGACAGAGAACAATACGGACAGCGTCCTCAGGACACCCCCTACGAACATTTCAGGACACCGGGAGTGTTCTCAAAAACGTCTTCAGAACACCCCCATTTTGTTTATTTGCGAACATTTCAAGACACCGCAGGTGTTCTTAGAAAACATTCAACTTGACAGAGAACAATACGGACAGCGTCCTCAGGACACCCCCTACGAACACTCCCCGGACACCGCGAGTGTTCTTAGAACAGTTTCACTTTGCTTGCGAACAAAACGGACACATATTGAGTCCTTAGAACACCCCCCAGTCAGTTTATTTAGAACATTTCAGAACACCCGTGATGTCCGCAAACAAATCGAACACAAAAAGAACGTCTAACACATAAAAAACACAACTTTCATCCTATCTCATACACTCCCACCCTCTCCAAACACTCCTACACACCAACACACTCTACAAAATACACATTTTGAACAAAGTTTCACCGCGCTGTCCGCGGACGTCCGCGAATCCAAGATGGCGGGCGCTACCGAAAAATCTGACGCGCTCCACGCCGTCCAATCAGCGAACACGTTGCATGTCCGCGAACATCACGCAAAATGATTGGCCAATCAGGACACTGTCCGCGGAGCGAACAGGGAAGTGTGTCCGCGAACCGAACACAGATATCACTAATTTTTTTTGACCTACTTTTTGGTCATTTAAAAAAAAACTACTGGACGGATTTTCACCAAATTTGCAAAAGCACGCTTTCGGGACCAAGCCGCTGCTCCTGGTCCAAATTTGGTGGAAATCCGTCCAGCGGTTTGGGCTGTAGGCGCGACCAAAAATGTTTTCCCATTCAGTCCATGGGAAAAAAAAAAGTTTTGGGACCCCCCTATAACTTTGCCCCCCCTGGACGAATCCTCACCAAACAGAGTGACCCAAATACTTTTTTTGCAAAGTTTGGTGAGGATCCGTCCAGGGAGAGCGAAGTTATATGCCACCCAAAAAGTGCTCTTCCTATGGAAACAGCAACTTAACCATAACTACATGGCCACTAGCGTGGCCATGTAATATACATATATATATATCTATTTACAAAATTCACGAGGCAGTATATCGCACAATCTAGGTGTGTGTTTTCTCCAGGGTGGGATTAGGCTCCAGAGTCATTTGAACTGAGGAGCCAGGCTTTAGTTTTGGCTCTGAAGGTCCAGTCGGTGGTCTCTGCTCTAATGTCCGAGGGGAGGGAGTTCCAGCGTTTTGCTGCTACCACTGGGAAGCTGGAGCCTCCTGCTGTTTTTAGGTTGAATTTGGGGATAGAGAGTTGGTTGAAATAGTTGGATCTGGTGGGTCTATTGGTCTGGTGTCTTGCAAAAAAAGCTGTCAAGTACGAGGGGGCCGTGTTGGCTAGGCACTTATGTGTGATGACAACTGATCGGAATGTAATTCTGTCACAAATGGGTAGCCATTGAGCCTCTCTTCTGTGGGAAGAGATGTGACTGGAGCGCAGGATATTTAGGGCCAATCTTAGTGCATTATTTTGCAAGACTTGGAGTTTGTTTCAATTATGCATGGAAGTCCAGATGAAAAGTGTGTTACAATAGTCAAGCTTAGAAAGAATGAGTGTTCTTGCTAGTGTAATTCAGCTATTGGTAGATAAGAAGGGCTTGCACGCATTGATCTGTTTATTGGTGTATGCTGTGGACGGAGGCTAAGAAGTTGATGTGTTTATTTAGTGTCAGAGTGGAGTCAAGATATATACCCAGTGTTTTGACTTCCCTCGAGACTTTAATGACATTACCATCAATGTTGGAGGACTCATAGCATGTGCCTAATTTATTTAAACGAGTTTGGGATCCATCGGTACGTAGTTCAGTTTTATCATTGTTTAAAAGAAGGCTATGAGTGGCCATCCAGGCTTGGATCTCTAGATAAATGTCATTGATCAGTTTAGTGTCTTGAGTGTGACAACCAGTAAGTGTGACCAAATTGTTGAGGCGGTCGAATAGGAGTTTTGTGAATAAATTGTGTAGAGTGGGCAATACACATGATCCCTGTGGGACTACACAGGTGATGGGCACAGGTGGTACGGAGGATGTAGGTGAGATGACCCTGGTTGTTCTATTTCAAAGGAAGGATTTGATCCAACTGGCTGCATTAGATGAGAAGGCGGCTGCTGAGGTTAGGTGTTGAGTCAGGATTTCATGGTCTAGCAAGTCAAAGGCCGCTGAAAGATCCAAGAGCAAGAGGGTGGTGAGTTTGCCTCTGTCTTTGAGCTCATCCATCTGGATCTTGAGATCTAGCAGTACCGTCTCAGTGCCATGCTTAGGTCTAAATCCGGATCGCCAGAGGACTAATAGGTTGTTGTCTTCGAGGTGTCTTTGAATTTGTATATAGGCTGCACAATCCTGTTAGCTATACATAACACATTGCCCACCTCTGGATTCCATCTAGGTGCAAAACAATATTCACTCTTAAAATCCATCTAAGTGCAATAAAATGCCCACCCTCAATGCTCATCTAATTGTGATTCATTGCCCATCCCCAGGTCCATCCAAGTGCAATACATTTCCAACCTTGAATGTCCATGTGTAGCGACCGTGCCCACCCTCCAATACATCAGAGTAAAATGCATTGCCCATATCCAATCATTCCAATTACAACACATTTTCTTCCTCCACATCATCTAGTTGTAGCAACATTGCTCATCCTAAAGGTATGTTTAAGTGTGATACATTGCCAACCCTAAAAAAGTGTAATCTGTTGCCCACTCTCAGAGTTCTATCAAGTGCGATATTTTGGATGCCCTCTTGAGTCCTCAGGGTGGTATCCCTGGCTGCTTTGATGAAAGGGGCAACAGTGGTCCAGTGGGTTGGGGGGTGAACAGCAGGGGCAAACCTCAGAGGATAAATGAGAGGTAGAGCAAAGAAATTGAAATGGAAAAAAGGCAGGACAGGGTGGGCAGGATGGTGTGTTCCACTGGTCAGTCCCTGTGTGAGAGGGGGAGGCAAGAGGGGTTTAGGATGTGGATGGAAGAGCCAGGTCTTTAGAGCCTTCCTGAAAGTGAGGCGATCCTCTATGGGATGGAGGGTGAGGGGGCAGGAGTTCCAAATGGTGGGTGCCAGGAGGGAGAAAGAGGACCCTCCTAGTCTGGAGAATGTGAAAGGGGGGACTGGGTGTCATAGATTCATTATACATTTTCAAACACCAATTACTCAGTTCCACTTCCTCTCCATCACTATTCGCCATCTGTTCTGCCTTTCTAGCTGCTTCAATCGAAAATTATTGGGTGCCAAAATCCATTGGATCCAAAGCTATTCTTTTGATGCACTCGGTAGCACTGACAAAACATGTCAACTTTTGAGGCCAAACCTTCAGGCCATCTATGCCCCATCCCATGCTCATAATTCCAGTACTATTCTCAGTGGTATACAAATTCTACAAACATGCCACAAGTGGTTTCTGTAGCAATTTCCTGTCAAACAATGCCCATAAAATGCTAATGTTATCATCCAGTCAACTCTCAATGTATCCCATTCCTTCTTCTTGTCCCATTGCTGAACATTTCATGCCATGCCTGCTAGCATGTTTCTTTTGAAGAAATTAACAATGCCCATTCAATGAGCTGCATGCATATCAGATGCTCAGTTTCACAACATCTTGGGTATCTCCACTGGTATCTTCACCACTTCAGTTCACAAACCATGAAAACCTGACTCTTGTGAAGGAGAACATTAATTAGACAATTGTCAATTGCTGATATATATTTTGCTGTGTCCCTGGGACAAAATGACTACTGTCCTAGAAAAGTGCAAGGATGAATAGTGGCTGCACCACCTACTCCTCCTCACATCTCTACAAAACAACAGTGATCCCAATCAAAAGGTGAAAATGGCACAGATAAGAGATACACCTCCTTTGCCTTTTGTGGTAACGTGGGCCGAGGACAGGCTGTAATCTAAAGAAGGGTGTAAATGCGAGGTAGTAGCAAACCAATCAACAGTAGTAAACCTTTACAAAATAAAGGAATGTCCAATAAAGGTTCTATAAATCAAGTTGCTCAACCCATAGGAAGAGCACGTTTTGGGTGGCTTATAACTTTGACACCCCTCAACGAATCTTCACAAAAAAATGATATGCAAAAAAAGTATATGGCCCCATCTGATTGATACTCCATAGTTTGGTGAGGTTTCGTGTAGGGGGCAAAGTTATAGGGTGTGGTTTTTCCCATAGATGCAATGGAAACAAAAACGTGCTCACGCCTAAAGCCCAAACCGCTGGACGGATTTTCACCAAAGTTGTAGCAGGAGCGGAGGCCTGGTCCGGAAAGCGTGCTTTTGTTAATTTGGTGTAAATCCGTCCAGTAGTTGTTTTTAAAACAACCAAAAAATGTGTGCTATCTGGGTTTGGTCCATGGCCTCATTTCCGTGTTGGACCCGCGGACGGGCCTCTGATTGTTCCAGAGGCCGATGTGAGTTCTGCAGACATTGGATGCGCCTGCTGATTGGATGGCAAAAAGCGTAAGGTGCATCAGATTTTTGGAAACGCCCGCCATGTTGGATTCCTGGACATTGCAGTGAAAACATGTTAAAAAACACAGCGTTGCACTTGTCAAACTAATGAAACAATGTCTGGGGAGGAGAGGGGTGATGAGAATGGGATGGGATATGGCCTTAAAATGCACAAAACCTGTGTGGCTTTTCAACACCGTAGTCCGCGAACAGTCCAGATGTCCGGGGCAGTCCTATGATGTCCACGAACATCTTAGATGTTGAAACCGCTGTTCCGAACTGTTCACGAAGCACGGTGCCATTCACGAAGTATGGACACGCTTGCAGACCCGTTATCATACCACGCGCATGCGGTCACATGGCACTTTCTGGAATGTTTGTGATGATGTCAGATGTCTGCAAACATCCACGAATACGAAAACATGGAAAGTGTTTCAAAAAGTGTATAGACGTGTTAAAAATGACGTTAGAAGGTGGAAAATGGCAGAGGTTTAAGGTGCAACTTTGTAAATTGGACACAAAAGTTGCTATATTGGTGTAAGGATGATATTAGTAAGTTGTAGGAAATTAGGGTGCACTGGTAAAAACAAATGAAATACACTCAAAAAACTTGGTTAAAGGGACGTTATGGTTAAGTTGCACTAATAAAAACCTTCACTGAAAACACTTTGTTAAAGGGACGTTAAGGTTAAGTTTCACTAATAAAAACCTATGACATTCACTGAAAAAATATTGTTAAAGGGATGTTATGGTTAAGCTGCACTAATATAAAACCTACGAAATTCAATGAAAACATGTTGTTAAAGGAACGTTATGGTTACAAGTAAAACCAAAAAACCCCAGAAATTCACCAGTTATGCTAAGCTAAGCAACCATAACTCATGGAACTACTGTGCACTGCTAGGACTGACACCCAGGACATCAAAGATGATATCACAAATATCATTGATGACATCACTGAAGACATCACATATGACATTAATTTTGTCAAAAAATCCCTACAAGGTGTTGTATTTATAATGTTGGTAACACAATGTCAGGGGTGATCAGCAGACCTATCATGAACTACTTAATATAATATCATGAACTACTTAATATAATAAAGAATGTAGTCATCTAAACATACATTATATTGGAGTGTTGTTGTTAAACAGGAACCTAATCATACATACACATACGCAATGGCTGCAGCATTCACCATAGAAGTACAAACATTTTTATCTGGTAATTATGGATAGTAAAATAATGAATGGTACTTTATCAGAGTTTTGAATAATGTAAAATATGGAACCAACAATTCAAGAGGTACTACATACTTTTGTTCGTACAAACAATACATATGAAGACCCACAATGCATACAAATCAGAGGCACATGCAGGGAAAATGAAGAAAGGAAGAAAGAAACAACATCACCAGAAAATGTCAATAACATCAACGTTCATTATCATGTATACAAATTAATTGTGTGTTTGTGTGTTTGAGGCTTGCTTATTTCACCATATATGTGTACCATGACCTGAGACCAAACCCTAAGGAAAGTATCTTAACAACTTAGTACAAAGTTAACGTCTACATGTATAGCACCTTTCTAATTTTAAAATGTTCATTGCCAGTGCATAAAAAACACTGGACTAGATATGTCAGTGAACAAAAACAATTGGCCCACATATGTAATGTCATCAGTGATGCCATCAATGACATTTGTGATGTTATCTTTGTTGTCCTGGGTGTTAGTCTTAGCAGTACACAGTGCTAGCACGATGTATGGTTGCTTAGCTTACCCTAACTGGTAAATTTCTGGGAGGTTTCCATTTTACTTGTAACCACAACGTCCCTTTAACAAAGTTTTTCAGTGAATATATATATATTACACGGACTGCGGTAGTGGCTGTGTAGTTATGGTTAAGTTGATCAACTCATAGGAAGAGCACTTTTTGGGTGGCTTATAACTTCACTCCCCCTGGATGAATCCTCACCAAAGTTGTCAACAAAAAGTATATGGCCCGCTCCAATTCTTTTGGCACGTTTGGTGAGGTTTTGTCAAGGGGGGGCAAAGTTATAGGGGGATCCCCCAAATTGTTTTTTTTCCATAGGCACAATGGAGAAAAAAAATGCTCAAGCCTACAGCCTAAACCGCTGGATGGATTTTCACCAAATTTGTGGCAGGAGGTGTGGCTTGCTCCCAAAAGTGTAAATTCATCCAGTAGTTTTCTTTAAAACAGGCAAAATGTAGGTCCCAAAATATGAGTGATATCTGGGAACGCTTCGCGTACTCATTTCCCTGTTCGCTCTGCGTACAGGACTCCGATCGGCCAAGAGGGCTGCGTGATATCTGCGGACACCCAACGTGCCCACTGATTGGTTGGTGAAAAGCATGATGTGAGCCATATTTTTCCGAAACGCCCTCCATGTTGTATCTACGGATATCCACGGATAGCGGTGTGGTGAACAGGTCAGGGGAACATGTTATGGGACGTTCAGTGTTCGGAAGAGGGATTGGGAAGGGTGGGGGAGTAAAAGATGGTTGACACGATTCATTTGTTTGGGTGGAAGAAGACCGTGCAGAGCGTGGCAGTCCGCATACAACATGGTAGTCCGCGGATGGGGCCTCAGGCGGGCGGTTTATCTGGTGACTGCAGGCAGGCTTCATTAGGGTAGGGGAGTGGAATGTAGATGATATGAGGATGTTTGTATAGACTGTATTATGCTGTGGTGGTTGTGGCCAGCCCTTGTGTCCACTAGTTGCAAGTACTGTAGTAGTATGTGTACAGAAGTGGACAGGGTTTCCTGTGGCTGGCTTATGTGTGTGGGTTGTGGTCACTGGTCAGATTCTTGGGGCATGGCTGTATTATGCTGTGGTGGTTGGGGCCAGCCCCTAGACTCTTGGGTGTAGTCTGCCCAATGACTGCAAGTACACTCTTGGGTGCATGCACACAAGAGTCTGGAAACTGGCTGCATGTACTAATAGTATGTGCATAGAAGTGAAATTTGGCTATTGGAAAAAAAAAACAATTACACTAATATGTCTACAGTAGTGCATAGACCAGTCCTTTGGGCAGACAGATTATGTGGTGAGTGCAGGCAGGCTTTGTTAGGTTAGGGGAGTGGAATGTAGATGATAGGGGGATGTTTGGATAGGTTAGAAAATAGGTCACACGTCCAAGAATCTAGGCACTGGCAGAATGACTCCACTATCATATGGCCATGCAACCAAGACTTTACCCACAACTATTGCAGTACCTAGTGTTCAGTGGCCAGTTGAAGAAACATGTTTGGGCTCATTTGGTGACAGCATGAGGGATTCGTACAGTAGGGGAATGGAGTCTGATGCTATGGTGATATTGGCATTGGGGAAATAGGACTGGTGAGCTACTTCAATATGTGCAGATGGTGTTCAAATTGGGAAGATAAGGGTTACTTGTTGTGTGTGGGTTGTGGCTACTGGCCACATTGTTGGGTGCATGGCTGTATTATGCTATGGTGTTTGTGGCCAGGGTATTTTGTATAGATTTGGGGCCTAGCGGTATTTTCTTACCGCCAAAATGAAAATAATTCAGTAATAATCACTCTTTGCATTCAAATTGGATTTGGTATATAGTACTACAGTATACATACATTATTTCAGCAGACAGATACTTTTAGTGGTATACATTATGTTGGTATGCGTTACTGGTGGTATTTCTGGTGAGCATATATTCCTTTGTTTTATATGTGGCCCCAATATCCAGAACCCCTTATTTTTGTTTAGTTTGTTCGTGTGATCACTAGAGAGGCCTCAGGCTTACATTTCAGGAACACCACATTTTCATTTGGAGTGCAACCATGGGCTGTTCTCACTGACTTATCTACGACAGCGAGCTAACATGTGGTATTCATCACCAATTTATCTACATCAGTGAACTATGTCCAGGGCCTCTCTTTCTGCTGACTCATGTACCTCCAGCAGCAGGCTATTTCATTATGTTATTATTATGTTCCGTTCAGAAAACACACACACTTATATACTGAATGGAATCGTGCACACAGCTACCACCAAGTCTTATTTTTAGCGACCTTAAAAATGACAATTGCACTGTCTAAACATCTTCCCATATTATCAGTGCTATAATGGTAGATGCACAAAGACAAGAGAAAAATAAAACACACTACGCGTCTGCTTTCAGATATTTTTATGTATTATTAAAAATTGCATTTCAAAATGATCTTACTCTTTTTACAGAAATAAATGGAAATTGCACAGTAACAATATTATCTGTAACAAAATGAGAAGAGAGCGGCGAGAACATATTCAATTTGCAACATTAAAGATGTTGATAAAACACTGGAATTCCCTCTTCTACTCTGACTGAATAGTTTCGCACACATACACACTGCCCCCGCACTCTGCAATATAATTACCAAGCCTGTCCAGCATGTGAAATTCTTCGGCTGGTCGCCTTCTGGAAGTGGCTCAATGCTCCCTCTTAAAGCACCCCAGCAAGGACGAGCATCTGCGTCACTCAAACCGGGGCTTATTGACTGGAATTCCCAGTCTCTGCAGCAGTGCACTGGGATCTGCTTTTTCAATTAGGAAACTCCGCAGCCACCAGCCAGGTCTTTCTCCGAGCTGTGTAAAAATGTCTTCTAACTCTCTTCTTCCCCGAGATTCTACAGGAAAACTCTTGTTACCTCCCTCAATGTGACGTGCATCCAATAAAAATCCATCATGTCCTATACTCCTACTTTCAACAATGGCTTGGCTTATACAGTTGCAACTGTAACAAAACTGATTTCCTGCTTATTCAAGTCTTTGCTTCCTGCAAATACTGTGGACAGAGCACAGATAGAAGCAAAGAAAAAAAAAGCTGGATGCATGTTTAAAATGACTTTCAGAGCCTGTCTTTTCCATCTCATTTTGCACTGGAGAACACATTATATTATTAATGATTTAGAATCATGTTAGCATTGTTAATGAGGTTAGTTCATTAATCCTCAAATGTGTCTCCTGCAACAGAGGAATTTCAGGTGAGAAAAAAAAATATATGTTTTTAACTGTGAAAAAAAATTATTTGCATTTTAGATGTAGAAATCGTTTTTGACTGAATAACCTTTTTTCATTGACATGTCCATGTCACACTGGTAACACATGCCTTGCTGTACCGCATTATAGAAATGCACCAAACCCATGCAGTGGTGCTGCATGAAAAAAAAAAGGCTAAATAATCTTACACTACTGGCCACATTGTTGGGTGCATGGCTGTATTATGCTATGGTGGTTGTGGCCAGCCCCTAGACTCTTGGGTGCATGGCCAGAGGCCGTAGGCCATGCACCCAAGAGTCTAGGGGCTGGCCACAACCACCACAGCACCACCACAGCATATTACGGGTATGCACCCAACAATGTGCCCACTAGCATAAGCAATGAGCAAACATGTGTATAGAAATGCAATTTGCCCATCACAAAAAAGCATGACACTAATAAGCATATACTCACTATACATACTGTTCAGGCACTGCATACTTTTTGGAACACAGTGACAGAATACCATTGAAGTGGAAATAGCACTTTTGAATATTGTGCATTTGCGGACACACATTCTGTTTGTTGCATGTGGAAATGCAGGAGAAATTGTTGTTTCTTTGTCTGTGAAAAAACAGAATAACATGTTAGGGAAGGTGCTTCATAATGTATTGTACACAGTTTCACATATTCATTTACTTTGTAGACCCTCATAATTAGTACATTACAAGTACTATTCTTCAAACAAGTTTAATGTGCAATGTGCTCAGTTGGGTTGCACAATCATTGGGTCAGTGGGAAAAAAATCCATGCAGGATTTTAAAAAAACCAGTACATTTATTTTATGTTACGTATCACACTTAGTTTCATTGAGGTGTGCAGTACTTACATGAATGTTTTAGGTGCGCAACTATGTGGCTTTGCTGTCACAAGCACTGTTGCAGTATGAGGAACTGAAATGGTGTATGTGTTTTGCTTTTCAAAGATGTGATGGTATGGTTGCAGTTAGATACCAGTTGGCATGTTGCAACTGTTTCTCCGTTTTCACTTTGTAACACTATCTGTTCATGCACTTTCATTCCTGTTGGTGTTTTGTAAGTACTGGGCTACTGAAAATTAATATTGCAGTATATTGGGGACAGTTAGATACCTGTTGGTGTGTTATAACTGTTGCTAGTTTCAGAGTTCTCGAGGATATCTTTTGAAGCAGTTTTACTCATGAAAATAGATTTTAGCAGTTTGAGCACTGGAAGTAACATTGAACTACTGGGGGTCTACTGAAATACCAGTTGGCGTATTCTGACTGCTGATACTTTACGAGTTCTGAAGGGGATGTTTAGAAGAACTTTCATTTTTGGTGGTGGATTTTAACTTTTGTAGTAATGGAAAGTAATATTGCAGTTTTATGGGTGCAGTTAGATACCAGTTGGCGTATTCTAACTGTTCACAGTTTCACAGTTTTGCAGGGTGTATATTGAAGCACCTTCATTCCTGTTGGTGGATTAAATTTTTTGACTATTGCAAAGTAACATTGCAATATTATGGGTGCAGTTAGATGCCAGATGCCATATTGATTGCAGTGGTATGGGCACAGTTAGACAGCAGTTGGCATATTCTATCAGTTAGAACTTTTACAGGTTAGGGAGGACAGTTTGGAGACCCTCATACTCAGTACTTTTTAAATATTATGGGTGAAATAATATTAGTGCATGTTTCCCTCAGTTCTTCTTTCTGTGTCTATAATCATTGGGGGAAAAACTGTATAGCAGCACAATCATGGGCCAGTTGGTGTATGCTAAGTTCTTACACTTTCACATTGCAGAATGGTATTTTTCGTTTGCAGTTACATACCTGTTGGTGGCTATCCGGCAGTAGGTTATGCTACTTTTACAGGTCAGGACTAAATTTAGGTCTCATGAATATTAAGTAGGTATTTGCTAGATTTGGTGGTAAACTCTGTCACAGAGTAATGGAAGTATCATTGCATTCAAACCACCCACCAATCTTTTTAATGTATGCAGTATAGTGATCTGCACTGGTTGTGGCCCCTGTGTGGTATATTATGCCTACTGTTGTGAAGGTTTTCTTGCCAAGAGATGCTTGCCCGTGTGTGAAGCTAGTAAGCTTGCAGTTGTTTTTTTGGTACCATCTGCATTGTACCTTAAAATACTTACTATTACATACTGGCTATGTGAGTTTATGTGTAAGGGGGAACGATTGTCTGAATTGCAAAGAGCACATAATATGCCATGATTTGCATTTTGCCCCAGCTGCTGAAATGGAATGGATTCACAATTAGGTATAGATACATACATAAATCAATCATTAGGCACTTGATTCTGCACCAAATGGTTGCAGAGAGTGCATGTGTGTTTCCACATATATTTATAGGTATGTTGTTGCTTTCGAGCAGTTGCAGTAAGTACATTAGACATTCTTGTGGATCTTCTTGTGTGTTCTTGGTGAATCTCACCATTCCCCCAAATCCTTCCGTATTCCTGAGATACTGTAAGTGTAGTCAGGATTGTTTGTTGCATTTCTATGAAAGAGGAGCATTTGCAAACACAACTGGCCTACGCCAACCATTGTGGTGTTGGAAAATGTGAATGTACCATGCAGTTCTGTGTTGGTGTCATTTGCTGGAGCTCCTCTTGTTTTTTAGAAGACATACTACTCTTTTTTGTGTTGTTGGATGTGCATTTATGTTTGCAATACATCGTTTTGTGGTTGTGCTACTCAATGGAGTAGCAGCTGCTTTCAATATCTTTGGTGGTACTGTTGGGATATCTCTTAGAAGTTCTGTTTGCATTACTTTTCTTTTAACAAGTTTAACTTTTTGAGGAACAAGGTACCTATCGAGATGGGATGTGTAAAGTGCACGTAGTCTGTTGTACTCTAGGATGCAAAGAACGTCAGCCTTGACTTTGTTTGTATCACAATTGACTAGAAATATTCCTTCAAGTGTATGTAGCTGTGGCAGTGCTGTGTAACTCATACCTTCTTTAAAGACTGTGCTGCCAATGTCAATCAATGCTAGATCTAGGGTTAGACCTTGCTATTTATGAATAGTGACTGCATATGCAAGAGACAGAGAAAGCTGTACTCTGTGTACATACATGTCTTTGAAAAGTAGGAATCGGGCTGTTGAGCATCCTATTCTTTTAACTTCAGAACGTTTTCTAGATGTTGATAAACTGAATGTTGTTGTTATGTGGATATGTTTGGAAGCCAACAACTGTACCAAGTGATCCATTAACTAAACATTGCTCCACATCAAGTTTACATTTTAGCTATACTTAACAGTTTAAACACAATGTTAACATTTCCTCCAAACTAGCTGTGTTGGAGATACAGTTTTCTAATCTATTATGTCATGCTGTGGCTTGTTGACACACAGGCATTGTCATACCGTGCACTTCCACTTTGTCCATGGAGTTAATTAACACTATTGGTTGCATTTCTTTTTTTAACATGTTTTCATTGAATTGTGCACAGCTTGCTAGGGTTGACATTATGGACATACATCTCACATGTTTGTGTGCTAATTGTTCCATGACATCATCAGCAGATGTGTTATGGCCGTATAGCTCATGGATGAGTCTACTATTTAAGATAGACTGTGCATCCTTAGAAAGCACACCATTCCTAATGGTTTTCGAAATGTTAGCATAGGTGAGGTGTGCAGACTGAGGCATGTTTTGAGTTAGTTCCCTGTATTGGAAATGTTGCCAGAGATTTACATTTCTTATGCTGCCAAGTGTGTTATGGCGCAGCTGTTAAGGTTTTAAAAATAGGTTCACCTTTCACTGGTGTTAATTGAAGAAGGTCTCCAAAAACAATATAATACTGTGCTTTCCTCCAAAGAGTTCTTTGTAGTTCGGTTTAAGGACCTCTTGCAATCTGAGGCGAATCAACGCCAACATTAGGATGGAGGCGATGCTCACCTCATCTATCTTTCAATTGTTTCAAATTCTGCATAGTTCCATAGCAGCTTCTGTTGAAAGTTTGCAGTACTCTAATTTGTTTTGGTGTTCTACTGGAAGGAGCAGCAGTCAGTGTAAAGTAACACCACCTATGTTGTAGGTAGCCAATTGTCACCTGCTTCGTCAAGTAACATTACTTGTTAAATAACATGCTGCCAGTTGACACTAAGATTGTGAACGGCTTGGATACTCGCATTGGGGGTTCCAAGTGCGGCAGATTGGAGAGACAGATATCGGACTCTCGTTAGCTATCTTCTACACCTTGGTTGTCTGTTGATGTAAATGACAAACCACTAACAAATTTGGCAAATTTCTTCTACTCTGTATAGGAACGTGCTGCTTAATGACCTTAAGAATGTGAATGGCTTGGATACTCGCATTGGGTGTTCCTAGTGCAGCAGAATGCACAGACAGATGGCTGCCTCTTGATGTCTATCGTTTAGACTTCGGTTGCCTGTTGATGTAAATGGCATAAGTTGCGAGTTTGGCCGATACACGTATCAAGTTGTGTTCTATCTCTTTGCTGTCCTAAAAGACCATAGGAGTCATTTGAGTATGTTGTGATTCTGTAATACATTGGTACTAATGAACTCAGTGGCCATGGGGGCCCCAGCAGACCTTGATCTGCATTCCCCCTATGCCCACCTCCAGGAAATGTTTCTGTTGTGCACTTGACATACGCCTTTTGTCAATTGCAAGTGTCCACTGTTTCCTATGCATTCAACTCTTTTGCGCTAATCCGGCATGTACGTGACACCGAGACCCAAACATTGCCTAGTTAGAGTTGAGCATTTTTAGGCTCTTGCGACCCAGGTGTTTTTTGACATCTGCCACGTTGCCGGACCGTACACCTCTCGGAATGGGGCTCGTAATTGCCCACTCCAAGATGGCGGCCGTTGGCACTTGCGCACATGCATGAAATTTCCAAGGCAACCAATATACACAAGAGTAAGGCAGCCCCACGCTTTTGCGTCAGACGGCTGGTTTTCTTCTTACACAGCGAGGTGAGTGCTCGCCCGGCTGATTTCTTTAGAATCTAGCCGTCACTGTGCATGTGATTCATTAGTTCTGTACTCATGTGTATTTTGAGAATTATAAGACGTACGTGTTGTTTAGAGTATGTTATGGCGCAGTTGGTAAGGTTTTAAAAATAGGTTCACCTTTCACTGGTGTTAATTGAAGAAGGTCTCCAAAAACAATATAATACTAAGCTTTCCTCCAAAGAGTTCTTTGTAGTTTGTTTTAAGGACCTCTTGCAATCTGAGGCGAATCAACGCCAACATTAGGATGGAGGCGATGCTCACCTCATCTATCTTTCAATTGTTTCAAATTCTGCATAGCTCCATAGCAGCTTCTGTTGGAAGTTTTCAGTACTCTAATTTGTTTTGGTGTTCTACTGGAAGGAACAGCAGTCAGTGTAAAGTAACACCACCTATGTTGTAGCTAGCTAAACCTGTGGGGGCTGGTACAAAAGCTGAAAGATTGTTGTTTGTACATTTTTGGAGGAGCTTGCTGATGGCTTTTATTAAGAATGTTTTGCCTGAACCAGCTTCACCACTTACATACAGGAGTACAGGTTTGTAATTTTGACAGCTACAAGTTTTAGTTTTGTGTTGCACACCATGTTCAATTTCTTTAGTTACTTCTAGGAAAAGGCTACTTTGTTCATCATTGAGTTGTGATTTCAGTAGAGCAACGTTTTCTTCAGATTCCTCATACTGACATATGGGGCCTCATTACACGGACGGCGGTGGACCAAGGTGCTATTAGAAAACAGCTATCACACCGATGCCGCACGAGCTGTACACATACCCGGTGTTCACACGCACCTTTTGACTCTCTCTACTCTCTCTACTGATACGAACTTCGGTTCCCAAGGGCGTTCAACCTACCAGCACCTTCAGACCATACCAAGGGTATATAAGGCGCTACATAAATACAAAATAACAGAACATAACAGAACATATTAGCACCTTGGTCCACGCCGGTAAAATACCGGCACCGCCTTGGAGGAAAGGGGAATTACCGCCCTATTCCAAGGTTGGTGGGGCAGTAATTCCCCCTTCCCCAATTGCCCTTCCCCATTCCCATTTTCGCCCCATAGGGCATAATGGGAATGGGGAAGGTGCTAATTATGGCACCGCAAAGTGCGGTACCGTAATTAGCTCCCTGGTCCCTTTGCGGGTTGGTTTTTAACGCCTGCAAAAAGCAGGTGTTAAAGTCTCCAACCCGCAAAGGGACCTTGTAGTAAGGCCGTAAGGGTTAATGGTCACCGGTACATTAACAGTGACCGTTAACCCTTACCGCCATCTGTGTAATGAGGCCCATGGTGTTTTCTACTTCAGTCATGGCTAATTCTGCCTCATTTACTAATGGTGGCTCTCCAAGTGGTTCTTGACTTCCTGTAACAGAAGGTAGACTGCCCTCAGGAGTGTCTTAATTTAGATGTGCTTGCACTTCTTCCTCTTGTTGGCGTTCATTGTCCAACATGTTTTTGTACTGCTTGAAATTGATATCTGTTATACTGCTTTCATTTGCACTGAAAGCATATTCATAGGGACATGTTGTAAAGTTCTCTATGTTGAAGGGTTTTAAATGATAGCTTCATGATATTAATAAGGCTGAGTTTGGTAAGTTTAACCAGGCTGCCATCACAACTCTGACTATGTATTTACCTTTTTTTCTATCTGGTTTAATATAATTCTTGCACGAGAAATGTTGGGCTGTGTGGTATAGACACATGGTTTCCAAAGCAGTACTCCTGTTTGGGTAGTATGTGTTCAATAAATTGTTTTTCAAAATATCCTGGCTGTTGGGATCATTTTTTCTTATTGTTTGTATGTCTTGGTACGATTTGTGCACTCTTTTTCTAGATGCAGCAGGACCAAGGCTTAGCCAGGCTATGTTTTCAGATTTCCTATATAAGGCTGTGCCTGTTAAACTATCTGCAGCTTTGTAACAACCACATTCTCTATATGAGAGCATTTTTATGCCAAAGTTGTATAATTTGTATGGCAGTGTTTTGTCAGATGATATGTCATCCCAGAGGTCTTTGAGCTCTCTTTTCCCAGCTTTGGTTAGGAAGGCTGTAACATATTGTGTAACAGCAGTGGAATTGTCTCCAATGTACTTTATATCTATGTTTGCATTCCACAAGAGGACAATGATTCCATTGTAATCATTGATGTACTTTGAAGCTTCACTTCTTCTAATGCAGTATGTGTTCTTAGGTGATTTTCCATTCACACTGTGTCTAACAGAAGACATGAAGCTGTTTAGTTGTCCTTTTGCTGAAAATGGTCTACGGTACACCAAAGCGGCATTTAGTGTAGTATTTGCCTTTTTGTTTATATCTGCATCAACAATATTTGCCACATTTATGTCTTTGGAAGTGTAAAATTGTTGTATGGCGGTCACTATGTGTGTTTTCTGAAGGGATTTCACGAGTTACATGTTTGTGAATTAACTTTAAAAGAGTGGCATCTCTGTCCTGAACAAATTTAGGAGCATCTGGTATCCACAAAGCAAGTGGATGTGTGGTGTTCATCTGGATTGATATTATTTTCTCCCAAAAAGTATTGCACAACTCCAAGGGGAGTAATTGTTTTATTACAGATGAAGTGCAGCATGGCAATAAAGCAGTGGTGAACGTACATTGATACATTACAGGGTCAAGAGAGCAGAGTTTTCCTGGTGTTTTTATGTCTATCCCTTCTTTGTTTTGCTTTGCTATGTGTAGGACGTTGTGCAAGTCGTCCCATGCATATCCTGCACAACTCAAAGTGACAAACCATGTGGGTCGGCCATGGTTCCATAGCATAAACCGTACATCTGCGTGATGTCAGAACCAGTATTCTTTTGTATCACGCATGTTTGCCAAGAGATTTGTGATACTTGACTGCAAAACTTCATCTTTGTCTTGTACCGTTTGATGTACTTGCGTAGCAGACATGTTTAAAAAATTGGAACCTGTTTTCAATATCTGTGCAACTCCGTAACATAGAGTTGCTATTTCACTTTCAAACAGGAGGTGGAATATATATTCTATGGGCCTCATTACGAGGTGGGCGGAAAGGGATACCGGGCACCGTTAAGGACATTGGTGCCAGTAATCCCTTTGCACCCTATTCCGAGGTCCCTTAGCTGGTCCCTTCCTTAATGCCTGGTTTTACCAGAGATAAAATTTGGTACCGCAATTTGCGGTACCGTTATTAGCGCCTTCCCCCTTCCCATTGAGCCCTATGGGGGCTGAAATGGGAATGGGGAATGGCTTTTTCAATGGGAACTTACCGGTCCTGCAAAGGTCAGAATAGACCGGTAAATCCCCATTGAACGAGGGCAGACTCAGTACCGGTATTGGAGGTAGTCATGGCGCTAATAGCGCCATGACTACCTCCAACCTCGTAATGAGGCCCTATGTTTTGTCTGAATCTGGGGTCTTCAGAATACATTTGTAAGGAGCGATATCCCGTACTGTCATTTGTGTGCATCTTTCATCATACCGTTCCCCTTTCCCAGTAGGAAAGAGAGTGGAAAGGCTTGTGCTTCTACACTTTTTTCCAATATACTGATTGGAGATCATTTGGCTTGCCACATTTGATATGTTCGTATTGCATCGTCTTTGCAGTGCAGTGGGTGAATTGTATACTGGTCTAAAATATTGGATGCCGTAATAGGATCTACACATTCAAATTGGCAAGTTGATGAGAAATCCTGAATTATTTTGGTGACTTCTGTTAGGAAAGATTTCGAAATTGTAGGTAATTTTCCTTCCATGTGGCAACCCCTAAACTTTTTGCTGTTGTTTTGCACCTTGTTCTTGACTTTGCCAGAGAAGTGCAGCCTTCTGCTGCACTCCTCTGTGCTTTCGCTCCTTCTTACGGGGAAACTGACATGCCCTTAAGACAGTCAGTACCGGGGAACGCTGTTTCCCGTAGTTTCTTTTATCGTGTTGCGGCTTTAGTGCAACATGACACAAGAGGGCACTGTAAGCTAAGTTACAGCTCTCTTGGGTCTCTAGCCTTCTACAGGCCCTAGATACTCTTTTAGGATGGTATTTGATCGGTGCAAGTCATTCAGGGACTCGAATGGTGGCAGCGATCGTTTTGTTTATTTTGAGCTCCTTTTGGCGTTCTGAGCACGTTTTTCGCACTGAACCCAAAATGGTGGCCTGGCTCCCAAAATGGCCAGACCACGAGGCTCCTTTGTCTTGTCCACTGACCGTCTTGCTCCCTTCACCTTCCCCAGGTCGAGCGACCCGGGGCCTTCCTTATTTGGGCATGTACTTTCCCGCGAAACGTGGTTGCTTTCGCGGGCTTCTACATGTCGTTTGTGTGCCTCCAGGGTGTGGGCTGGGATGTCTGGTCCCAATACACATCCTGGGTGCCAGAGAGTCTAGGGTAGTGTGAATGCCTGGGACCACCGTGGTCCGTGATTGGTCCACGTATGGTATGTGTGTTGATGAGCGGATCTCCCATTGGCTCCCCTCCGTTTTGGCGCGAAGGGAACCGTGGATAAGAGGGGGCTGGAAACACCACTACCATGTCGATCTCCTGAGTTCTCACAAACGAAGGAATACAGGAGCCAAGTATCCTGCAACCACGAGGCTGGACCGAGGAATCGCTGGTGACCCGCTGAAGGAATCCTCCTTTGCACTGCTGTCGTCCTGTGAAACCCTTTCCTCCTTGGATCGAACCAGAAGGCCTGTACTGGTGCTTCGACCTTTGGAATAGCAGGAACAGCTATTCCCGGCGACTTCATCATCTCCTGCCAAGTAAGCTTTCTGTAAGTGTCTCTGGGCCATCCAGTTGACTGACCAGCTTACAAGGGAGTCCTGCTCTGTAACCGCCGCCAGGTTGTGTTGTATTCCGAGTCCTTGTCACTCTCCCACGCTTCGTACACTTGGCGTTCCCAAGTCTGAAGGGAGGAGTGTACATTTGGCTCGAATACACACGGCCGCTCCGTTGTCCTGCTGCGGCAACAAACTGTGCTGGTTTCGTCGATTGGGACGTCTTTTTGCTCTACACGACTACGAGGCGTTCCCTGCTCTTCTGAACCTGCCAGCTGCTGAAACGAACGTGGAGAAGCCTGGGTCTGCTTGCTTCGGGGACCGGTGAGTAGTTTAGCTAGGATCTGGTCGCCCTCCTGCAGTATCCCATTGCTTTTCCCTGCTGTGTAAAAACAGCACCCGTTTGGCCGTACTCGCGCTCTGCTTCTGCCCGCTGTGGAGGCTGCGCTTGAGTTGCGGAACCTGTTCTCCTTCTGCTGTGCACTAACCCGAACTGCCTGACTTCCTCCGAAGAGCTTCCCCTTTTGCCCGTTGGCACCGGCGTGGCAGGTACTTTGAGCACAAGGCTCCACTCTTCGCAGGGCTCGGACTTCCATCTAGTTAGGTGCCTCTGAAGGCGAACTGAGTCTAAAGCGTTATCGCACAGCCTGTTTTCCTTCCCTTTCAGGTGGACTACCCATTTCGTGCTTATAACGCTAGCGACTGTTGTATTTGTATATATATATTGTGTTGATATGGTATGTGTTGGTTTAATATTGTGATATTGTGATTTTCTCGCTACGGTCATTGTTTTAAAGGCCTTAAAATAAATGTGTATATATTTTTGATATAACAACTGTTTGGAGTAGTTTGTAAGCGCTCTTGCTTTGTGTGCTCATTGCGGGCTTTCAGTCACCCTCACCCCTCTTGAGACCTAGTCTTGACCGCCGCGATCGCTACCTTGATTGGTCTGGCTCGTCCAGAGGTTACCCTGTTCCAAGTAATTAGGTTGGCCTTCTGAACTTCTGCGCCACCAGGACAGAGTTCAGAAATCCGTCTTAACAACTTCCCTTAGGTTTTGTTCAATATTTCTTTATTTGTAGTACTCATTGTTCTCTTCAAGACATTGAAGGGCTTCTCTAACTTTGTTTAAGTCTACTAGTTGTTGCCAACTTGTTTTGTCTTTGGTAGGTACACCATTTACTAGGATAATCAAAGAATGATCTATTCGCCATTGCACTCCTAGATTGTCTACATTTTCTTTAAGATCTAATGGCAAATTAACTACTTTACCACATATGCCTTTCAGTAATTCAGAAGGAGGCAACTTGGTTGTTTTCGGCTGAAGGTGTATTATAGCTTGAAATGGGTGTACTGATTGGATTATAATGCTCTCATGCAAATTAAGCTTTTGCAGTGGCTTTGAAAGTGGGAATATTTCCAAGTTATTAGTGATTGCCCGTGTTGACATTTGGTTATTATCAAGCTTTGTAGTGCAGTATGTGCAAAGTATTGAGGGGTTAGTAATTTGTATTTGTTTTCTGCTATAAGGTAGAGAGCTAATTGGAACTATTGGGATTCCTCACTGTCTTCTATTTTGTACAATATGTACAGTCATGTTGCTCTTTGTATACAAAGTTCTGTGACAACACACACATACGTGGTTTGGTACTTTAGCATATGAGCTTTCAAACTTTGCTATTTCATTTTTGTACATGTGTATTACAAGGTTGGCATCTGTGAGGTAGTTGCTACTCCTTTCTAAAGTTACTGCATTTTGTAAAAGCTCTTCACTTCCAAATTACTTGCTTTGGATGTAATCTATTTCTTCCAGAAGTTCTTTGGTTGCGCCATGCAAGAGAATGTGATTTAAATTCTCAATTTCTAAAGCAGGACTTTTCCAATAGTACAGTCTCCGGAGAAGATTCCATATAGTGGAATGCTTTGTCGCTAACATTTTGATGTGGTGGAAGGTGCTTCTACAAGCAAGCCCAGAAATGCAGGCTAATGAATGTCCTTGCAGTCTTGTGTATTTGCAAACTGGACAGGAGTCCGTGGTTTGCAACATTTTCATTCTCATTTTCTCTTTTGCTTTCACATACTTATTGAGAAATTGACGTAAAGATTTGAAGGATTGTTTTTGCATGTTACACATTGAGGTGCAGGGCCATTTGTACATGGGGCGGATTGGTTCTGTGGAAATGAGAGTTCTTATGGGCATTCGTTCAATGAGTGTTTCCTCTGCCAAAATGGTGTTGTCTACCATTTCATACCCTCAGCCACTACTATGTATGGAAATTGGGTTTGCCTGCTCTTGTTTGTATGCCTCTTCATTGAAATATGGCGCTGTGCTGGTTGTGTGAATCCACTCACCTGCAAAGAAGTTTGCAAAGGTATCTATGCTGATATTGAACATGTTGTGAAGTGCTTTCTGTAGTTTAGTAATTCATTTTGTTAGTGGTTTCATTCTGTTTAAAATTAATATAAACAATTTTCTTTTGAGGGGCATTGCACTGTCAATGAGAGCTTCCAGGATCAGTTTCCTGCAGTATGTTTTAAGGGTTGAGCGTGAGTTCTCTCCTGTTTTTATAAGGTTCTGAAGGACTCTATGGTGTAACATTTTTAGTGAAATTAATTTTTTGGAAGGCTTACCTGTCGCTACATTAACATTGGTAGGTGCAGTGCTAGCGCTACTGGCAGTTGTATTCTTAATGCATTTGTTTTTATTTTTACATTTTGGAAGAGAAGGCATACTTTTTTATGCTATCTTGTTCAGTTTTACTCAGGGGCTGTATTAGCTATTTTGTTTTCACATTTTTTACAAACTCTGCTCGGGAAAGATACCTATTTTGCATGATTTTAGTTTGATCTGCTCTATTTTTGTGTTGTTTTCTACAGAGTTGCTTTTTGGTAGGCATTCACTTTTGTCTGTTGGAGAAAAAAGGAAAGTGCGCGTTTCAAAGTTGCGCAATGCATTTGAGTGTACTGTGCATGAGAAAGTCAGGTGTTGGAAAATGTTACTCAGTATGTGTGTGCAATTGGACAGCACTGCATAGAAATGGGGACTTGAGAGCATCAGATTCATTGGTATGGGGACTAGTGGTGCATTGATAAGTAGCCCCCATCGGGCTGCACTTTATCAAATGTGTGTGTTATTGTTGCAGTACTTGCATTGGAAATGGAGTAGTGCATGTCCTAGTAGGGTGAAAAAAGGCAGAAGTACATGTACATGCCATGCTTTGGTAACATACATGCAGTTTTTGTTTTCTGTGTGCATTCTGGGCATTTTACAGCAGGAGTGTTAGTGGGAGAAGTGGTTGTAAAGGTGACAGAAGGAAAGAAGAAAATAACAGTTTGCACTGGGTGATATTGGCAAGCATACATGTCGTAGTGATGTATTGAAGTTTCACATAGCATCTGGCACTTGAACTTGCTGTGCAAATGTTCCCAATGTGGATTTTCCTTTTTTTCAAAGAAATCATAGAGTGCTGCTAAAATTGAAATGTGTGGTTTGCATCTGTTATGCAAGTGGGCATTAAAAGAAATCTTTGAAAGAACACAGCAGTGTAAGTAAGTTCCACTTGATGTCAGGAGATGGGACCAATTAGACTATGATTATTGAGTAGGTTATGCAGGGTAAGTGGCAGGCACCCTGTTCACATGCATTTGTAAAATATGCATACCTGTAGTTTTTGTAGATGGATGCAGATGTGGATGAATCTGGAAGCAGAAATCTTGCTGAGTTTTAAAGTACGTTTTGATGGAGGTGCTTTGGAATTACAGGAGACCTGTACTCTGGGTATTCAACAGTACATCTAAAATGTTGAACTGTGAGAACAGAGTTAGTTTTAGAGTTCTTAGATGTGACTGGTGGATGGTTGTGTGACTGCTTAACAGTAGCCAATGAGGGAGTGCTGCAAAGAGTGAAGAGGAAAGGGAAGAAGGGCTGCTCCTTTGCTACAGGGTCCGTGGACAGCGCAGTAGTCTGCGGACAGGGCGTGCCACATCCTGGACTTCTCAGCATGCCTGGCATGGAAATGGGACTGTGGGTATTAGCCAATCAGGTGTTCAGGTTGTGCTTTACAGGAAGAGAGGCTAATACTTTTGTTTCATTGCTCTGTTAGTTGTGTGGTAAAGATGGCTGGTGTTGGAGAGATGCATAGAGTTACTGTATGGCTGGTGGGATATTCCTTTGTGTATGATCTGGAGAGGTATACAGAGGGAAGAGGCATTTCTGCCAATATTGGGTGGAGGTATTGTGGTACAGTGTGCCTGGCCGCAATTTGCAAGGAGTGCTTGCACTTTCAAGAGACATGGCCTGTTTCAGCCCTCCTGATGTTGTGGTGGTGCACTGTGCAGAGGAGCATTTGGGTAACATCAGTGCTCCAAGATTGCTGAGTGCACTGAATGAGTTGGTGAAGGCACCGATGCTGCTTTTTCCTAATGCAAAGGTGGTTTTCTCACAAATATCACCTAGAGCACTATGGAACAACCCCACTGTCCTTTGTCCCCAGCAAAATGCAGGAAGGTGCCTCGTTAACAGAGGCATGTGTTCATTTTGCGAAATGCTGCAATGTTCTTTTTCCATAATCAGAACATTGATTCCCTTTGTGTGCACTATTTCACTGCAGATGACATTTCTTTGTCCACCCTTGGAAATGACATTTTCTTTTGCAAGCTATGTAATGCTTTGCAGAGGTTGATGTAAGACAGTAAGGAGAAAAAGAAGAGAAAAAAACCCAGAAAATACACAACAAAAGATGTTTGTTTACAAGCACCTTTAGAAAAAGAAAAAAAGCTCTTTTCAGAGCCACCACTACAGAGGAAATCTCCTACCCTGGGTTACATTTCTCTCCCAACCCCCTTGAATTGGCCAATTCATCCGCCAACATCGGGTTAGTCTGCAGATCACACGTGCACCATCTGGGTCATTTGAGGATGGCAGGCATTAAAATGGCACTTTGGAGGCCTGGGGATGGGCCAATAGGTTTTCCTGGGTGTTGTCTGCAAGGAGAGAATGTGGCAGAGGATCTGTTTGGTGAGAGCAGTGCATATGGCTATTGCTATGGTTGTGTGTTTTCAGGAGGCAGAGTGTCTGGATTTTGGGGGACTCGTGGATACGTTGGTTGCAAGTGTATGCAGAGCACTGTGGAGTGGCCGCAGATCTTGGATTTCTTCATGTGGATGTGCACTGGTATGGAATGAGCTGCAGGAAGTGAGCAGACTTGGTTCCCCTTTGTGCCACTTTGGTGACGTGCCATCATCCAGCTATTGTTATTGTTCATTGTGGAGGGAACAGTTTAGGTCATGTAACCGGAATCTCACTGCAGTTTTGATGAAGGAGGCACTTGGGAAAGTCATGAACACGTTTCCAAACTCCCAAGTAATTTTTTCTTGCATTGCCCAGAGACAGATGTGGCAGTATTGTTCTTCATTGGTCCGAAAATGGAGAAAGCGAGGTGCAATTTCAACAAGGCTGTTTGCATATTTTTGAGAGATGTTGGCATGTCGTCCTTCCACAATGAAAACATTAAATTTCGTAGTACCAATATTTTTCGTAGAGATGGAGTTCATCTTACTTATGCTGTCAATCAGCCTTTTTTGCGAAATATCCAACCTGCTTTCCAGCCCTTTCTGCACATCTAGCAAGCACTTCATAGTAGGTGTTGCCTACTTTATGTCAAAATGTTGAAAATAAACGTCCATAAACAAAAAAACACAGAAAACGCTCTTTTCAAAGCCACCACTTTCTCCCGCAAAAGATTGCAATGTTTTAGATGCTGCCACCACCTACATTTTTTAAATGTCCGCAGACTACCACACTGTCTGCTGACTTTGCAGGATACGCAGGGGCCTACACCATCTTTTTGGTACTTCTATTTTTAAACTGTGGAAGGTGGATCTGAAAAGTGCCGTTTTTGTTTGTTGTTGTTTTATAATTATTTTTGTGTGTTTTTACACGGCACACAAGGAAGTGACGAAGGGGCGAAGGGGCAGGTGGAGAGAGGAAGATGTTGGGTGGGCCTCATGAAGGTAGGGTAGGGGGCTGTTTCCCTTGTGCTCCCGGACTGTAGCCACAAAAGCACTCTGGAATTACTTACCCGGCAGAATACCTTGTCGCAGTACAGACACAGTACAGTGGCCTTCAATGGGTAAGTGTCTTTGTGATGTCATCTTTGATGTCATAGGTGTTGTTCTCAGCTGTGCACGGTGGTGGCACAAGTTATGGTTGCTTAGCTTACCATAACTGGTACATTTCTTGGGTTTTTCAATTTTACTTGTAACCATAATATCCCTTTAGCACACCTTTTGCACTGGTTTTGATAGGTTTGTATTAATGCAAACTAACCATAAAGTCCCTTTTAAAAAAGCTTTTTCATGGAATTTCATAGTTTTTTATTAGTACAACTTAACCATAACGTCCCTTTAACATTGTTTTTTCAGTGAATATATATATCGAAGATCTAGGCCCAGAAATGTTAAGAGAATGGAGTGACTCTACAAATACATGATCAGGAAAGTTTTTCAATATCCTCATTAAATATGCTCGAATAGACAGACAAAAAACATTAGCAAAAATTGAAGAAATTAGCAATCAACTCTCCCTAATACCATCAAGCAAATATGGGAATAAGTTAAGAGCAAGCATTGAAGACAGTTTGAAATTATACGAGGAAGATATCTAACTGCGCAAACAAATCAAATTCCTTTGCAACAAAGAAAGATTATGAAAAAGGGAGAGTTTATACTTTTGCTCATCGGTTCGACCATTTGAGGAAAAACATGATGAGTCAAAATATGCAGAGTAAGGAAACAACCCCCATCTCCAGTGAAGTAGCAACAACATCAGATTCTGATACAACCAATGGTGGAAATAAGAACCCCCTAAAGAAAACTAATTATTTAGATGAGATGAGGATGCTGGGGCTAGACGGCCACAAGAATCCCAAAAAACATGCAGGCAGAGGATGGTGCGAATCCCAGAGACAAGGAGGAAAAAGAAAACAAGGAGGGGACAAAGGAACAAGCAGCTCAGTGTCAGACAGAAGAACAAGAACACGCTCTGGGAAGAAAATAGTGAAGAAAGCCATGCCAGTGTCGCTAATAGTATGATCAATCTTTCAGACTGTTTACTAAATGACGAACAAACTAAAGTTCTCCAGTACAGATTTAATTTCTGTCCTACGGCTGCCTATGATTATGCCAAAACCAGAGTTGACTTCTACAAATATATGCACAAAATTAGACTGAAAAAATTATTTATTGTTAATCCACCGAATGGAAAAACAAAATCTTTTTCTGAAGGCAAAACAGCAGTAACTATTGAAGATGTGGATGTCTTATTAGATATGGCCCAATAGGAATCCATCGAACAATCTGAGGAACCCACTACTTAAATTACCATAGAAACGCTAAATATAGATACTGATTGCCCCATAGCAAGCAAACTGAAGGTCATGTCTAGGTTTAACCCCACATTTCAACCAGGTGGACACATATAGGCTTGTCAAGACTGGTTATCCATGACCTCAAGAAAGCAAGATCCCAGAAGAATAAAAAAAAGTCTAATTTCTCATTTAAAGAAAGACAAACTTTGAAAGATAACTTTGAAAGATTTGCAAGAACTGAACAATATCATCATAAAAGCCTCAGACAAGGGTACTAACATAGTCATCCAAAACAGAGAAGACTATGTCAGGGAGGCACACTGGCAGCTTTTGGACATTAGTTGCTATGATAAATTGGAAAGCAACCTGACAGAGTCAATCAAGAACAAAGTGGAGTGTTTGTTGAAGAAATGCCTTGATTTAGGCATCCTCAATGAAGATGACTGCAATTTCCTTTTCAACAAATTTCCAACTATACCCACCATCTATCTCCTCCCTGAAGTCCATAAAACCCCAACCCGTCCCCCTGGTGGACCCATTGTCACTTTGAATGGAGCTTGCTTGGAGAACATGTCTAAATATGTACATCAAAACTTACTGCCTCTAGTATCTACTCTACACTCATATTTGTGGGACACCAAGGATTTCTTGAGTAAGATCGAAGGAGTAGCATGGGAAAAGACCTTCATGTTTGCTACACTGGATGTAGTTTAACTATACACCTCCACCCAACACAGCAATGGGAAGAAAGCTTGTTAATACTTTCTGGACAGCAGATCACTAAATTACCTTGCTCATGGGCAGATGATCATGGAGATGGTAGACATGTGTTTAACAATGGTTTTTAGTTCGATAACGACTACTACAATCAATTACGAGAAACTGCCATGGACACGCGTTTTGCTCCTGAGGGGAAATGTTTGTAGTGTGTACAGAAGGCAATAGTCAGAATACTATATTTGTGTACATTGTACTCACACTACTTTCCTTAGGGTCCAGTCACATTATGTGATAGTTATACATAACAAAGTAGTAGCTTTGAAGCAGAGCAATCATTTCTGTGCATGAAGATAATCAGTGAGATTATGAAGATTGTCTGGTAATACTGCTGTTTTTTGATTATTTCATTTTCCCTGTACATGCTCATATTTGTATGTATTGTTGTCTGTTTGTGTTTTGTTTGCAATAATGCAATTACGTAGTAAGTGGGTTGTATTAGCTACTTATTAAATGTTTCGCAGTAGGCAAAACTAATAAGGAAGCATTTATCATTTTACTATTCAACATGGCAAGATTATTAATATTGCACCCCCATCATGTATGCTGCAAACAATGCCTATGTTTCTACATGAGTAGCTTAGTATACTGGAAAGAACTTCATAATAGAATGCTATTTGTATCAATGCATTGCTTAAGGCACTATGTACCTCATGATATTTATTCCAATGATCCTTGACACATTTTTATCAACATTACAATAAAAATCTCTTGTACAGACTGATCATGAAAAGTAAATGCACATGTGATGTCATCAGTGATGTCATCTTTGATGTCCTGGGTGTTAGTCTTTACAGTGCACAGTAGTGGCGCGAGTTATGGTTGCTTAGCTTACCATAACTGGCAAATTTTCAGGGGTTTTTCGGTTTTACTTGGAACCATAACGTCCCTGTAAGTTTTTTTCACTGAATTTCATAGGTTTTTAGTAGCGCAACTTAACCATGACGCCCCTTTAACAAAGTTTTTGGACTGTATTTCATAGGTTTTTAGTAGTGCAACTTAACCATAACGTCCCTTTAAAAAGGTTTTTCACTGAATATACATATATAGATAATGTAAATTTGATAAATGTTTACTAGGATGCCCTTAGTTTATATACATGTAACATAGAACATACTGAACCCCCTACCTGTGCTAGTGGGTCTGATATCCGTGGACCATGCGGCTGTTCACGGACAGACTCGGACAACATCAACACTATCCAAAAACTCAAGGGGTATCTTACATTGCTATATCATCCAAAAAAAAAATATATGTTAAAAAATAATAATAATAAGATAATAATAAATAAGAAGTGGAAACTGTATATGTAAGACACAGAAATGTCTAGTACTTTGGAATGCCTGGAAGAACATTTTCCTCATTATGAAACGAGTGAAAACAGTGATACTAATGGTAGACACTACACTTCTCTATATAAACCAATTATTACCCATTACTTTATTTTTTTTTAAACACACCATACAGACATTAAAAATAATAAAGAAACAGAGACCTTAGAAAATCATCTGCAGCAAATGCAGCAAAACAGTGATCTATTAAAAGAATAGTGCGCTCAAAACTATTATTGTCCCAAGTGTTCAGGCATGTGCTTCTAAACATACGTTGATCGATCGTACAAACATTTCCTATGCACCTTACTGTAGTTTTCCTCTTTTTACACATGCAAAATCAGGCACCAGGGCGTGGCCATCTTGCGATAATCTTATCCGTTGCAGCATCGCCCAAGGTGGACTGCCCTGGCGGCACTAATTCATATGCCCCGCCCCTGAGGCTGATATCATCAAACCTAGTGATATTCTCCTCCTATCTACAGGATGTTACTGGACAGCGTAGCCAAACGCACCCAGTCATCACCTACGTGATAAAGTTACTTGACGCAGAACCCGGAATATCAACACACATCATCTCACAACACAGCGTGTCCCAATTTTGAATATAAAACCATACTTTTAGAGGAAATAGCAAAACTGTACAATTTGTAAAGTACTTTTATTTCACAATAAATGCTCCAAGAACATCCGGCGATTGCCATATTCAAGCAAATAGGTAATTTTTTCTTCATTCTCGATCCACAAATGTTTATCGTGAGTCACGCGGTGTTGCTTTTGGGTATAAGAAGCGCATTGAATGCACTGTGAGTTGCAGGGCTTTGGCATCAGCGTGGTGCTAGGCCACCGTAAACAATGTCAGGTTGCTCCTTATTGCTAGTACTGCGTAAAGGCATATCGGCCCGTGGCGATCGTCCCCAAAAAGAGTCACTGTGATACACCCATTCACGTGTATCTGCAGCTGACGGTTAAAAAAGGCATCAGTTGGTATCTGGAATCGATGACAATCGCAGAAAGGCAGGATGTAGCTGTTTAAAAAAGATAACAGAAATGTGTCTCAGTAGCCGATCTTTATTACAGTTTATAATTTAATCATTAATTTGGCCCTGTGTTACAACTATTAATAAACACGGACGTGAAACAATGGGAACACAGAGGAAACAACTTGAAAAGTACTCTTCAATTTGCTTCAGAAGTTAGTGCTATGGAGTATGGTCAGCTGGAAATGTGATGCGGAGGCTGACGCTAAAATCAGAGAGCAAGCTAAGGCCAAGAAGAACACATAGAGAGAATATTAATTAAATATTAGCATTGAATTACGCGTTTGTGGAACCTGGGGGAACCCACAAGTGGTCTACACGCATCTTGATGCTGGACTGCCCATGTGCCCAGGACAAAGCCAAGAACACACACAAGTTGTAATTGCGTATCGTTGCAATATGCCACAAGCAATAACCAAGTACAATGATTAGTTGACTAGTTTGTCTATAAAATCGTCAAAAGTAAAGCTTACATAATATTCGGCATTTCCATTCTATCGGCTTAACGCAGACACTCAGTTCTGGTCAACGAATTTTCATAAAATCAAATTACATGTTCCTTTGTCCAGTTTTGGAATGATGAACCTTATGATATTTGAAAGTGTTACAGCCCTCCCTTCATGCATTCTTTTTGGAATCCTCCCTTTGTTTCAAGGTCGAAAAACAATTGAATCTTATACTGTGTACGATGCGTGGGTTTGCTTAGCTCGGAAACAAAAATTCAACGCGGCTCACCTTCACTCAGAATGGGAGCCAACAGCCCTTCAGACCATAGCGGCATTACAAATATTTTTGAAAAATATATGAATTGGTTGCTACCCGTCACTAATGCAGGCAATATTTTTACTGATTAATTTTGTTCCTCTGGAGAACTTTGCACTCTCGCAGTGACTCCCACAGCCAGGCCACATCCCCTGTCAGCTCAGCCCATCTCCTCTTCACACAGCAAATCACATAAACTTTTTTCAAAGGAGCAAGTCTCGAGCCCTGACAAAATGTGCTCGTATGAGAATGTCTGAGCAAACCCTGCTGCAACCCCCTCTGGCCAGGCCGCGGTCCCCTGACCCCAATGACCGCAGTTATATATTAGAATCCTATAATTTGCACACATGTGTTTGTACTATCCCACTTTCGGTCACTAGCGAGATGAAGGGTGTGGGGGTCTTGCCAGCTTACAAATACAGACATAATTGTTGACGGTGTGAAAGTTGCAGGAGACATCAGGAAGCACTTTTCTCAATTGGTCTATGATCATAAATACAACATACACTTAAATGATATAATTCCATCATGTTACAAATACTGTATACTCCCACTTCATTACCTATAATTACATATTACTATAGTGTGTGTGGCCAGTAGCCAGATTCTGAATCTGTCCACTGGCCACAACCATCACAATAGAACTAAACCATATAGCAAATATGTAAAACACACCATCGAATAACACAACTCACCCAGAACCCTCTGCCATCCATATGATGTCCACGGACAGTAAGAATTGACTGTGGACTTGGCAGCATCTGCAACCCGTTGTTTCCCCTATGAAAACTGCTCCATACCATCCTTATCCACTCCCCTACCCTTTCTACGCCCTCTTTCAGCCTTCAAATAACGCTAAATGTGTTTTTCAAGCTGTTTAATCACAGCATTGTCTGCGGACTACCGTGGTGTCTGCAGAATAGGCGGCACCAGCACACACTTTTTTCACCTGGAAAAACAGCTCAATTTCATCTTTATTCCATCCCCCACCCTTTGCAGACCCTCTTTCGACCACCAAATAACCCCAAATGCGTTTTCCAGACTTTTTCCCCAGCACGCTATCCACAGACACTGGTGGCTGCTGTCCCCAGATCCAACATGGTGACCATTTAAAAAAATATAACGCACCTCAGGTTTTAACCAACCAATCAGTGGGCGTGTACAATGTCTTTGGACATCACGGCAGTCCCTGATTGGTTCAAGAGGGTGTCCACGGATGGAATAGGGAAGTGAGTCCATGGCCCAGACCCAGATATCACACATTTTTTGTACCTACTTTTTGACCATTTAAAAAAAAAAAAAAAACTACTGGACGGGTATACAAGAAATTTCCAAACAAATGCACACTTTCAGGACCTAGACACCACTCCTGCTGCAGATTTGGTGAAAATCCGTCTAGCAGTTTGGGCTGTATGCATGAGCAAAATTTGTTTTCCATTGGTTCTATGATGATTTCTACAAATTTTGGGACCCCCTTATAACTTTGCCCCCATGGACGACACCACACCAAACTTCGAAGAATCATTCTGAGGGGGCCACATACTTTTTTCTGCAAACTTTGGTGAAGATTCGTCCGGGGGGTTATAAGCCACTCAAACAGGGTTCTATGAGTTGAGCAACTTAATCATAACTATATGGCCGCTATATGTAATTTTGAAAGTGGTTAAGGCCCCCCCTTCTTCCCTGAACTACAAACCCAGACTGCAAAGTTTCTTAAAGATTTAATTAAAAAAGAATAGTTATTAAAAAGATTTTTTTTTTCAAAAGTGCAGCTTTTTTCACATTCATTTTCCAATAGACAAACAAGATACATGTTTGCCAAAGCGCCGGGCCCAAACTGCTGGATATATTTCGTCGAGGTCAGTAACAACTTGGGCACGAAGCATTGACTCGCGATACATGCCTGGTTTGGGGTTATTCCATGCAGTAGTTATTTAAATATTTGTTTGAGAAAGGGGTGCACACTTCTCCAAAATACATAGCTATATCTGAGGGATTTACCCAAACAGAGGTTTTTAGAAATGAAATGACCGCCATCTTGTTTTTCTCTCGATGTGAAAGAGAACTGCGGTTATAACCAGAAAATAAAAGTAATTAAAAAGGTATTTGCAGATTAAAATAATTGCAAATGAGTTTAGTCGAGAGGTGGAGAGGTTAGTGGAGGACACCAAGTGACATTTGAGAATTATAGGAGGTCCACAGACTGAGTTTGCAACACAACACCTTCTGTTGTCATGGCTATAGTCTTGAATAGATGACATCTCAAAGCAGGCTGCATCAGAAAAAGAGCATGTTTTGTGGGGAGGGGGGAGGAGGACATCTGGAGAGTGGGGAATGTGGCACAGATGAGGGGGCAGGTACGCATTTTGTTTTTATCAGCCATTTTCCTGATATACACATCTATATTCAAGGCTATGGAGGACTACAGATACCTGCAAGTAAGTGTAGTTCTGTGCTCGCCGCTATACATTTTGGGGTGTCTGAGTTTTATTTCTTTTAAAAAGTAATTTTTATAGGTATAGTGACATTGGGGGTGGAAAATCACTGGCCACGGTCTAAGGCCATGGTCAGTGAAATGCTAGGTATCGGAGTCGGAGGCAGAGTCTTGAGGTTGTTACCTGTTATCTGCATCCTTCCCTGAGTTTCAGTGTTCTACCAGTCCTCTGTCTATCTTCATTGCAAAAAACATACAAAGACCTCCTCCCGCTGCAGAGCGGCCGCAGAGTCGTAGGCAGAGTCTTGAGGTCGTTACCTGTTACCTGCAGCCTTCCCTGAGTTTCTGCGTTCTACCAATCCTCTGTCTATCTTCATTGCAAGAAACATACAAAGACCTCCTCCCACCGCGGAGCAGCCGCGTAGTCGGCGGCAGAGGCTTGAGGTCTTTGGGTCCTTGGGGACATGGGGCACTGAGACCAAGACTAAGGGTCTCATTACGAGGCAGGTGCTCCTGTAATGAAGGGTGCCGGTACGGGACCAGCACCATTCATTATGGGATGCCTGATTACGAGGTCCCCTAGCGGGACCCGGAACAGATGTCTGGTAAAACCAGACATCCTTTCCGGGTCCCGCGAGGAGACCAAGGAGCTAATAATAGGCCCGTTATTAACGGGCCCGTTATTAGCTCCCTCCCCATTCCCATTGTTTTCTATGGGGGCTCAAATGGGAGTGGGGAATGGTTTTGTGCATGAGGAATTACCGGGTCCTCCAAGGTCGGAATGATCCGGTAATTCCTCATTCACAGAACCCGGTACTGGAACCCGGTATGGAGGCCCTAAGACTCTTGGACATCAGAAAGACCTATGAGCAGTGAAAGAAATGATGGTAAGAACTTACATGGACATCTAAGTTGAATACATGCAGAAAGGAAACATCAGCCTGATACGGCAGAGGGCATGTAAGGGCGTCTAAGGGCGTGTAAGCTTAACACCTCTGCATGCGCGATTGGAAACTGCCCTGTGTTTGTTTTTTTTTCTCTTCTTAATAGACATCTGAAAATTGCAATTAGTGATTTACATTTCAAAGAAGAGTAATACAGGTGAAACAAACTATTACTGTTTTATTTACACACAGTTGATCTCAACAGGGACTGTGGGCTTGTAGCCGTTGACCCGTTCGATTGAAATGGGGACTGTGGGCTCATAGCCTTTGACCAGTTTGAACGAGTGTTTACTTACACGCATCTGTTGTTGATTAAAGAATGGCAGGGATTTGATGGTGAAAAGTACATCTGTATCTAAAGGAAGGAACACATGGAACTTAGATACCAAACACACTAAGTTAGAAAAATCGATGTACGCCCTAGACAATAGAATGAAAAGTTACAATTTACGGAGTACAATGGAGGGAGCAGATACTCGAGTTCCAGAACTGGACGATATTGCTGCTAGAGAACACAATTCACCACTGATTAACAGAACTATATTTAAATCACCATTGCTTGACAAAAAATCTAGCTTTTTTAGGGCACAAAGTATATTTCCAGATGACGAACAGCTGCCCTCAGGGTCCGGACTAGTGCATCGGCTTACCTCCACAGAAATTAATATTGAAGCATCCACGCCAAAAAATGTCTCACCCAAACAGGAAATACCACCAAATAGAGACTACACATTAATAGCGACTACAATAACAAATATAATTTTGAAGTATTTTCTGTGTAATCAAAATTCTGAATGACTAAAAGGAAATGAAAGGATGTTACAAGAAACACTAATGACAGAAGGAAGAAAACCATCGAACATATATGCATTGCATAGTGTGATGGAAGACAAGCAAAGAATAGATTTATCAGAACGGGCTATGATGCACTCTGATATCCTACCAAACATAGAGTCATCGCTTGAACTAAATGCCATATCAGCCCCATCGGAAGAATCAATACTGAACAGAAACTCAAGATACAAATCACAAAGATCTGCAATAAGAAAGTGAAATTGTGGAAAGAAAGTCAAATAACAATCCTGAAAACGAGTAAAAGTATTTGAGGAAATTCAATCTGAGGGTCGACAACATTCGGGGTATCTACTAGAAATCACTAAGGATCTAGAGATCAATGGTACAGCACTAGTGGCATTGAAAACTGCTGTTAATGACTTAGCAAAAGTAAATCTAGTGGAAACTCAACAACAAATTAAAATGCAATTATCAAAGTTTGAAATCCTGATACAGAGGAGTGAGGAATCCAAGACAGACATGGCTAACTTAATCCAAAAAGTAATTGAGATTGACAATCACCTACGATCAGAACAGATGAAGAAAATCTGTAATTGGAAGATACTCCTCTATCAGAGCGAATGATAGATGAATTTATTCGTCTAGTTCAGATGGTAGAAAGTGAAGAGGCGCAAATACCAAAATCGAATGAGGAGATGGACTTGGACCCAGTTCCTAAGAATGATGAGAAATCCAAATTAACAAAAAAACCTAGGATCTCAAAAGGTACTAAGAAGAAAAGACAAGACATATCTAAAAAGCAAGGGTCAGAGCTGGCACCTAAATTCATCGAAATTGCTGATGATCATAATAAAGATATTGCAAATTCTAAGAAAAGAAAAAACAAATCAGGAAATACTACTCGTTTTACTCAGAATCTGAAGAAAAAGCAGGTTGAGAAACTTGTAAAAAAGAAGATGAAAACTAAAAACATTGAAGGAAAAACAGTAGAAAAAATTAATGATGATAACATTGAGCATGAGAGAGAAGTTATAAAATTTACTGTGGGGAGCCAGACAGAATCGATAAAAACTCCCTTAAAAATAGCTCCAATATTCTTAAAACCAACTAAACCGATAATCAAGATTGCTCCTATTTTTTTAATAGGTAAGCAAACAAATTTGGCGAGCAAGAAATTAACATCTAATGGGAACAATGATGGAATGTCTGTAACTATCAAAAAAGATGATGTTATATCAATGACCAATGCAAATCAGAAACATATTGAATCAAACATAGTAAGTGGAACTTTGGAAGATATACGAGATGAAATATGTAAATCGATAGCATGTTATTTCCAGTGTAATCAGAAATTGGGAGATAAAATGAATATTCATGTAACAATCGATAATGACATTCTTCATGTTAAAAAAAAAATGGAAATAACGAACTATGGATAACAGATAAACAAATAGCACTAGAAGAGTAAACTCACACAATTCCAATGATTAAGGAAATGAGTGAAGGGCTGGAAAAGATGCTAGCTAGTCATAATTTAACGAATAAAGGACCAACAGCGGAAAAGATGATTATGCCCGTAAAGTCTCCAGTAACACAAATACAGACATATCCAGGAAGACATTGAAATCACGAGAGTGACCACATGACTATCCTAGAGTTAAAAAAATACCAGGATATGGACAGGGGTAAAAAAAGATCATAATAACAGTCATGAAAGATAAACAGTTGCTGTGCAGGAAGAAACATGTGACTCACTTCTAATAAAGGATAGAGTAAACTCTCAGACACTCCTAGCTAGTAAACAAATGAGGGAAGAAGTTTGAAAATGCATGGCGATATACCATAATTCAAGAGCAGATGCAAAAAGCAAACACGATCCAAATGTGAAATGAAAATCGTAAAAATGACTATGAACATACAAGCAACACATACAATCCACTATTGAATGGTCCAGGGCAACAGAGCCGGAAGTTACTAACTCCAACTGGCAGATCGTTTACACCTCTGAATGAAAGAGTAAGTGGCAAACAGCAAGATAGGATGACATTTTCAAAACAGGGACAAGAGCTGCAATCAACACGATCTAGTAAATTAACACAAAATGGCAATAGCCATTAGATGATAATGAGTTGTAGAAGCAGTCCATTCCCACAATATGATTTAAACAGAGCTAGCATTCTGAATATTTTCAATGAAATACCTAATTTAAGGAGAATTGCATCAAATGATATCGAGAGAGTTGATTTTCTTCATGATAAGGACTTAACAGCAGCTCGTCTTCTTATTAAATCAAGGGTGGTTATGGATGTCCTACTAAAAGAAGTAGTAACCTTAAATGAATTGGGCTTCATGTTATATCAAGAAACCCAGAACAAGCAAGGCAATCATCTAAATCGTACAAATTGGAATCATTTTCTAGGGGACACGCACAAACTTTATGGAAAGAAATACAATCAAACAATAAGATTTGTAAAAAATGTCCAGACTAACTAGGCAACTAATGCATAACAATCCCGAGAAAATGAGAAGTGTCATCTGGTATCATGGTATTCGAGGGGTAATCGGCACCTATTAAATTCCATTACAAAAACATTAGATTACCATGAAATTGTAGTTGTCCAGGAATCATGGTTGTCGAATATGCCCATCTGGAATGATCACGATATAAGCATGATACCAGCCGATACCTCTACTTGTGGGAGACCCACGTCGGGGCTCCTAGTGGCAGTTAAAAAATCTAGAGGCATCAAATTAGAAGCTTAGCTCTCCCCTAGCAGCCACTTACAATTGGTTAGGATTAGCAAGCATCATATGGTGATTGCCTTGCTAAATATATATTGGGGGCATGCTAGTCTATCTCCAGAAGAGTTTTTTGACCAAATCAACATTTCCTTAGAAGCTATTGTATTGGACACGAAAGGAACACACGCGTTAGTGATGGGTGAATTGAATCTTCATCTTTTAAAGAGTGAAAACGGTCTTGAACAAATTGTGAAAAACAGATGGAGTGATGTGATGAAAGAAAGGTCCCTGATAATGTTTAAAGGAATTCTGCCAGGGGATACTCTGGCAAACTCGACCTGGCAAAGAGGAATCAAGAAGCCACAATAGATTATATCTACTGTGACAATATGTTTATGTCCAAATGTGACAGACTGGATATAAATCATAGTGTTCAAAGTGATCATAAGCAGCTTTGTCTGACATGGTCAATGCCCTGTTTTTCGTATAGATGGGATTAAAAATCCAGGTAGGATTCTGATAAATAATGGAAGAAAAAGAATAAGGTGGTCACCAGAGAAACCTGTAATGTTATATTCTGAGTTGGAAAGAAAAATGCATGAATGTTGGGATGACAATAACATCTATATAACAGCAATGCAACTATTTAGAGAATCTAACTTGGCTGATGATAAAGTTGTAGTTACGCACACTCATGCCTTTGACATGCAAATCAAGATGAGAAAGAATCGCCTAAGAAGGGAAATTAGAAATCTACTAAAATCACCAACAACAAATCAATTGGAGATAGAGCATTTAAAATGTGATTTGGTTAAGAGCAAGTAAATACTTAATAATTCAGAAAGACAGAGAACAAATGTTGAGTCCAATTACATCTAAATCCTTATCAGGTATATGGCAATTATTGAACTCAGCTATAAATAAAAGCCAAGGTGCAGTGCAAATTAATGCAGTTCCAGAATTAAGTTGTATTCAGTACTATGAGAACATGTATAAGTCCCTTTTTCCATCCTGTTTAACCAATTTCAAGCACTTAATGATGGAACATCACTTTGAAATTGCGCAAGTAGATCTAGTGCATGCCATCTGTAATCTAAGTGCGTCCTGAACTCTGGGGCCTGATGGCTTATCTAATCAGACTCTGAAAATAAAGCTATGGGCTGACATCCTGTTCTTGATTTTTAAGAGAATCCTTCAGGTAGGGATTATTCCTCTATTGTGGAGGACGTGTATAATTATACCTATATTTAAGAAAAGTGATAGATCAAATCCAGCCACATATAGACGTATTGCTCTTCTGGATACACCAGGAAAAATATTCTCGGGTTTTTTGTTGAGAGAGTTCAACTCATGGCTAGATGGGAGAAAAATTTGAGATCCCTTTCAGATGGGATTTGTACGAGAAGTCGGGACAAATATACATGTACTAGTCATTAACATCTTAAAAGCCAATGCAGCATTTGAGAAATAACCAATATATATGTCTTTTATAGACTTTTGAATGACTTTCGACTCACTATCAAGGGAACTCTTAATAAAGAAATTAATTGATGCCCGGTGTCCTGATTTTCTCATAAATTATATATATCAATTACATAATGGTACTTCAGTACAAATTTGTTTGAATACAGCTGGGTTATTAACCATGCCTATTAATACAGCAAAAGGATTAAAACAAGGGTGCACCTTTGCATCCTCGTTATTTAATTTCTACATCTCTGATATCCGCCAGAATTTAAAGGAGATTATCTCAGATTCTACAAAATTGGGTAAAACACAGATGAAATGGTTATTATAAACGGACGACTTAGTTTAATTTTCAAAACCTCTGCAAGGACTACAGTTACTATTAAATGCCTTGAGTATCTATGCATAGGGAAACTGTTTGACCATAAATACCTCAAAGTTCAGTACAGTTTGGACGGGTTGGAAAATATTGTAAGCATAGATCCTGACACCTGCAGAAACAAATGCTCCCAGTAGTTGATGAATACAATTATTTGGGCTTGAACATCAACAACAACCAAAAAGACTCACCGTATGAACAAAAATTGAGAGGGAAATTATCAACTGCTATATCTCAATCTAAGATCATAAATGTGAGATATGGGAAATTCTTGATAATCCCAATTATGACTTACTACAAACAAACAAAAATAATACCAGTGATACTACATGGTGCTGAGACCAAATCAGATAAATCTGACCTTTTTTGGCAAAAAATAGAGGCCAAATATTGGAAATCAGTTCTGCAGCTGCCAAATTCACAACCTATGCCAATACTACACCATGAATTCGGTCTTCTGTCCATATCTGCCATATATAAGTGGATGAAATGTGCATGATACAGAAAATGTCTAGCTGTGAGACAAACAGAAGATATCTTAACCTTACTAGCAAATTATATGGAAGCATCATAACAGAAATGTATTAGCCAATGGAGAACATCTGTACAGGCTATTTTACAAGAGGCTGATGTGGCAAATTAACTATTAATGACTAATCCAGATAAAGCAAAAATTAAGATATGGTAGATGGACTGGATAAAGACTAGGGAATGGTGTTTCAGACTAATCCATTTTCCTTTAAAAAAATATGGTGATCTCCCTTTATACTTGGTTAAATCACCAAGTATATCTCACAGATTAAAAACCTTCCTCTTTGCTTCTGCTTTCTCTCTCCCTCTCCCCTGCTGAACAGCTAATTAATTCTTCACTGAATCTGCACTGATCCTGCAACTGGACCACTCTAAACGGCCTCGGTCCTGGGCCCAACCACTCTCCACTTGCACTGATGCCCTGGAACCCCTCTGCACTGCGGGACTGTCTCTGTATCCCTACAGCCCCCCCCCCTTCCCCAGCACTTGTTCTGCACTTATCTTGCACTTGCCACCAGCTGGCCCTATTTATTTATTACTTTACGCCACTTACCTTGTACTGCACTTCCCCTCCTCCCCCTCCCCTTGCACTTTTCCCCCTCCCCCGCCCCTGCACTTGCGCGATCTGAATGACACCTGGCCTAGTAGGATCGTTGTCTGTCTCCCCTTGTTCCTCCCCTCCCTGCCTCGTCACGCCTTGAAACACCTGTGTATAGGCGCGTTACAAATACCATATCATATCATATCATATCATGAGATTCCGTTTAAATTTGTGGCATACTAACAAAGTAAAATGCTGATGAAAAATGATATCTGAAGAATTGAATGTCTGTCGATTCTGTCAGGAACAGAATGAATCAATTAAACATCTAATGGTAGAATGTAATGCCTTGTCTGACACTACGATGCACTATTTGAAGGAGTATTTTAAAGATGTGCAAATTCTCGATGGCAATGAATTATGGCAAAGACTCTTTCACACACAAAGCAGATCACTGGGCTATGCAATTGTGAATTTCTTGAAGAAAATGGACTTGAACAGTGAGAGTTAATGGCTACCTGATTTGGGAACATTGATATATTGATGAATCTAAGAGCAATCAGTAACATATCAATAACATTTTAATGAATTGCTATTATAAGAGAATTAATGATTTAATAGCATTTCAAATGTCTAAATGAAGACAATTATGTTATATTTTATAATTCCATGTATTATGTCAAGAAGCAACTAATAATTAATTGTAAATGTAAATTATGTTTATTTTAATTTTGTGTAAATTGTATTAACAGAAATTGAAAAGTTGATTGTAAACCAGCTGTGTCAATAATAAAAAAATAAAAAAAGACATGGCAAGTATCTGGGAGTCTTATATATTTTGGCTGTTGGTTTTCAGCCTTACTTACATGTGAGATTGTGGAGAAAAATATAAAATAATTGTTTGGAAAAATTGATAGAAAAAGGAGCCATCCTACTCTAGTTTTAGATGCCAATACACTGTAGTTTAGCCTGTGTGTTGTACCCCATGCTTTTTTATCTTATGTAATTGTACCTATTAAATGTATCCCCACGTAGTTTACTGTCATGTATTATACTGAGCTTTCTTTAGCTTCATCTACCGTGCATAAGTATATCAACAGTGTTTTACTGTACTGATCTTTGAACCTCTCTTGTATTATGAAATCCGAAGTGAGCCCCGCCTTTAACTAACAATTTCTAACCGCAGTTATAAAAAGAAATTCGAGGAACCCTAACCACGTATATTAACCTAAAATGTTTTGGGTATTATTTTATTGTATTTATGTATTTATGTATTTATATGTTATAGGTAGTCCTTAAAAGGACTGTTTTCGGGTGCACTCAGTGTAGTATTTTAGTACATTTCGAGTACTGTTGTGAAGGAACACCCTATTTCCTTCATCGGTTCGGTGTACTCCATCATTTCTATAGAAATTGGCAGTGAAGAACTGTAGGTTGTTGTTTGAAATCCATAACTGGTTGTGGTCTTCCATGAATGCTGAAACAACTTTATTAACATGTCTCTGTGATTTTTTCAATTTTACCATTACATTTGGTGGTCCATCTCCATTTTTGTCTCTGTGTCAGATTGAAAAAGATAAAGAGGATTTGAAGAAATAGTTCCATTAGTTTTTTCAAGTTTTGTTTCATCATTAAAGTAAGAGTACATTACCCAAATCATTGCTTCCACAATGAATTATGATGTCTGGGTGCCCTGTACTTTTCAGACTGAGCAATTTTGGAAAAATTGGAGCCAACGCATTCCCAGCAATCCAAACCATTCAATTGTAAAATCTCTCAAAACAAGGTCCATGTTAATCTTTAGTCTCCAATCAGCCACGCAGTTTTCAAACCAGCCATGATATCTGCAGTCTTTCTCTGTTTCCTGGAAAATGATTCCTAGTTAGAAGTTCTTTTAATTTCTATGTACCGGGTATGTATGATGTGTGTGTTTTGGTGTTTGTAATTGGTTGATGTTACTGTTGTAATTCTGTATTTATCTGTGATAGAATATACTCAAAATCTGTATGCCTTTTTTAAATTTGGTTAGTAAATATAGCAATCTTTTTGTGATTTTAATTTTGGAAAGTATATAAGCTAACCCTTTATGTAGTTTTGTTCTTCTGATTGTAGAACTCTCTATGGACTGTTTTTGTCCGTCCCATGTTTTACATGTTTTTGAACTTTATCCACCCTACCTAACCCCAATCTTGTATATCGTAACTACTACCTACACTTTATAATCATCCACTTTAAATAACTAATTTATTGTATTGACACATTTTAAGGACTATTGTATCAGTACTGTCTCTTTTGTTAAGTATATTCCATACTCACATAAAAAAAGGAATTATGACAGCCGCGGATATACAAAAGGGAGGTGAATGGTGTATTGAGAATCACTCCCAGCAAGAACGACGACAGGGGTTTTATCCTTGGTTATACAGAACCTATTCAGTATGCAGTGTTTCTACCAGGGGGTAATCCTGGCACTCAACATTTTGAGTGGAGTAGCATCATAGTGTGTGGTGGGGGGCAGGTAGGCATGTTTGGGACATTTGTTTGGATTTTTGAAATTGTGGAAATACATTTTTGTATCAGTAGTTTTTCCGTATAGCCATGGCTCACAGAAAACGGCCATGTATGGCTTTTCTATAACCACGTCTATAAAAAAATGACATGCGTAGGCGCATCAACGCTTTTCATTATTTTATTGGTTGTATCTGTAAGCGGGTTATATTTATAGCCGCATGTGTAATCCATACACAATCATATTGTTATGTGGATGATACAGCACAAATTTTATTTGTGTCTGTTATTTTATCTGCTTAGGTGTTCTCATATTTTATTTTTAGCTGGCCGGATTAGCTTGATTTTGGGTGTGGAAAAAAATTACATGCAGCCATGGACACAAGGCAAGATCTGTAGCCACATCAAATAGCCATGGCAATGAAAGATGCTGGTTTGAGAAAATATAGATTTCTGTGAGTTTCAATGTTTGTTATTGGTTGTTTTTACTTTTCTATTTGTGTAGCTGTCTGTGAAAGGTTGTGGTGAAAATATGTCATCCGTTTTTGTAGTTTTATTATTATATAGTCCTATTTTTTTGCTATTCATTTTGGAATGTATAAAAGTCACAATTTTCTACAGTTTTATTCTTTTGATCCCAGAACTCTCACTGTGCACATGGCAAGAGTGTGGCTGATGTGAAAATAAGTGTTAATACATTTCTACATATTTGAAGGTTTATTTGCAGTCTTATTTATGTTTGTTACATTAACCACTGCTATCAAATGGTATTCTTTGACATTTTCTTTCCTCTGCTCCGATTCTGGGCCAATTTATTTTTTACATTGGATTAAAGTTGGATTCTTTGCATTTATTTTCTGATGGGTTTTTATTGTTTCTATGGTGGGCATATGCTGATAGGATGCCAGGTACCTCAGGTGCACTCTGGATACTGAAGAAGTTGTTTGGTTAACTCCAGTGAAAGGTCAGCCTGTATTCAAAATGTAGGAGTGGATGAAGGAAAAATTGAAGAAACAACTTGTCAACGGAAAAGAGTATTAGTTAAAACATAGATGTACCAGTTGTGGCAGCAGGGGCAACATTTTACTCTCACAACTGAAACATTGGGAGCAGTAAAATTGTAACAGGTTGAATTGACAATACTGCAGAAGTTGGGGGTTAATTCACTGTTTCCAAGCTTTGAAATGGAACATTTGAAGATCCACTTCTTAGTGTCTTTTTGCACAAGGTGCATAGGATTTTCCATTTTTTTTTTAAAAAAAGTGTTATTTTGTCTTGAAATATTTCCAACTCATTTGCTCGGTGAAATAGTCTGCCAAAAATGATAGTACTAGTGTTTCTACCTGTGTGATTGTTTTCTATCCCATGCTCTCCAAGTTTACTTATCCCACCCTTTTCTCTCTTGTTCTCCAAGTTTAATTATCCTTCCCCACCCTCTGTCCTGAAACCACCCAGAATAACGTCCTTTGTTTATTCTCACCCAGTTTATATATCCCTGTTTGTTTATTGTAGTGATAGAATGTATACCTTTATTATTAGTGTGTTGTGTGTTTTATTGTAGTTGTTGTTTATCGACATCTTGTACAGATTTTTGTAGTTTATCCATGTGTGCACAAGTTGTCATTCCTGTAGCTCTTTTATGTGGTGGGGATGGATTGGGAACCTACACTATTTTGTGATGACTCCTGGTAGTTGGGTCACACATATTATCTCCTACTGTACTATTTCCTAAGCATCGTACGCTTATCCTCTGTACTGCTGTGCACTGTACTGTTATTCTTTGTGTTCAATTCATCCTTTCCCTGTTTTTGAACTTCAGACACCTTAGTCTAGTTTTGAATGCTGCACCCGGCATGGGTAATTGTCTTGGTTTTCTGAAACAGTCTTGTTCAAACCATCAAGCGTGGCATCTCCCAGCTTGATCCAGCTGTGACAGGTTTTATACAATGCCAAACTATTTGACAGTTTGGATGCAGGCAGGATGGGATGGGTTGGGTGTTGGTTGGTGGAAAAATAGTGAAAGTATGTGTACACTGTGGTGAAGATGATGAATACTGTTTACTGACTGTTCCATGCGCTTTGGCTTTATGTTTAATATGAGCTTTTCTATATTATTCTTTCACTTCATTCCAATATACACAGACAAGATGTTGAGGTCCCAGAGACAAGATATTGAGGTTCCCAAACTGCACCCCTATGTTAAATTGTTCAACATAATTTGTACATCACTTTCTCAATCTCAGTTTATATGTTTCTGTTAATTTGTTGTAGTGACAGTTTTAATATTTTTTTATTTTATTTTATTGTATAGGTTTTTTTTGTTCATTGCTTCTTTCGAGGCCATATATTTATGACTCCTTTCAGGCATCCTGCACATTTTTCATGTTCATCAATACTCCAGGTCATAAGACTGCATTATCCTTTGGGACTGCAGTAAATCCATCTCCCCACATGCTTCTTGTGGTTCTTCGGGACAGGAACTTGGTTCCCTCAGGTGCATGAATACTGACCTTTATGTAGTCTTTGATTTCTTCATCTGTCAGCTCTTTAAGTTTGAATTCTGATTTCACATCAATCACAATCTTCATTCCTACTGCTTTCTTTGCAGTCTTCTTCCATTGTGTGATTATTATCCTGATCACACAGAACCCACATGATCATCGCCAATATGGCTCCCAGGAACTTGAACATGTTTGCCATCCATTGTGAAACCCAGGAGAAGATTCACACAAACCAGCTGTCATCAGCAATGTATTCCACTTCGTCTGCCATCTTGAAGTGTAGGTTTGTCAGCATCGTTATAGCCTCTGTCAAGGTGCTATTCTCATTGCTGTGAGAAGGTATGAATGTGCACTATGATTCTCCGATGTTGGCACAAACACCTCTATCCATAGGTGTAATCATATCCAAGATATATCTGTTCTGAAGAGTCATCAGGTGTATGGCTCTTAGCTCCTCCTTGATAGCATAGAATCCCTTTATGGCAGTGTTGATCTTCTGCAGAAGCTCTCATCTGGTTATCTGTAACCACTTGATATTTTCCATCCTCTTGATCCCAGGCATAAAGATAACAATTAAAACTGAAACAGTCTTGCTGAACAATCTGTGTTCATATTGAATAGCCTCTTTTGATTTGGCTGAGAAATAGTTTTCTTTTGTCATTTGATCAAGGAGTTCAGCAGATCTCTTCTTCCTTAGGTGAGCATCTGCTTTCGGAAACTCGCCAATGTTCAGGTCACTCTTTGGGATCACCAATTCTGGAACATGAACAACCACGATAGAACATAGTCTTCCCCAATGTATGGGCAGCTTCGTGTATGCTCTGGATCTGCAGGCCCAGTAGTGATCCATTATCACCACTGTCCCATCTTTCATTCCTGGCACATCGAAAATTTGACCGCACTGTTCATTCTCTCCTACTTTTCTCGTGCCATTGTTTCTGAAGCATACCTCTGCACTAGGCAAAGGCACAATCTGCAATGGGCCTCCTTTGTCTTCGAACCATGTCAGAAACTTTGCAAGCCTCAGCCAGAGAGGTTGCATCCATTTTCCACTTGTTCGATAACTGGCTTATGATAACCAGTTACTGCCACATCTCTACATATGACTATACCTTCTTCCCAGCCATCTGGAGAGAGTACTGTTCCCCATATTCGCGTTTGGCCTCTTTCTTTGCAGCTTTGAACTTCTTCATTCATTTTTTTCTTGGCAGTTGAGCTTCCTGTTTATGTCTCATCTGATTCCAGCTCCCTTCATGCCAGGCTGTTCATATCTTATCACATGATCTCTGGTGTGTGTTTTTTCTCTTGTTTTCAAATTTTTGACATAATCATCATCTTCTGGGGCTGACCATTCTGTCACCCATACCAAAGATGCCGTTCGACCCTGGAACTGACCTCTTGTATGACAGAATGCAAGGTCAGTCAGGCAATGATCGGTTTGGACATGTATCTCAATAGCTATGAATATTTTAGACTTTCCTATAGCATAAATCAAGAGAGCCTATACACAGCAATCCTCTTTAGAAGTTATTTTTCCCACTTCTTTCATGTGCTGATGTCACATGTTATTCCCCAAATGTGCTGTACTGTCTAAATAATAATCTAATTCATAATCATCCTCCCTTGCACTTCTCTTAGGTCTTGTTCTTGCCAGATGAGCTTGTATAAGCAACTCATGAAATACATCAATACACATTGTTCCTACTGTTGGAATCATAGGGACACTTGTCAGAGAAATCGGTGCCTTCACGGTGTAGGGATAATCACATACTGCCTTGGCCTTCTTACAGTGCCTAGTTTTGCAAAGGTAACTGGAGTGGGAAAGATTAACAGGACTCCTTCCCTTTTGGGACCATTAAAGTAAACAGATTGGATCAATAGAAACAGAAAAATGATAATAGATGCTGCACAGGCATAAAATATGCACCAACACATTAGGTTCCACCATTGGTGTCTCTCCACATGTCATTGACCCGTTTCACTTTCTGGAATTGCAATATGTCCAATACACCACATTGTTTCCTGTAATTACTTTTTAAGGAAGTAAACATTTTTTTTTAATCAGGCAATCTCGTTAAATGCTCAGGTAATTGTCTGATTTGCTCTATAATCTCGACAACTAACCGACTGATTGCAGGACGACTTATACGATCTCGTAGAAACACCTAAGTGTTGGATTTGCGCCAGACAAGATAAGGATGAACTTGAAGTATATAGTGAAAGATCATGACAAGTAGTCTATGGGCATCGCCATTAGACAGGACCATGTGTGTGTCCAAAGAGAAACCCAGTGACAAACGAGTTGGGGATCTGCTCCCTTTCTGCTCCCTTTTCAAGTTGTCAAAAAGAAAGTCTGAATCAGGCCTTTTTCCATTTACTTCAGCTCTCCAAAGTTCAATGTCAACAACTTCCTGTGGCCCAAGAACAGTAACTTTCTACATATATGTATCTCCTATATATGATATGTACCTGTATCCCCATGTTATCTGTATCACATGTTTACCCCTATCCATCCTGTCGCTGTATATAAGTATGCCGCCATGTACGCCCCCCTGCCCTGTTCTCGTGCCTGGTCGCAGGCGCTTTACTGATAACCACCATATCACACCATTATGCCTACTCTCTCCTATACACCATCATTCAACTAAAACACAGCTATACTATGATAAATTTGGTCTAGCTGTTGTCATACTAACATGACCCCACAAACACCTCATCGTCCTAATAAACCACAGCTAGCTGAGCACATTCTGGTTAGTTTAGGCGTCTCCTCAGGCCTAATGCAGCCAGAACTCAATCTGGCTGTCCACCCTCCAGACTGAACACATTCAACTGATTTCCTCAGCACCACACCTACTGCTAAGAAGCAGCTATCATACAACAACCACACCAACTGCACACATATCTGGTGCGCCCGCGCACCATACGATACTCTCTCTCTCTACTGACTTGAACTGTGGTTCCCGAGGACATTCAACCTACCAGCGCTTTGAGGTCTAACCAATGATATATAAGGTGCTATATAAATGCCAAGTAACATAACAACATAACATAGCTTCCTGCTATAATATCTATAAGTAGTGTTTCAGAGGAGTCACTGTCCAAATGTACACTTTCGTCTATCTACTGGATAGTCTTTGCGTCCTTCTTCCTTATCATCGATCTACTCTGCACATGCTGAACTTCTTCTTCTTCATTTGCTTCCAAATGGGTTGGGGGTATGTCGGCCTCTCCAGCGCAGACTTTCACATCTCCTAAGTGAACCCAAGCTCACCTCCCTTGGACTTTAACTGCTGAGGGAGTAATGTCTTCCATAATGAAAGGGACATAATTCTGGGTTTGTGCAACTTCCTTGTGAATTTCCTTAAAAGAACTGTGTCTCCGGCAAATAATTTAGGAACACATATCTTTTTAGGTCCGGTTGCTGTATTGTCTTCATCTGTGTTATGAGACCACCCCTTCCACTTAAGTTTATCGGAAATGACAGAGATACTAGCAGTCATACATGTTAAGTACTCATGTTGCACATTTCCTAAACATTCTGCAGTTGTCTGGGCATCACTCCTGGTCCAGGATGGAGGAGTCAGAGGCATTCTCATCCACCTCCCTGTAACTAGTTCATGGGGTGTGAGGTGGAGGTCAGAGTCACTCGGGCTGATTTCTCAATGCATATAATGCAAGGGGCAGGCAATGCAGCCACCCCTTCTTCGGTGTCAATTTAAGTTTTGCTATCATTTCCTTGAGAATACCATGGACTCTCTCACATATCCTGTTCGCTTGCGGGTGATAAGCAGAAAAAAACCTATGTTTAATAGTAAGCAATAAGCTAATCTGTTTGAAAACCTCATTCCCAAGATGAGGTCCATTGTCTGATCTCAGCACCTCACATACTCTCCATCTAGGAAATAATTCTCAAACTAAAAACTTTGCAGGGCAAGTGGCATCAGGATAAGTGCACGGACCAGCCTCAATCCATCTCAAAAAGGGGCACACTATCACTATAATATACCTATATCCATTACAAACCGGCAGCATGTGAACATAGTAAATATGTAAATACTGAAAAGGACCATTTTGTCGAGGAATTACCCCTCTGACTGTTCACAGTGTGTGCCCAGCAGTACACTTTTGAAATACGATGCAATTTACTACATAAAAAGCAACGTGTTCTAACAGGTTCAGTACAAACCAGTCCTCTGCAATGGTTGCTGTGATGCTCGACCTAGTAACATGAGCAATGTAATGAAGCTCTTCTAACACCACCCTTAACAAGGTTACAGGCATCACAAGTTTAGCAGTGCTGTCTTGTCGCCACAGTGCTTTGGAAGGGGATAAAGAACACACCGTCCGTGTCCACAGTTCTTTCTCTTACTGTGGAGCTCCACCTTGAATTTCCATCAACTGTGTTCTTGACAATGATATGATATTAAATGATATGTATTTTATTTGTATCACGCTTGTACACAGGTGTATTAGAGCGCGACTAGGAAAGGGAGGGGAACAGGGGAGAAAAAACACAACAAAACAACGATCTTACTAGGCCCAGTGACATTGAGAATGTGCAAGTGCACGGGAAAGGGAAAAGGGAAAAAGTGCATGGAAAGAAGAGAGTGGAAAGTGAGGAGCAGAGGAGAGCAGATACATAATAATAAATAAAATAAATAGAAAATGGAGGCACTAAATAGTGGTAGTGCAGCAAGCAAGTGGCAAGTGCTGTGTTTAAGGCAGCAGACTGGGTATGCCTGATAAGTGCAGAAAAAGAAGGAACAAAAAGGGGGCTGTATGGGTACAGATACAATCCCCAGTGCAAAGGGTGGCCAGGAGGCAGTGCAGGAGGGTGGCAGGGTGAGTAGGTACCTGGGACCAGGGGACAAATGGTGGCCAGGTGCATAGTGCCAAGAGAGAGCAGATCATCAGGGGAGAGGGGGAGCGAAGGCAGAAGCAAAGAGGAAGGTCTTGAGGTGCTTCCGGAACCGGAGATGGTTCTCCTCAAGTTTTAGTGTGGCAGGGAGGCTGTTCCAGAGGGAGGCCGCAGCCGAAGATTGAGATCTACCCCCAGCTCGTTTCTTTGAAAAACATTTGACCTGGAGGGAGTTAGAGGTAGAGGAGCGAAGAGCTCGAGAGTGTAGGTATTTGTGGAGGATACTTGAAGAAACACTTGTGGACAATGCAGAGGGTTTTTAATTTAATCATTGCATCCACTGGGAGCCAATGGAGAGATTTCAGTGCTGGAGAGATACGATCCCAGGGCTTGAGGCCAAGGACAAGTCTTGCAGTCCTGTTCTGGATAAGTTGCAGAGGGCGGAGAGTAGAGGCAGGTAGATTTAGAAAGAGGCTGTTACAATAGTACATTTTAGAGAAAACCAGAGATTGGGAGACAGTGAGCTTCTGAGGGAAGGAGAGGAAAGGCACCTCTGAGGAGGTGCAGTAGGAAGTTAGACTTTTAAGAGACCTCAGAGATATGGGCAGAGAAGGAAAGTGTGGAGTCAAAGATGACCCAGAGGTTCTTAGCCTCACAGGTAGGGGTAGGAGAAGGGCCCATGGAGGCGGGCCAGAGAGTGAGGGAAAAAGATGGAGATGGTGTGCCGATGAGGAGGATCTCAGTCTTGCTGGCATTCAGACAAAGATCAATGGCGGCACACCACTCTTGAATGGCAGTTAAGCATCCGAGATGAGAGAGGGAGAAGAGGTGGCCGAGGGCAGCCGGAAAATGAGTTGTGTGTCATGAGCGCAGCCCTGGAAATTTGAGCAGAAAATGTCAATGCCGTGGGCGAGAGATGGCAGGTATTGGTTGAAGAGCCAGGGTGAGAGGTTAGACTCCTGGGGAACCCAACAGGTAGAGAGGAAGATAGAGGTATGGAAGGACCCCAGTTCAGTTGGACCTGCGAGGGTCGATCAGAGTGGAAAGAGGTAAGCCAGCCCAGAGCCTGATCAGTGATACCCAGGTTATCACGGAGATGGTTGAGCAGGATGGTGTGTTTGACCGTGTCGAAGGCAGATGAGAGAACAAGAAGGATGAGGACAGAGGGAATGTTGGAGAGCAGATCTTCACGGATATTCAGGAGAGCAGTTTCCGTGCTTCTGCCCGCTCTGAGGCCAGACTGGTGGTCATGGAGACAGCCAACAGAATCTGAATGAACGTTAAGCTGAGAGATGGCCAGCTTTTCCAGGAGTTTGCCCAGAAAGGGGGTAAGGGAAATTGGGCTATATTTAGCTGGGCAGGAAGGATCAGCTGTGGGTTTCTTATGAAGAGGATGCACAAGGGAGTGCTTCAGAGGGGAGTGGAAGGATCCTGAGGCAAAGGAGTGGTTGCAAAAATCAGCAAGGGCCGGAGCGAGGGTGTCAATGTGGTCCTTCATGGTTTTAGAGAAGCAGGAATGAACCTGTTTTGACAAGGCTTTCATAGATCGGACTTTTCTAGCGACCACGTCAGGGGAGAAAATAGGAAAGGAAGAGAAGGGCGGTGGGGGGGTGGTTAAAGGGGGGTCTGCAAGCACAGACTGAGAGGGAATAGGAGGGGCAAGAGAGGGTGGACAGGATGTCCTGGGTTTTCGAGATAAAGTGTGAGGCAAGGGCATTGCAGAGAGCCTGGGATGCAAGAGGAGTGGTGGAGACTGCCGAAGGCTTGGCAAGCTCCTTGCATATTTCAAAGAGTTTGGCCGAGTTGTTAGATGCCGCAGAGACACGGGCTTGAATGTGGGCTCTCTTCTTAATGCGGACAGAGAGTCGGTATTGCCTTTGGAGCAGGTGACAGGCCAGTTTGTCAGAGGATGAGCAAGAAGCCTTCCATTTCCTCTCAGCCGCCCTACACTTACGTTTAGGTGTAGCTAGGGTGCAGTCATTCCAGGAATTGCACTTGGCTTTGGACTTGAAGCAGATCCTCATAACAGGGGCAAGAGCATCAAGAGTATCAGAGATAGAAGCGTAGAGCAGGGACAGGGTTGTGCCCGGATGTGAGTCAGCCAGAGGAGGAGGATGGGGAGAGAAGGTGGCAGTGAAAGCCTCAGCTAACACATGCTTCATAGGTCAGATGTCCGATAAAGTAAGTGGCAGTGTTGGGGTGGGGTTGGCTTGGGGGGAAGAGAGTGAGAGATGGAAGGAGAGAAGGCAGTGGTCACTCCAGGAGAAAGGAGTGGTCAGAGGGGTAGAGAGGGGGAGGCCAGGGGAGATCAAGACATCAAGTGTGTGTACTACAGAGTGTGTTGGGCCAGAGGGGAGAATAGAGAGGGAATCACAGAGGTCGCGAAAGAGCAGAGATGAGGAACACGGAGAATCAAGGTGGATGTCGAGGTCACCAAGAAGGAGGAGTTGAGTGGTTGAGGCCAGGAGGGAAGAGGCGAGGTCAGGCCACTCAGAGAGAAAAGAGGTAATTTGCTCGGGGGCGGTAGAGAGTAGCAACAGTAAGTGAGTGGTTAGGGGAGATTAAGAGCCTGCAGACAAGGCATTCAAAAGAGTGGCAGGAATCCATTCAGGAAAGATAATGGCTACGCCCCCTCCAGGTCGAGTGGATCTGGGTGCACAGAGGATCTTGTAGCCAACAGGGAGGAGAGTGTCAAAGCTTGTATCAAAGCAGGCCGTGAACCATGTCTCCGTAAAACCGAGGACATCAAGGTCCAGTTCTTCAAGGAGGTGGCAGATGTCAGAGGAGCATTTGACAGCAGATCGAGAGTTGAGAGTGGCAAGATGAAGAAGGTTGCCAGCCTTAAAGACCTTCAAAGGAGGGGTACAAATCAGAGGTATGCCCTGCGGAGATGTTGTGGAAGCCTGAAGAGTGGCAGAGGAGGAGGAAAGAGTGGGCAAGCTAGCCAAGGAGTGAGAGGAGGGGACAGCTGGAGAGAAGAGAAAGTTGATGAGGCGAGGGAAATGCCTAGCAAAGAGGAGGAGATTGGCCTGAGGACCTTGGCCATTTAGGTAGACATTAAGGATGACTCTGGAGGAGTCGAAAGAAGCCATGAGGTCATCCCAGCGGGTACCACCATTAATGGGAGAGGAGAAGATAGGACAAAGCACAGAGATCATATGAGGGGTCTATAGATCCAGTGAAGGAACAGCAAAGAGGATTTAGGTAAGGTTCTGTCTGGAAGAGGCGCTGGTATAGGTTTCAGTGATAGGGAGACCAGGGTTGGATGTCAAGATATCCTTTTTAAATTTCTTTTTTTCAGACTTAGTGGGAAGGGAAGGATAGTTGATAGAGAAGCAGTCGGAATAGATGGGAGAAACAAAAAGCAGAATGAGTGGAAAAGAGGAGGCAGAGGGAGGGGAAGCAAGTAAAGCAGTATTGAACAGTCACTGGGCTCACAGGTTACAATCAACGGCCAAAGTTAGATGCAAAAATGCACCCAAGTTTGACTTTCAAGTAAATGCAGAAATACACCCAAGTTTGTCTTTCAAGTAAATGCAGACATGCAACCCCAAGTTTGACTTTCAAGTAAATGCAGAAATGCTCCCAAGTTTGACTTTGAAGTTAAATGGGAGACCAGTAATTAAGGAATATAGAGTGGTAGTCAGATGGGAGAGGTGATTATAGATGAAGCTTCAAATTAGTGCATAACAAGGAGAGTTGGGAGTACCCTCCGTGAAGGAAGTACAGGTAAATCGAGGAAAGAATCAACCCAAACAGAAAATGGTAAGAGAGTCATGGCAGTCCAATAGCCATGGGGTAGCAACCTCAGTGACGGTTTGGCTGTTGCAGTAATCACATGATTGTAGCCTGTAAAGCAGACAGTGAAGCTGACAGCGTCCAGAAATGGGCCTTTGAAACAAAAGCTTGCTCGCGCCTCCGGACCAGCCAATGGGAATAAACCCTTCATTTACAACCCTTATTACAACCATTTTTTCCTTCATATCAGGAGTATCAAAACTAGAAATATCAGATAAATATGCAACCCTGTTGGCCTCTTTTGTCTGCGGCTTGATTTCCACATGAAATAAAGTCAGTTCTCTTAGTATGTGCTGCGCACTTAACTATTGTGATGGCTACTGGGAGTTGTAGTGCTTTAATAAGCCTGTCCAATAATGTGGCGTGTTGCACTGGATTGCCGTCCACTCTGAGGTAGCCCCTCTTTTTCCAATTTGCTAACCCTGCATACATGGTTGACGTCATGTAGGTGGAGTCACTATACTCTGTCACTTCTTGCCCTGCGTGATTCTCGAGCATGACAATAAGTGCCACCAATACTGCAGCTTGCACTGAAAAATGACATGGTAGTCTCACACTTGCTACTACTTAAAATTCCCTGTTCACTCTGTGCCTTACCACAGCTGAACCTGAATGTCTTTCTCCATCAGTTTGATCAATCTTTGAAGACCCATCAATAAAGAGAACCTCCCCAGCTGCTAAAGCATTGTCCTTTACCCTCGGGATCTCCTCATAGAACTCCTTATAACTTGAGCAATCATGCACTTGCTCATCCGCTTGTATAGGAACTGTTATCAAAGACCCATCCTCTGACATAATTACACAGTCCCCAAAACTGCTACAATTGCTTTATTGTGTGCGGTTCTGACGTTTTCATGATTGCCTCAGCTCTTTCAAGTGTAACTATGTTTCCTTCATGTGAAATTAACTGACCTATGTACAACTCCTCTTCCTAACAATAGTTCAATTTCTCCTTATCCACTTTATATCCTTTGTCTGCAGAAATAATCATTAGCTGACTCAAGTCTCATCTGCCCTCTTCCTCTGTTGTGCTACAGACTACAATATTGTTTACGTATTGCAGCACAACACTTGTTAATGTTAATGTTAAAGGATATTTGTACCGTGCACTATCACCACCGGAGTGGTCCCCTGGAACCCCCCAGCTCTGAAAAGAGGGAGGGGGGTGAGTTAGTGGGAATAAGCTGGAAAAGTGCAAGAGAGCAGTGATGTGCTGATGACAGCCTCAGCCCGGTGGGTCCGTCGGCTGTGCTTGGGGTGTTTTATGGTCGGTAGTCATCGTGTACTGTTGTGCAAGTCTATGTGGGGTTTGTTTTGTTGTTGCAGTGTAGTGAAGTTAGTGCGGATTGCTGCGTTTTAGGCTTGTGGTTGTGTTTGGTTAGAGTTTGAGGAGTGTATGCAGAGGGATGAAATTGTTAGTGGATTGGTTAGTTGGCATTGCTGTCCTTGCAGTTATGTCTATGTCTGATGTTTGCTATCTTTCACTATTCCATCGTTGCCAATTTTCAATATTCTGTCTAGATGTGAGGCAGGCTAGTGATCACGATTCCAATCAAGTGTTGCACTTACCATCATCCACAGTTCCATCTAAGTGTGGTACATGCTAATATTCAGAATCCCGTCTATATGTGACGCAAGCTAACGTTTAGAATTCCATCGGAGTGTGGCGCAAGCTAACATTCACATTTCTATCTAGATGTGACACAAGCTAACGTTAAGAATTCCATCTAAGTGTGGTACATGCTAATATTCACATTTCTATCTAGATGCGACGAAAGCCAACGTTAAGAATTCCATCTAAGTGTGGCGCAAGCTAACATTCACATTTCTTTCTAGATGCGATGCAGACTAAAGTTAAGAATTCCATCTAAGTGGCACAAACTAACATTCACATTTCTATCTAGATGTGACACAAGCTAAAGTTAAGAATTCAATTTAAGTGTGGTACATGCTAATATTCATAATCCCTTCTAGATGTGACGCAAGCTAACGTTAAGAATTCCATCCAAGTATGGTACATGCTAATATTCAAAATCCCGTCTTAATGTGACGCAAGCTAAAGTTAAGAATTCCATCTAAGTGGAGCAAGCTAACATTCACATTTCTATCTAGATGTGAGACAAGTTAACGTTAAGAATTCCATCTAAGTGTGGTACATGCTAACATTCACATTTCTAACTAGATGCGACGCAGGCTCAAGTTAAGAATTCCATCTAAGTGTGGTACATGCTAATATTCATAAATCCGTCTAAATGTGACACAAGCTAACGTTAAGAATTCCATCTAAGTGTGGTACATTCTAATATTCACATTTCTATCTAGATGTGACACAAGCTAAAGTTAAGAATTCCATTTAAGTGTGCTACATGCTAATATTCATAATCCCGTCTAGATGTGATGCAAGCTAACGTTAAGAATTCCATCTAAGTGTGGTACATGCTAATATTCATAATCCCGTCTAGATGTGACGCAAGTTAACGTTAAGAATTCCATCTAAGTGTGGCGCAAGCTAACATTCACATTTCTATCTAGATGCGACGCAGGCTAAGGTTAAGAACTCCATCTAATTGTGGTACATGCTAATATTCACATTTCTATCAAGATGCGACGGAAGCCAACGTTAAGAATTCCATCTAAGTGTGGCGCAAGCTAACATTCACATTTCTATCTAGATGCAATGCAGGCTAAAGTTAAGAATTCCATCTAAGTGGCACAAGCTAACATTCACATTTCTATCTAGATGTGACACAAGCTAAAGTTAAGAATTCAATTTAAGTGTGGTACATGCTAATATTCATAATCCCATCTAGATGTGATGCAAGCTAACGTTAAGAATTCCATCCAAGTATGGTACATGCTAATATTCATAAGCCCGTCTAGATGTGACGCAAGCTAACGTTAAGAATTCCATCTAAGTGTGGCACAAGCTAACATTCACATTTCTATCTAGATGTGACACAAGATAAGTCTGTAATACACAGGTTGATAGTGTGGCTGAGCAGCCAGGCTTATCTCAAGAGCGGTCAATGTGAGCAGTAGGGCTTTTACACAGAGATTCACAAGCATCCAAATAAACTCTTACACGCAAGGTTCCTTGATTAAACAATTATTAATTTATTTAACAGTCAGTTCAATAAGCCTTCTTCAAAAGGGAGCAATATAAAAGCAACACAAATACACTTCAAAATACACACTCTTATTTTCTCTAAATCATCAAGTACCCATTTGGGATGGCACAAAGATGGTTCCTACAACCTGAGGTGACAAATAACTAGGACACTGGACATTAATATATCACTGGTACATTTAGAGCAATACAGAGTTGGTGTCAAAGAAAAGGGTTTGGGAATAAAACACAGGTTAAACAAATACTCTGAAGCAGGTAAGTACGTTTTTAACCCTCCAATGCAAAGTAAATTAACTCTTTCCTGGAGGAAAGGTAAAACACAAAGTCAGAGGTAAGAAGAGTCTTTCAGGGAGCCAGGCCAGCCAATGTTAATTGAGCACCAGCCTAGGTGAACTGAGGTACTTCTTGTAAGTAAAAGTCTTGCACAATGTTTTAGAAGTCTTCATAGAAAAAATAGAATCACTGTAGGGCCACAAGATGGGAGGCTTGTGAGGGGAAAAGCTGCAAGCAACTCTGCAAAAGCAACCAAGACAAGTTTCAACTGAGAACAGGCAAGGCTGCCCAACAAGAGGTAAATCCTCTCAGTTTCACAGTACCTTTGGTTAGAAAAAATTGGTTCCCGCTGGCTTCTGTTCCTGTGTAGGTCTGCAGATCCTGTTGTTCCTGGGCCTCAGTCGTGGGGAAAGAAGGGAGGATGTCTGGGGACTCCTGCACTACAAATTGAAGGTCGGTGGCAGCAACGGGCAAACTTCAGATCAGCTGCACTTTGCGGCTTCAGCTCCTCGCGGCTCTCGCAAATAGCAACACTCCGGTTCTCGGATACCACTATGGACTTTCCTCACATCTGGGGTCCAGCACTCTGTTGAGGGGGCCAGGCTTGGTCAGTCCTGCTTCCTGGGAGTCCAGGGGATCTTCCTGGAGATTGGGTCCGACTTAAAGATACTCACTCAATTCTGGTGTTTCTCTCCCTGGCACTTCGGTTCCTGCAGCAGCAATGGAAGTACAGCCAGCTCTGAGAGGATTTCTAAATGAGCTAGTCTTGGGGTCGATTGGTCCCACCAATCCAAGGGGAGGAGTTGTCCTTTGCAGGTCTTCTCTAGTCGAGTCAAATTTGGAGCTTCAGCAGAGCAGCAATGCTTCACCAGGCAAACCAAGGTTCCAGGAGTTGCAGCAGGCATCTCTTCCAAGTTCTTCTTCGGATTCCTTTGTCCAGTGGTGGACTCTGCCTTCCAAGTCAAAAAGCCTCACCTATTATGCAGGGTTCTCCCATTCATTAGCAGCTTGTCACTCACACAGCAAGGTGGCTTTCCTCCAAGGACAGCCAGCCAATCACCTTTGGGTTAATTCCTGTAACCAAGGAGACTAAGCACAGGGAGTTTCCGGCACCTCCCTCACTTCCTGCCCTGCCAGGCATGCTGGTGCCAGAGGCGGGCTTCACTTGTGAATCCCGCCAAAGACAAAAACAAAGGGACCAAACCTGGTTTGGCATGCAGAGTAAATCTCAAGAAGGACCTTTCCAACAAGAAATGGGGAAAAAAGACAACCAGAGCCATTTTGACAAAATGGGCACCCATGGATACCTTACTGCAGCTGCGAACGCAGCCTGCAGTAAAAACACACAATGGTAGTAAAAAGTAAACCACTGCCACCAGCCAAAGGCCAACTAAAATGTTACATGAGAAACTAGACAAAGGGGATACTAAGTAACCCCTTCAGCACCCTATCGTAAGATAGTGTGTGCTGGGTCTAGAAAGTTACAAAATGTAAGTAAAGTCAATTTCACTTCACTGCTCGTAGAAACAGTTTCACCAAGAGAAGGTATTTAAACCTTTGGGAACTACAAGAGACTTCCCTGTGCCACTGCACTGAATGTTCTTTGTGGCACAATGTAAAGATGATGCCTATGCAATTTGACTCCAGAGTCAAAAGAAAAAGTCCCAAGTCCAGCAAAAAGAGAGAATTCTGCCCAACACCGTAGGAGGATTCCAGAAGTGTGCCTGGGTGAACTGGATGAGAGCACTCTCAGTCACAGAAAACACCCCAAAAACTTTACAGAAATAACACAGGCCTAAGGTAAGTAAAGACCCCAGCCAACACAGTACCTCAGCACAGAAGAGTTGCAGCAGGAAGACTGCAGGATCTACAGCCAAAAAACTGGTTGATGGATTCCTTTATCATGTTATGTTACATTTGGTTTATAGTCATAATGTCGACAAAAAAATGTCGACAGACAAAAATGTCGAAAAAATAATGTCGAAAATAATAATGTCGACATTCTATACTTTTAATGTAAAAAGTCATAATGTCGAAAAAAAAATGTCGACATTTTTTTTCCGACAATATGACTATAAACCCTTAACACTATCAACACCTCACCCAACACCCTCCTGCAACCCCCCCACACCCCACACCACCACCCTCCCACCCCTCATATGCAACACATTCTAATTATTTATATATTTATTTATTTATTTTTTCAATAAATAAATAACCAACAAAAAGTATCATTTACTATGGGGGGGTCCCCCCCCCAACCCCCCCTCACCCAACACCCCCCTGCCACCCCACCACACCCCCTAACCACCCTCTCACCCCTCATACTCATCACAATCTAATTATTTATTTATTTATTTATTTATTTTTTCAATAAATAAATAACCAAAAAGAGTCTAATTTACTATGGGGGGGGGTCCCCCCCCAACCCCCCCTCACCCAACACCCCCCTGACACCCCCCCACACCCCCCCAACCACCCTCTCACCCTCATTCCCAACACATAGTAATTATATATTTATTTATTTATTTATTATTCAATAAATAAATAAACAAATAAATAAAAAGAATATCATTTACTATGGGGATGTCCCCCCCAACCCCTCTCACCCAATACCCCCTGCCACCCCCCACCCCTCATACTCAACACATACAACACAACAATAAATATATATTTATTTATTTATACAACATTTCGAAAAAATGTCGACATTAATGTAAAATGTCGACATTTTTATATGTCGACATTATTGATTTTCGACATTAATTTGTCGACATTTTGACTGTCGACATTATTGATGTCGACATTATGACTGCACACCGTTACATTTATTTATAAAGTGCACGATCACCCGAGGACGTCTTGGCACTGAAGGCAACAGAGGGTCAACGAGCGACGGAAAATGAGATGGTCAGCAGTAGCTCGTGAAATGATTGGTAGCTTGTTCCAAGATCTCGCTGCCACTACAGAGAAAGTGCGTCCCCCTGTCTGGGAAAGTCTGACCCGAGGGACTAGTATTGGGAGAGTAGACTGAGAACGAAGTGGACGGGAAGGAACATATTGGTGAACTGTTCCTGAAGATATTCTGCTCCTTGTTTATAGAAGGCCCAGTGGACGATGCACATAGACTTAAACAGAATTTGCTTCTCCACCGAAAGCCAGTGCAGCTGTCTGAAGTCAGGACTTGGAAGAGACTTAGGAATCCCCAGGTCGACTGGAAGGAAGGGTTACAGCAGGTTCTGGTTACACAGCAGGCAGTCTGGGCGCTGGAAACAGCTACGGCCATATTTTCTTCATCTTTTTATTTAGTTTCAGATCCAGTGGTCGACTGTCAGCAGCTTCCAGGTTGTAATTTTTTTATCAGGAACTACAGCACCACCTCTGCTTTCAACCCCCGAATTTTACAGCAAGGGGCAGTCTGGCTGTCCAATCAGGACAGCCATCCTCCCACTGGCAATTGTTCCATTTCAGGTAAGGTGGAAGACAAAGGGCTGCAGAGTTTAACTCCTCCCTCGTTGCCTGTCTTTCCAGACACACTGAGCCTGGGTGGGGGAATCCACAGCATTCCCACCGAAGACAAAACAGCCACCAAGGTCGTTCCAGCCTAGAATGGCAGGGGAAGACCTCAAACAGCAGGCACACAAGAAATGGCTAAGAAAGGAGCCCACCATTTTAGAAAAATGGTGGCCCTTTTGTGCATTACCGAGGCTGAATTAACAGCCTGCGAGTAATAAAGACTAAAAGTCATAAAGGTAAAACCACTGCCACAAGCCATTCGTGTAAAACATGCAATTCTAACTAAATATTACCAGGTAAGAAAAGGCATACATTGTATCCCCGGCAGCACTTCACATAAGGTGGGGTGTGCAGGCTCACTTAAACAAAAAGTAAAGGGGGGTTAACAACCCTCTTTACTACTTGGGAACTTTGGGTCTCACAGTAGGTCAGTACATGAAAGAGAAAATGAACAGAGGGAGCCCCTAGGGGCAACCCAGCCTAAGCCCAAATGTTGTAGGAAACTAGCTTCAACCATACACTATGGAGAGACATAAAAAGATCACCCATAAAAATAGTAAGACTAGGTGACATGGGAAAAAGATTCCCCTTCACATAGGGACAAGGTAAAATAGTTACCCAGTCAAAACAAAAAGTTGTGGGGTTGTCACAGGTCAGTAAGATTTATCATGTATATGAAAATCTTACCTAACCAGGGAGATAACTCCCGATGCACTCCTGAATTGCTTTTCGTTCACCCGGTTCCCACCTGGACTGTCTTCTCAGTTACCTGCTTTGCAGGAATAATACACTGGTTTTTCAAGGGGAGGTGGGTCTTACTGCTGTTAGCTTCTGTTCTCTTGCACGGCTCAGCAGTCACAGCGTCTTCCAGGACCATCCAGTCAACCCGCTACAGGTGACTCCACCACCAAGGTCCTTCTTTGACCTCAGCGTGTCGGCTCCTTTCAACAATTACTTGTGTCCCTTGACTTGCCTCTTCCTTCTCAAGGACTTGCTTGACTTCTGCTCCAAAATGCCCAGTTTGAACTTCTCAGCCACCACTCACGGAGTCACATCTTCCCTGATGGATCTCCCAGAGTCCTTTCTTGCCGGTTTTGTGTTGTGTTGACTACGCCCTTGAGTATCATTAAGAGTTCCTTATGCCTCCTGAGGGCCACCTCATCACAGGAGCTGGTTATTTTCCACACATCCATTCCATGTGCTTCTTGTGTACTTCCTCGTCCCAGTAGTACACTTCACATTTGAAACAGTGTCTCAGAATAGCACAAGGTCTCACTATCACTAGTGGATAAATAGGGTGACAATGGAAGGGGTTTATGTGCTGTGGTGGTGTATTGGAGGCTTTCCCCCAGGTGGACATGCTTCTCCCCACGAGGGGGGTCCCTCCATATGTGGTCCTTAGGCTTAGTCACAGACAATCTATTTATGGCTGGTGGCAGTGGACATGTTCTACCAACTATTGTGTCATCTTTGTACCACAGGCTATGTCCAAAGCCTCCGTAGTGCACAATAGGGGCACCCAAGTACCAACTTGGGGGCCTCCTTTATTTTTTTGCCATTTCTAGCATGGTTCCTCTTGGTTAGCCCTTCTACTATTCTGGGAGGGCAAGGCCAGTGTGCGTTTTACCTATGGCAGGAACCCTTGGGTGTCCCCCACAGGCAGAAAGTGGGGGAGGAGTTATCCACCACCCTGTCTGCTGTCACTGGGGGTCTGGCTGTCCTGAGTGGGCAGCCAAACACCCCTTTTTCTAAACTGCTGAGGAATATTGCAGAGGAGCAAGTGCTGAACTGTATAAAAAGGTGAGGCCTCTGGATTTCAAAGCAAGTTGACCACTGGAAGCTTCCTCTGTTGTGCTACAGACTACAATATTGTTTACGTATTGCAGCACAACTCTTGGCAAATCAATATTGCTTATGTACATCTTCAGGACCCTATTTAAGATCGATGGAGACTCACAGTACCCCTTGGACAAACATGTGCTTTTCATCTTAGTCTGATGAAATGTAAATGATGTAAGATCTTGGGAATCTTTATGCAACAAGAAAAATGCATTTTTCAAGTCAATCACCATAAAATATTGTGCTTCTGGGGAATACTACATAAAATCTTTGCAGGATTCGGAACAAGAGTAAACTCAGCCTCTACAATTTGGTTAATCGGCCTCATGTCCTGGATTAAACGCCATGACCCACCCTTCGATTTCTTAATGGGATACACTGTAGTATTACATGGTGACTCTGACGTCACCAAGATGCCTTGTTTAATCATGGCTAATATAGTCTTAAAAATTGCCTTATCTGCCTCTTAAGATATAGGGTACTGTCTGGCTCGGGGTAAGATTGCTCCTGTTTTCAACGTAATCTTGACTTCTCCCATCCTCTTCAACAGTCCTAGATCATAGGGACCCATATTCCATAAAGAAGTTGGTACTTTTTCCATGTCCTCATAAAAAAAATGCTGGACACTGCCGCACTATCATCATCCGTTGTGGGATCTCTCTTCTTTCTATCGTGATCCAATAATTAATTCTCATTTCAAACACCACTTCATCGCCTGATGGGTCTTCTTTAAACTTATCCTTGTCAGTGACATCAGTCAATCTGTACCCTTCCACATGGCAATCACTGTTCTCCATGGTCTGCCCTCATCATCAAATCCTTCGAGCATGGCCAATTGCCCTCGCGCTATGATTGCCTGTATTTCCAGGGGAAAAACCTGTCCCCTTGTTCGTCCATGGGTATCTGTGGCCTGAACAAAAATTCATCAGGGATTTCTCATAATCTTACCCACTAAACCAGGTAGCCATGTTAATAAAATGCGTACACCATAGTGAAAAACTTCTGGCAGTTAGGGTGTTCCTCGCAGAGCTATTTGTCCTGTAAATGCCATGATAAATTCACCCAAATTTAAATAATGTATTCCTGGCTTGTATCACACTATGCCTTCATCAGTGAAAGAGATTCTCATATATAGCTTCATCATTAAATCTCGGCCCAGAATATTAACTGGTGTCTGTTTTGAATACAACAATGGGACAGACATATCACACTCTGCTATAGAGACTGGTAATTTCTCAGTGAAAGTAACACTACTTGTAGCTCCAGAGAACCCGTGAGCATTCATGGCATTTCCCGATAACGAAATGTTTCCCTCTCGTATACATGAGCGAGTTGCCCCAGTGTCTACTAAAAAAGAAAACATATTTGCCTCCTATGGTAACATCAACCGCTGGTACCTCTTGAGGATTTGGTGTCACCCATAGTACTGAACTCATCAAGTCACCCTGTGAGCTGTCCTATTGTGGATACATGCTTATTCCTGTACATATGAAAGGATTCCCTCCCTCGACAGTAACCCCCCTACTCTAGGAGTCAATAACTGTCCTGTGTTTGCACTCTGCTGTATCTGCATGGGTGCGTGCTGTGACTTCCCTTGTGGCGGACTCAATGGTGATTGCTGTGGTTGCAAAGCCTGTTGTGTTTGCGGCACTTGTGCTTGATACACTGTCTCATCTTGATTGAACCCATCCCTACTTTGTGGGCTATATGGTGGAGGATAAGCTGCCCCCCTTTTGAGAATTTCCCATTCTGTACATACCCTTGGCTCCCACATGTTTGCGCAATGTGCCCTGTCATTCCTCATGTTCAACATACAGGAGGGACTCTCCTAATCTACCCTCCCTGCATGCCTTGATTATCATTATGCACATTCTGAAAACCACCTTGGTTATTCTGGAAGATTACCTGATTATTCTGAAATCCTCCCCTTCCTCTGAAACCTGTTCCGCTGCCTCTTGGCATGAATCCCGTCCCTCCTCGATCTGACTGACATTGATTATTCGGCTGAGGCACCCCCACTACTGGTTGTCTCCCCAGCCCCTCTCCGCTGGTCAACATCGCCCCTTCTAAAGCATATTGTGTCCATTTCTTCTATACTAGCTTAGCTTCCTCGAGCTTCCTTCGATTTTTTTCCTGCAACAATCGGCAATGGTGCACAATGGTCAGTTGCATTTCTGGTCATGGCTTTGGTTCCAAACCCACCAACTTTTGGAGCTGTCTCTGCACCTGTTCTGGCAATCCTTGACACAAAATGTGATAGAATACAGATATTGATTTCCCCCAAGGCTCTCGAGTTTCCAAAGACCACTGTTCTTGAAAATTCTAAATGTAAGCAAGTGGATCTTCAATTTCCCTCATCTTGCGTATCATAATTGCACCCATATCTGACGTACCAGGATATTGTACTCTAAGAGCTTGCCAGAATGCCGCTCTGAAATTATTAAATAGTGCTCCATCATGTGCTTTGTTCTGTGCTGTGACACTTGAGTATCATGCTCTTGTCCAATTGTCGTCAGCCCTTTCCCCAAGGATAGCTGCTGGACCCTTAATGTCCCCTATAGCTAAAGTATTTCCTCCTGTCATTTTTTCCAATTCAAAGATCCATTTCCCCACCCCGCCGTTAAGCTGGGCAATTTGCATCTCAAATTGTCCTTATCCATCTGGGGCCATGGGATATAATGCGGTCTGCCCCCTCCTTTTTCTAACAAGGCAAATTGTGAAATCCCAAAATCGCAATTGGCTCCCATTGTCTGCCTATCCATAGTAGGGACAATGGTTCCTGATCACCTTCTTCCTGGTAATTACCTCAGTTTGCTCACATTTGGTGGAGATTCCCCCCTCTCACTATGAGATCACCTTTTAGGTCACTCTGGCTACGCCATAGGATCTGGCCTCCTTTCTTTAGTTCAGTCTAAGTCTGACCACCTTACTTCCTAGTCTGTCTGGAAACATCCCTCAGGACTGCATGCAATAGCCTCCTCCTCACGGAAGATGTCCCTGTCTTCGTCTGACATATCTTGTCCCCAACTAGTGTGGCTATCATCTTTCTGGTCTTTGTTTAGAGTCAGCCTGTCCAATGACTTGGCTCTATCCTCGTGACTAAACAGGCTTCCCTCCTTGCCTTGTGACTGGACAATTTCAGATCAATCGTCTTAACTTCCGTTTCTGAATTCACTTTTTGTCCTCATCTCCTGATAAGCCTTCTCAATTCTGTCTTTGATACTTCCTATCTCAAAATTCTTCTCTAGGTTTACCCCAGAGGGTCCTGGCATTGCTTCTTGCAACGGGAGAAACTCCACTATATCTCCCCATAATACTACTGCACTTGGTTCCATTAGCTCTTTCTCGATGCGATCAATGTCACATGCCTTCTGTCTTCTCTTTTGTTCTTTTTCTTCATCAAATTCCCTTAGTTTCCTGGCTTCCTCTCTAACCCTTTCTTATTCCTGTTTTTTCGCTTCTCTCCTTTCCTTCGCCCTGTGCACATCTTCGTCTCTGCATCTTTGCATTCTTTTATCCCTTAATTTCTGTTCTTCCTCCTCTTCTCTCTTCTTTTCTAGCCTATCTCATTCTTCGATTGCTCTTTGTCTATTGCCATATCTTCTTTGCTCTTCTGCTCTTTCTTCCTGTCTTAACTGTTCTTCCTGATACATTTGTTCTCGTCTTTGTCTACTCTTTCTTTTACACTCATCTTCTTTCAATTGCTTCTCTCGTTCCCTGTCTTTGTTGGCTTGCTCATCTTGATCTTGCTCTTGCCTTACTTCCTCGATGCTCTTCCCATCAAGTGGGAGCATTATCTGACCACCCGTCCATCCATTCTGTATGAGCGCTAACTTGCCAGCTTTGCCTTTTTCTCCTGTACATCTCTTAATTTCCCATTCTATATATAGGGTCCCACTTGGCCGTTCACTTTTCTCTTTGTCCCTTGGGACTTTAGAGATCACATCCTTTTCTGGAGTTCTTTCTGGGCTCTCATCACTGCTGTACACAATGGGCTCATGTATCGGATTACTATATCCTGTCGCTGCTTTAAGCTCCCTCAATGGATACAATCCTTCATCTTTTGTACTATCGCCATTTACTTCAGGGGCCGTAGAGGGAGCAGAAGGCTGAACACCCCCCTCTTTACATTGGTTAAGCATCCAGTCTTCAGCAGGCGGGTCTTCCCATTCCTCCTGATACATCTTCCAAAGCTCGAGGCTAGCTAACCTGTTCATATGTTCATATGTTGCAAAATTGCTTTTGACAGAGATCCCCTTGTGGCCATGGCATAAACATTTGATCTGTTGTGACCTTAACCCATTCTAAACTATATTGCTTAAGTTCGGGTGAGTGGTTTGGCAACTGTTTATAGGTGCATGAGCGGAGTAACATCCTCCGTTGTGCCAAATCTCAATCAACTGCCGATACGTACCGTTATTTTACACAGAGATACTTTTCAGAAAAACAAAGAAATATGAGCGTGCACCAATCGTCGCCTCTCCAAACCTTTATGTCTCACTTTACTTCAATTCACCTATTCCGTCAATACCATCAATGAGTAAATAAATAAATCATTTTCTCTCAACCTTTTAACACAATCTATCATTTGTCGCTCTTTGACATCTCATTGATTCCTCTATACATAAAACACAAACAATACACAAACAAACAAACTGGCCGGCCCCAACATATATCTCTTCTCAGTGCTCCTTGCTGCTATTTGTGCCCCTAAATTTTATTCTGATGGGAGTTTAAGCTATTTCCTTTAGCAAACCTTGTTCGCTTGTCGCCTATTTATCCACTTGGATTTTGAAATAACTTCTTCTAAACATTCCTTGAAGCTAGGATTATGGGCTTAATCTGTGATGCTCCTCATCATAAATACCTCTATTGGACGCTCTTCGTTATTAACTAAATACTCCTCCAACCCTCCATTACTTTCTTCCCATTATCACTTTCCCCAATCAATGCTCATTCATTTTTGCCACCTTTCTCAATCTACTAACAATTCACTTTTTAGCTCCTGACCCTCAACCAGCCACCATCGCCTTCGTCCACTCAGCTCCCTGTAGAAACCAGGAGGGGATTTTGTGAAAGAGGACCAATCCCACCTATTTCTTTATGTCTTGCAAGAACTTTTTTTTTTGGCCACTATCCATAGGAAGCCTTACGGTCCTCCAGCTAAATGGCAGAGGATGTCCAATATTCCGAGACCCTTAAAAGCCTACAGGGTCGACCAATCTTTAAACATCCTCTGCTACGACGTGAGCCATGGGACCTGGGGCCCTTTAAGACAAGGTAGCAATACTTAGAGATGGATGGGGATGCAGAACTTACTCATACATCAATAATCAAACTGAAACAGGAAGATGCCCAAACTTAGTACTGTTTTATTAACAATTATCTAAAACAGGGAGTTACAACGGACATCAACAGACATTCGCTTGATTTCTCTCAATGTGTTACATGAAAAAACACACATTTATAGCAAAAATGTGTCATCAATGACATCACACTATGTGACCAACTAAGAAAACCTACTTGGGGATGTGATAGGTTTAACGGGAACATCTAGGTATGCGTTCCATTCTGACGGGGGTTGTGATTGGGTCTCTAAGATCAGGTGGACAACTAAGCACATCCCAAGTGCAATTTATCTTCTGTGTCATTCTAATATTCGGCACTCTATTGGTTACACAAACTATAAGGCTCTTTGATAGTGGCCCTCTATAATTGGTTGTCCCCCAGGTGCTGGGAGGGGTGACCTGGTCATGCCGCCCCACCCAATTATGGAAATAAAGATTTACTAGTCACCTTTTAGCGCACCTTCAATGATGTTATAAAGGGATGCAACCTTGGTGCAATCGTTAGCATAGCAGCTGCATAGTTCAACCACCAGCTGGGGGCTCATCTGCATAGTTTGTGAAAAAAGCTCTAGGGTTATCGAGCACTATGCAGAGACACCTCAGGTAAAGATTACAGAGTAGTGGTGATAAACTTGCACTCTAAATTACAACACAGTAGATGGGACTCTAACATGAGAATTTGTCCTCCCAGTGAATTTTAGTTATCCTATCCGCTAGGAATGAGGCTACTTATCTGGTTGCATCAGTTGAGCAACTGCCCACAGTTTCCAATGCCCACTGTAGCTGTTGATGATCAAGAAGATCAAATGCAGCACTTAGGTCTAGTAGCACCAGCAGGCTGGTTTTACTTTTGTCCATAATGCTTAGCATATGGGATTGTAAATCCAGTATTGCTGTCTCAGTGCTGTGAGCTGCCCTGAACCTTGACTGTTTTAATGTCATTAGCTTCTACAAATGTTTGAAGTCGGGCCATAGCCACCTTATCCATGACTTTTAACATGAAATTACAGTTTGCTATTGGCCGGAGGTTGTCTGGATCCTTTTGATCCAGTCCTGGTTTTTAGCCAGTGGTGTGACGATGACTATTTTGATACTTTCGGGTATCTTTCCCTCTTTAAAGGATGCGTTCATCATCCTAGTGAACAGTGGTGCAAATATATTGCTTTATCCAATATCATTTTAGGGGGGAGTAAATTCTCCAAACATGAGGTTGGCTTCATGGACGCTAGCATCCCTTTCTTTTCCTATGTTGTGTAAAGACTGGAGGGGGGTATCTGTACTCCTGCTCCCTATATGGCAGAGTTGAGGCATAGAGCCACCCAGCCAAGATTCTCTATTGTTGGTAGCAATGGACGAGCAATTAACGCTTAGCTCTCAGGAGGTGTAATCCCCAAGCACCCACAAAGAAATGTCCACACACTATGTTAGTGAAAACACAGTCTTTATATAAATAAGGTTCACGTTATATACACAATCACAATAACACACTTTGTACTCTGGCAATACTATAATGGCAAATATATACAGGTCTACCTGGTACCAACTCTTAACTATCGATTCCTTTGGAATGCATCCATGGCTAACAGCCCCACAATAGCATACGAATCAGATTGTAAGATGAATTAACAAAAGACACAGAAAGAAAGCAGTTCAATCAAGCAATGGCAGAACAGTCCGCCATCTACATAGAGACTGTTCTATCCGAGGATCCCACCACCGGGGCAAACGGTAAATAAAGCGTTTTGACAAGCCCAGTCCAGTTATGCTTAGTATAGTCTCATTTGTAGTGTTCTTCAGTGAGTCGTTCATGGGCCCTTCTTGAGTGCACTCCCTTTATGGCAGGAGCCACGGGTCATCGAGAGTTGGTGAAGAAAAAGGGTGAACACTGTTGTTGCGGCAGCAGGTTCAGTTCTTGTGATGTTCATTGATGATCGGTCGGAAACGTTCTTCAAACTGAGGCGGGCGGTGCACCTCGACAAAGAATGTTCATTGCCACAAAGAGTCTATGAAGAACTTTGGCCCAGCAAGGGTGTTGAGTCTTCGGCGTCTCTGTGGTCTTTGGGTGGCAGAAAACCCACTGGCGGATTCTCCTCTGTCGTCAGCGGCCTTGACTTTCTCCAGCAGGATGAAAGCGGTCGACGGTGATGAGCAAGGGAGTCCTTGGATCAAATGTCTTAGGAAAAGGAGCACTGCAGCTCCCGTTAGCGACGGCGGTCGTCGACTGTGATGGACTTCAATGTCTGGACGCTTTGCTTCATGAATCCACGGCGGTCCCCATCACCGAACGGCAGCCTTTTGATTGTCTGACGTCCAGGGAGCTTTGGCAAAGATCAGCTGGTGCACAATTGTCCCTCGTAGCTCGGCGAGAGGTCTCCTAGCCAGGACCTCTCGGATCAGTTCCTTGACAGTCACACAGCTTTCAGATTAGTGAAGGACAGCAGCAGCAATTCTTCTTCTTCTTCCAGTGGGCTTCAAGGTTAAGCATCAAGAATCAACGATTTGATTTCCATCAGTGAGAGCCCCCCAGAAATACTGTTGATCTCCCATTCACTCAGGCTCACAGTGCATTCAGGCCATTATCCTCTCTCCAGACACTCACAGCAAGGAATGTGTACTGGGACAAGTACCCAGCCATTCAGCACTCCATATTGCATTCATACCAGTTTCGGGCAGAGCTGTCTCATTCATTGTGTCACTTTCCAGAAACTAGACACCCATAATATGAAGTGCATATTGGTCACACACTCCATTCATATCCATTCGGGTAGCCGGAATGGGGACTTACCGGGCCATTCCAACCTTGGAGGACCCGGTAAGTCCCCATTCTGAAAACCATTCCCCATTCCCATTTGAGCCCCCATACGGCTCAATGGGAATGGGGAAGGAGCTAATAACCGGCTCACAAATAGCGGCCACATTATAAGCTCCCTGGTCCCTTAGCAGCTCCCGTTAAGGGCGGCTGGTAAAACCAGCCGGCCTTACTGGGACCCGCTAAGGGACCTCGGTATGCAACGCTAGGGGGTTAACAGCACCTGCATCCTGCTCTTAAACCCTTATCGCCAGCCTCGTAATGAGGCCCAGAGTCCCTGGGAAGGCTCCAGTCAATCTGGCCTGGATTTCCCCACAATACCATGTATGGAACCTCCACCCAACAGCCAGTCAGGGGGGAGGGACAGAGTCAGGGATTCCCCGGACTTCGTGAAAACAAGGTAACAGGCAATAGAAACCAAGAAGCCAGAGGGGCCATCTTTGGGGTCATTACGAGGTAGGAGGTAACCATGCGGCTATTAGCGGCATGGCTACCCCCTTGCCGGGTACCGGGTCCGGGTTCCTTGACTGAGGAATTAACGGGCCATTCAGACCTTGGAGAGCCCAGTAATTCCTCATTCAAGGAACCAATCCCCATTCCCATTTGAGCCCCCATAGGGCTGATTGGGAATGGAGAGGGTGCTAACAACAGGCCCGTTAATAATGAGCCCGCTGTTAGCACACTGGTCTGCTCGCGGGACCCGCTAAGGACGCCTGGTTTTACCAGGTGGCCTTAGCGTGTCCCACGAGCAAAACTCGTAATGAGGCAGTAAGGGGTTGACGGCTCCGGCACCTTTACCGGCGCCATTAACCCCTTACCGTCTACCTCCTAATGACCCTATCAGGAATCAACTGATTCCAATGGCAGGGCCTTGGTATTCCAAAATGGAGGATACTCAGCGCACCTGTCAAATTCAGCATGGAGGTGCCACCAGCCCACACCCTGCTCTGTGGGCCACACACAGGTGCCCACAAACATACACTAGGGGTACAGGGTTGTACCACCACCCATGGGTGCCATAAGGGTATCCCAGGGGTCTGTACACCAAACCAAAAAGAAGAAGAGCTGCTCTGCTAGGAGTCCCACATGGACTCCTGGGCAGAAAATAATACGGAACACACATGAAAAAGGACTACCGGACAAGGACAGGGAGGCCCTGTCCCTCCAATGCATTTACAGCATTCTGTTGTGATGGGTGTAAACTAACAGCTTTTCTTGTTATTCCTTAGGATGGCTGGTCTCCTGCGGGCTATTTGGTCCTGTTTTGTTGCTAGAGATGTTTTAATTGCCTCCCTTGCCTTTTCAATTTTGTGATAAAAGGCCTCCTGTACCTTTTCACAGTCTTCCTGTGAGGGTTGGCAGGGTGGGGTAAGGGCTTTGGGTTTTTCTACTGACTTTAGGATTTCAAACAGTTTGCTTGTCGAGTTGGATGCTGAGACGATCTGCTCATTGTAAAAAACATTTTTGCTTCGACAATGCTTTTTTAAGAAAGTTTCTCAATGTCCTTCCATTTTTCCCAGTTACACTTTGAAGGTTTTTTTAGCCAACAGCTCTCCCTTTTTTCTCATTTCAATTTTGATAGCTCAGTATTAAACCAGGTTTTTTGGCCTTTATTTGCCATGAATAGTTTGTTCTTTATGGGGGCACACTGGTCTAATACTTCCTTTCCTTGTGTATTATAGATGCAGACTATTTGTTCACAGTTATCTTCATCTGCAGTGTCATCGATGATTTATTTATGCACTGTTCTAATTGCGCTATGGTGATGTTCTTGAAATTTCTGCTCTGTGTCTTTTTATGTTCATTACTTCTTTTGGACTGGGTTTTGGGAATTAATACTGTAAAGTTTACTTTGAAGTGGTCGGACCATATGCATGCTTTGGTCTCTTCCAATTCGGGTCTCAAGATTAAATGTGACTACCCAGTCTAATTGATTATCATTAGAGGTAGTAGGCTCTGTGTTAATTACCTTAGAGTCATTGGGCCTCATTACGAGGTAGGAGGTAACCATGGCTACCCCATTACCGCATTCCGGGTCCGGGTTCCCGAAATAGGGACTTACCGGGTCATTCCAACCTTGGAGGACCCAGTAAATCCTCATTCCGGGAACCATTCCCCATTCCCATTCGAGCCCCCAAACGGGCTCAATGGGAATGGGGATGGAGCTAATAACGGTACCGCAATTTGCGGTACCATTATTAGCTCTGTAGTCCCTTAACGGGTCCCATCCATAACGCCTGGTAAAACCAGGCATTAAGGAAGGGACCCGCTAAGGGACCTCGGAATAGGGTGGTAAGGGATTACCGGCACCGGTGACTTTACCGGTGCCGGCAATCCCTTACCACCTACCTCGTAATGAGGCCCAATGTTGTTCAATACTTTTTCTAGCTTGATTGCCTCCTTATCTTTGGTGTTTCCTCTTCAACTATTGAAATCAACCAGCATTAAAGTGGCAGTGTTTGGGCCCTTGAGAATGTTTAGCTATTGAGTGAGTTCTTCGTTGAAATTAGACGTCATGGATGGAGGTCGGTAGACTACTATCACATTGACGCAACTGTTGTTTTAAATGTAAATTTCACAGCCCTGACATTGTGTTCAAGAAGGGAACACATGGATATCAATCCCAACTATGACCGCCACAACCCCCTTTGACCTTGTTCTCTATCTTTATGGAAAATTGTTTAGCTGTTCGGCACAGCTTTTTCTATTGTAGGGCCAAATGGGTCCTGGAGCCATGTCTCTGTAAGACAAAGCATGTCAATGTCGTCCTCTATAATGAGGTTATGGATACACTCGTCATGGTTGTTCAGGGATCTAGTGTTTAAAAGACATAATTTTATCTCATTTTTGTTTTTTCCCTTCTTAGTTGGGCATTCTGTGGGTGTGGTGTTCTTAATTGTCTTGGCTTTCATGTGTGCCTTGCTCATAATGTTGACAACGCCGACTGGAGCCTGCACTCCCGAAGGTGTTAAGGTATTTGAGGCGTCCAGAGATGGCGCACATTTTTCCTCCATGGCTTTCAGTACATGTTGTTGTACTGTTGCTATCGGTTGGCAGTATTGAGTGTCCAACAATGTTTCCCCAGCCTTACTGGGTCCCATCCTTACCTCCTAGGGAGCAGCACCCTGCAAGCTAATGCACTGTGCACTCTGATTTTAAGAGATCTGGTCAGATGATAATACAAATAAACTTTGCTCACAATGATATGATTACCAACTTGTGTTCTCAAAGCAACGCTGCAATTACTGTATGTAAAATGCTAAAGTACACAAGATATACAACGCTGGTGCTTTAAATATTCATGGCGTGTGTGTGTGTGTACCACAAAGAGTAGCTGTTGGGGGGCTGTATCTACGCCCCCGATGCGGTCCCGCAAGCCCCGTCACACATAGCACACGGAGACAGCAATTCAAATAGTTGCACTTCAAACACCAGCTTTTAAATCAAATGAAAATACGGCAACTAGCAGAGCAACTATTGTGAATGTCTCATCCTACGAGTTACCTTCCTGTTACCTTGGAGATGCTAACAACCCTCTGTGAGGGGCGTGGAGGTTGCTGGGGTTATGTAGAGGCTGGTGAAGACTGGCTAGGCTGAAGCACCGTCACTGAAGCGCCTGATGTTTCCTTAAGAGCCTGGCCGGGACTTCTGGGAACTGTAGTTCATACAACTGAGCACTCTCTGTGCTGATGCGTACTTCAAAACTAATGCACTCTGAACTCTGATCATAAGAAATCTGATCAGATGGTAATACAAATAAGCTTTGCTCACGATGATACGATTTCCAACCTGTGTTTTCAAAACAACGCTTAAGTACATAAGATATAGAACATGGGCGCTTTAAATATTCACAAAGTGAGGGTGTACCACGAAGAGTAGCTATCAGCTATCAACTATTGCAATTCAAATAGTTGTGCTTCACATTCCAGCTTTTAAATCAGATGAAAATACATCAACTAGCACAGCAACTACTGCGAATGTCGCGTGTCGCGAGTTACCTTCCTGTTACCTTGGAGATGCTAACAACCCTCTGTGAGGGGCGTGGAGGTTGCTGGGGTTATGTAGAGGCCGGCGGGATTGGCGAAGACCAGCTAGGCTCTGAAGCGCCGGCGCTGAAGCACCTGACATTTTCTTCAGAGCCTGGTGAGACTTCTGGGAACTGTAGTTCCTACAACTAGGCACTCTCTGTGCTAATGTGTACTTCAAAACTAATGCACTCTGCACTCTGATCTTAAGAGATATGATCAGATGATAATACAAATAAGCTTTGCTCACAATGATACAATTTCCAACCTGTGTTTTCAAAGCAACGCTGCAATTAATTGTATCACAATGATACAATTTCCAACCTGTGTTTTCAAAGCAACGCTGCAATTACTGGATGTAAAATGCTACAGTACACAAGATATAGAACACGGCCGGTATAAATATTCACCGAATCTGTGTGTACCACAAAGAGTAGCTATCAACTATTGCAATTCAAATAGTTGCGCTTCAAACGCCAGCTTTTAAATCAGATGAAAATACGGCAAATAGCACAGCACTATTGCGAATGTTGTTGGAGATGCTAGCAACTCTCTGTGTGGGGCGTTGAGGATGCTGGGGTTATGAAGAGGCCGACTGGACTGGCGAAGCCTGGATAGGATCTGAATCACTGACGCTGAAGCACTTGACATTTCCGTAAGAGCCTGGCTGGGAAATGTAGTTACTACAACTGAGCACTCTCTGTGCTGATGTGTACTTCAATACAAATGCACTCTGCACTCTGATCTTAAGAGATCTGATCAGATGGTATTTCAAATAAGCTTTGCTAATGATGATATGATTACCAACCTGTGTTTTCAAAGCAATGCTAGCAGTGCTAGCAACTATCACAAGGCTTTACCCCGGCATGCAGAAGAGTGTGAAGACGATGTGCCTGAGTCAAGTTTTCCAGAGTCTAAAACGAAACGTGAGACATCCTGGAATGCTGTATGTATGTTAATTATTCACTTCTCTTTCCCTTCGTTGTTGCTTTGCGTATTCGGATCTTGTTATGTTGGCTTTTTCTTTGGTTGATTGAAGAACACAAGTAATCTTTAAGTCTGGTCCTCTAGTGGTAATTTCTTGCGTGCGTCATCATTTCACCACTGCACTAAAGAATTTGAATTTTGAGGCGTCTCTCTTTTACACCTTCTCTTAATCCGCAGGCGGGCTCCTGCTGGAGGTGATACAGACACTGGCCCAATACCCAATACAGTTGGTACCACAAGTGGGGCATATTCTTGCAACCATGCCACTATTTGGCAAGCAAGAGAATGTGGGGGCAAAAAGTAAACACATTCCTGGGTATCCTGAGAGCGATATTTGGTACCCAGTGGCAAAGTGGTTGTGGCGATTTTCTGCACCTTCCTCGTGGGCAGAACTTCATGATTTTGTTACACCAGTGGCTTTATAAACAGCCCTAGAGGTATTACATATTGATAATTCGAAAGTGGGTCAATGAGCTGTGGGGGATTTTGGATAGGTATTTCTCACAGATATCCAAACTGTACATTATTACTTATTGAAGAAAGGAAAGGAGAATAGAATGTTGACAGATGAAGTTAGTAAATTAAAGGAGCAAAATGCGGTCATGAGAGAGACTTTTGAAAGTGTGGTGACGTTATGGAAATGAAGTCTGCAGCATTAGTGGTACGGGTTACCACTCAGAGAATAAACAGCACTCCTGTGGTTGACAGTGATGAAGAAGATTTTGATGGGAATGAGCAAGTTGAAGTACTCTTGAAGAGTTGGAAGGAAGTAGAACAATTGGCAGAGGATTGTTAGATGAAAATGCATTGGAAGTGGTACATTCTATTACAAGCAATTCAAAATGGGATTTTCTGGGAGGAAATTTGGAAAATACTTGTTTGGTCAGAAACTATACACAGAATGAACTTGTTCATATTACTTGCATGTTTAGAAAGATAGCTGGAGAGTCCTTGTTTCAATAGTTTTTAAGTTTTTAAGACTATGGGACACTGGAGCGAAGTAAAAAGTGTACAGCTAACTCCAGAAGAATTGTTGGAAATGGGTTCACTTACCTGTCCGGCAATGATAGGCCAGCTTTTGAGAGCGGTGCAGTGAAATAGAAAGGCACATTCTTCGTTCAAAAGTGTGATTGTTTCTTTGTTGACAGTGTACCATTCCCCTATGGACTTGGAAGATGCATGAGGACAATTGAAAAGCTTGGCAGAGGCTACCCTACAGCTGCGGAAAATGGGCATGCAAGCTGCATGTTATGCTGCTGGAAATAACCAGCTTCCCAATCTAGATGTTTTCACATCAGGAATGCAGGCACGGCAAATTACCCTTGCAAGCAACTGAAGGAAGCAGTGGGTTGGGTCTGTTTGTGGCAGAGACACGTTATTCAGAAAAGAAACACTGCTATCATCCAGACAAGAATTGGCATAAAGCTGCCAAAAGGTACATATAGCAGAGTTGCAGCACAATCTCGGCGGGGTGACTGACCCGCATTATTAGGGACAGATTAAAATGCATTTACACAATGCAGGATCAGCTGATCTGCCTATTGAAATGTATGACCGTATTGCACAATTTAATTGTGAAAAAGCATTAGTGCCAAAGGTGTTAGAATGTAGTGACGCTCCTGACAGCACAAACTGGAGTGCCAAGGGTTTAGGGAGTATAGGAAAGAAAGCGTGGGTACTCCATCGACGGAAAAAAGCAGAACCTGGAGAGACTATAAGTCAAAGGGTGGGAAATACTCATGTCACATGGTACTGATATTCCTGTTTGTGTTCCAGCCTGCATGCTTACACCTTATTCATTATGAAAATTGGACTCATACTTCTATGTGCCTTCCTCTGCCAAGTCCTGACCTTTACTGGGACTTGCCTGAGGGATGTATCTTTCAATGCGGACTCAGATTTACATATTGCTGCAACATCCTGTGAGTCCGCTATGCCTGGGGTTAGGGAGTGATCAATATAAATGAAAAACCAGCCAGCGGAATTAATTGAAGATACTCAAACAGGCCGCTAAAAGGCCACCAAAACGGGGGAGGACCCCCAAGGCTCACAACACAGATCAATCCACTAAGAACGAAACAATCGTTAAAAATACTGTATTTATTTAGAATTTGTACTCGTTAAAATAAGTATTAAATCATCTGAAGTTCTGTACAAAAAATACGCAAAGTGACAACATAACTACTCTTGTGTCAGGACAGGAACAATGTGACATACAGTACAATAGACCTGGCACAATTAACAGATAGTAGTTTCGATGGAGACAACACAAACTCAAAAGCCGACGATATCCATCTTCATCAGGACGTGGCATTCCCGTAGGCGTCATAATTCTTTGAAATTCATCTGTGTCTTAATTTACACAATATATTTAGAGAACAAGGTTAAACATTTCACAATGTATAAAACACACCATAGTCTCAAACAATTAGGCTGGTCCCGGAATCCTGTCGATAAGTCCAGGAAGTATTAATCAGGCCGTGCCATAGACTGGGTCTCTATGAATTAGACCTCAGGGAGAGACACGGCTGAGCCTGGTTCATCATTTTCAGGACCTGCGATTGGGCCCGGTGCTAGGGGTGCCTGGGTTATGAAGGAGGTGTTTTTGAAGACCAGACAGAGTGGGATGGCCAGAGGATCCAGTGGCCCTCAATGAAATCATCAAAACGAGGACTTCAAACGGACTTAGGGGTTAGGGAGTGTTCTACTCTACAGAAGGGGGCACATTTGCACTCTGATATCCCCGTTCTTCTTTAGGATAGGAATTTGTACAGCTTAGTAACCCCACCTCTGAGGTGGAGATTGAGGGATAGTTGTATGCTTCCTCTTAATTGTGTCCAGATAACTCTGCTAACATGGACATTGCTGAGCAGGGAAAGCTGGAGGATTTGATGGCGTCTAACCTGGAGCCTTGTGATGATCCCCCTAATACAAAGGTTTCCCTCCTGAACACTTTATCACTTGCACGTCATGCAATTGAATTGACAGACTATTTGGTTGAATCACTGAATCACAAATGGATCTTCTTGCAGTCACAGAAACATGGTGAAGGTACGCATACATATGTAATGTTGTGCTCACACTTGGAGTTTGTACTAATCACCATATGTGTTAAAAGAATGTACCCTTTGTTAAAAGAAGAGGCCTTCTCTTTATACAGCGGCGTTTAAGACCTGCTGACCTGGCAAGAACTTGTTTTTAACAGAAGAATTGTGTTTGGTCACTATATGTCGAAGCATGCTGAGCCTGCTAAAACTATCTACAGATTACGGGTGGGGAAGGAATGAGTAAGCACAGCCTCGTGCACAGAGATAAGGACACAGAGGGGCACGAGAGAGAGCGAATAACAGATAACAGGAAACCACAATAGCAGATGTTGAACTGTTGACCGTTGATGCAAAGTCATGACTGGGAGGAACCGCCTTGTGGTGGACATAATCTATGTGCAGCAATGTATGACAATGTAAAACAGATGGGTATAAAAGGACCACGATGTGCAGGGGAAAGGGCGGCACTTTGACGACTTGCTTTGCGAGACGGTTGAACTTGTGGCCCATTCGCGAATGCTTGTGTGTTAATAAAGCAATGTTTACTCAACTCTTTTCTGTTTGAGTTTTTATAGGGTCCCTTTTGTACTGGTTATGGTGATGGCGAGACATCGCACCCACAATGGCTTCAGCATATGTCCAGGCCTGCTGCTTGCTACACCAGAGGGTTATAACCTGGTGAGCATGGATTGGTCTGGCTCTAGAGGAGGGGAGATTGCACTCTTCTATAAAAAAAAAAAAAACACTTAAAATGTATACTACCAATACAATGATTCTTGATAGCTGTGAGTCCCTGCTTGTGAAAGTAAGTGTTCATTCAAACACAGATGTGAGCATCTTTATTTTATATGGTCCTACACTTAAAACCCCAGACATTGTGGAACAAGAGTTAGCTGTCTTAAGTGACTCCATGAAGACCTCATCCCATTTGGTTTTGCTTGGTGATTTCAACCTGTGGGCTAACAATATCTGGAATTCTATATGTGCATCGCTTAGGAATGCCTTAGGAGTCTTTGGCTTTTCCCAACATGCTAAAACAGCCACATATAGAAAAGGCAATACTCTTGATTGGGTCCTGACTCATAATATTAAAATCTCTCCCATTGACCTATCTTTATGCCCTTAGTCGGATCATCATTTAATCTTCTTTAACCTACCCCTCCAGGAATCCCCTATAGGTGCATGTGCCCCTGTTATGAGAATAAAAGAGGTCAGGAACTTTAAAAACAAGTCTCACATGGTGCTCTTGCATCTATGGCATTACCGCAGCTTGCCAAGCTTCCTATTACTACATGTGTTAATGATCTGGCTTGTCAGTTTCAACAGGCTATCATAGAGGCCTTTGACGGTATAGCACCTCTATACGATATAATATGTAAAGAGGATGTATACAGAAATATGTGGTTTAATGATGAAGTTTTTACATCAATGAAAGTGACGTGAGCCCATGAATGGGCCTGACAGAAAAATCCCTGTCCTGCTACTTTCACATAAAAATGATGTGAAGGAGCACAAGCGAGTTATTTTTGTGACCAAACAGGCTAATTATAAATTCGAGAATCTGTGCAGCCAAGTCTAACTCAACAAAACTCTTCACAATTCTGTGTGAATTGGAGAGAATCTCCTAATCTACTCTTCAGTCTGAAATTGGCAACAATTATTGTCAATCCAACCAGGATGAATTTTCAGGGAATATTCTCTGTCACCAACAATCTATCATTAATTGTCAGTCGCTCTTGGCAGAGTCCCCTTCAGAGATAGCTGACTCACCTGTGGATGTTGTATTACCCCTGGATAATTAGCCTTTGTTTTCTTTTAGACAAGTATGAGAGAGATAAATTCACACTATTGTGAGGAAAATGAAACGGACTACACATCAGGGAGATGTGTGACCTACCCATATCACGAAAGACTCATTAGATTTATTTGTACACTGTCTCGCTAGAATTGTCAACCTTTCCTTTGCTGAAGCTGCATCCCTGATGATCTTAAGGAGGCCTGGATCACTCTGCTCCATAAATTAGAGAATGCGGACCCTGCAATTACCGATAATTACAGGGCCATCACAAATGTGCTGTTTCTTTTGAAAATACTTGCTTAGTGTCAATTCTATGAGTTTATAGAAGCATACAATGTGTTAGTGCTAAGACAAGCCAGTCTTCATATGAGCCACAGGACTGAGACTTCCCTTTTGCATCTAAGATCCAATATTGCAAGCATTATTGATACGGGCCATAATGTTCTCCTGATGCTTTAGATCTTCCTTTTGCATTTGGCCTGGTAGATCATGCTCAACTTATCAGAAGATTAATTAAATTTGAAAGATGCTTTGTTGGAGCTGCCTCTTGGATTTAATAATTTCTGGGACCGCTTTGTGCTTATGTTGCTATGGGAGACTGTCAAGCTGCCCCTGCCTCAATCACTTGTGGCATTCCTCAGGGCTCATGTATGTCCCCGATTCTCTTAAATATTTACACAGAGCCCCTGGGTGATCTTCTGGATAGTTTGGGAGCATCTTACACCAACTATGTAGAGGATGCACTGATTTTGATTCAAGTTTTGGGTGATCATGCTCTGGATAACCTTGCCATTAACACAATGTACCTGTCAATCTAGTCTTGGGTGGCACAGAATTCCTTGGTGCTGAATGATAAAAAAGCTGAGTTACTTATCATTGGATCAGGTCCCGGAATAAAGCAATTGGACCTCTGCTACAGCCAATTTCTAATTGCTGATTGTCCCATTTATATTGTCCAGTATGTGATGTCTTTGACTCCCAGTTGTAATTTAATAAACATACTGCATACCTTCCCTCTTCCTGTTCCAACACCACCGATTTGCTCTGACAGATTTCTCCTTATCTGTCAGAGAAGAACAGGGCACTGGTTGTCTCTGCCTTCATCAATTCAAAGTTCAACAAATGTAATAGTTTACTTATGGGCACTTAATTGGCGAATCTCAAGAAACCTCAGGCCATTTAAAATCGAGCTGTACAGGCTTTCTGTGGCCTAGGTAAACAAGATCATATCTCTGGAGCCCAATGAGACTTGCAGTGACTACCAGTTTAGGACACAATATGGTATAAAGCCCCTACCCTCACACACTGTCAGGGAATGCAACGTGCTACTTATCGGATCGCTTAAAGGTAGCTCTTTGTAGGAGAGTCCTTCGATCCAATAACAATAACTTTCTAGCTCAACCGCGGTTTAATTTGAAAAAATATGGTGGAGTCAGTTTTGATGCCTTGTAGAGTGAGATCCAGATTCATTGAGGGCTATATCTTGCCTGACTAAATTTAAGAAAGGAATGAAGTCTAATTTATTTTAATAGAGGAGTTGATAAGTAGCACGCATGCTGTTTCCTCCCAGACTTCCTTTGTCTGCTGCTCGTTGCCTGTCCTGTGATTCTTTTATGTGAACTTTGAGGACTAGCGGTTTTGTAGTGTGTTACAAATAATAAAGTAAAGTAATAGAGTGCATCATAACATCACTTGGAACCTCTGCATGACCTGTGCCAATAAGGAGACAATGGCCCTCATTACGACCCTGGCGGAGAACCATGGTGCAATTTGCACCATGGTCCATGGCGCTAAGCTGCCAACTCCGCTAAGGTGGTTGGCGGACTTACCGCCCCATTCCGACCTTGGCGGGGCGGTAAGTCCCCAATCCCCATTTACCCTTCCCCATTCCCATTTTTGCCCCATAGGGTATAATGGGAGTGGGGAAGGCGTTAATTACGCCACCGTAAATTACGGTGGCGTAATTAACAACAAGTCCCGTAGCGCCATGGATTTTTCCGCCTGCAAAAAGCAGGCGTAAAAATCACCATGGCGCTACGGGAACTCGTACTCAGGCGGAAAGGGGCGCCATGGTTTACGCCGGCGTAAACCCCTTTCCGCCAGGGTCGTAATGAGGGCCAATGTATGTATGTAATGCTCAGAATAATACTGTGCCCTGTATTACAACAGCTGCTATTTCAGAGCAATCTCAGTGCACTAAAGCATTAGTAATGAAGTGGCATATAACTGGACACGTATTGACACTGACACATGTCACAAGCATGTACGAGATTGTAGGAACTAATATTGCAGTGAATGGTACAGACCAGGTGTTGAAACTTACATGTTTGTATTGCAGTAATAATTGTCAAAACTGGAGCAACAGTCAGTATTGCTCTTATAATATATCTAAATCCATGTATTATTATTGGGCATTAGCTCAGAATGCACTTGAGGGACACAGGATAATCATATACAAACAGGGAATTAGGGAAGGAACGTCAAGTACTCAGTGGCAGTGGTTAATTTGTGGATGCTCAAAGAAAGACAATGTTCACCACGTCCCTAAATTGTGCATTGACAGAGATTTGAGATCACTTATTGATAGTTATTGCTAGTGTTGTACGAGGTGGGTGCATTAATCATTAGCTGTGTTCTATATTTTGTTTTTAGCATGCCTTGCAAGTCTGTTTATCAGAATGAAGTGCAGGACTTAACAGTCACTGTTAAGAACGTGATAATAGGCAAGCACCCAGAGTATTTCCCTCGTCAAGGGGTCGATTCTAGTGGGCCTGAAACAGCAGGAGAAGTGTTATATTTTGCTTAATAGATGAAAAGACGAATGAACTATATCTGTGTGTTTGAGATTCTTGGCCGCAGGCACAGCTTAGGAAATCTGGCTAGCCACTAAGCTCTGCATTTGCTTAAGTGAGGTAGAAATGTGTAGCTCTGGCAAGTTGCTTATTCACACATAGTTCTGGGATGTGACCAGTGAATCAGCCTTGAATGCCTCGGTCAATGCACTATGGTTCCTGATGTATTTGTTGACGGAGAAAGCATATAAAACTGAACAGCGTTATATTATTAGTCAGAAGAAGCCAAGCCTGGTATCACGCAGATCAACAGAGACAGCCCCTCCCGTTCGAGCAGCTGCACCTGTACGGAAACCAATTGTAGAGTGATTCTGACTGAGGGACGTGCAGAGTCGGACTATCACAATGCTTTTCCCCATTATGCATAAGGGTGTGAAGATGAGGTACCAGATCCGAGTTTGCCAGAGACTGAAAAGGAATGTGTGACAGCCTGAAACTCTATATGCATTTTAATCTCTCACTTCCCTTTCCCATCATTGTTGCTTTGCATATTTGGATCATGTTATGCTTGGTTTTTCTTATGCTTGATTAAAGAACAAAAGTAATCTGTGGGTGACATCATTTCACTACTGCACCAAAAAACTTGAATTCAGATACCGCCCTGTTTCACACCTTACCTTAGTCCAGAGGCGGGCTTCTGAAGGAGGCAATACAGAAACAGGACCAAGATACAAGTATATCGAGAAGGCGGTATTGACTGCTAACTGCCCCACTGGTCCATCTTTGGGTCTTAGAGACTTGTTAGGTCACCCTTTTCTCGAACAAGAACATATCCTTTAAAACACAATGTGGTTACTGATTGCCTTTGACCCACAATGCTGCATCTTTATATCTTTTGTGTTTTCTGGGTTGTTTCCACAGTGTTGGATTTTTGTAGTGTGTTCTATTGAGTTATTTTTGCAAATGCTGTGTTTAATTAAAATATATATTTTTTTTTATAGAACCCTGATCAGACATTCCTTAACTTTGGACAGTTGTATTTTAATGTTTGAGTTGCTACTGTCCCCTCTTGACAGTATAGCCTTCCCTCAGCCCATGTTACCTCAAAGGGTGAAGGAGATCCCTAGCTGTACCTTTTCCAACTTTATGATTGGGTTCACTCTTGTTTTGTAGAAGTCTGATGGCTAAGTAGGTGGTTCACCCTCTTTTCATCCTTGTCCTCCTGCGGAGAAGAAGTACATTTTTTTCACAACCTGCTATATGGATAACTAGTATTTTTACTATGTGCTAGAGATTGTGGTGATCACAGTTTCTGGTCATGTGATAGCATTGTGGGTACTGATTTTGACAATTTAAATCAAATATAGTGTTTTCCCGGGCTCCCATGTTCACTCTCTTTTCTTTGTCTTATGTGTGAACTGCTGTCCCCAACTGGCTCTGGGAGTACATTTAACTAGTATTGGCAAGGCTCTGCATGTGCCCTTTTACTGTCTTATGCTTACCTTGGGCCTCATTACAGGTCTGGCAGTAACCCTGCCGGTGCTCCAACGGGTTGCTGCCGGACCCGTAATAATTTACTGGCACCTGACCTCCCGGTGCCACTGGCTTATTACGAGTCCGGCAGCCGGGAAGTCAGGCGCCAGTATATTTGTTAATCCCCATTCCCATACAGTCCTATTGGACTCTATGGGAGTGGGCACACAGGAGCACCTGGCACTGTTACCAACGGTGCCGGTGCTCCTGTGAAGAGTCTGCCTACCGTGGCCCCTGCATCTGGCAGGTTCAGGACTGTCGGGCACAGCAGCCACAGCAGGTAGACTCATAGTTTGCAGGTCCAGAAACTAGGGTGCCGGTGAGCTTACAGGCACTCTTGTTTCTGGACTGGCAAACTTATAATGCTGCCCATGTTGTCATGCACCATATATTACGTTTATACCAAAATACTTCTTATTGTTACTCAATGTGTCATTTTACATTAAAGTGTATGTTATTCTGTACACTAGTTGGTGCATTCTCTGGGGGTAACTATTGATACACATTGTATCTCAGTGCCAGCTGAAGCCCCATCTTGTGGGAACCTTCTTTACTCTGCAATAGCTACACTTTAGATAGTATGGCCTATCTTTTGGTTGGAGGCATTGTTTTGCATTCGTTTTTATGGTTTCATCACATCCCTCACCAGAGAGTTGTAGAGATATCTTCCTAACAGAACCCTTCCAGCACCCAAAACACAACATGATCCTCAGACAACATATTCCAATCCCTTGTATTATTTCACCCAGGCTCCGGCATGTAACCATGAAGAAAGGCCATAAGTACCACAAGCTATCATCATTTTCAGACGTTTGCTATACAAATACCAATTAACATACAATAACAACACAGAGATGCAATAGCATGGTGAGCTAAATGATTCACCGTTATAATAACGAAGCCAACAACAACGCGGATTGATACCGCAAAGCTAACATTTTCTTATTACAAAAATGTCGTCTGACATTTGAACTGTCATTTGCCTCCCACTTCCCATATAATGGTAGCGGGGGGAAACCCTCAAATCCCATAATCTCAAACTAGGGGAGCGGGGGACAACCCTGCAACCCCTGCTCCTCTTGTTCGGCATTATGGGATTTGCAGTATTTGCATATTTGCAGTATGGCGAATACGCACTAAACGAGTATTCAGCATTTTTTTCGAGCAACCTTTAGCCACATCTTAAGAAGAGATGGATCACTTCTTTGATGAAAAACAATTAATAAAGCCAACAGTTGTAGGTTCACTAATTGGATTTCCTTAAACCACACTCTCCACCTAACAGATATTAGGCAAAAAGACCGTGGCTCCTCCTCCTACATTGCTGAAAGTGGACCTCCATGAGAGAGAAGTTCAGAGTTCTTAGACTGCCTGGGCATCGCCCATCCTCCTTGTCCCTACAGCATAGACTATCTGCTGCATGACCATCTTATATATCTCTCACAACAGCATGTTGCTTCCTCTGTCTAACACTAAACCACCATATGGGAGCCAAAACTAACAGCAGCACTAAAACACCATCAATAAACCAAAACTATTGGTAAAGAAAAGGCGGTAACGTTCCACCTGTGAGGCAAGAGTGTATAGCCTCACACTTAGCCTCACATCTTACTGGATTTTAAATATAAAAATTCAAATAAAAATGTGAACAAAAATAAATGCAAAGGGACACCTGTAAGCCAAAACTATGAAGCCTCATTAAGTTACATGAAAGCGCCACCTAAATGCCAAAGTGAATGGTGGTGCTAAATAGCCACCTTTAATCCAAAACGAAGAGCCTCTTTAGGTGGGGCTCCCGTCTATGGGCAAACACTTATAGTAAATGGTTTAGCACAATAGCTAATTGAACACTATACATCATTATTAGATTGCTTTGTATGTTTTTTTAGAAAGTCCTCAAGTGAAACCTATACATGAATACTGGATTCAAGCTGTCTAAGCATAGCTACTCCTCCAGAATGTCAAAACTACTTAGAGAGGCAGAAGTGCAAACATTAGAGAGAAAAAGAAACAAAACAAACAAAACAAACAACACATTAAAAAACGAACATGGCCCTTGACTCTAGCGTACACATAGCCTATCAAATGCAATTAGGGCTAACTCATTATTTGCGGTCTTTGTTTTCCTTCATCTTAAATACAGGAAATGAAACATAGGAACACATTCAGAGAGAGAATGCGTCGGATAGTCTGCCTGCTTGTTGCTAACTCTGAGCTCACTGCAGTTGCTCTAAAGTGGCAAATTGTTTCACATTAGCGGTAGACAAAAAAAAATCTAATTTCTATGCTAGCGTCCATCAGTCTCACTAATGCCTTTGATACAGTGGTGCTTTTTTCCTGGCTAAACTAATGAAAATTAGAGACTGTTCTTTTTCGCTTCCATTTGGTTTAAAAAGTATCGAAATCTTTTTGCCAAAGCACCATACATCAAAGCTAACGACATGAACTCTGAAGCAACATTTATTGCCTAATGCTCTTTTGCATTTGCTCCGTGTGGCGAAATGACTGCATCCATTCCTGGTTATCAGTATAAACTTTTTATGAGGCGTTCCGTGATATGTAGCATGGGCCCGTGCGGAAGAGGCGGCCAGCACAAGCCATTGATTTCAATTTCACAGTCTAGCTGACGCAGTGCACGCTCACTCAAGTCCCGAAGTCAGGCGGGGTCAACAGCGTTCGACAAACAGAAATAACGAGCCCCCTTGCCTTCCTTGGCGAAGGAGTATGCTACAGCACGAGAGGAGCGTTCCCGGTGGCGCGCTGGACGAATTGAAGTTTTGAAAGGGCATTCCGATATATACTTCTTTTCCCGATTGCTCATAAGACTCTGAAAGGCGAGATAAGTCAGCAGAAGTTTCGAATTTCATTTTCATTCCTTAGGCTTGATTTCCTCATTATGTCTGAGAATCATTGATCAGGCTACTTTCCTTACTGCCTTCTGTTAACCCCATACAATAAAACATAATTTAACAAAGTGAAACACTACCAGCTACTACATTGGCGGTACAGCCACAAAGACCTGCAAGAAGGAAATCAATAGGCGTCCGTGGAACAAATTAATGAAGCTGATATGAATGTCCCCCACCATCCTATTCCTCTGGAAGGACCTGAAGGCCTTCCTCTTCAACGGACAAGTCAGCCAATGGTTGATTGGTCCACTGAACTCTAAAAGCTGCCTCTCTGGAGCTCTCCCCTTTATCGATTCCAACTGTTCTCCTAACCCTGCACCATTACTACATAATTGGATAAGCACTTAATACCCAGAGGTTTCTAAGCGCAGACATGGGATTGAACCTGTGTTAGCTCTGGATCCACAGCGAGCGCAAGCATGTTGCCCCTAAGCTATCCTCCAGAGACTTCCTTTAATCTTGTGTGTGTTTAGGGACGGGAGTATAGCTCTGGGACAACATGTTTGTCTTGGAAGCAAGGCAACACAGGCTGGTCTATGCTCAGAGTATGGTCTCCGGTATCAAGTGCGATTTAATCGATGAATTAATGATTTCACATATGTCTTGCAACATTACTTTTAATGATCTGGGTACTTCCCGTATCTACCCAGATCAATTCTTTGTGCTTTAAAAATTCTGTTCATGCACCTAAAAGATACATTTCACTCTTATCTGGTTACGAGACTACATTTTGAACTAGGAAAAGGCGATATTGCATAATTTCCCAATTTTTCTAAACGGATTGTGTGCCTGGTAAATATTAGCCAGAGAAAGCAGGTTTCCTTTACTTCCTATATTACAATGAATACATACTTGCAAACATCTGTGACCAAAAAGATGTAGGATTTTTCAAGTTTCAAAAATAATAATTTCCATAACGATGACATCAGAGGAAAATACAAAACATACATTGTTGGCACCATTGAAGCATTAAAAAAAATACAGAGCCCATCAAAGAGCGCAACATGGAAAGATGTCGAAATGTTAAAAATGTATAATTCTGAATGGTAGCTTAACACCAAATTCAATTACCTAACTTCACAGAAGGTAATCACACAGAACTGGTAAGCAACGTTTGCCACTGCTCTGTAGCAGCAGCCCGGGCAATACATATGTATTCCTGCAGTGCAAGATGAATAACTGAACAAGGAGACTGATAACACCTCCTCAGTCTGACATGCAGATGCTGTGTGATGGTGGTACGCTCTGCCACTTGCCTTCACTGGTGGCTCACCTAAGGGTTGTACTGGCAAGAGTGCAGGACAGAGTCAAGTAGCTGTCAGGTCAGTGGATTGGTGTGAGCCCAATCAAAGTAATCGCCTACCAGCCCACTGTGCAGACAGACTAATTAATGTGTTGCATGCTTTGTCCTCCAGCCTGCCTTAGAGTCATATAAATTACCTGCCATTGTAAAAAGCAGTAGGATCTGTCACCCAAATATGTAGGTGGTAGGATTGCTTAAAAAGCAGTAGCCTGCTTCCTAAATCTGTAGGGTTGGCAAGTATGGCCATAGAGTAATTAACTCGGCACCTCCTGGTTCATTATGCTCTAGGCCTAAATACTAGTATGTCAGCTGTATGGGTTGCTCTGTACAATTCTCTCTCAGAGAATAGAAATCTTCTCACAGTACACAGTATGTGTGGAATTTGTTTTTCAAATAACTTTGGTGGAAAATACATGTTTAGATACAACCTGCATACCAAACTCACATCTACATCAAAGTAAAAGAACCAAGGAACACAAAGTTTGTATTACAAAATTGTTTCACAGAGGAGAAATATTCATGTAACTATGAAACTGGCCCTGTCCAAAACTACATTCCAGCACCAAAAATACTAGGCAATTCTTCTCAGGGAAAGTGCATCAACAACTATCCAGGCATGTGTTTCTGACGTGTTCGGCATCATCAGTAAAGTGACAATGGGCCTCATTACGACCCTGGCGGTAGCTGTGCTGGTAAAAATGGGGCAGCTGTCGGCGGAGTCGTTTTTTTTCCAGTGCCGGCGGTCCCAGTAATTCCCCATTGCCAGGCATGGGAAAAAATACTCCCCATAGGACTCAATGGGAATGGGGAGGACGGATGCAGCGGCACTGTTGCACACAGTGCCAGTGCATTCGACAAAGTCTGAGAGCGTGTGCCTTTCTGCCCACCAAGTCATATCTGGCGGTCAGAAATGCACCTGTTACCGGACCGGCATACTCATAATGAGGCCCAATGTCTCTCTATGCACAAAGAACATCTGGTTACACTTAATAATTTAGGGTAACACCCCAAGTTTTCCAAAATTAACCAAACATGTGATAGTACCTCCAGTGAGAAAGAACATGCCTTAAATAGTCAGATCTTTGCGAAGTCACCAACCCAGGAGGGTATACAATCAACTGTTAGCTAATCTTACCTTCCACAGAGGAGAATGTTTATTTGCATGTCACACTAGCCCCACCACAGTAACAGTCTAGCACCGAATACTAGCTAATTCTCTTTTAAGCAAGACTACCAAGAGCTACCAAGAGCAACCACAGACACTTGCTTCTGCCTTGCTTGGCATTGTCATGAGGACATTTCTATGAGCTTCATTAAAAGTGTGGCAGTCCGAAAACAAGGGTGCTGGGAAGCTTACTGGCACCCTTTTTTCTGGACTACCGCACTACGAGTCTGTCGGTAAGCAGATCAGTCACGGAAGCATCGGCACCGTTAGCAACGGTGCTGGTGCTTCTGTCTCCCCACTCCCATAGAAGGGGGGACGATATGGGAATGGGTATGTATGAAATCCGGTGCCTGACTTCCCGCGCCATCAGGACTTATCATGTCCCGGTGGCACTGGGAAGTCAGGTGCCAGATTTGGTGTTACAGGGTTGACAGCAACCCACCGGTCGCACCAGCGGGTTACCACCAACCTCGTAATGAGGTCCTATGTCTCTCTACACATAGTAAAGAGTGTGCATCTGAATTGCCCTTTATAACATAGGGTGAAACGCCAGTTATTCCAAATGTAAGCAAAACTCAGGACTGTCTACAGTCACTTTTTATCTCACTGTACATTTCATAGAGGGTAAACGTCAATTTGCATATTAGTCTGGTCCCACCCACAAATACATTGAAGCACCATAATACAAGGGAATTCACTGCCAAGCAAAAGTACCAACAGAAACCCAAGACATATGCTTCTGCTTTGTTAGGTGTCATCAATGAAATGAAAACCTTGTTCTCTGGGCACAGAGAGCAGTCTGGATTACCCATAATAATTTAAGGTGAAATCCGAAGTCTTCCAAACATAACCAAAATATAGTAGTGTTTCGGACCTTAGAACACAAATGGCTATGTTTATGAATGTGACCTGAATTTGTAATGTTGAAGATGAGGAAAACAACCAAAACAAGAGCAGGAATCTAATAGACCTATTGCAGTACATATTCAGTATTCCATTACAGCACTGTATGGCCATTTGATAGCAGCTTGTTTATGCATCCAACATTGAAAACTCTTTTTGTCTATATTACCCCAAATCGCCTGCCTTGTTCACTTCCTCACAATTGTGGTTTACCTATCTATGTCACAACCCTAAAGCAGAATATGTTAAGCTATCCCCTTCTTACCTTATGTTTCCTCCCATATTGGTGTACGAGGATGTCAACATTGGAAGTTCCTTCTGTTTTTCTTTCTGTCAACAAGTCAGTGAAGATGATGGCAGGGGGGAGTTGCTGATAAAATCGGCAGTGTAGTAAAATTTCTGTATTGCCATTCCAAATGCTGAATCCTGTGCCAATTACACCCTTTATTGTCCAGCAGGATTTGCATGGGTCCATCCCCAATATCTAACAGTGGTGTATATTCGCATTCTAACCCTTGCTGCCTTATGGATTCATTTAGGCATACAAATGCATCAGAACCTTTTATCTGTTGTCCCTTTCTATATTTTAATGCTACTGTAAATTGTCTGATGAATGCAGGAATAGTACCATCCTTTTTCACCTGCAGTTCAATTGCACATGGTGTCTTTTGGGCACAATGGTAAGCTTGTCTTTTGTCTTCAAATTCAGGTGTGACTCCACCCAACCTGGACCAAAACTTTTTGATTTAAAAAGTCTAATACCATACACATCCTGTGCATGCTATCATTTCCCAAATAGAATTCAGTTTGTGTCCTGCTCACAATCCACACATTGTGATGAATACACTTAGGGCCAATTGCAATCCTTAGCATGCTTCCTATGATTTTTTGCCCCAACCCCGAGTGATCTAGGCAAAAATGTGATGATTCTGTATTCTGAACTTTGGGATCTCCTCCCTGACAATGATTTGCCGGAGTATCTTTTCATTAATGAAACTTCATGTTCAAGTGCTAAATTGGCTTAAATCATTTTGGGATGCCAATTCACATGGATAGGGATCGATGGCTGCCCTTCTCCCATGTGTATGTCTGAGATTGTTTAAACGTGTTTTTCTTCATTTACCTCTGGAGTGACATTTGGTTTGCGTTTTCATCATTTAGATAAAAATGCAAAGTGTTTTCATCTATTTCTGTTTTACAGTTTTTCTTCTGGTCCAAATAAATCTCCAAAGACTGCATCTCTTTTTCACTTCACATTTCATCCTGACACATGAGAATGACAGTGACGCTAGGCATACAGCTATTCTGAAGATATACTTCCACTGCACTTTCTGATTTAGCAACGGTGAAGCATTCTTTTACACTGTTGCTTTGGGTCATTATTTTCTTAGGTCTCCATGGCTTTTTAGCTAAGGACCACAATACTCCATTAACCCCATCAATGAGGGGTGAAAGCCTCTTCAGGCAATTTATCCCTGTTAGAAAGAGTATTTCATTAATGGATGTGATCAACACTTCCTGTCTCATTCGATGCTTCCCTATCTTTATGTCAACGTTCGATAGGTATTTCTTCCCCATTGAATTGTGGACAGGGACTTCATTTTCCTCACCATTATATGATTTTGTGGGGATCTCCCTTCATTGATACTTTTCTTCAGTTCTTTTGACATTATTGTTCCTTGGGTACCGGTGTCAATCATTGAAAATACATTGCATTTTTCTTCAACAGTGATAGGATCATAGTACCTATCTTAAACCTCTTCTACTACACATCAATAGTATGAATTTCCAGGACTTACTTTTCTTTTCTCTTTTTTACTCTTTGCTAGGCAAATTGGCATATGAAATGACATTTTACCTTCCTTTTTGCCTACTTCATTTTGAATCTTTTTGTCTATTCTCCTAGGCTAAGAACACATTTGGAGTATAGCCACTGACTGCCCCTCTGACTTGGAACCACTAGCATTCACACCCCAATTTCCCATTGTACCTTTAGCATTGTCTGGATCCTACCTACTTACTTCTACATTGCAAACTTATTGGCTAGGTATTTTCACAAGTGTCCCGTGACAGAACGTCAGCTTCTGCCGTGTGACAATTATCTGTTCTTACATGGAGCCTGTCATTTCTATTCCTTGGAATATACGTGGTCCGAAATACTTTTCAGGTGACTGACCTGTACCCGCCTTTTGGACAATTATTTCCTCTGTGTGGGTATCAACAGTATTTTGATTATCAAGTAAGGATAATCTATCTGTTGATCCTAATTCTTCATTTTGTGTTTTATTTTCACATTGAATGTTCTGCTTCTGTTTTCTTTTGGTTTTTCTTGTTCATTTTCCCCCTTTTGTTCTTCATTTGCACAAACCTGAATAGTCTGGTTCAATGCTAAATTGAAATGGAGAACAGATGGGAACCACTTTGAATATTCTTCTTTTCAAATAAATATCAATTGTTGGTATTGTTCTAAAAAAGATTTGCTTTTATATGGAGCTTACTGGGTCAAGAAAAGGTCCAATGACGTCCGGGCCTTAACAACTGTAGTGGCTTGAAAAACGGAGTGGAAAACACCCCGTAGCACCCAGTGCTCACTGTTTGCCTCCTGCCTGGAGGCTAAATTCAGTACTTAAAGCTGTATTTGATTGTTAAATTGGATAGTTAGTTCTTGAAAATAAGCATAATCATTTAACTTGATTATTTCAGAAATACGATTTGAGCCACTTCATTTATCAAAGCTTTACTCAGGTAATTGTGTTTAGATCACACAATTCATTAGGCGTTTTCCCAATTCCTCTACAAAAAGTCATAGCTCTTGCCAATGCATTTCGGTGACTAGCACCATCTTCAGGGCTAAATTTCAACATACAATATTGCACCAGCATATGTATATAAATTATAAATGATAAATGTACATACCAACAAGGAGATTTGTTCCATCACATAAAAGAAATACAAAAGAGAAAGGTGCAACGTGAATGTTAGTGTCCATATGCGTACAGAAGTCGTTACCGTTTATCTCTAATAAACGTTTGCATTCAGCCATGCACATACTTTGTTACCTTAGCTGTCTCGTATATGCGTGAACGCCTCATAAATGTGGATACATCAATGCAGTTTCTCTGTCAAGAGAGAGCGAGAGACTGTGAGCTCACTAACTTGCTTGGAAACCATAACAGTTTGCGTGGAATGCCGTGACTCGGCAAAGCTTCCTACCTTGACTCTGCTCCCAAGTGGACTGCTCGTAGACCGGGCTGCAGCTACGCATGCCCGTGCGTGGCTTAGTAACCACGTAACCAAGGAGCTAACGGCACCGCCCGTCGTCCAGGATTGGACAGAACAGGCGTGCCTCCGGTCCCACCTCCACGAGTGAGCATGGGGGTGGGACAGACAGTCCGCTTGAGAGCCTTAATAGGTATGGCTTCTTAATGTAAGTACGAATCGGTACGAACTTCTCACTAGTGATAAAACCGATGTTGGCTTTGACGAAGAAGGGCATTTCTTCACCGCTGCCATGGAAATCGGAACATTAACGATCATTTGAGCTTCTCAAAACTGCGTTATGCTCCGCACCGGTTCTGGGTACTCCAAATTATGACAAGGTCTTTGTGTTGTTTGTGCATGAATGTGATGGATGTGCTTTGGCTGTGTTAACACAGGAACACGGAGGGAAGAATAGACCGTGCGGCTACTACTCTTCCGCCCTTGATCCTGTCGCATGCGCTTTGCCAAGATGTTTGCGAGCTGTCGCTGCTGCTGCCCCGTCTGTAAAACAGAGTGAGGGAATGGTCCTAGGCCATGACTTAATCTTGATGGTACCTCACTCTGTAGATGTCCTATTGAATAAAACCCAAACGCAACACCTCACCTCTGCACGGCTGACGAGGTATGAATTAATTCTGTTTGCCCCTCACATTCAAATTAAGAGGTGTTGTGTTCTTAATCCGGCTGAACTCCTACCTTTCCCGCAAAATACTGTTTGCGGTGACGAAGAATCACATGACTGCCTGTATACTACTGAACAGGAAACGAAGGGCAGGATAGACCTTATAGATACTCCTTTGGACAATGCGGAAGGGGAGCTGTTTTGTGATGGCTCCTGCTTCAAACTCCCAGATGGTACATCTACAGCTGCCTATGCAGTTACTACATTGAGTACGGTTGTTGAAACTAAGAGAATTCCGCATAACTCCACGCAGGCCGCAGAGATTATTGCGTTGACCCGAGCTTGTGAACTCTCCGAAGGGCAAAGAGTAAACATATATACTGATAGCCAGTACGCCTTTGGGGTGGCTCACAACTTTGGGAGGCTCTGGTCGGAAAGAGGGTTCCTAACCTCACATGGGACCAAGATTCAGCATGGCCCCCTGATAGTGCAATTGCTCTCGGCACTCTCGCTCCCTAGTCAGTTAGCGATCATGAAATGTGCAGCACATCGTAAGGTCATAGATGATGTGGGGAAAGGGAAGGCTTTTGCTGACCAGATAGCCAGGCAAACGGCCACAGACCTGAGCGCAGACATGTATGCTCTAAGAGAAACAAAAGATGCCTATGTAATGGATGAGGGTATTGGGTCTGTGCGAGATATCCAAGCTGATGCCACAATAGAAGAATCTAAAAGGTGGGCCGAAGGGATGGGGAAACTAGATGACGATGGGTGTTGGGTGGATACATCTGAAGGGAAATGGTTGCTCCCTGATTCATATGTGCTGGCGATGGTTACGATGGCACACAGTCCTACGCATGTGTGTGCTCAGCAGATCACGAAAATGTTAGAACAAGTCTGGGTAAATGATAAAATTTTGAAGATCGCACAGCGCCATGTTCAAAATTGTATGATTTGCTTACAGCACAGTGTGGGGAAGGGGACAGTAACTCCAAGGGGTAGTTTTGGGCCTCCTTCTGTTCCCTTCGAGGTTATCCACTTTGATTTTATTGAGATGGAACGGTGTAACAATCTAAAATATGTTCTTGTGATCATTTGTGCTTTTAGTAAATGGGTTGAGGCTGTCCCCGTTAAGGATGCTACTGCCATGACCACTGCAAAGACTATGGTAAAGGAATTCTTTCCACGATTTGGGCTGCCAAGGGTAATTTGGTCGGACAACGGTCCCCATTTTGTTGCAGCAGTAATTTTTCAGATATGCACAGCATTACACATTGAAAAGCGATTTCACTCGGCTAGACATCCCCAAAGTGCTGGGTTGGTAGAGAGACATAACGGTATCCTAAAGAATAAGCTTGCCAAAACATGTGCCGGCACCAAACTGAAATGGCCAGATGCCTTACCTATTTTATTGTTAGCCATGCATACCACACCTCAAACTAATACTGGGCTCTCTCCATTTGAGGTAGTGATGGGGAGACCTGCTAACATTTGGGGCCTTCCGAAGCCCAAAACTCTGAGGGAGGTTGAAAATATATTGCTTGTGGACTACTGTAATCAGTTGACTAAAAATCTGTATCTCATTTATCATCAGGTTCAATCAGCTTTTCCTGTACGGTTTACGGGCCCAGGACACAATATTCTGCCTGGAAGTTGGGTCCTGGTGAAGGCCTATGAAAGGTCTTCCTGTCTCGCGCCTCGCTGGCGGGGACCCTATCAGGTGCTGTTGGTCACCCAGACATCAGCGCGGGTGGCTGGAAAGAAGCATTGGATCCACACGACGCATGTCAAGAAACTTCCTCACCCGACGTCACACGTTACAGAAGAAGCAGAACCCCTCGCTGATGCTACAATCTCTGATCCTGGAGTAGCAAATAGCGCTATGAGTGTGTCGGAGAATCTCTCTGAGCCCGTGGAGCTTGGGGATCAGTCCATTTCGTCTCCACACTCTTTGGAAAGGTCGCTTCCGGAAAACATTGTTTCAAGTTCTGCGACTTCCGTCGCCTCTGATACGTTGCTTCCCTCAGGAAGTGACGTTACCTTATTTCCGGATCAAACAGTACCAGGAATCACCAGGTACGACCTTCGACGAAGAAAATAAAGCTACGGCATGGGTTTTTTCCTGTGCATCTGGAAAGAAAGAGTCATTGAGAGTTTTGTTCTTGCAAGAGAAAGTTTTTGAGAAAGGAAAAGGGGATTCTGCTGGCTAGGGTTGGGGAAGGACTAAGAAGTCACGTGATCGTAGTGTCGCCAGCAACGAACATTGAGGTTGTCGATTGAGAAACTACGATGCCTGCCACCTGCACCGCTGCTGCTCGCATTGGACTTGTAAATAAGGGGGTGACCAACTCGGACAACGAACAATGTGCCTGGGCCCCGAAAACGTATTGCTGTGTTGTGTTAATAGTAATTGGAATTTGTATAGTTACTGCTGTGGGACTTTGGTACTTCGAAGAAATGTATCCTCTAGAACCTCTTCTGCCAATTGAAGTTGTACCTACTGTTTGACTCCCTCTGTACATCTTCATACTTTATCACCTAGGGACACCCAGCATAGACGAAAGTACCATAATAACACTTTAATGATAATAATGAATTCAACGCATGCCATTCTTAATAAGAGTAATTGCTGGATTTGCACCCATTTACTGCAACATGGGAACACGGGGCTAGGATGGTATATTCACCCTTTACCTTTAACAACTGCTTGCTATGCCTCTCTTAGAGCACTATTCTTTGGCCGTTGGAATGACAGCATCTCAGGGAACTTTGATGGAACTAATTTAAATGATTTTGAGAAACGTTAATTGACTCCCCTGGGATGCTCGCTTTTTCCAAATAGAAGTAAACCTAATGTTGCATCTATTAGGCCATCTGATAAACTGTCTCTTCCCTTCCAAACTCTAATTTCCTTTAAAATGGCTCTGATACGCAATAAGGACGCTGTGCCTCCTTCCAACTCTATTAACCATAGCCCCGATTCAGTCCCCTTTTGTGTACAAAGAAATGGCACTCGGTCAATGGGAGATTTTGAAGGTTGTGTGAACATTGTAAATTTGACCGGGGAGAACAGGCCTCTGTATGTAGGGGGGCCTGTCTATTTCATTTGCGGTAGTTCTGGTTGCCCAAGGATTGGCAGGGAACCTGTTATTTAGGAATCCTATTACCTGGGGTATTCATAGCTAGAACATTGGAAGTTTCTAAGGCTCGCCCACGGCGGGACGAGAATGGAGATACCCCTGGGCAAATCTTGGGAGATACAGCAAAATTAGTTGTGCCATTTTGGGGACAGATAGCAAATTCCGAAAATATTAGGGGGATAGCAAGGGTACTGGAGAGAACCATCAACTGGACCACGGATATACTCTACAATATGACACTGGAACAGAAAGCAATAAGATTGGTAGCACTCCAAAACGGGATGGCATTAGATGTCATCCTGGCAGAATGTGGTGGAGTATGTAAATTAGTGGGGTCCGCTTGCTGTGTTTTCGTACCAGATTCCTCACCGACAATTTTCAAAGCAATACAGAACTTTCACATCCTTAGTTCAGAAGTGCATGTTCCTGTGGGAGATTGGAGTATTAGTGCTTGGTTCTGGGATTCTCTACGATCCTGGGGTTGGAAGGTGCTTTCTGTTATACTGGTTATTTTGGGAATCCTGCTATTCCTTTGTTGCTGTATCCAATGTCTACCTAGTATATGTGCAATGCTAGGGGGATGTTGCGCTCAGGCAGTGAGCACGATAGGGCACAAAATGTATGCCCCAGATACAGCATCTAAAGAGTTTGTGTTACAAGAGGTTCTGATGAACGACCTAATGGCTATAGATATTACGGATAACGATTCAGGATGTATGGACGACAATGCATGGAGTTATTTACAAAAACGTTAGAAATGATATTAGCACTTGGCATAGGCCAAAAGGAGGGTTTGTCGGAATAGAAACAATATTATGCCTCCTATCATAACAATTGTATGTGTATTGGCCTACGCCAAGTTGTCTAAACATCATATGCGAACAAACTCCACGGCAAGGTCTTGACCTTAGAGAAAGTAATGTAAGTCGCCATCTTGGATTAAGCCGCCATTTTAGGGTCTCTTGTTATATGGAAGCCATCCTGAACATCAAAATGGAGGCCAAATGAAATTCTGAGTAAAACTCTGCCCGTTGTGACCTCCGTACACATGAATAATTAATATGCCTGCAGGCCACTTGTCGGGGTCGCGAACTGAGACCTTGTCCTACCATTGACCTATATGTAAATGTACAACTATATCAGTGAAACTAATCGAAATGCATATATTAAAGGATTGACCTGGCAAGGAACCCATAGACCTGTTTCACAGAATGGTTAACCCGCGAGAGGGTTGGCCAAGGGCTGGACAAATTGTATAAGAAGCCTGGGTATTCCAATGTGCGGTCTCTCACTAACACATCAAACCCTCGTTGAAGTTCGTTATGTTACTCTGAGAGCCGAATAGCTATCCGTTTGTCAATTGACTTGGTAACTGTTGTAGCTTTTAAATAAATCACTTGTATGTTTCTTTGTAACCTGTGTTGGTGTGTTTCTTTTTGGGCTTCCCGGCCTCATATTATTTTTCTGTTTTCACAATCTAACAATCAAATACAGCTTTAAGTACTGAATTTAGCCTTCAGGCAGGAGGCAAACAGTGAGCACTGGGTGCTACGGGGTGTTTTCCACTCCGTTTTTTAAGTCAATGCTAAATTGAACCACACACCCTTTTTGTGTGTGTGTTGAAATTCCCCATCTCACTTTCATTAGTTTGTTTTCTTATTTTTTAAATTAGCAAGCAATTCAGTACCGTTATTCAAGGGCAATTCATGGGTATCTGCATTTTCATCAGTGTACAGTTCATTAGCTAGTCACTTGTTGTTGCTATGCACAAGATCACTCCTATGACCTTCTGCACCTTCAATTGGCAGTTGCTTTTGGACTGCACATCATTTTTCTATATGTTCAGGCATTGGAACCTGTCCATGTCTCTGAATTCTTCTCTGTGTCGCCTGGGCCAGTAATGATTAATCACGCCCTGATTAGGCCTGTTCTGATATCTCTCAGGAGATTGATTTCTATTTGTGTTACTTCCGAATTTACGTGACAAAGGAGGTGGAGAATGCGGAGTGACCATCCTCTCACCATGGTCGACTAGTGGTCATGATTGATTACATAACGAGGGACGTAATTCATATTTTGTTTTTGATTTGGTGGGAATTGTTCCCTACGCTGGTTTCCATTTTCAATTCACCTATCCACATAACTTGGTCTCTCCTGGTGACCATATACCATTGTATTAGGGTCAAATCTACTCTGGGCCCCTAGTGTCTGGAATGGGACATTGCACATTTGATTTTGATTGTTATTTAGGACTGGCATATCCTGGCGAAATCCCACTCTGGGAGAAATACCAAGGTATCTAGGACTAATGTAAGAACTCCTATTGATGGGATCAATGGATTGGAACATAGAAGTTTGGGGTGATGTCCTCTGTGGAGGCATGCCCCTTTGGCTAGATGTCATGTCGTTCTTTGCCTGAGTTTGGGCTGATTCTAGCGACATCTTTACAGATTTTACCTCCAAAATGGCTGGTGTGGATTCCTTAGACTTTGGTGTTGTCTCTTTATTCTTAGGCCCCTCCTCTCTCTGACCAAATATTACTTTATATCATTTGGTCCCGGTTCTATTATCCATTCTACTGGTTATTTCCTGTCAAATTCACAAATTAACTGGGTGACAATTTCTTTTTGGAGTCTATAAAAGTATGCAGTCTTAAAATCTACAGAGTCAGGGTTAAAGGCCACATCAAAGCGTGGAAATGCTCTTTTTAAATTTTGAAAGTATTGGCGAGGTAACATATCTGGCTTTGCCTTCATAGTAGAAACTGCTTATTTGGCATCCGGTATTGACTGGAAAGGTGAAAATTGATGTCTAACTTCCTTCTCAAAGTCCGCCCATGACAAATGTTACTGTTCTTTGAGACCACAAATGATACTAGCAGATGTTTATCTAGGGTAAGGCGAAGATGTTGCCTATATTGCTCCCTAGGTATCTGGAGGGCTTTGAATATATCATGCACAGTCTCTAAATGGTCTTCCATACAACAATCACCTCCCTTTTTGAATGGTTTAATTAAAGTTTTGATGGATTTCATAATGTTTATAGGGCTACATGGTGTATTCTGATATGTGTGATTTTGTCCTTTATTCCTGTTCTGCTGTGGGCAAGAATGTATGTGAATATTTGCAGGTGATTCAGATCCCACCATTTGGCTATTACCAGGTCTGGCCAAAGGGACAGCTGTTGGTACATTGTTTCCTTGGCCAGAGCTGTGATTGAGTTCAGCTCCAGTGAACGTGGTGCCATGTTGGTTTTCCTGAGATTTGACATTAAATATTTGCTGTTCCAGGTTCTTGCCCTGTCCAGGAAGCTGTTCTGCTTCATGACAGAGATCCGAATTTTCACCCCTGACCTTATTGATTATTGTTTGCAATTCATGGATTTGTGTCTTAGGCTGATTAAGTGCTTTGGCCTTTTTGGCATTTTCTTCCAGTAATTGAAATATCTCCTGTTCCATAGCATGGAGTTCTTTATCTTTCTCCCTACCATCTTCTCTAAGAGCTTGCATTTCAGAAATTACAACCTCTTTAAATATTCTTATGTCATCTAATATTGCTTTTAAGTGGGTTAATTCTTGCTCACTCTCATTAAATAGTTTCCCTCTCTGAACCAATTGAGTAGCAAGATCTCTACATTTGGCTTGCAATTCAGTGTCTAGCTCCCTCTGTTTAGTTCCACTTTTAATTGCTGCACCTTTTCACATTCATTGTCCAAACTGCTTTGTAACCTGCTAATGACTTCACTGTCTTTCCCTTGCATCTTTATGGATCTGTGTAGCAGGAACCAAAGTTTTGCGCACAGTCTGATGATGCAGTTTTTTTTTCCTCTGTGCGTTCTGTCGCTCAGATTAACCTAAGTAGGCACACCTGCACAATGCTTTCTTCATCAAAAATATTTTCAAGTGCCTCCTTCTTTCATAATTCTATTTTTCTATATTGTCACATTTTCTGAGGACCAAACTGCAGGGGCATAAAGCTTTGCCTTGAGGTAATCTGACAATTCAGAAATCGCAGCCTGAATCGGAGACATGGCGGCACTATTGCCAATGATGCCATAATGAGGGTCAAGTGAGCACACAGTACTGCACTACCTCACCGTAATAATTCAATTAATGAGTGCACAACATGATTATGCTTTAGGATACAAGTCCATGCCATTGAATTATTTTATAGTTTCCCGGCCAAAGCACCAAATCGGTGTAGGAAGAATCTAGGCTCTGCATTTTAACATGTAGTCTCCACATTTCAACATCCAGACCCTGTATTACAGTAGGGCCAAGGGTGTGAGTCTCATTGATGGACTCAAGTCTCATGCTGAATTTAAATAGATGTCAATGCGCAGAGCACATGCTAGAAATGATCACTTGCTCTATGATGCCATTTTAATGGGCTGAGCTGCACTGAAGAATAATACTGACATGAAACTAATACACTAACCCATCCCCATTTAACATGTAACCGATTCCCATAATAACATTTGGTGTAAATCAGTCCTTGATATAAACTGGATGCAGATTGAGCGAAATGCATGATGCTCTGAAAATGGAAAAGAAAAATTATTTAAATGTGCAGGCTGGATCTGTGTTGTAAGCTGAGGAATGTAAAGATCCTTTCCTAAAGACATTTGGCCTCATCACGAGGCTGCCGCCGGACCCGTGATTTTACCGGCACCCACAAATGGGCAATTACCGGGTCATGCTGAGTTTGACGGACCCAGTAATTGCCTATTTGTGGGTGCCGGCAATAAGGGACTCCCCATTCCCATTTGGCCCCATAGGGCTGAATGGTGTTCATGGTGTGAATCACAACATGGGCGCACATGTCATTCTATGTAATTTACATAATACTAGTCTATGAGAAAGAACACATTCAAAAAGGTCATTTAGTTTCAGTGTATTTATTCTGCATCCAGTCTCATCGATTTAACATGCATAGAGAGATAAACGTGTGGTAAGAAATATCTCAAAGCAAAGTTAGCTACAGTAAATTGTTTTACTTAGAGAGGATGACTGAATGTTTTGTATTTCATTTGCATGCTTTATATTTGTTAAAACACAGCCAAAAGGACATACGCGTGATGTTGTAAATAAAGTCCAGTATTTGTTTATTGTTAGTGAACCTGGTGAAATCATTATTAGTCAGTATTTTGAAATTAGTCTCACCACTATAAAGATACCACCATAGCACAATACCGCAGAATAACACAAAATACTAGATATTACCCCCACATATCTCCTACAGAATCCAAAAGCTGTTGCACCATGTTGTGACCTACTGGAAGAAGTATGGTATACTTTCTCAGTATTTAACTTTTCAGGGCTTTCCAACATATAGTTATACCGCCCAAATTGTGATTAGGCCCTAAGTGTATACCAACAGATGTGAAATATGCAATGTCAGTATGAAATCTATATTTATAAACGTGACAATGTGTGAGTTTGTTTGTGGAATGGCGAAGCATTGTTCCTTATACAATTCCACACTGTTTCACCAATCTGCACCAAATTTTGCACAGTTATCTCTTAGGACCCGCCAGACATTACCGGGTACAAGACATTTGGACACCCCACCATGTTCACCAGATTTCATCAAAAGTCAAGATTTATTGGTTGGCTTGTGGCTTGGCAAATTGTTGTTCCTTATACAATTCCACACTGATTCATCATCTGCACCAAATGTTGCATGGTTACTTGTTAGGAACCTCTGAACATTACTGGCTACATGACATTTTTTAAATGTTTTAAATTTATTATGCCTTATGTAATTAATCTTTTAGCACATTTTATAAAACAAATCATCATAAAACAAATTATCATGCAATAATACTGTAAAATCACAATTGATCTGTATCTTTCTATAATTCATAAAATAGGAATACTTCTATAATGAATCAATAAGAGGTAGTTTCTGATTCAAATAAAATCACCAAATCTCTTTTTCGCCTTTTGCCAGATTCCTCAGGCCACAGCAGAAATGACTATGGATTTAGCACCTATGAGCATAGCCCAAAATGTGTCACTGGGGATATCGTCTAGATGCGTCATTATGTTTACATCATTTTTGCAATAGCAGTTTATTCGAGTTTCAGAGGCCATCAATATGTGTCTGCTACTCTCAACTTCAACGTAGCACAATCAACACGCATTGTCCATGGGTTTATCTTTTCCCATTTGGCTCAGTATTCTCTGGTTGGGAAGAGATTCAAGTTCATGTCGATTATGAATCGTATCAGTTCCATACATGACATTTGGACACCCCACACCGTTCCCCAGATTTCAGCAAAACTCTACATTTGTTTGAGGGTTTGTGGCTTGGCAAAGCATTGTTCCTTTGTCAATTCCACACCGTTGCACCAATCTGCACCAAATTGTGCATAGTTACCTGTTAGTGCCCTCCAGACATTAGTGGCTACATGACATTTGGAGACCCCACCCCTTTCCCTGGATTTCAGTACATTCACACATGAGACGGTTGCCTGAAATCAGCAAAACATCAATGTGGTCATTGAAGAACTTTTTCTCAAACCTAGAATGCATGGTTTCTGGGACATTTGCACCGCAATGCATGGCAACAAACTGCACCGCACGAGAATGAGGCAACAGGTGTGAAGAGAGCACAGTAGGTCCCTGTATGCAGCAGCACACCAATTCTCGCCTCCCACCAACATCTGCTCCAGGATATGTCAGACAGCCACACACACCCATTCTCAGGTCAGTTGACTTCAAAGTACAAAGCACAGCAAGCAATAAGCGAATCAGAACAGCGACCTACAAGATCATCGATTTTCAACAATTGATGAAAGTGTTGTCATGTCTGTCCACAGAACCCGTTCAAAGAACGGGTACTTTTTGCTATGCATAATAAATGAAATGCAGAAAAGTATTGCTTCTAAAAATAATTAAGCAATGCCTTTCACAATGCCGTTCAAGGACCAGATTATCTCCACGTTTATATACACTAGAAAGATCACCAGTTTAAGAAGAAGAGCACCTCTATTTTCATTGTCCTAGTAAAAATGTTTACCCCTGATAAATAACAAAATTACTTTCAGAATGACCTTTACATGTCATTTTACACAAGTATTACCATTTTACATGGCCCGTGCCTACCTTCTCCTTCGTTCAAAAGTTACAGTGTTGGGATTTGAAAAATAAAATGCATTGTTGTCCTTACTTTCCTTCTCTGAATTGCTGCAAAGTTATATACAAACTACACACACCTTCTATTCATCTGTGCTTCAAAATGATGTGCTGTGGAATATTTCACATGCAAGTGCATTCATACAAACTACACTTCAATATATCCTGAAGGATACTACTTTACAAATACTTTGAATTCCTAACTTAGAAGTCTTAGAAGACTTGGCTTTCACGCAATGGTATCATTTTAATAGTTGACTGCAATATTTGATGGCTGAAAAGCGACAAGTTTTAACCATGAAGTGTGAAATGTGATGTTAAGACAAACAATGGGCCTCATTACGAGTGTACGGGTCTGGATTTAACATTGCCGGTAAAACCATACCAGCATCGTATATCGGACTGGCTAATTCTGACGTTCGATCCCGGATGCACCATCACCTCATAGCCACCCCCGCGGTGAATTTGCATCAGAGGAAACAGCGCAACGACTCACCGATGCACCCCCCCAGTCACCGGCAATGCGTAACACTGTGCCCATTACGTGTAGCACGGATACAGAAACACTGCCCTTAAAATGGTGGAAACACCATGCCCATCGTGGCGGTATGGCCAGCACTGCAGAGATGGCATTACACAGTGGCAGCTGAGCCAAATCAGGCCACAGGTGCACAAAATGAGGGCAGCTGCACCACGTAGGCAACTGGGAGTCTACAAATGGGCCACACCCAGGCCACCTTCAGACACAACCATGTTGGCAGCTGCAGTAGCAGCATTCGGGCTAGTTAACTTACAGGCTGCAGTGCACATTGTAGCAGCAGTGGGGCAGAGGAGGAGGAGGAGGCAGCGCAGGTGGAAAATTGCAAACGCTGTACCCATACCAAAAATAAATGTGCAGCAGGCACAACCCCGCAGGCAGCCTGCAATACCCTGCATCAGGGCCTCACCTTGGAACCTGACCCCGGGCAGATCCACACATTATACTGACTTGACCGTCCATCATTCATGTCCATCGTCACCCTGATCGAGGAGGACATCAGCAGCCGCATTGGCATCCGGACTGCAATCCCCCCTGCTGAAGCTTGTCTCAGTACTGCATTTCCTAGGAACTTGAACATATCAGCACACTGGCGGTGAGCTGCACGGGCTGTCACAACCCTGTTTTTCTAGAATACTTGACCAGGTACTGGAGGTGCTGCTGACCCATGCGGCAGAGTACATTTCCCTACCCTGTACCCCTGCCCAGGTCATTCCACCAAGTTGGCCTCTCATGCCAGTGCAGGCATGCTAAATTACATAGGTGCATTAGACTGCACCCACGTTGAGTTGACAGCTCTACATGCAATGGAGGCAGTGTACCGCAATAGGAAACAATTCCACTCACTGAATGTCCAGATGGTATGCGATGCTGGACAAGTGATCACCCATTGCTGTGCAGGTTTCCCTGGGTCAACACATGACTCCATGGTATTGCGGTATTCGACATTGACATTGACACTCTACATGGAACGCTATGCAGGACAAAGCACATGGCTATTGGGTAAGTACAACTGCCAATGCATGACCCCTGCCCAATGCCATAGTCACCCACCACTTATGAACTCATGGGCATCGACCTGTGTGCAAGTAGTCATTGCCCAATTTCAATGCACTGTGACCTTCAATGTCCCCTGCATGGTTTGTCCTCCAAGTACGATCATAAAATGCCTCATATAACAGATTCACAAATGGCCCATAATTGTACTGCATCTGATTCGGACAGTGAAGCCACAAACACTAACATGTGCCCTTGCTTTCACTCCCATGCAGGTAACACAGGATATGCACTCACTCCATGGCTGATGACACCCATATGAAGGCCGAGGAACAGGCATGAGGAGGCCTACAATAGGGCACACATACGCACACATGGCATGATAGAACGTACCTTTGGATTACGCAAGGCCAGGTCCCGCTGCTTGAGCCGATCTGGAGGCTCATTGCTGTACAGCCCAGTCAAGACAGGGAATATAGTGCTGGCATGTGCTAAGTTGCACAATCTGTGCATAGGCAGGAACATTCCACTGCCCCGGACACAGAGGATGATGATGATAGTGAGGATGACGATGGGGATGGGATGGGTGCACTCCCTGGCAGGGATGGACAACATGCACGGGCAGCACTCATGCAGAGTTTTTTCTGAAAGCTTTCACATGCACATCATCTCCCGCATTTTATTGCACAACATTGAATCGTCTCAATGCACATGAAATAAAGGATGTCCACTCGTCACTTGCATTTTCAAAATAGTTTATTCACAACAAAACAGGGGTGTGGGGAATTGAATGGAAAAGAAGTACACCCGTGCCGACCCACCTCCCCAATGTGCCCACCCTCCAACAAGACCCCAACCGACTAACCCCACCAGGGACCACCCCTACCTCCCTAACGTATCCACCCCCATACACCCCCATACAAGAATCCCATCCCAACTGTGCAGACAACAGTCATATGGTCATCACACTATTTGCGACCACGCTTGTGGGTGTATGAGTTCTTCCTGGAGGGTCCGGTCAGCTGGGAGGATCACAATCACAACGGCCGCTCCAACAAAGAAGCAACAAGAAAAACCACTGATCATGATGAAAAGAAATTGGAGAACCATAAAAAACTCCAACCTAACCGAGCTCCTAGAACTCAGCAAACCACAAGCAACAACCATGGAAGAAGCTGACCTAGACAAAAAAGTTACCCTACTCCATACCTGGATTGCAACAACTCTAGATGACAGAAAAGCCCTTCACCCCATCACGTAAGAGAAAAAAACAGCAAACTGGTTCACCCCACTACTCAGAGCCATGAAAAGAAAAAAACGAAAACTAGAATCTGAATGGAGGACCAACAACACCACTGCAAACAAATTGAAATTCTACAACAGATCTGCTCATAAAAAAAGGAAATCCAAAAAGTGAAGAGGAAACACTACGACAACCGAATCTTCAGAGCACCGAACGCCCAAAAAGAACTCTTCAAAATCATAAATGAATTAAAAAACCCACTGGGCTGCAACAACACGCCAATTCCATCAATGAAACTTTGCGATGACCTAGGTAAACCAAAGCAACAAATCAGGCTCTCCTGAAGACCCCTGCACCCCGGACATATACAAAACAATTCTCAAACAAGGAACTCCCAGGAATACCACAGGAATCTCCTCAACCTCTCAATCTCAACAGGTAAAGTACTGCAGGCCTTCAAATCGGCTTACATCAAGCCGATACTCAAAGACACAACAGGAAACGTAGAGGACTTATCCAGCTACAGACCCATTTCCAAAATACCCTACATAGCCAAACTGCTAGAAACCTATGGGCCTCATTACGACTCAGGCGGTAAGGGTTTTACGGCAGCGTAAACAGCGCCGACCCTTACCGCCTGAGTACGAGGTCCCTTAGCGCCATGGCGGACTTAACACCTGCTTTTAGCAGGTGTTAAAATCCATGGCGCTAAGGGACCATGGAGTTAATTACGCCACCGTAATTTACGGTGGCGTAATTAACGCCTTCCCCACTCCCATTATGCCCTATGGGGCAAAAATGGGAATGGGGAAGGGTAAATGCGGATTGGGGACTTACCGCCCCGCCAAGGTCGGAATGGGGCGGTAAGTCCGCCAAACACCATGGCGTAAACGTAGTTTACGCCATGGTGCTAAAGTCACGGCCCAGGCGGTAACTTACCGCCTGGGTCGTAATGAGGCCCTATGTCTAAAAAATAACCCAATAATTCATAGAAGAGCACTGCCTACTGGACCAGGCACAAGTTGGTTTCAGGCCGTTGAGAGGAACAGAATCAGCTCTCCTCTGAATATGGTACTATCTAAAAACGAATGCAGACAACAGTACCGCCCTGATTCTCCTCGATCTATCCCCAGCTTTCGACACTGTCAACCACAACATCCTCATAAAGAGATTAGAAGGGCTAGGAATAACAGACACCGCCTTACTATGGATCAAATCCTTCCTAACAAACAGAACCAAAACCGTATGGATGAAACCTTTTAAGTCCAAACCTAGACTCCACGTGCGGATTACCACAAGGATCATCTTTCTCCCCGCTTCTATTCAACATCTACATGTACCTATTTATCAAACTCATCAAAAAACATGGCCTCACATGCTACAACTACGCCGACGATACTCAAATAATCTTCAACATACAAGATACCCAAGAAGAAAACACTACATTAGAGAATTGCCTTTGTGATATATGCAACTGGATGAATCTCAACCACCTCAAAATCAACCCAGGCAAAACAGAGATAATGATTGTTTCAAAAAAGGGAGGAGACATCAGCTCGGCTCTGCACCGCACCAGCACCATTATCAACTGTAAAAAACCTAGGGGTCCTTATGGATAACAACCTCACCCTAGAGCCACAAGTAAACCCTCTACTCAAGAAATGTTTATTCCTCCTGCGAGCAGCAAAAAGGATCCTACCATTCCTGTCGTTCACCAACAAAATACTTACCATCATCACTCTTATCATGTCCAGAGTAGATTACGCCAATAGCCTATACCTGGGCATGCCCGAACGATTTCTAAAAAAACTACAATGCATACAAAATGTGGCAGCCAGACTCCTCCTCAAGCTACCCAGAAGAGAACACTTCACACCCGCGCTAAAGATACTACACTGGCTACCATTAAAACAGCAAATAAAGTTCAAATCCATGTGCATCACGCACAGAGCAATACACAAACAAGGCACAGAATTCCTAAGCGATAAACTACGCCTACATCAACCAGCAAGAACACTGAGATCAAGCACCGACATCCTCCTGGAACCAAAACCCTATAACAGAAGAAAACTCTGAGGATTCTCTTTCTCTCACCAGGCACCGAAAACCTAGAATGACCTACCTAAGAATGTATGGAACACAACAAACAACCTAGCATTCAGGAAACTCCTAAAATCATGGCTCTTCACAGCGTAACTACAACAGCGATGCACTAGAATGCCCACCCCGTTAAACAGTGATGAAAATAACACTAACCTCGGTCACCCCCAAAATGGACATACACAGAACCCAAAGAACGGACCCCACGACAGACCATAAGATATTATGGGAAATAACCACAAAAGGAGGTCACCATAGACTGATCACATACTCAGACCGAGAGGAAAGCCCTTAAACGACTCATCCACTGCCTCCCAGCCGTACCATAACCAAAAACCCCCAGCAGACACATTTAGATAGAAAGTTTGTGAGAGGAGACCACAACACCAGCTCCAGCACCCAAGGAGGAAAATAGACACCCAACCCACACTAATCAATCCATCAGCATAAGAACTCCTGCAGAGCTCGCTAGACTAGAACGAGGAGGAGCAATTAGAACACTTACAGAGCGCGTTAGAACAGCACAGGGAGCGCCTCACACAAACCTAAAACCCTGCCAGGTGTAACCCCTTCTCCCACCCAGAAGAGATTGGGAGGATTGGCGAGCGCCACACTCGGACAGAGTTCTGATTGTTAGCATGTTAAACTTCATATAACACACTAACAAAAAACTCAGCATTTCTGCAGACTTATCTCACTCAAAAATCTCACACAACCATCTCTTGCACAACAACCCGCACGCACTTCACAACACAGCAACAACACATAAGCCGCACCAACAGCACACGAGGACTGACATTGATCCGATACTTGCACCAAAGCTCAGCACCTGGTGTATACCGAGTTGAAGCTGCCAACAGAACACCACTCCTCTCACTATCCTACTCCCGCTTCACCTACTAACCCATTCCACCTTCTCGGTGAAAGATCCGCCACAGCACCTGAGGACCAACTCTGTTGGTGACGGTGCACGGTACAAATACCTTTAACATTTAATCCATATTTCTTTAAAAAACTAGAGACCAGAAGTTGTTTATATAAAAAAATACAGGTCATGTTTAATTCACATTCCTGTTTAGTGGTTGAAAAAGGTATATCATAATACTTAGGCAGATAGCAAAACACTGTGGTCAATCTATTGCATCTCGCCAATGCATTTCAGTGTTTAAAACACCATCTTCAGGGCAATGCAATCTTTACAATTTATGCAAAATTAGAACCATATGTATAGAATTAGTAATAACATATTCATTTTGTACATACCAAGATGTCATTTGTATATCGAGATGGTCGTCACCCAAAGTAAAGAAAGAAAAAACAAGGAACATTCAATCAACCAAGTAGCCAGATTTATTTCTTGTTGGGCTGACATAGTCTGACCCGGGAACTAACATCAATGTGAGATGATCAGCCTCAGTTTGGGAACGTACATTTGCTGAGGCCCCAGCAGCATGCAGGCATTGAGTAGGGGTGAATGTGGGTGCTTTGTGTGGTAAGACAGTGGCTCTTCAAAGATGCAGGTTTGGGGTGGTCCAAGGAATGCTTTGCAGTTGGTCAGGCCAAGCCAGATTTTAACCACTGGGAGGGGTTGATGAGTGACGCTCCAGCAGTTTAAATCAGCGAGCGATGGTCATCGAAGTGGAGATCTTGTGTATGTCGATGTGCGATCAATAAGTTGGCAGTTCAAAGGCTTGCTGTGCCAAGCTGTGGTTGTAACCCCAGTTAGAGTCGGTGAGTGTCTCTCCAGTAATTCAGTTCAGGTCCCTGCATTGAGCAGTCGCATCCGGCCTACCATGGGACATGCTTTGCCTGGGCGTTATGAATGCCATACCATATCATATCATATCACAATGCTGTGTCGAGCTGGTCAAAGGTGCAAACAAATGTTTGATTGGTGGAGGAGCACAACAACCAGTGCCAGTGACTTTCATCTTGTTCCAGGTGGGGTGAATACGGAGAGACTGGTTTGGTGCAGTGATCAAGGAGCTTCAGCTAGTCTGGTCCTCCGGTAGCTGTGAGGCCCTTTCAGGGGACTCAAGGATAGGATACATCTGGGTCAGGGTCTGCTTTTTCAGTTTAGGAGATTATGGTGCAGAATGGTAAATCCTGATCCACAGCAGAGGTTAGTCACAATGTGCCCTGAGAGTGGTAGGGAACAGATCTTCCATCTGTCTGTGATGATTCCTTCTTCACCTCAGGCTGAGGGCTTTTGAGAGTACAATTCTCCCAAATGAAGTCCAGTGAGATCTTCATAACAAATGTGCGGCCCTAAAGGATCCAAGAGGAACTGAGCAGATCTACTGACGGGCTGGAGGATCCCTTCTTTTAAGGGCAGAAATCATCAGGTTATTGGACTAAAGCCAGCCTGCCTTAGTAGTCCAAGCTCTGCTCTGGGGTGGAATGGACTTTGCCCATTGATTTCACACCCAAAGTGCCTTGCTCCATAGGAAGTAGAGGGGACAGGAAGGAGAGAGAGGGGGACAGTGAGACTCAAAATGGTGGAAACCTTCTCGCATTGACGAGAGCCCTCCTGCCTATCATAATCCAGCCCCCTTCTTGTCTTACTGAGAACAAAGGTCTTTAGAGATGATGCACCCTGGTCTAAGCCTACCACTGTTGAACGTGTGTGCTCCCTTTATGCCTGGGCTCGTGAGAGCTGACTGCTGAGCAGCTGTCTCATTTGGAGGGTGTTAACGGCCCTCACAAAGAGATCACAAAGGAGGTCAGCCTATCAGGTTCTTGTCCTGCCATTTTGCAGGCCACACCTGGCTGACGAGAATATACAACACCTTCCATAATTGAGCTGGCTCACAGGAGCTGATATATGTGTAATATCAATGGGAAAGTGGCAGTTGTGATTATAGGTAGCAATATGCACTATTCCCAAATGTAGGCATAGCTTCTATTTAGAGTTTGCCCTGCCACCAGCATGGGCGACTAATGATCATCATAATTTGGGGGACAGTGGGGCATATCTTAAATGCCGCCTCTGCGCTGCAGGGACATGGCTGTCTCTGCACCTCTCAAGTGGGCCCCTCATGACCTTTGCACCCGGTCTGTGCCACGAGTAGAGCGGGTTCCGCGGATCAGCCTTCTGATGTGTCAGGGCAAGAGTGCACTATCTTTTGGCATGGAGTCAATGGGAATGGTGAATCTGGTTGACAGATCACCTCTTTTTGAGATGGAATTACCAACATCATTCTGTTAATAACAATCAAAAAAGCCTGCCGTTTGCAATTTTTGCCTAATGGCAATTCCTCACACAAGTATTGTGTTCCATTGATCTCACGTGATCTCATATCTAGAGATTGTTTTGTACATGCATAGCCTTATTGGACCTGTGGTTCAGCTGATGGCTGTTTTAAGTCAGAACATGAGCCTGTCATTGGCGTTGGGACGGGTATAGTGAAGAACATTAGGTGGCACGTTCTTTTGATACGTGAAGTTCTATAATCTCAAAACACAACTGAATTACGATTCAGGAAACCTTCCGGGCTGTGTATTTACCAATCTAAAGTGTTCACATCAAATGTAAATGTGAACCGTGAAAGTATGCGAAAACAGTGTTTGTTGGTTTATAAGATATTCTGTAAAGAAACATTGTGACACAAATGACACGACTTTAGAGAATAATTATTTTTTCGAAGTAGTTTATGGAATAACAGTATCTGTACTCAGAAAAAGCTCACCTAGATAATGATGACTGTCAGAAATGTGCTGTTCCGTGCAGAATTAATTCTGTCAGAAAAAGTAAAACTAAAATGGAAAATGGGGCACTGCATGGCTTTAAAAAGTGTAACTGGAATTGATTCCGCCAGCACTGCAAGCAACATGCAAAACTGTGTGCTCAGCACATGCGAAGAATATCTTTGGCAGTGGCATTTAGTTCACATTTCAGAAACAAAACCGCACATCCATTCCAAGTGAATGTCACGCTGTAGGCCAGATTCTCAAAAATACGTATAAATAAAAAAAGTGTAGAACTTGCTGTTTTTTTTTTTTAGTTGCACTTGTTTGAAAAATGCACAAGTCATCCTATTCACAAAGGTGACCTGTTCATTTTTGTGTGACTGGACAACAGTGCAATAGATGGACTGTTCAGGCCCCTTGCATATATTAGTGTCAAGAGCGTTTTTCCGCTATTAATGTATTATAGGCTCGCAGCACCCACGTGGGTGCTGGGAAGCATTTCACAGTGACAGGCACGAAAACGTGAGTTAAAAAAGCAGCGTGTCATACCGGATGCACTTTACAAATGTGGGCATGTTAAGGTGTTCATCCATCATGCACGCATGCAAATGCCCTTTCTGGATAGGGCACACCTATATTTTGGTGCAAGTGATGAGATCCACAAATGTATCTCATGAGAATCCTGGTATATATTTGTCAAATAATGACTACTGTCACACGGAAGCCTGCCACAAAGAACCAGGCTCACACTGATAGCAAGTCTGGGGTGTTCATTAAAATTCTTTACAGATGGCATAGCTATATCTCTTGTGGCAACGTTATCAAGCCTAGCAGGGCTTGGGATATTTGGTGTTATGGCTGGCCCTCTCTCTTTGGTCTACCCAGCCTTGTCCCCATCTGCCGAATGCAGACGTCTCTATCGAGGATGTTAGTGGCACTAGAATCGGTAACACCAATTTGTCTTTAACTACCTGGACTCCACATGTTTTCCATAAGCTGTTTTCTATCTTACTCCATAGGGATCTTCTAACTTTCCCTATCTTATCCTCTGCACTCCAATTGCTCTCACCTCATCGGGCCGCTCAGACATCCTCATCTGCCTCCTGTCCTAACCCAACTACCCCAGACCAAAGCATTAAAACACGCTTGCCTATGTACCCCACGACCTCCCAGGATTGGCCCCTTACCTTAACGAATAGCTCACCTGGCTCCACAGGGTGTGACAGGGGAAGGCCATAGGAGGGCTCAAAAGAGCTGGCAGTGGGCACCTCGTTGTAGACTCCAGCAGATGGGCCTCATCACGAGTTGGGCGGTAACGCCGGCGGTATTACCGCCGGCAGTATTAGCCCTACTGCCAAACCCCCCGGCGCTATTAGCGCCGGATCACGGGTTTGGCGGTAATGGAATTCCCCATTCCCCACTGAGCCCATTCGGGAATGCCCCATTCCCCATTGGGCTCAATGGGGAATTTTCACACTCTTACCGCCAATGGATTTCCCGCCGGCAGTGATAGCGCAAATTTTCGGCGGATTTACCTCAGCTCAGAGCTGGGGAGAAATCTGCCAAAGCCCTGATTTGGCGGACCCTTAAATCCAGCGGTAATAGCGCGACTGCCGGTTTTAAGGGTTACCGCCAAACTCGTGATGAGGCCCATAGTCTGTGGGAGCCTGCCAGTGTTGTGAAGGATGCAACACCTCTTGGTGTCGCGTCTGTCCTTGCTACGTCCTGCGGCCAATGTTGTGGCGTTCACAGCACCCCTTGACAGGAATGCCACAGGGATCTCTGGCATTGGAGTACACAACTCCCAGGCTGCTGCTCTGCTTCTGTGGCCTGGCGACTGCCATCTCCACAGGTAAGGAGGGATGGGGAGGGGGCATGCCTGCCCTCATGCACCCATATTGAATGCGCCCTCCACCACCCCCTTAACGGGGTCACAACACTGGCACTGTCACATAACCTGAAAAATAGGAACATCTCTAAACAAAGATAAATGGTTAAATCTATATATATATATTCAGTGAAAAAACTTTGTTAAAGGGACGTCATGGCTCAGTTGCCCTAAGAAAAACCTATCAAATTCAGTGGAAACACTTTGTTAAAGGGATGTTATAGTTGCTTTGCACTAATAACAACATATCCATGTTATGGTTAAAAGTAAAACCGAAAACCCCCAGAAATGTGCCAGTTATGGTAAGCTAAGCAACCATAACTTCCGCCACCACCGTGCACTGCTAACACTAACACCCATGACATCACAAATGTCATTGATGAAATCACTAATGCTTCACATGTGCATTTACTTTTCATGAAAAGTCACAACAAGGGATTCTTAGTATAATGTTGGCACAAAACTGTCAGGGGTCATTAGGAGAAATATCATGAGCTATGTAGTTTATTAAACAATGCATTGCTATAAACACAATTGTATTGTGAAGTTCTTTCCAGTATAGGAACCTACTCATGTAGAAACATAGGCATTTTGTGCAGCATACACCATAGAGGTGCAATATTCATAATCTTACCATGTTGGATAGTAAAATGATAAATGCTTTTGTATTAGAGTTTTGCGTATTTTAAAACATGTAATAAGAGGCTAATGAAGCCCCACTTACTACATAATTGTACTACTACAGACGGAACATAAAGCGACCACAACATATACAAATATGAGCATATCCAGGGGAAGTAAAGTAAGCAAAAAAGCAGCAGTACTACCAGAAAGTGTCCATAACCTAACTGACTATCCTCATGCACAGAAATTATTGCTGTGTGTCAAGCCTGCTTCTTTCCCTATGTATATGCATCATATGATGTGACTGGACCCTAAGGAAAATAGTGTAAGAATATATGAGAAGGGTAAGGTCTACAAATATAGTACCTTTTGAATTTTTAGTTCATGACTGTCAGTGAAGAAAACCACCTGGCCTACATATGCCAGTAAAGAAAAAGAGGGAGGCAGACATGTGATGTCATCAGTGGTGTCATCAATTCCATTTGTGATGTCATCTTTGAAGTAGTGGGTGTTAGTGTTAGCAGTGCACGGTGGTGGCGTGAGTTATGGTTGCTTAGCTTACCATAACTGGCGAATTTCTGGGTTTTTTCAGTTGTACTTGTAACCATAATATTGATAGGTTGTTATTAGTGCAAATAACTATAATGTCCCTTAAACAAAGTTTTTGTGCTGAATTTGATAGGTTTTTAGTAGCGCAACTTAACCATAACATCCCTTTAACACAGTTTTTTCACTGAATTCCATAGGTTTTTACCAGCATACCCTTAATTTGTATATTTGTACCATACTTCATACTGAACTCTCTAGTCCCATGCTGGTAGCCACAGGGTCTGCAGACCATGCGACTCTTCGCGGACCTTGGGTAGCATCCAAACTGCCCAAAAGGTCAGGGGTTCTCTTACATTGTTGTACCATTCAGCAAAGACACTAAACATGTAGAATTAGAAGGAAAAATGAAGTATGTCTACAAAGTTTGTACTTATAAAAGCAACAGAGCAATTGCGTAGGGTATGCAACATAATGGAATGCACCAAAAAGAAAAATAACCTGTGCTTCCCAAAATATTACCTCAGTGCTACTTTACATACCAACTGAGAAGCACTGTTAGCGAGACAACTGCAAAGGACTGACAGCAGAACTGTACTACTACGTGGTAAGTACACTACATTCTTTCCTATAACTGCACAATTTGTTCAGTGTACAATACCGAAGACTTTTTTACACAGAAATGGCAAGCACCCTAGAATGGCTTGAAGAAATTTTCCCTCGGGATGAAATGAGTGAAGACAATAACTCTATTGTTACACAACACAGTTTGAAAAGTAAGACCATTAATGCACATTGCTTAACATGTACCTGACAGATATTTTTTCTTTAACAGTACATACAGAAAATGAAGGAAATGCCCCAGAAGCAGCAGCTCCTCCACAAGTGCGTGGACACATAGAAAATGAAACAAACACTGTACAAAAGAAACTAGACAGCCTGGACGCAAAACATTGACCAATTACTGAACACTTTTGCCGACTTAAAAGATTTTGTACAGGGACATATCATGGAAACAAATGTATTCCACTGCCCCACCTGCACCTGTACCCCTTTCCCCTATCCTAGTCAACCATCCCCACAAATTCCCTGTAAACAAATACATTACGATGAGACCTTACTCCCTTCCTCCCCTGAAGCCCCACCTGTGGAAAACCCTAATTCCCCTGTCATGTTTCCATTTCTGGTACCCCTTCTCTTTCCTAATGTTGTGTATATATGTATATAATACAGTGCTATATGTGTAATATTGTGTGTGTTTTTTTTATAAAAAAAGCCCTGTTATGAGTTTGCGGAGCACATGACTGTCCAGGATGTCTGCAATTAATCAAAATGGTGGTGTCCTGCAGACACCGTACCATTCCGGAAGGTCTGTATTCAAAATTGAGGTGTCCATAGGACCCTGCTTCTTTTTGCATGTCCGTAAAGATGTGATGTACCTTTAATTAGTTGGGGGATCCCAACCATGTCTGGCGGATTCTGGGGGCATCACTCCCCCTGAGTCTTATGAACATACAGCGAATATCAACATACTTTAATTAGTTTGAGGACCCCGCCCATTTCCGGAAGACACCTGGGGGCATGTGCATTTCATTCTCTGTGTTTGGCATATCTGCAAAGTTGTGAGGTACTTTTAATTAGTTAGGGGACCGACCCTGTCTGGCGTAAACCTGAGCGCATGCGCATCTCATCTCCTGGGTCCAATGAACACTGCTTCTATTCGGAATTGTCCGCTGCACTTGTGTCGTAGTTTTAATTAGATCGGGGAGCCCAATACTGTACTAGGACACCTATGCGCATGCGCACAATGGATACCGTGCAATAGGTCCACAATGTTACCATGTGACCACACCCATGCTGAGCGTCGGTCCTTATCCGCAAACAGAATCTGAGCAGAAAAGTTCTTTTCTGACCAATCCAAGGTGTTTAAGTGTGGAAACTTCACCCTTGCAGAGGTCCTAGACCATGCCCCTGACCATCTGGACACTTTTTTTTTAACTTTTTGAGTCCTGCTTGGGTTTGGAAGTGTCCGCAGAGCATGCGACTGTCCACGAAGAGCTCTGCAGCACCCCTATATATATTTCTTTTCTTTTTATTTATTGTTGTTTTGATCATTAAAACCTGACCTTTCAACATATCATTACACATTTTAAAAAAGAAAAAAGAAGAATATATAAAGATAAAAATATATTACATTCAATTTTACAATATTTCATAATAAACAACCGTTGAATCTTTATGCATTTATTACATACATGACTTTTCGAAATTATAACATAAAATTAAAAGATTTATCACATCACTCTTTCTTTAACATCGTTAATCTCTGATAGGTTAAATTTCACTCATTTTTAAATAATTCACCTTCAGATTTTGCACATGGTTTGGACCTGATTCACACTCAGAGTTAAATAACATGAGATACATATAGTTGTTACATCTCTTCTTCTTGAACAGCATTAATCTCTGGTAACCTAATTTTCAATGAATTTAGATAATTCACAAGCACATACCTTAATTGTTTTGAATGTCCTCTAAATAACATTAACCATAAATCATCATGCATAACCACCGTCTTGTTGATGAAGTGCTTAAAATAATTTATTCTTGATGATAAAAGACTAACACATTCTACCACTAAGTGTTTCATCGTTTCTATCTGTTTATGACAGAATCGACAAGTTTGAGCAGATGTCTTCTTCCATCTAAACAGAATCTCTCTTGTAGGCCAAATTTTCAATCTAAAGCACATGAAATCTGCACTATGTCTCGGATTTGGAGATTGTCTTAAATACGTTTCTATATGGCCTTGTGCTTTTAAGGCAAAAGGATTCGACACAAATTTAATTATTTTCATGCATGCATCAAGGGTTTTGATCCAGTCGGATTCCCACAACTTAGTTTTGGCTTTATTGGGATTTTCGATAAGCAAGATTTCAGAGACATCAGCTCCTTTCAAGAATTTTCTAGCAGAAGTACGCCATTTCATTGGAAAGATTTCATCTGATAACAATAAGTAGCTAGATATGATGTCAAGTAGCCCATTAGTGCTATCTTTCATGATACATTTTCGATATAATAAACAAACCTTCCACTTATACACAGCTTAAAGGGATATAAGCCCCAGTTCGTATCTAATGATAGAAATAGATTCAGAATTTGGTAGCATGAGCGATCTTTTCCAAAACTTGCTTTCATATTTAACCGAATATGTGTATGTTTGGCATATCTCGGCTTCAGAACCATACAAAATGGTAGGCACATATTTTTGCTTGTAAAATATAACCATAGGGTCAATAGAAAATTTGCAATATTTTGCCCGGATTATTCGTAGTTGAGATAGTGCACTCGAATGTTTTAGTTGCAGACAATGTTCCTGCATTTTATCGGAAAATTTGCTAGCCACACAGACCCCCAAATAGATGTATGATCTTACATGCAGCAAATCAGTGCCTTGAAGTTGCCAACAACATGTTTTCTGACCTCTATTAACTCCAAATTGCATTACTTGAGTTTTTTTAGTATTAATGCTAATACAATTACGTTTACCATATATATCTAATGCATTTAGCAGATTACATAGGCCAATGGGCGTTTTGGACAGTAATACCATGTCATCGGCGTACAAGAGCCACTTAATTGCTACACCTTGTAATTTCGGAGGATCAACAATTAGACCCTCAATACTAGTGACAAAATCCAAAAGAAAGTAATTAAACAAGGCGGACGCTAACAGGCATCCTTGTTTCAGACCCCGAGTGGTCTGTATGGGTTCGGACAAGAGGCCCTCGTTGTTCAGGCGAATAGAGATTGAGGTGTTTGAATGTAATTGAATTATCCATTTTAGGATATGCCAGGGGCACTTTAAATACATCAATTGTTTAAATAACAATTCCCTTGTGACCAAATCAAAAGCTGCCCTAAAATCAACAAAAGACATATAAATTGGCTGATTGCGTTGGTTGTTCAGGTGAATAATAGCCTTTAAAGTGATCAAATTGATGGCAGTGCCTAACCCTGGAACAAACCCAGTTTGAAAAGGATCTCTGTAATTGAGTTGATTTAACCAATGGTTAAACTCACCTAGGATCAAGCGGGCAAACATTTTTCCCGGACAGTCAAGCAAAGCAATGGGTCTATATGATGCTGGATTTGTCCTGTCTCCTTTCTTGAATATGGGGAGAATAATTGATGTTTTCCAATTCGCGGGCACTAAACCTGTTAACATAATGTGTTGAAACATATGAAATAGAATGTCTGACCACAAATGTTTATTTTGCTTTATCATGGCATTATGTAGCCCATCTGGTCTGGCAGCTCTGGATACACTCAATTTAGATATAAAAAACAGTATATCCTCGTGGCCAAAATTAACAATATGATTAGCTGTAATATTATCCCAGGTTATGTCAAGATCTAGTTAAGGCGAGGTGTATATATTGCCATAAAAATCATTCCAAGATTCTTGGGGGATGAAATTCACCTGTAATGAATGTTGGTTTTTAACCGCAGTGTTATTTAACAGAGCCCATATTCCTGCCGATGATTTGAGGATGATTTGTTTCAACATCGCCTCCCCATCAAGTTGGTATTGGGAGGCACGGCGATGTCTAAGCCAATTATTATACTCCTTTTGTAATCGTTTGGTCTGATCTTGTTTAGAGCCCGGGACAAGAGTGTACCCATTTGATAGCCTCCTAACAAGCCTTCTCAATTCACTCTTCCTATATTTTACTTCTAAATCGAAGGCATGACGATGAACCTGGGTGGAGCCTTTAGGACACGCCCTCTGTATTGAAAAGCGCTGTATGGCATGTACATAACAACCATTAAGACATTCATTATTACCAGTATACTGTTCCCACAAGGTATCTCTGAGCTGACATAATTTTCTGTGAGTCCATTTTAATCGATTACCAGCATTATTAATGTATAGATTAGTCACATTCATATTCTGAGGGAGTTTCTTCGTTTCAGCCCAATCATATTTTAGATGTAGTAAACTATGATCACTCAGAATAGTTGGTTTAATGGAGAACATAGTTATATTATTAAAAAAAAGAGTATTAACAAAGATGTAATCTAACTTTACATGGTTATTAACATTGTGCCATGTAGGTTTAGGAGGTACATCCCCAGGTATAGATCCATTAACCATTACAAAATTGCGATCAGCCATTAGAGTTAAGCAGCAACGTTCATCAGACATGGGACTTGAGAGATTAGGAGCTAAGAGGTGAAGATTCAGATCCCCCATTATAAACGTGTTGGTAATGGTAACATCTAATAATAATTGATCAAGGATCATGATCAAAGTTTCAAAGAAAACCTTCGAGGATATATGTTTTTTCCCCCAATAGATGTTTATCATGGCATAAAGGCTTTCTCCAACATGAAGCTTTACATACTGAAATCAGGGTGACAGTGATCTGTGCCAAATATTCAGTTCGTAGTAACTGCTGAGCTTCAACAGAGCATAAAGGTACGGGGGGGGTGCATACGGTTTAGCCGCTACAGTAGTAACTGCTTGTGATGTGCATATTTCGCCTGATGTATAGGCTAATGCAATTGAGGTATCCGCTACTTCTGTTCTTGCTTGTTGAAGTTGAACACTAGTAATACATGTTTTTGAGGCAATCACATCCATCTCTAAGTTAGTACTTAAGGGCACTGAATTTATTACAGCCTCTTTAGAGACAGGAATTATGGGCGGCGAGACTCCGCACAGAACTGTAGTGTTAGGACAGACCAAGTGCTGAATAATGGCAGTATCAAACACATTAGGGCAAATCACCTGATTGGCCATAGCTAGCTCTGGCGCCGAGGAAACAGTTATTGATGACAGAGTTTTTTCCATTTGTAAGGGCATTGCTGATTTTTTTTCTGATCCTACAACATCTGTGATGCAATAGGAACGAATATCCACATTAAGAGAAGTCGCTCGTTTCCTCTCTTTATTTTCTTTAATTCTTTTAGTGATCAAGGTCTTTTTAGGTAAAGGTGGCACTAGGTTATACGTATTAGCTACAGAATCAGGCATTCCCGCTTTTAGCGAGTTGATTTGACGTGACATAAAGAAAGATTGTATAATTCTTCAAATAAGAACACAGGCGTATTATAAAGTAAAACCCAATAGGATCAGTCCTTCAAAAGCAGGAAAGCGTGTCCAGCAATGTGTTTGTCCGACAAGAATCCTCTGGCAACCCGGCGAGACACAGCGAGACAGGAAAGCACTTAGCAATTCACTTGTGCAATTCGCAAAAGGATTTTAACTTTCTCTTTTCGTAGTTTGCCACAAGAATCCCAACACAGTTAAATAAGATTGATACACAAAAACCACTTACAAAAATAAAGACAACTTTAACTAATAAATTAATTAATAATTAAAAAAAAAAAAAGCAAGAGCCACGACCCAATCAATAGATAGTTTCACAGGTTGAAGTCAGGCAGCTTCCCGTGCCGCTGGAAAAAACGTCCGCTCGGCAAAGACTCAGCTGTTCTACAAAGGCGGCAGAGTTCAAAACACAATCCTTAATGAAGGAGCATTCAGTCCCAGCAAACAGCAAACAGTACTTTCTTGTGCTTTATGTTATTCTCGGATAGCCACAAGTTGCCCAGGGGAAGCAATCCGGCCAGACAGCCAGGCAACAAAGCAGCAAACCGCCAAACAGTGAAAAGAAAATTAAAAAAAAAAATCACTTGCCCTTCTCACACTCGAGCTTTCCTTTTATAATGTAAGTTCTGGCACGCACGCCAAAGCCGCCAAACAGCTAAACAGATTCGCACAGCCCTTCTGCCACAGGGCTTTCGCCGCAAGGGTGCACCAGGTGTCCTAATGAGCTCAGCTGCTACACACGTGACATGCGAGTCACTGGAAGAAAAAAAAAGAAAAAGTTTGTGTGCTTTTTAAAAGTAAAGGCGTCCTTTTCACCTTTTACTTTTTCTGAAGTTCTGAAGTTCCTGCCGGCTGCAGGGTGGAGCAAAGGAGACTGCTTCTTACTCCCCACTTACTCTTCGTTCGCTCGCCAAACAATCCAATAAGTGAAGCACAGTAGAATGAATAAATAGGTCACACTGCCGCCACAGCTAAACAGATTCGCACAGCCCTTCTGCCACACCCCTATAAAAGGCCACACCCCAGTGCTGCTCCTCATTCTGTTTTGGCTGACCAGGACAGAGCACTGCTCCACATTTGTGCTTTTGCATCTTCGCTTTTGCCTCCTTGCTGGATCTGCTGTTGCTCCTCTCCTGGCTTAATTGCTTTTAGCCACTAGCAGGAATTACTTTTGGCTCCTTTCTGGTGACTAGGACTACTAAGCACTGCTGCAGCTTGCTGTTTGCTGTTTCCTGTTTGGCAGATTGCTGTCTTACTGGATCCTGATACCTTTGGTGGTGGCATACAAGGCTGCTCCTGCTGCTGCTGCCTCTGCCTCAGCAACCCCTCGCCCACCACCACCAACTCCCCAAGGGCCTGGAGAGGGGAGCAGGCGTGGCAATGCAGAGGAGGAACGAGAGGAAGAAGAGAATGAGGTAGTGGAAGTCCTCACTACCAGCTTGCAGCATGAGTCTTGGGTGTGGAGGCTCGTTACCACCATTGAAAATAAGCCCAAGGCTAGTGCAGCCAAGGTTTGCTGCACTGAGTGTGGCTTTATACTCCAGCTTGCAGCATGAGTCTTGGGTGTGGAGGCTCTTTACCACCATTGAAAATAAGCCCAAGGCTAGTGCGGCCAAGTTTGCTGCACTGAGTGTGGCTTTATACTCAGTCGCGGCAAACCTGGGCTGTACAGTTATGGGACTTCTTCCATGAAGCGACACCTAAGAACCAATTACAAAGCAGCAGTTCGGAGGGTTGTCCCCTTCGAACAGGGTAGTGGGTTGAATTCCTCTGCAGCATCCTCAACATCTGCTCCTGTCACCACAAGGGATACTGCATCTCTCAAAAAGGCACAAAGAGCCTTGTTCACATTGTGCCTCGCTTTCTCGATTTGCGGACCAAATGAAGAAGAGCGCAGCCACATCTGTCTCTGGGCAATGCGAGAGAAAATTACTTGAGAGTTTGGAAACATGACCGTGACTTTCCCAAGTGCCTCCTTCATCGCAAGCTGCAATGGGATTCCGGTGATATGTCCTAATCTGTTCCCTCCACAATGGACAATAATAATTTGTATTTTATTTATTTTATTTGTATAGCGCAGACCAGGCCCGGAGGCTACCGGGCGCATTTCTTAAGGCAATGGTTACATAAGTTGCATACAGTGATAATATATCAAACAATAAATCTGGCATAGAAATAGACATAGGTAGGTAGTACAACGATACATGGATTGTCAAGTAGTACATCCCTACATAGGTTATTGCAACACGTTTTCAGAATGTAGCTTAGGCATTGGAAGAGGCGAGCCAACATTTGGCTCTATGTTTGAAAAGGTTGAGGGAGGGGAGGTTTCTGATAGTCAAGGGGACAGCATTCCACAGTTTGGCTGCCAGGACTGGGAAGCTAGAACCACCAGCTGTTTGGAGCTTGTATCTAGGTATCAGTAGGCTCTGGTTGAGGGTAGATCTAAGTGAGCGAACTGGAGTGTTCAACGTGAATCGTGAGGAGAGATAAGTGGGGGCCAGGTTGTTCATGCATTTGTAGGTAAGGGCAAGCGATTTTAGTGAGATCCTTTGGGTGACTGACAACCAATGAAGGTTCTTCCTGGTATCCGAAATGTGTGCAGATCTGGGGATATTGAGGGCTGCCCTGATGGCGTTATTTTGTATGATTTGGAGCTTGTCTAGGTTACCCTGATTAGTGCCCTGGTACAATGCATTGCAATAGTCAAGTTTGGACATGACCAGGGTCCTAGCAAGGGTAGTACAGTTGTGCGAGGAGAGGAAAGGGCGACATGCTGTGATCAGCTTGCAGGTATAGGCGGCGGCCGCCGCAACTGCATTAGTTTGTCTGTGAAGGGAGAGGGTGGAGTCGAGGTAAATTCCAAGCGTTTTTGTGTCTTTGGAGACTTTTATTATATTTCCATTGATGTTAAAGGAGCTGAACATAGGGTTCAACTTGTTTAGTCTTTGCTGAGTACCTAGGATGAGGAGCTCTGTCTTGTCGTCATTGAGACAGAGCTCATGTTGGGCCATCCATGTTTGAATGACATGGTAAACGTCGTTCAAGGCTTTTGAGTCTAATGTGTAATCACCCGTGATGGGGATGAGTATCTGGGTGTCATCCGCATAATTTGTGTAGGTGACAACCAGATAGTCGAGCACATCAAATAAGGGTTTAGTAAATACATTGTAAAGGGTCGGGGATACACACGATCCTTGGGGGACTCCGCAAGGGACTGGTGCAGGGTCAGCCGCGGAGGTGGGCGAAAATACCCTCATCTGTCTGTTATCCAGGAAGGATTGAATCCAGTTTGTGGCCATGTCGGAGAAGTGAGCTGCAGTTTTCAGGTGGTGACAGAGGATTTGGTGATTAACCAGATCAAAGGCAGCAGATAAGTCTAATAGTAGTAACTTGGCTAGTTTACCTTTGTCTTTGAGATCCTCAATTTGGGTCTTGAGATTGAGGAGGGCTGTCTCCGTATCGTGCTTCGGTCTAAAGCCGGATTGTCTCGTGCCTAGTAGGTTGTTTGATTCCAGATAGTTCTGTATCTGAAGATAGGCTGCTCTATCTAAGATCTTTAGTAGAAATGGGACCGTTGTGATAGGCCTATAATTGGTTGGAACCTCCGGGTCTAAGGTGGATTTTTTTAGGAGAGGGATAACCCAAGCATCCTTTAGGTTATTGGGGACCACTCCCGATTCAAAGGAGGCGTTGATGAAAGAGGTGATAAAAGGAGCGAGGTCGTGAGCCGACTCCTTAATGATCGGGGCTGGACAGGTGTCCCCTTGGCAGTTTGAGGGTTTTAAGTTGCAGATGATTTTTTCAACCTCCAGAACGGTGAGTGTTGTAAAGCTGAACGGCACCGGGGAGTCAGGGGTTGTTATTTTAGGTGGCCTGGTATTGCTAAATGTAGGGGTGTGGAGGGTATTTTGTTTGGCGTTGATTTTGGATTGCAAGGTGGATATTTTGTTGAGAAGGGCATTTTGTATATTGTTGCACCAGGTGCTGTCCTTGGTGCACGTGTCCGGGGCGGGTGAGGGAGATTCTAGCTCTTTGAGGATATTGAATAATTCTCTAGTGTTCGATTCTGCCTGGGATATTCGTGAGTTGTATGTCTCCTTTTTGGCTTGTAATATGGCCTCCTTGTAGTTAAGAGAGGTGATTAGAAGGGAGGCTTTATTGGCAGCATTGGGGTGGCTTTTCCAAAGGGCTTCAGCCTTGCGCTTTTCTTTGCGCAGCGCGTTGAGCTGCGGGGTGAACCAGGTGTTCAGGTGGGACTGTTGTTTGGCTTTACGGATTTTTAGTGGAGCTAGGCTCTCAATGGCATTGGTCATTAGGCTGTTATAAGTGTCTACAAGGACAGTGGGGTCCTTGTCCTTCTGCTGTGCAGCAAGAATGTTGAAGCAAGGGAGGATAAGAGGAAGCAGTTTCTCCCTGGTGATATCTTTTTTATTTCTGGTAGGTATAGCGGGGGCTATGGTAGGTATGGGCTGGGGGTTGGTGGCTGGCAGGAGGAAGGTGATAACATGATGGTCAGACCACGCGCATGCATCATTAGAAGTGACATTGGTGTTACAGTTAAGGTCGGCTAGCCAGTCGAGCGTTCTTCCTTTGATGGGTGTAGGATCACAAATACGCTGCTGGAAACCTAGGTTGGAGAGGGTGGTGTCTACTTCAGTGGCCATGTGGTCCTTGGGATCTGAGAGACCTAGGTTGAGGTCTCCTAGTAGCAGTATCTGAGAGTTGGGCTTGGTGTTAGTCGACAAGGTGGATGCAACATCATCTGTGAATGAACCCAATGGGCCTGGAGGTCTGTATATAAGGTGGAGTGTAGCTGTATTGGTAGGAGAGAGCGATAGTTTCACTGAGAGAGATTCTGCAGAGCTAAGTTGTATGTGGGGAGCAGCTCTCATAACGATTTTGTTGCTATGAATAAAAGCGACTCCTCCTCCTTTTGACAAGTTGGAATGGCGGTCGTTTCTGATGATGGTATAACCCTTGGGTAGGGATAGAGCGAGGAGTGGGTCAGAGGCGTCATGTAACCAGGTTTCGGTAATAGCTAGGAAGTCAAGGTTCTGGACCGTGATGAGGTCAGCGATGTCAAGGGCGTGCGCCGTGAGGGATCTAGCATTGATAAGGGCTCCCTTGAGTGCTGCGATGGGTAAGGTGGATGGTGGAGGACTAGGCATTGTGGTAGAGTTGGGCAGTGGAAGGGCAGAGCGATTGCGCAAAATACAAGGTGGTCTGGGCAGTCTAGTTCTAAGTCTGCTATTCCTTTGTTGTAAAGTACATGGGATGTTTGGAGTGGATTTGGTATCAAAGTGCTTGAGCCAGAGGGCTGAGTCATTGAGGTAAGGGTTCGATAGGGGCTCGGGATGGTAGAGCATGGTTGATGGGCGAATAAGTAAGGTCTTAGTGTTACTTGCACGGTAGCTGGCAGCAGTGCAGGCTGATAGTCCTAGGAAGACTATGAATATAAGGTCAATGCTGGCACAGGTTCTTAGCTGCATGTCGCAGCTTGTATTTCTCAGGGGACTGAGGATATAATTATATGGGTTCAGGACAAAGGGTATAAAGGAGTAGAGGTGGCGCGACTAGGCAGCCAGCAACAGTGTAACTCAGGTCAATAGGCACAGTACAGGGACATCTAGATTCAAAATGGCACAATTAGGCAGCTAACAGCAGTGCAAATCAGGTCAGTAGGCACAGTACAGGGACATCTAGATTCAAATTGGCACAATTAGGCAGCTAACAGCAGTGCACATCAGGTCAGTAGGCACAGTACAGGGACATCTAGATTCAAAATGGCACAATTAGGCAGCTAACAGCAGTGCAAATCAGGTCAGTAGGCACAGTACAGGGACATCTAGATTCAAAATGGCACAATTAGGCAGCTAACAGCAATGCAAATCAGGTCAGTAGGCACAGTACAGGGACATCTAGATTCAAAATGGCACAGCAGTGCAAATCAGGTCAGTAGGCACAGTACAGGGACATCTAGATTCAAAATGGCACAATTAGGCAGCTAACAGCAGTGCAAATCAGGTCAGTAGGCACAGTACAGGGACATCTAGATTCAAATTAGGCAGCTAACAGCAGTGCAACACAGTTCACTAGGCACAGTATACAGGCATCTAGATACAAAATGGCATTGGACAGGCATTACAGGATATACTTGTAAATAAGGGGGATGTAAAGAAAGGTCTAAAGGAGAGGGGCAAGTAAGGGATGCACTGCGTTCAGCCGTAGGTGTAAAGGATGTGGTCCATAGTAGTTGTAGCTGCGGGTAAGTGGCAAGGGCGTCCCGCGAAGGTGAGTCGGGAGGTGAAATGCTGGGTATCCGAGTGGCACGTTATAGGCATGGACAGCACACACACGTGTGCAGCCGTGCGGGATGGCAGCGTTAATTGGACAGGAACGTAAGAAATGCGCTGTGAATTAAGCACTTCTAGTCAGCAGATGGTGTTATGCATGTGGCAGCGCTGGCTTACCTGGAGCAGAACGGGCAGAGTTCCTGGCCCCTGGCTCCTATGGCTCCAAACAGGCACACAACAGGCCTTAGTATGGCCTTCGTTGTGGCCGGCGTTTCCGCCTGCCGGCGGATGCTGGATCAAAGAAAAAAGAAAGTGCGGCCTCGTTGTGGCGCCGCGATGCGCCCGGAATTACAGAGTCAGGCACTCCGTGGAGACAAGGTCAGGCAGGCCTTGCTCCGTGTGCCCGCACTCCTGGAGCTGGATTCTGGCTTCAGGGGGGGTGGGAGGGGCTCCTGCCCTCTACCCTTGCTGCAGGCAGGTGGATGGCAGGATGATGCTGTGTCACCAAAGTGGCACAAAGAGGGAGCAAATCCAGACACCTCATGCCATGCACGCCATACCAGTGCACATACACATGAGGGAATCCAAGATGTGCAGTCACTCCACAGTGCTCAGCATGCACCTGCAACCATTGTATCCACAAGTCCCCAAAAATTCACACACTCTGCCTCCTGAAAGACACAACCATAGCCATAACCATCTGCACTCCTCTCAGCAAACAGTCCTTCTGCCATACTCTCTCCTTGCACACCACACCCAGGAAACCTTATTGGCCAATACCCTGGCCTCCACAGTCCCATTTCCATGTCTGTCATCCTCAAAAGCCCTGAATGGGGCACGTGCGATTGACAAACTAATGCGGTCTTGTTAGGAAAGATTTCGTAATTGTAGGTAATTTTCCTTCCATGTGGCAACCCCTAAACTTTTTGCTGTTGTTTTTCACCTTGTTCTTGACTTTGCCGGAGAAGTGCAGCCTTCTGCCGCACTCCTCTGGGCTTTCGCTCCTTTCTTACGGGGAAACTGACATGCCCTTAAGACAGTCAGTACTGGGGAACGCTGTTTCCCGTAGTTTCTTTTATCATGTTGCGGCTTTCGTGCAACATGACACAAGAGGGCACTGTAAGCTAAGTTACAGCTCTCTTGGGTCTCTAGCCTTCTACAGGCCCTAGATACTCGTATAGGATTGTATCTGATCGGTGCAAGTGATTCAGGGACGGGAATGGTGGCAGCGATCGTTTCTTGTGTTTTGAGCTCCTTTTGGCGTTCTAAGCGCGTTTCTCGCGCTTAACCCAAAATGGTGGCCTGGCTCCCAAAATGGCCAGACCACGAGGCTCCTTTGTCCTGTCCGCCTTCCTTATTTGGGCATGTACTTTCCTGCGAAACACGGATGCTTTTGCGGGCTTCTACATGTCTTGTGTGTGCCTCCAGGATGTGGGCTGGGATGTCTGGTCCCAATACACATCCTGGGTGCCAAAGAGTCTAGGGTGGTGTGAATGCCTGGGACCACCGTGGTCCGTGATTGGTCCACGAATGGTGTGAGTGTTGATGAGCGGATCTCCCATTGGGTCCCCTCCGTTTTGGCATGAAGGGAACCGTGGATAAAAGGGGGCTGGAAACACCGTTACCATGTCGATCTCCTGAGTTCTCACGAACGAAGGAATACAGGAGCCAAGTATCCTGCAACCAAGAGGCTGAACCGAGGAATCGCTGGTGACCCGCTGAAGGACTCCTCTGCACTGCTGTCACCTTGTGAAAACCCTTTTCACCTTTGATCGAACCAGAAGGCCTGTACTGGTACTTCGACCCTTGGAATAGTGGGAACAGCTATTCTCGGTATCTTCACCATCTCCTGCCAGTAAGCCTTCGGAAGCGTCTCTGGGCCATCCAGCTGACTGACCAGCTTACACGGGAGTCTTGCTCTGTAACCGCCGACAGGTTGTGTAGTATTTCGAGTCCTTGTCACTCTCACACGCTTCGTACACTTGGCGTTCCCAGGTCTGAAGTGAGTAGTGTACATTTGGCTCAGATACACACGGCCGCTCCGTTGCCCTGCTGTGGTAACAAACTGTGCGGGTTTCTTCGATTGGGACGTCTTTTTACTCAACACGACGACGAGGCGTTCCCTGCTCTTCTGAACCTGCCAGCTGATGAAACTGACGCAGAGAATACTGGCTCTGCTTGCATCGGGGACCGGTGAGTAGCATAGCTAGGATCAGGTTGCCCTCCTGCAGGAGCCCATTGCATTTCCCCGCTGTGTCAAACAGCACCCTTTTCCATACTCGCGCTCTGCTTCTGCCCACTGTGGAGGCTGCGCTTGAGTCACGGAACTTGTTCTTCTTCTTTTGTGCACTAAACTGAACTGCCTGATTTCCCTCGAAGAGCTTCTCCTTTTGCCCATTGGCACCAGCGCGTGCAGGTACTTTTGAGCACAAGGCTCCACTCTTCGCAGGGCTCGGACTTCCATCTAGTTAGGTGCCTCTGAAGGCGAACTGGGTCTAAGCATTATTGCGCACTGCCTGTTTTCCCTCCCTTTTAGGTGGACTACACATTTCGTGCATATAACGCTTGAGACTTGTCGTATTTGTATATATATTGTGTTGATATGGTATGTGTTGGTTTACTATCGTTATATTGTGATTTTCTCGCTACGGTCATTGTTTTAAAGGCCTTGAAATGAATGTGCATATATTTTTAATATAACAACTGTTTGGAGTAGTTTGTAAGTGTTCTTGCTTTGTGTGCTCATTGCGGGCTTTCAGTCACCCTCACCCCTCTTGAGACCTAGTCTTGACTGCCGCGATCGCTACCTTGATTGGTCTGGCTCGTCCAGAGGTTACCCTGTTCCAAGTAATTAGGTTGGCCTTCTGAACTTCTGCGCCACCAGGACAGAGTTCAGAAATCCGTCTTAACAGGTCTCCACGGACATATCGTTCATTACACAGGGACGGGGGAACACATTTAAACCAGGGTAGGGGATTTACTCTTTTTTTTATTTTTAAAGGCGCTTAAAAAAACACCTTTTATTTTCTATTTTTTTTTGTTTTATCTTACTTTCCTCCTTATATCAGCCACTTAACAGCATCCCTCAGATCCCATAAAAAATAAGCATTCCCCACAATGGACAAAGAAACTCCATCGGCATTAAAAAACTGCACATTAAGGCAGTTAGTGTTGTCATTGAAAAAATAACACATTTGCATGCCGCATAACTACAGCCATGCATTTATTCAGATGCAACCTTCCAAGATTGTGCTAGGGATTTAACAAATTTAGTTGGTTCCATAGTGGTCTTTGTAATATTATCGAAAACTCCACCTTTGTTCATGGGAAAATGTGCATTAGTCTCTCCACGTAGGACTTCAACACAGGAATCAAACTTGGCACACTGATTTACTCCAAATATTCTCCTCCACAGTGCATCAACAAAATGTCTGGACTACCAAAAGTAGACATGTTTCTACAAAGAAAAAACAGATCCTCCAAATTGCATCCATGCACACTCCACTACAAAACCTCCATGCCTGGAAACCCAAAATCTGCAGAAACACCTCTTGATTTTGCATACCTGTCCATATAAGCAACAAACCTATCACCAAGTACCCACACACAACATCCTGCCATCTTCACCATACAACCAACATAGCAAGGAAAGGAAGTATAACCCACTCTTAATGTAAAGCACACTCTTAACACCTGATAGGATCATCCCCATAGTGCACTCCAATTTCCATGCCAAGCATGCTCACAAGTCCTGTATGCAGCACGTGTGATCCGTAGACTACCGCTGTGTCTTACAGCACTCTCTCATTGGCTACTGGTAAGCAGTCACACGCCCATCCACCAATCACATCCAAGATAACTAAATCTAACTCTGTCATCTCAGTTCAACCCTGCAGATGTACAGTTCAACACTCAGAGTAAAGGTCTCCTGTGATTCCCAAGCACCTGCATCCAAAAGTACTGTAAAACTTACTTCCAGATTCATCCAAATCTACATCCATCAACACAATTACAGGTGTGAATATATTTTGTAATGCACTCAGAAAATGAAAACTTCATGTATGTTACCAAAGCATAGCAAGTACATAGATTCCATGCATATGAAAAGGGTGCCTGCCACTTGCTATGCATAACCTAGTCAATAATCATACTCTCATCTGTCTCATGTCCTGACATCAAGAAGCAGTTCCTTACAATGCTCTGTGCTTTCAAAGTTTTCTTTTAATGCCCACTTGCATAACAACTGCAAACCACATATTTACATTTTAGCACCACTCTCAGATTTTTTTGCAAAAAGACAAATTGTGAACATTTGCACAGCAAGTTCAAGTGCCAGATCCTATGTGAAACTTCAATATATTACCACATCATGCATGCTTTCCCCTATCACCCACTGTAATGTGAGAACTGTTATTTTCTTCTTTTCGTCTTTCACTTTTACAATCACTTCTCCCACTAACACACCTGCTGTAAAATGACCAGAATGCACATAGAACATGAAAACTGCATGTATGTTACCAAAGAATAGCAAGTACATATCTTGAAGGTATATAGACAGGGGGCCTGCCTGCCACTTGCCCGTTATAACCTACCAAATAATCATACTGTCATGTGTACCATCTCCTCACATCAACTCACAGTTACGTACAATGGTGTTTGCTTTCACAGTTTTCTTGTACTGCCCACCAGCATAACAGCTGCAAACCAGATATTTCAATTTCACCACCAAGAGCCACATCCTATGTTAAATGGCCAGAATGCACACAAATACAGAAAACTACATGTACATTACGATAGCATACCAAGCACATGCACTGCACAATTGACATAATGAACCATTGGAAAGAAAACAAACAAATGCACATGTACATTGGAAATACTGCTATCTGTAAATTTGTATACATAAATGCAACAACTGAAAATAACTTCTGCACTTATATAGAAAGCATCTATCTGTCAGAAACTTGACAAAATTACACATACAGTAACATACTCCTTTCCAATCTCTACATTGTTCTGCCCTTTTTCTCACACTACTATAACTTCCACTAATCCATTCCAAAACAAATAGTACAAAAAACTCTCGCACACTTCAAAAATGCAGCCCCATAGGCCACAGTAATCGCTGCAGCAGTGGCCCCCATACCACCAACGCTAATACTCTCAAGCCTCCACTCATATGTAGTGCTGTACAATTGTACACACACACTAACTCTTCCTGCGAATAAATCCTCCTACAATCTATAACAAAGTGTTCTACTACTGATATTAGTGTACAATTAACACACATACCAACTAACTTCCTTCTTTTGCTATTGCAATGAAAACCCCCTGCTGAAAGCCAGTGACATCTCTGCCAGAAGATAAAACTTAGAAGTAACCTACTCTTCACATCCAAAAAAGTAAGTGCAGTACTGTTGAAGTGTTCTGTCTGTCAGTCAGACAGTGCAGTGTTTCTGTATTGTAACCTAGACAATGTTATGTAAGCCCATAGCAGTCGTTTCACCATTACTCATGGCACCTTGCCAGGTGCACTGTTTCTATTGTCATCAGAACACCATGCATATTAAAACAAACCTTTCCTACAAGAACACACACATATAGCACTACAACCTTCGCAACCAAAACTAACAACCCATGCACAATTACACTCCTCTATATATGACTATACTCATATTCAAACACTCATCCAATGGTACACACAAATACATTGCACAACTTCCAAACCCACACTTTTCTTTTTTCTCCAACAGACACAAGACAATGCCTACCAAAAAGCACCTTCATGGAAAACAACACAGAAACAGAGTAGATAAAAGTTAACCCAAGCAAAATGCCCATCCTCCTCTTGCAGAGTTTGTACAAAAAGTTCAAACAAAACAGCTAATACAGACACTAGCAAAACAGAACCAGGTAGCAGGAAAAAACGTCAAAATCTAAAACTAAACATATAACCATCAATGTAACTACCAGTAGTGCAAACACTACATCTACCAACAGTAAATTAGCCACATGTAAGCATTCCAAAAAAACAATTTTACAAAAAAATTTCCACCAGAGAATTCTTCAGAACCTTATGAAAACAGGGGAGAAATCATGCTCCACCCTTAAAACCTACAGAAGAAAACTGATCCTGGAAGCTCTCATAGACAGTGCAATGCTCCTCAAAAGGAAATTATTTATATTTGTTTTAAACAGATTGAAACCACTAACTGAATGAATTAGTAAACTACAAATAGTACTTCACAACAGACACAATATCCGTATAGATACCTTTGCAAACATCTGTACAGGTGAGTGGATTCACACCACCAGCACTGAGCCATATTTCAATGAAGAGGCATACAAACAATAGCAAAGAAATCCAATTGCCATACATAGCAGTGGGCGAAGATATGAACAGGTAGACATTCCTTTATGGAACAAAAAATGCTGCTTGCAAGAATATCCCCAACAAACTTACAATCAACTCTCCATTCCACCGAACGAATACATCCCGTGTACAAATGGCCGTGCACATCAGTAATACAAACTATTGACTACAGTGCGCAAATACACACTCCTTCGATGCCCAGCACTGGCTGTGCTCGCAGCATCCTGTTAAATGCAATCCAGCTCTATTTGGCGAAGTTACTCCGAATCCACCATTGCAAACAATGTGGTTCTTGTCCTTCCTAAAATGAACGCCTTATTTTGAGGACCCATAAAAGCAAACCTCATCCTCTGATGCCGCGTCTCAATTGGCTGCACGATATCACATCAGCCTATCATCGTTCGCCGGCTGTCAAACGCCGGCCCAGAAGCAAGGCACAGAATTAAGGCGCCCCGACAGAGCTGACTGAGCGAGCCGTGCTACAGGCTGTCCAAGGTCCTCAAGCATGTCCTTCTCAATGCTCCACTACACTGCTGACTGTAATTGCCTCTCACGGCTCCCCCCTGACGCGATGACAAGAATCCCACAGTGAGACATTGCTTTTGGCCCTCCACCTCCCTGCGCATACCTATTGCTCCACTTCCCGTGCACCATTATGCAAGAACATTCATGCTGCTTGTCGCATGCTAAATAGTTCATTATACTTTTGTTAACCCGCTATTACAAGTGCACCTCGAGCCTGCCCCACCCACATCACACTACATCAGGCACACCGTAATATATCTGCCAACATTAGGCCTAATGCTCATAGTCTACTGTATATTTAAACACATGTTTTGTTACTGGCACCTGCTACTGCTAAGCAGCTGACTACGGCTCTGTACCACTTGCTTTGATTCCATATTGCCTCTATTGCATATCTAAGGCGTGTTTGTTATTGGCACCTGTTATGACTAAGCAGCTGATTACGGCTCTGTACCACTTGCTTTGATTCCATATTGCCTCTATTGCATATCTAAATGCGTGTTTTGTTATTGCCACCTGTTATGACTAAGCAGCTGATTACGGCTTAACCCACTTGCTTGATTCCACCTTACTTGATCCCTATATTGTACAATCAATCAGCCTACTGCTTATATTGTGCATTCAATTATTACTGCCTACATTGTGTACTGGATTACGTCAGCGCACCTTCTACGTTATACCTACTTAGACTACTGCCTATATTGCTTACTCTAGCATATGTACTACTAATACCTGCACTAGCTGGCACTCCCTTGCAATGCCCTTACCTTGTCCACTACCATAATGTACCCACCTTTAAGTAATTAACATTGTATGCCCATAAGCGCTTACATCCTTAAATCCTCACCGATTTAGACTATCAGGATTGCTCACTATCCACTGTGACTAACCTAAACATTCTGGACAGACAAAACCATGAGCACAAGTAAGACCCAGCTGAACCAGATAGTTATATCCTCACTTTGCCTCTACCTTCTAAAATTCTCACCATGCACCCTACAGAATAAAAATAACAGACTAAGATCAAGACTGCCCGTCTCTATGAGCCTTAAACTAACTGCAATTCCACGCAAACCACCTACCCTAAACCTAACGCCACTACTTGAGCTCAGGAACCGATGCCCAGGCCAGAGCAGGAGGACAGGTATAAAAACCCTAATTCTGCCCATGCCCATACTAAAACCCACATAAGAATTAACCCACCTAAAGTTAAACCTAAAGTTAAACACTCCTCCCCCCATAAATCAAGCAGCACCACGACTATGTCTGGAGCTCTTATTAATGCTAGATCCCTCGTGGCACATGCCACTGAAATTGCAGATACCCAATCTAATGAGAACCTGGACATTCTAGCGATAACCGAATCCTGGCTCCATGATGCAGCAGGCCCTGCCCTCATGCTAGCTATCCCAGATATCTACCAAATACTTACAGCAGACAGACCTAATGCCAGACCTAATGCCAGAGGAGTCGGCTTAGCTATTATATCCAAAACTAAACTTGCCATTAGATTCTCTACTCCACTCCCATGCCAATCATGTGAAGTACTCACAGCCAAACCACCCATATCTAGCAACCTAACGTTAGCCATTCATCTGGTATATAGACCCCCAGGTCCGCTGGGAACCTTCGAGGAGGATTTATCTAGCCTTCTTGCCAATAACATGAAAGACTCTTCACAATCCTTCTGATGGGAGACTAAAATCTGGGCTTCAATGACCCTGAAAATAAACATGCCCAATCAGTAGCAGCCATCTTGGTGGATCATGGCCTCACACAAAGAGTTCTTACTCCCACCCATATCAAAGGAAGGACCCTCGACTGGGTGGCCGATCTGAACTGTAATATCTCAATCACCATATTTGTCCCGCAATCATGGACGGACAACCAACTAGTCAGCTTCTCCTCGACCTTAGAGCTTCATAATCCTAAAATTACTGCCATGGCTCCCCCACTTCCAACCAGAAGTAAAAAAGATATCACAGCAGAAAAATAACTACCTCTCCTCCTCCCCTCCATTAATGCCCTTGCCAGCAACACAGACCCCAACCTCCTAGTGGAGGTCTTCAGCAACTCTATGACCAAGGCCCTTGACACCATCGCACCTGTCAAACTATGCAAAAGCAGGCAGAAATCACACATTAATGCTTGGTTTACACCACAAAAGATTAAGACTCCAAAAAAGAAAACTCCAAGCCACCGGCATCACTCCTCTACGGGCGAGAACAAAGTTAAGCTAACTAACTTTGCCAACATATATAAAAAAGAAATTATTCTCACAAAAAAAACACATTCAATGACAGAATCTCAAAGGCCAACTCCAATACCAAGGAACTATTCACTATCCTCCGGGAAAACGAAGCCCCCATTCCACCCACAGACAATGTCCCCAAAGACAAGCAATGTTGCACCGACATCCAAAATGCCTTGTCAAATAAAATCACATCTCTCCAACTTAAAATATCCAATAAAAAGGCCTTGCTGCACCTGACTGAGAAGAAACCAACCTCTCCATCCATAAACCACAGAACCACTGCACCCTTCAGATTCACAAACATTTCTATTCTAGAGAATGTGAAAATTATACTTTCCTTGAAGCCGTCGAATTGCCCGGGAGAAAACTGCCCTGCGCAAATTATAAAGGATGCAGCCAGAGACTTAGCGCCATACATTTCCAAGCTTATTAACGCCTCCTTCAAGACACACACTGTGCCAAATAACCTCAAAGAATCATGGGTTCTCCCACTGCTGAAAAAACAAACCTTAGACCCCTCTATCCCGACTAATTATAGACCAATGACCACAGTCCCCTTTCTCCTCAAAATAATTGATAGCGTAGCTTACCTTCAAATTCATGATTACCTTGAAGTAAACCACTTACTAGGATCCGGCCAATGCAGCTTTCGACCTGAACATGGTATTGAAATGCATTATTTGACCTTACGACCCAAATTGATGAGCTGAAGGACAATGGGAAAACAGCTATGCTACTCCTCCTTGACCTATCGGCGACCTTCGACTTGGTGGATCACGCAGTCTTATGCAAACACCCAGAGTCGGCTGCCCATTTCTCAAGTGATGCCATAACCTGGGTCCAGGCCTTTCTAGCAAACTGTGCAGTGAGAGTCTTCTCCCCCTCAGCTTCTGCAGAACCAATCCAAACTACCTGTGGTGTGCCACAGGGATCCTGTGTATCACCTACTATGTATAACATCTTCACCAAGTCCCTCTTCGACAAATTGGACAGTTTGGTTGTCACCTACACAAATTATGCAGATGACACCCAGATCCTCATTCCCCTTTCGGGAAATTTTGTTGAGGATACGGCCTTGGTAAACAAGATATACCTCCTCATTCAGGCATGGATGGCATACCAGGGCATCTGCCTGAACGACGATAAAACCGAAATTCGGATCCTGGGCTCAGAGGCAAACCTAAAAAAACTCAGCTCGAGCTACACCACTTTCAACATCGACGGCAACACTACTAAGGTGATGTCCGAAGTAAAAACGCTAGGTTTCTACCTTGACACTATTTTAACACTCAGAAACAAGTCATCTCCCTAGCACCCTCAACTGTCTATACTTGTAAACTTATCAGAGCCTGTAGACCATTTCTTTCCGAAACCAGTTGATCACTCTCGCTAATGCATTAATAATGTCCAAATTGAACTACTGCAACTCCCTGTACCTAGGCACCAATAAATAAATCCTAGATAAAATTCAAAGGTTACAAAATAACATCCTAAGAGCATCCCTTAACATTCCCAACAGAGAGCATATCTCCAACTTCAGAAGAGATTACCACTGGCTAAAAATAAACGACAGGATTCTTCTCAAAACAACGTCACTTATCTCCAAGTGTCTGAACAAAATAGCACCCCCATATCTTACAGAAAGAATAACCAGGAGAACCTCAACACATCCACCTAGATCAGCTAATGCCCACCATTCCTAGATTCAAACGAACCAAAGCAGGCGCCTCCAGCTTCCCGGTCAAAGCGGCCCTATCTTGGAATGCATTCCCCCCAGCCCTGAAAACTGATCAACCCTAACCAAAATTAAGATGCAATATGTCAAACTGGTTGTGAATAAACGACCACTAACACCGGATTCCGTTCTGGCACTGACCTACCCCCTGATCATGGATTCCCTCTCTCCGTCTCATTGTAACATGCAAATTAACCCATAGTACCGATGTTTCACTGTAACTGTCATGCGGTAACTCTGGCTTTTGGCTTCATTGCATTTGCATTTGCTGTATCTAATGTAACCAAGTCATCATGCCCCACTGTTCTATGTAACTGGGCTATCTGACCTATAGCACCACTGCATCATTGTAACTGGCACGTGGTAACTAAGATCTATGTCCATGTTGTACTTACTGTACATTTTGTAACTAAGCCTAAAGTATACTTATCTCTGCTGCGCCCAAATGAACCTAAATTACCAAATGACTAAACAAATAAACAAACAAAAATAAACTACGAGGACATTCATTAGCCTGCATTTCTGCACATGCTTAGAAAAACACATTCCACCACATCAAAATGTTAGCAACACACCATTCCACTGTACGAAATCTCGCTCAGTGCCTATACTATGCAAAAAGTCCTGCTTTAGCACTGGAGCATTTAAATTACATTCTCCTACATTGTACAGCCAAAGAACTGCTTGAAGAAATAAACCACACCCAAAACAAATTTTTTGCAACTGAAAAGCACTTACAAAATCCAGTAACTTTAGAAAAAAGTACTGGCAACCTTGCAGATGTCAATCTTCTATTACACACGTACAAAAAAGAAATAGCTAAGTTTAAAAGCACATCTGCTGAAGTACCAAACCAAGTATGTGTGTTTTGCCACAGAACTTTTTATACAAAGAGCACCAAAACTGTAGATATAACATACAAAATAGAAGACGATGAGCAATCCAAGTGGTTCCAATTATCTCTCTATCTTCTAGCAGAAAACAAAAACAAAATAACAAACCCCTCAATAGTTTGCACATACTGCACTGCAAAACCTGCCTCCAATACTTTAGACCAGTATACAATTAACGCATTACACTCCAAGGACACCATAGACGATGCACTAGAAACATATCAAACGCGGAAAGCCAAAAGATCTCCAATCAGCATATGGGAAAAAAGTGTAGAAGCATGCGCCTTTCCTCTACTGTTTCCTACTGGAAAAGGTGAACGATGCACACAAATAACAGCAACAGAATACCGCTCTTTAAGAAAATATATTCTGAAGACCTCAGATTCGGACAAAATGTAGAATACATATTCCACCGCCTCTTTGAAAGTGAAGTAGCAACTCTGTGTTACGGAGTTGCACACACATTGAAAACAGGTTCCAATTTTCTAAACATGTCTGCTACAGAGCTACTTCAAAAGGTGCAACAGAAAGCATAAAAATGCTCTCCCATTGAGAATGAGGCTGCTACAAAGCCGCAGACCGTTTAACCAGCACCGCCTTGTACTGCAAATCTGAAAACATAGTTTGGCTAAACATTAGTCCTGCTGCATCTAGAAAATGAGTACTCAAATCGTACCAAGACATAGAAACAATAGCCAAAAACGATTCCAACATCCAGGACATTTTGAAAAATAAATTGTTAGACACATACTACCCAAACAAGAGTACTGCTTTGCAAAGCATGTGCCTATACCACATAGCCCAAAACGTTTCCTACAAAAATAATATTAAACCAGATGAGAAAAAATGTAAATACATAGTCAAAAGTTGTGATGTCAATCTGCATTTTTTGGTTAGTTAGCATGGACTAATCCATTCATTCACCCATTCATGCATGCATCCATTTCATATAAACTATGTTTAGCACTATAGTTTGTTCTGAGCTATTATAGATCAATATTTGCTGAGAGCCATGTAGAAAATCTATGCAGAAAGATATACTTGTAATTATGTATAGCACATTCTAGTTTCAAAGCCCTATATATGTTTGTGTGCCAATGCAAAAATGTTCACACAGCTGAACAGAGCACATAGATGTTATTTAGAAGAGAGTGTCTTTTGGCAGACATTGTTGGCAGGCTGTCAGCTATGCCTTAGGCAAGAAATAGCCTTGACTATGAGATAACATGGAAAATGTTTTCATTTCTGCAGTTAGACTGGCTTGTGCAAGAGAGGAGGAATGTTAGCACGATATGCTTTGCTGTTCTTAGAGAAAATTATAGGAGAACATGTCATGTCATTGTGTTCCAGTACACGGCTATGTTGATATGTATGCACACACGTAAGCAAAATGCTGTTGCCATGGACTGCTTTCTACGCATGTAATTGTAAAATGTATGCCAAATGCCACTAGGTATAACAGTGGTTTTCTGTTCAGAGAGAGTGAGAGTCAGTAGGGGTAGCGAGCTAGAGTAGAGTGCAGGGGGAGAGTGCTGGAGGGAGAGGGCTAGTGAGCTCTTTTGCTCGAGGGCCCGTTACTGGGTGCTTTCATTATTAGATTGGCTCTCATTGTTAGATTACAGCTGACTTTTCATGTCATGCATAATAAACAAGTATTCCTTTGAAAATATCAATTTTCATGTCTCTGTGATCTTCTTTTTGTTTCAGTAGATACATTTTTAGATTCACAAATGGTGCCTGCACAGGGGCCCTTCCAAGGATGATCAAGGATGGTATTTGGGACTAGAGTACAAGAGGATCCCTGATTGCCAAGTAGGACGAAGGTTCCTTGCTGCACTTGCTACTCCTGATCCACTTGTTTGCCAAGGTCATCTCCAGCGAGGGTTAGAACCATGTTGCAGCCGTAATGCGGTTTGCGTTTTTTGAATGAAGATCACCAGGCACAGAAATCAGGTCGAGTTGATGGGAGATAGCCTTGACACTTTGCGATATTAGGTGAGCTTGCTCCAAGTTTGTTTCTTTGAACAATATGTCCATATATTTTGCCAGCCTAGAGAAAAGATTTGTAAGATGCCTCAGGTTAGAATAATTCACACGTGTTTTGAAGATTAGTTTGTTGAGAAAAAAAAAAAACACAGGGTTAGAAAATGAAATGGCTCCGTGCCTTTGTGATTTAAGAGCAATACGGGGGAGACTGAGGCATATGTTGGACATTTGGGAAATGGTCCCAGTGTCAATACACCAATCAGTGCAAAAGACTGAGAAGATAGGGGTGACCCAGGGCAGACTCATGTGTGATAGATACCAGGCTACAAAAATGTTCCATTGATAGCTCACTGCTCCAGATATTGCCTTGTCAGGGCAACAGAACATTTCTATAGGGTTTGCATGTACACCAGAAATATGCCCTGTGTCAAGGCTAGTACCCATTACTGTTGGTTCCTTTACAGATACATGCCATTTCTAGCTGACATCCAATTATGGAGAGAACCTTTTGGGATTGAATTTGTTGAAAGAATTGTACACAATGATTAATTGCAGCTCTGATGGTGTATACTTAACAGGTTTGGTGAGGAAAGGTGCAATTGAGGAAATATATGAGATCAATTGTAACATCACAATTTTGTCAGCTTTTAGAAAGGGTGACAATGTTTTGCCCTACCGTTTTGCATTTTATTTAGAGGATAAATTGACAATGATTTTTGCTCAAGGAGCATACATTTCGGTGATTGATGCATTGACCTTTGCTAGAATACCACGAGGATACACAGAGAGTACTAGCATTTACAGTAGAGTGCTTAGAGTACATGTTGATAGATTACATTTGCCACAATACTGCACATTGTAACTAGTTGCAACAGACTGTTGCGAAGTATGCCAGAAGGGCACTATTAGCTTACTGAAGGATCTTGCAAATGCAAGTCACAAAGTTTCTTTGAATGAGTACCAGTCTTGTCAACCTGAGGTCACCTATATAGGATACCTCTTGTTGAAGGAGGGTAGGTGCATCATTGCTGCAGAGAGAATACATGTTGAATCACCATTGCCATGGGATGCTTACTGTCAGAACGCTTTTGTCAGACTGATATGTGCTCCAATCTTGGAGATTTCGAATTATGTCAAAACATTTGTTGTGTTTGTACATGTGAAAGATGGATGTGCATGGGGATATTTTTCTTTACATTGGTTCCTGTTGGTTATGTGCTACCTGAATGTCTTAGAGCAGTAACTACAACAATTGCATCATGCAATGCAAGTGAAGCCATAGTGCCTCACTCAGTTGATATTTTAGTTACAGAAACTAAGTAGAAAAATGGGAGGGAAATCAGGTATAAGCAGAAAAAGTGGGGTGGTTTTAACCTGACGTAAATGAACTTTCAACAAAAGAGAGGCCACCTCGCTAGTTAGGTTATAGACACATAATTCGCTGGATATTGGTGGGATACTCACATCTGTGGGGGAAGTGCAAACCTAAAAAACAGAAGTCTTAGGAGAATTCAACCTGACTTCATCAGTAATTCTGTTTCAAAAGCAAATTTTAATATAAATAGTAATCATATAAAAACACATAAAAACTAACATAGAAAACTAGCTAAAGTGACAAGTTCTTCATAGACAGTGCTTGGTATTCATCATCAAGGAGAAAACTGTATCTCTACTATGAGGTACTCTACTAACCTCAAGTGTACAGGTCAACATGTAAACAGTTCTTGAATACTTGTAACATTCATTCTTCGCTGAACATTAAACCTCACAATATATACATATAGAAACCCTTGTTGAACAATGTCTCTAATTGTGATGCCTCAGTAACCATATATTTAGAGTGCATCAAGGTTAATTGATACTCATTTAGATACTACTCAGTTGTATCTGTATAGACCCAACATGTTTTGTTCCTTCCAAGATTCAAACTAGTTGTAGGAACTTCTTCAGGGGGATAGTTGAGCCAAGGCCTACGAACGCCCTTGACCCAATTGGTGATGGTATTAGATGGACACTTGAAGACTTGATGTTGACATAACAGTGTGAGTTTGCGGATGGTTTATCCCTTTTGGGTGCATAATAGACGTGCCAAAACAACTTCGTTGGTGTTGAGTACCGAGAAGTGGATCCAGTGTGAACCGTTTCTCAGTGTCGGTTAAGCATCTTCAGGATACTGCACTTTGCTACTAAGTCGCAGTTCAAATTGGAACCTTGACTTGTGTCTCTAGTTTAAATACGTAATTTGTTGTGGTAGCAGTACTAGAGATGTTTCATGCGTGACATCAAGTGAGCAGGATTGTAGATCAAACTGTTAATAGATGATCAAAGCAAGTGTTCGAGCGTTGGTACTGCTGGTGCTCCTCTCACCACAGTGATTTGAATTGAGATATGACATTTGGTAAAGTGCCACCCATGGATAAAATCCTAGAGCCTATATCAGTGAGGCTTCCAAACAGACACTGAAACTATGCCCATGTTTCAGTTGCGCAGAAGTGAGGTAATGGACATTTGCCACAGAAATGATCAGGCCCAGAAGGGCCATGGTCAGCCATACATATGTTATACTTGGTCTGTTAGTGACTGTGGAAAATAATAATAAGCACAGTCTCTTGTGTACAAGATAATGCAAAAACCATCTCAGAAAACTGTTGCCAATGTACATCTCACCTGCTATGCTATGCTATGCTATTTATGTTTTCTTTTTGAGTACACACGCTTGATTAAATACACACATGCTTGATAGTATTCATAATGAGCACCAGGATGATATATATATCTTGCTTTGTACACAAATTGCTATCTGTCATTTAGAGCAATGTTTTCCGGTTAATAGAATGAATGCACCAACATTTTTGTCACCATTGCAGTGCTTGCAGGCATCACTAGGATGCTGCCTATGTATACAATGCTACAGTTTGGTTATAATCCATGCTATGTATCCTGGTAAATTGCCAAAGGTTTACCTTGTCTCACCTGGACACTACTAATAGAGTGTCACTATGGTTTTTCAATTGTGTTACTGTACTAATTTCTTAGTATGCCTGAGTATCTAGCTACACTACTTGTTTCATTATATCCATGTTATGACTGACACCTGTCATGTTACTTGTCTGATGTCATTGCCTGATGTCCACACTACTGTCTAGTATTACTATCCTAGAATGGCTTAGCACATGCTAAAAATGACATGCATTTTTTTTGTTAGTTAGCATGGGCTAATCCATTCATTCACCCATTCATCCATGCATCCATTTAGTATGAACTATGTTTAGCACTAAAGTTTGTTCTGAGCTATCATAGATCAAAATTTGTTGAGAGCCATGCAGAAAATCTATGCAGAAAGATATACTTGTAATTATGTATAGCACATTCTAGTTTCGAAGCGCTATATTTGTTTGTGTGCCAATGTGAAAATGTTCACACAGCTGAACAGAGCAAAAAGATGTTATTTAGAATAGAATGTCTTTTGGCAGAATCTGTTGGCAGACTGTCAGCTATCCCTTAGCCCAGAAATAGCCTTGACTACGAGATAACATAGCCATAGGGCTCAATGGGGATGGGGAAGGCGCTAATTACGGCACCGGTAATTAGCACCAAGGTCGCTTAGCGCCTTGGACTTTAACGCCTGCAAAAAAGCAGGCGTTAAAGTGTGAATCTGGCGTTAAGGGTTTAACGGCGCCGCAGCCTTTTACGCCGCCGTTAACCCCTTAACGCCAGGGTTGTAATGAGGCTTAATGTTGAAAAAATAATGCAACCACTAGTGCTCATTTACTCCACCGACAAACTGGACGTGCATGGTATGACAGTACCAATGTGTCAACAAGCCACAGCATGACTAAATAACTTAGAAAACTCTATCTCTAACACAGTTGGTTTGGAAAAAATGTTAACATTGTGTTTAAACTGTAGAGTAATGCTAAAGCGTAAACTTGTTGGCAAAAAAAGTTTAGTTAATGGAGCACTTGGTATAGTTGCTGGCTTCCAGACGTACCCACATGACAACAGCATTCAGTTTGCCAATATTCAGTTTGACAAACTTTCAGAAATTAAATGGATAGGACGATCAACAGCCAGATTCCTTCTTTTCAAAGACATGTATGTACGCAGAGAACAGTTTTCTCTGTCTCTAGCATATGAAGCCACTATTCATAAATTGCAAAGTCTAACACTAGATTAAGCATTGATTGACATTGGCAGCACAGTCTTTAAAGAAAGCTTGAGTTACGTATCAATGTCACACCTTCATACATTTGAAGGATTATTTCTAGTAAATTTTGATGCAAGTAAAGTCAAAGCTGACATTCCTTGCATCGTAGAGTACAACAGACTGCGTGCACTCTACACACCCCATCTCAAAATGAACCCTGTTCCTCAAAAAGGCAAACTTCGTAAAAGAACACTAATGCAAACAAAACTTATACATGATCTCCCAACAGTACCACCAGAGAAATTAAAAACAGCTGCTACTTCATCATTTACCACAACCACAGAAGCATGTACTGAAAAGGCAAATGCATACACAACTGCACAAACAAAGAGAACTACCTCTTCAAAGAAACCACATGGACTGGTTAATTCAAATTTTCCAATACAACTAGTGTAAATTGCTTTGCAAATGTAGCAAACAATGTTATATTTAAATTGCCACCAATTGTTCAAACCATTTACTTAAATGGCATGGACCAGTTGTATTTGCAAATGCTACTCCTTCACAGATATTCAACAAATAATCTTGAGAACACTTACAGCATCTCAGGAATAAGGCAAGAATTGGACTACTTTGCGGGAATGGTGAGATTCACTATACACACACAAGACGGTCCACAAGAATTTCTAATGTACTTACTACAAGTAAAGGAAAGTAAAAACATATCTATAAATGGAATCTTCCAGATTTCATTCATGTGGAAAGATATGTGCACTCTCTGCAGCCATATGGTGCAGGAAGAAGTCCCTAACTAGCACTTTGTGAATGTGTCTATACCTAACAGTGAATCCATTCCATTTCAGTAGCTTGTACAAAGTGCAAACCATGACATATTATGTACTACTTGCAATTCTGACAATTGTTCCACCTTACAGATAGAATCACATAGCCAATACGTAATAGTAATACTTTTAGGATACAATGCAGATGGTATCAAAAACAACTGCAAGCTTACTAGCTTCACACACGGACAAGTACCACTTTGCAAGAAAACCTTCACAACAGTAAGCATAATCTACCACACAGGCACCACAACCAGTGCAGGTCATTATACTTCGTACATTAAAAAGAAATGTGGATGGTTTGAATGCAATGATACTTCCATTACTCTGAAGCAGAGATTACCAGCAAATCTTGCAACGGCCTACTTAATATTCTTGAAATCAAAATGTACTCACTGATCTACTGCCCAATACCCACCATCACATATGAGAAACTGTAAACAGTTATAATATGTCAATTGGTATATAACTACAACCATAATACTGTGATATAACTTGCCATTAATCCACCAGCAAAAATTAAAGTTCTTCTGAGGAAACCCTTCGACGCTTATTAAGTTTAAACAACCAGCTATAAACATCCCCTCAACAACTTTCAAACTACCAACATTTTGAATATGCCAACAGGTATCTAACTGACCCCACAATCCTGCACTATTATTCTGCAATACCACGGTACTTAGAAAACATCAACAGCAAGCAAATGCATAACAAAAATACTGCTAAAAGAGAAAACAAATAAACAGTTAGAATATGCCAGCTGGTATCTATGGGGAACCATAGTACCACCACTTCCAAAAGGAAATTCATACACCATTTCAATTCCTCCTACTGAAACATGGCCTATAACCGCAATACCACATAGGTATGCACCTTAAACATTACTGTAAGCAGTGCACACTTCACTGCAACAGAGTGTTCCACATAACAAATGAATGTAGAAGTTTTTTTTAATCCTACATGGATATTTTTTCCTCACAGACCCAATGATTATGCGATAAAACACAGGAACTGAGCACATTGCACAGTACACTTGTTTAAAGCATAGTACTTGTGAAGTACTAATTATGAGGTTCCACAAAGTGCAAATATGTCTGCAGTGAGATGCAATACGACATTACAAATTACTTACTTTAACATGTTTTGTTTTCTTTCATCGCAGACGATGAAACAATGATTTCTCCTGCATTTCCACATACCACATTAGGCAAATCTGCTATTGCCGCTTGAACAGTATTCTGCAGTGCATGCAAAAAAGATGCGCAGGGCTCCTACAATACAATATATTGGTGTCATACTTCTTTCTAATCTGCAAATTGCATTCTATACACATATTTCTACAATTCATATGCCACTGTCAAAAAGTTGAGTGTATTTCTGTATTATGCTGCGGTGGTTGTGGCCAGGGCCTAGACCCTTGGGTGCATGGCCTTTGGCCTACGGTCTTCTGGCCATGCACCCAAGAGTCTAGGCCCTGGTCACAACCACTGCAGCATAATACAGCCATGCATGCAAACATCTGCCCACTTAGCACAAGCCACACACATAACACAGCCACCTAAGGCCATATCCACTTCAGTTGACATACTATTACAGTACTCCCAGCCAATGAACAGACTCTTGTATGCATGGTCTCTGTACCGAATACTCTACTAAATCCCCACAACCGATACAGTATAATAAAATAAACTACCCACAATCTGCCCATGACCACAACCCAAACACATAAGGCATCCACCTGAAGCCCTGTCCACTTTTGTACACATGGTATTCAAGTACGTGCGACCAGTCAGCACACTCATGACTCCAATATGCCAACCACCAGAGGCCCTGTCCACTTTTCTACACATACCATTACAGTACTTCAACCAGTGGGCACACTCTTGGACTCTTGAGTGCATCACCTTCGGCCATACACCCAAGACTCTAGTAGCTAGTCACAATTACAACAGCATAATACAACCATGCACCCAACAATCTATGCACTGACCACAACCCACACACATAAGCCAGCCACCTGATGTCCTGTCCACTTCTACAGAAATAGCATTCCAGCACAGGAAACCACTCACCACAATCTTGAGTCCAATAAGCCAGCCGACTGAGGCCCTTACCACTTTTCTACACATACCATTACAGTACTTCAACGAGTAGCCCCACTCTTGGACTCTTGAGTGCATCACCTCCGGACATGCACCCAAGAATATAGTAGCTGGACACAATTACCTCCCACAGCATACAGTATCATACACCCACAAATCTTGAGACAGTCCAACAAACCACCTTCCACACACCCTGTCCATTTTTGTACACAAACTATTACACTACTTACAGCCAGTGGCCACACTCTTGGGTGCATGACCTCCAGCCATACACCAATGAGTCTAGTGGCTGGTCACAATCTCCACAGCTATAGCCATGCACCCAACAATCTATACACTGCCACAACCCACACACATAAGCCAACCACCTGATGCCCTGTCCACTTCGCTACACATAGTATTCTAGTACATACAACCAGTCAGCACACTCTTGAATCCAATAAGCCAGCCACCTAAGACCCTGTGCACCTTTCAGACATACTATTACAGTACTATAAGCAGTAGGCAGACTCTTGGATTCTTGGGTGCATGCACCCAAGAATGTAGTAACTGGCCACAATCACCTCCCACTGCATAGACTTTCATACACCCAATAATCTCAGGACAATCCAACAAGCCACCTGCCACAAACCCTGTCCACTTTTGAACACATACTATTATACTACTTACAGCCAGTGGACAACGTCTTGAGTGCATTGTCTCCTATACAATCCATATAACACAGTCAAAATGTTGAGTACATGGCTGTATTAAACTGCAGTGGTTGTGGCCAGTGCCTAGACTCTTGGGTGCATGACCTATGGCCTATGGCATCCGGCCATGCACCCATGAGTCTAGGCCCTAGCCACAACCATTGCAGCATTATACAACCAGGCATGCAACCATTTGCCCACTTACCAAAACCCACACACATAAAACAACAGCCTGAGCCCCTATTCATTTCAGTTGACATACTATTACAGTAGGCCTAACCAATGGACAGACTCATGGATGCATGGCCTCTGCACCCAAGACTCTCCTAACTGCCCACAAACAATACAGCATATGTAAGTGATTTCAATCCGGCACATCCCCAAAGTCCACGCCTAGCATGTAATGCACAACAGAAATCCGTATTTATTTTTGTCTAAAAGTTCTTTATTCTGAATGATATACCACTCATATCATGCCCCTCTCCTGGATCCCCACTCCTCGGTCACACTGAACCAGGAATCAGCCTGGTTTGCAAAGTTAAAATATTTATTTATGTATTTGAAGTTTTATCCCAATATGTCCAAATATGTACACAACTATCACCAATGGGTTGATGTAACACAGAATAATCTCTTTAATACACAAGGAGTAATAGTGAGCAAAACAATTCAGCACAGAAATAATACTTTTGTGTGTGTGTTCAGATCACATAGCACTGTGGTTATAGGTTCCCCCTGCACACCCCTCAACCCCCAATAGGCAATGTAAAGAGATAGGAGGAGACAGCAGGTATTCAGGAATGGCAGAATACAAACAGATTATCAATCCCACTTTCCCCCAGCAAACACAAGAGAAAAAACGGAATTTACTGTCAAGATGTCAGAATGGCTTTTAAAGTTATCTTAGAATGGATTGGGCAAAAACACTAAATATGGTCAAAATTGCTGAAATTGTATACATTCTTATGGGAGCCACTTTGGATAGTTGCACACAAACACAAGCAATGATTTAATACCAAGAAACAATTCAAAAATTAAAAATTCAAGTCGGAAGCAATCTAAAGCTGATTTACAAGTGTCAGAATTTCGCAAAAACGAAATTCGTGGCAAACTTTTCACTGTGCGATAATCGCGATAACGTGAGAACCATATAGATTTCGAATGCGGTTTTAGATGTTATTTAAAGCTGCGGATGTTAGCTACAAGTAGAAGTTGTAATTTTGTTTCTAGCACAAAAAGCGAGAAAGATATGGACGTTTTAGTGGAGGTCGTTTTTTCGAGATAGGCGCAAGAATGGGAAACAGGAATGCACTTTTAAAATGACAAAAGGATTTCTTGCGCTAGAGGATGACTATGAACAAAACGAATGCCCCACAGGAATACAACCACTTGATCAGAATGACTGCATGCTAAGGACTCGCCTTCTTCAGATGGGAAAAGATCAGCGCAAAGATAGTTTTAGCAATACTATTACAGGAGGAAGATAGAATGGTTTGTGGAGAAATCCGATAATTCAAAAGTACTCCTCACAATACAGGTTCTGAATACAAGATAGGGTGGGATAAGATAGGGATTGACTATGGGCAGTACATATGCTAGTGACACAGTTCTATCTATAGATACTCACTAGATATGTTTTTAAACTGAACTGTCAGGATTCTGGTCCATCAAGATTCTGGTCAGGGAACTGGATCTGGTTCTAAGACGGACAGCTGGGCACATCGGATTGGATCTGCACTCAGCAAGGCACTCTGGTCACAGCACAGCACATGACTGGACTGGACCTGCAATGAACTCTGGTCACAGCACGGCACAGAACTGGATTGGATCTGACCTTCTTGGTTCTGATGATAATTCTTTTAGCAGGCAAGCAGTACTGCTCCCCCTTTGGTTTGTGGGGTTCTGGATCTGGAATTGGAGGCCTAGCTGAAAATGGTTCAGCTATGCAATGGGTTTCTGCTTTGCCAAGTTTCTGGAGTCTGGAGCAAGGAAGATGTAGAGTTCAGCAGCAGGGTGCTCCACCAGTATCAGGATAGTGAGTGAATCTGTGTGTCTTTCTGAGGGGTGAGCTGTCTCTATTTATGCTATGATAAAGGTGTGTGTGGGCTGGTTTATCCTAAGCTCGCCCCTTTGACAGTTGATTGGGTCAGAGTCTCCTCTCTGCCTTGATAGGAGGAGAACAACAGTGTGTCAGCATTATGGTGTGATTTTATGAGGCAGAGAATCCACCCCTAGCCTCTTGAACACAAAATCTACTTTTGGCACCATACATATTTACACATGTGCAATCTCTATAACAATCACATATACAGATTACATATTTTATATATCAGTTATCCCTCAAAACCCTGTAGCTGTGGGATCATGTCTCATCTTTTCACAGAATTTTGCCCTTTTCATCAGGAACACAATGTCCAATTTATAAGCAAATTTCTACAAGTGTGCACGTTTAACATGGGCATAAGTGTATAAAGTTTCATACTTCTCTCAGAAATACATTTTGTATAAAATCACATTTCTTGCCCTTTCTCTCCAGAACATGTCACACGATTGTTCCGCCTCTTGAAACGTGGGAGCCAAAATTTAGATTCACAAATCTGTTACTTTTATATGTTTTCCAATTTTAACTGGCAAATTATAAGTCTTTAAACAAAATTTTCTGTTTTAATGTTCAGCAACAGATGGTTGTTTGGGCCCGCCTCTTTTGTCTCCCTGCAGTTCAGAAGCTGTCTCCTCTCTGTTTGCTCTTGGCAGAGGCCATTTACGACTGTCCTCACACCTCGCATTTCCTTAGCAGCAGCTGTTCACTGTTCCTTTTTGCATCTGTAGACCAGATTCTTTCCAAACCCTATAATTATCTCTTTGGCGTGATTTCCTGGTGGGGGGAAGGCCATCCTTCTGTGGAGAAACCTGGTATTCCCATTTGGTAGCTTTTAGCCAGGCTTGATTTTATAGTTAATTCTGTTACATTTTCCCTTAGCTTAAAACAAACTTGTGATTTAAAAAAAAAACGCTTGAATTCTGATTCAAGATTTTAAACCATGGGATCAAAACAATTACAACATATGTTACTCTCAGTAACAGGCCTCTTAGTTTGCAAACATTTGATTTCAGTTTATGCATGTTTAAAGTTTAATTTGGCAGGCACTTGACAGCTGTCATCTCAGCAGTCCACTGCTGCACAGAGATATTTGACATCCACAGACAGGCCACTTTTGCTGTGGAAATCCCTTTATGCTTTCAGCGTTTCAGGACCTGAAAAAGTTCACAAATATTTCTTAGACTAAGTGAATTCTAACACCCAGCAAGAATTTTGAATGTTTGAGGGTGTTTTGTACCGGCATTTTGCAGTTTCAGCACAAAAGAAAAAGGGATTTAAAGCAAGATTTTGGGTTTTCATTTAGCAACACTGCTTTTTCCTTCTGTATTCCATTTTCACATGTTGTGGAGCCCATTGACATATTCCAAGAGTGAGAGCTCTATTCCACCACTGAGAACATGCGTGGCAGATTAGGCAGCCATATTTTTGTGTGTAGCAAAGTGCGATTTTCAGGGATTTTGGTGCGCACAATGGTTTTGCAGCCATTTTGCTATTTCTGGCACCCTCATAAAACAGTGCTGCAGCATAGCAGAGCAGAAGTGGGTTAAATCATCCCACACATAATACAATAAACTACCTAAAAATCTGCCCACCCAGTGGCCACAACCCAAACACATAAGGCATCCACCTGAAGCCCTGGCAACTTCTGTACACATAGTATTCCAGTACGGGCAACCAGTCAGCACACTCTTGACTTCAATAAGCCAGCCCCCAGAGGCCCTGTCCACTTTCCTACACATACCATTACAGTACTTCAACCAGTGGGCACACTCTTGACTCTTGAGTGCATCAATGAAGCCTGCCTGCAGTCACCACATAAGCTACTCACCTGAGGACCTACCAATGAAGTGCCACAGAGTACTTGCAACCATTCACATTCACCTCCCCATCCCTAAACCGCCTGCAGCCCTGTACACTTCTCTACACATACTGTTACAGTACTTCAACCAGTGGGCAGACGTTTGGGTGCATGGCCTCGGGCCAAGCACCCAAGACTCTAGAAGCTGGCCACAAACACCACAGCATAATACAGCCTATACAGACATCCTCATATCATCTACATTCCACTACCCTACCCTAATGAAGCCTGCCCGCAATCACCACATAAACTGCTCGCCTCAGGACCTATCCAACCCTAATGAAGGCTACCTGCAGTCAAACACATAAGCTGCTCGCCTGAGGATCTGTCTGCGAACTGCCGCGGTGTTCGCGGATACCATGAACACAACACAATCTTCTTATACCTAAACAAACACCTCTTGTAATCCCTTTTTCACTCCCCCACCCTTTCCAGCACCTCTTCCCAACACCAAATGCCCCAAAACATGCTTTCCAGCCCTGTTTGCCACTGCACTATCCGTGAATATCCATGGATACAATATGGCGGGGGTTTCAGAAAAATATGACGCTCATCACACTTCCATCCAGCCAATCAGCGAGCATGTCGTATGTCTGCAAAGATCACGCGTCCATCTGGACCAATCAGAGTCCTGTCCACGAAGCAAACAGGGAAACGGGTCCACGTAGCGGAGCCAGATATCACTCATTTTTTGCCACCTACATTTTGCCTATCTTTTAAAAAACTACTGGGCAGATTTTTACAACATTTTTAAAAACACGCTTTTGGGACCACACCCCTGCTGCAAATTTTGTGAAAATATGTCCAGCAGCTTGGGCTGTAGGCGTGAGCAAAGATTTTTTCCATCCAAATTAGGGACCACTCTCTAACTTTGACCCCCCTTCACAAAACCTCACCAAACTTGCCAATATTGCCATAAGTTTGGGGAGGATTCGTCCCGGGGGAGCAAAGTTATAAGCCATCCAAAAAGTGGTCTTCCTATGGGTTTAGCAACTTAACCATAACTACACAGAATATTGTTTTCTTTATTGTGCATTTGGTTAAATACAATTATAAACCTTAAGCACATACATAAAAGATCAAAGATAAGAGAGCATAACATAAATAAAGATAGAACAACATGCATGTTAAAAGACAAGTCATAAATATCTGACACATTAAAAACATTTCCAGATATTGCTTTGAAAGAAAAGAAAAGAAAACAAGAACCCATTTCATATGTTTCCTTTTCACTTAAAAAAACAGTATCAACATTCTCTGTTAATAAAATACCAAGATTACTTTGATGACAGGTCAATGGCTCTATCTAGTATTTCCTTCCATATGCGAAATGCAGCTGCAGTGAATATAACAGACTAGGCATATACAACTCCAAAGCTCTTCTCTGCCCAAGGATTCCATACTAGAGATCATGGTCATGTAGCCCTTAATATATAGATTAAATAGCTTGGGATAGTTTGTGAAAATGTTGTGTGGTTTCAACTTCACCAGCACAGAAATGGCATATCCTATACTCATGCGGAATCCGAGTCCAGCGACCCAAAGCCTCTCTGGTGGGAAGTATATTAAAACGCATATACGTAATGTAATAAATCTCCTCAGTTGGTAGAGGAAAGGCTTAACTAGGTATGTACGAGGTGTCATGCATTTAAATCCCTCTCTAGAAAATTCAGAGAGGATGTGCTCAGTGTGAAGTCAGCATAGGTTGAGGTTGGCAGCCCAGACTTCGGTATGTCTTTTTAATTTTACAATACCGGCAGGAAAGTCAATCAAATCTATGATATCTATATTGATTTCACTCAGGAAATGGATAGTGGAGGCTCCCAAATCCCGGAGGTAGGGTTGGTAGTATTTTGGTTACAGTGTGCCACAATAAGACCCTTAAGTGAATTTGTATTGAGGTTGGCGGACAAACGAGAGAGCAAGAATATACAGCACATTAAATACCATTGCCCTCTTGGCAAAGTATGGGCAATTTCCAGTCACAGGGCTTCAATAGAGACTGAGTTTGGGTACCCCAGAATAGAGATGAGAATGTTTGCCTCCAGGGCCTCCAACCATTTCATTTTGGACTCAATAATAGCAACTGTGCCATACAAAACCTCTGGTACCACACTGGTTCTGTATATTGATATCATGCCCTCGAGTTATAAAAAAGGGAAGCAAGGATGCGACCCTGCTTTAAACCATGGTTGGTGGCTATTGGCCTAGAGAGTAAGTGTGCTTGGTTCACATGCAACACCACAGTGTTGTTTGTTTAGAGTTCTCTAATCAGATATAACAGCCTGGGGTCAATCCCCCAATGTATCAATTTTGCCCAAAGGTGATCACCTGACACAGTATCTAAGACCTTAGAGAAGTCCACGAAGCAGGCATACAATTTCTTTTCCCCCTTTCCCAATTCCACTTTGGCAGCCAGGCATTGTAGAGCACAGATGTTTAATGTGGCTGCATGATCTTTCCAAAAGCCAATTTCATACCTATGTAACAGTTAATGCTCTTCCGCCCATGAATTCATCTTTTTCAAGAGGAGGGTGGCGAATATTTTTTTGCTGCAATCTAGCATGGCCCACAGTCTGTAAGTGGGTTGATCTTATCTCCCTTCTTACGTACCGTGACCAAAACAATTGTCTCCTGTAATCAGGGAAGTATCCAGTATCGATATTATGAATGTAGATACAACACAAGGTATTGGACCAGAATGTCAGATTAGTTTTGACAATGGCGTTGGCGATACCATCCGGTCCAGGGAACCTTGAATTCTTCAAGCCCCTGATAATATAGAGAATATTGTCAATCCCCAATAATCCTTCCAGTGTAGGTCGAGAGGGCGGTATAATGCTACAATAACTGGCTTTGAAGTACAGTTTTCTTATTGTGGCTGCCCAACGAGGTTTTGAGATGACATTACCCTCCAAAGGGGTGAAGTCGGCTGTATAAATTCTAATCATAGCCCAACATTTTGTAATGGGTGCCAATGCTCCTTATTTCTCTGTTCTTCTCAGTAGCAGGCACAATAGAGTTCTTCCTAACCTGTGTGCATGCCAACCTCCACTCCCTTTTCCTAGTTTGTATAAGCAAGTCAAAAGTGGACCCATTATGGGCCCTTCCTCCACACAACCCTTCATGTAACCTAACATATGTCTCAAGGAGCCCAGCATCAAATTAAAATCCCAGTCGGAGCTAGGCAACTATTGAGACAGATTTTGCTCATTTCTTGAGAAAAACTAGACATAATGATGATGTTGTTTTCTGAAGCCTTGGGAGTTTACAGTGGCTCCAGGGTAGATATAATGCAATATCAGAGGGAAATCAAGAGTTTATAGCCAATTCAAAATTGCATGATCACTAAGGCCAATATGATTTACCTGTAATACACCCCACTTTCACATAGACCCCTGATATATAAGCACATAGTTCAGACAAGAGCCGGATGTGCCATTGGACAAGGTAGGCTCAGTCATTTTTCCCATTGGCCCATGTATATTAAGGCACTGGAGGTCGAATGCCTCAATCAAGGCTAGCCACTTCTGACTGTTGTGCGATTTGGTATATGAGATGTAGATGAATTGATATCATTTTCTTCGGCCAGTGTCAGATGGCCCATCAAGGCTGGGCAATTAAAATCACCAGCAATTATCACTTCACCATTAGGGATGGTCTCCAGCCAAGTGCTCAGAGTTTCCTCAATAACACATATTACATTGTGGGGACCATCCCACCCGGAGGGGGGTCATAGGCATTGATCATCGATATTGGAGCCTCTAGGCGCTTACGGGCTGTGAAAATGGCCGAAAGGAAATGAAGGGGAAAGGTCACCAACAGCATAGTGATCTAGATTGTATTGCACATGCACACCAATGGCCAGTCCTCCCTTAGGTCTACCCCTTAATCCACCTGTCGCATTGTGGCATAGTATTTGATAACCATCCAAGCAGAAATCCTCCCTCAGCCATGTTTCTTGCAACGTGAATATGTCACATTCCGAGATGTGCGATACACCCGGAGGATGGAAAACAGGGAATGAAAGCCCCTAGTATTCCAGCACATCCAAGATAGCGCAGGTCCCCCCAATGCTTTTTATATCAGCTCATGAGTTTTCAGTGTTTCGGATACCCAGTTTATAGAGTGCTTCTGTCCCGTCGAAGGTGCCTTATTTACATCAATCTCTCTGTAGTCAACCTACTTGTTCGTATGTTGGAACCATCTGATATTGTGCTGGGCGCAGAGTCATTACCCATGGAGCAAACCATTACATGTTTTCTACAGACAGTGAGCACATAGTCCAGTCTATAGAGCTCTGATGCACATATGCCTAAGGGGGCAACTACCGCTGGGGAGATGAATTCAATCAGCGCCCAATTCGTTGAGCTTTCTACCGTGGCTAATTCAATGTGGATCATACCTTCAGTGCTTAAATCACTGAGACAAGATATCATACCATAGCTCAAGAAGAAAGGTACGATTCATAAATGGGCTCTCTCTGCCTAGATTGAGCTCCTCAATTTTAACCCATTTCCCCATTGCAAGATGCCCTGCATGCTCGTTATGGTACGGGGTGTTGGATGTCTGGAGATTGGTAACATTAGGTGCTATAGTATTTGCAAAATTGCCATAATCTGTTGCTATATCACAATGCAGATTTCGTCCCCAAGAGGGTGCAATATGGTCCCTTTGCATATTGTCTTGTATACTCTAGCATTCATGATTGAGTGTAAGAGAGTGTAAGAGATACTTTGGGTTATATCTAGTGTTTTGTGGTATTTTGTGGTATTTTTGGTATTTTGTTATACGTTTCTATGGTGGTATTTTTATAGTGTTGAGACTAATTTCAGAATACTCCCTAATAATTATTTCACCAGGATCACTAACAATAAAAAAATACTGGACATTATACACTAAATAAATGACTCATGCTCGCCTCTAATGTTTTATTTACAACATCTCGCTTATGCCCTTTTAGTTGTGTTTCAACAAATGTAAAACATACACGTGAAATACAAAACACTGAGTCATCCTCTCTAAGTAAAACAATTCACTGTGGCTAACTTTGCTTTGCAATATTTCTTACCACACTTTTCTCTCGCTATGCATGTCAAATCCATGAGACTGAATGCAGAAGGAATACACTGAAACTAAATTACCATTTTGAACGTGTTCTTCATCATAAACTAGAATTTTGCAAGTTATACTGAATGACCCGTACACCCATGTTGTAATGCACAATGTAAGCAAAGTTTTTCTTGCAATGGCTTTCAAAACTCTATGTGTGATAATGTGCCAGACTCTGACAAATCAACCTTGCTTTCACACAAAATTTAGCAGGAAAAAAACACTTTGAATAACGGCAAAACTTAGAGAAATATAAATACAGTTTAAATGCACATTTAAATTTGCATTGTTAATGCAGTGCCTACAAATGAACTGATCTATATAGTATCACTCACGTCACTCAACCCTTCAATTAACTTCATAATTACCTAGATTAAGCTGATGATATTCCCTGACTCAGCTTGGCAGTGTTCCAGGGTCATTCACAGCTAAGGTCGCTTGAGATTTCTCAGCTCTTCTAAACATTGTCAACCCAGGAGAGAGACAGCCACAGCAGACAGTCAGCCAGCGCCAGCTCTCTGCTATTACGTCAGTGAGTGCAAGAATAAGAATTCCTAGCCTCCAACCCCTTTCATAAAACCCCCTGCCACTCCAGAGCACCTACCTCTTGACAAGATCATCCCACTAAGACATCACATGAATTCATCTGTTCTTTTTAGCCAAAGCACACACTGCATTGTTGAATACCTGCTCCTTTACAATGTAATGATTTTAGTATCACAGATCTTCACATTCCAGATTCAGCCTCCACTTTTAAATAATTTTTCTTTTCCATTTTCAGAGCATCATGTATTTTACTCAATCTGCACCCATGTTATTATGTAAAACAGTTACATGTTAAATGGGGTTGGGTTCATTAGTATATTAGTTTCATGTTAGTGGCCCTCATTACGACCCTTGCGGAAATCGGAAAACGATGGCGGAAATGCAATACCGCCATCGAATAGCGCTCGGTGCGACTATGACCCGTCACCGCAAAGTACGAAGCCATTAGCGACACCGTAGTGAACGCCAACGCTAACTGCACCAAGCACGCGCGCGCGCGCCATGCGAAACCGCAAACACCACCATGGCGCAACGGTACGCCAATTCCGACCCTAGCGGACATGTACCTAACGCCATCAGGCATGGCGTAATGTACCATTCCGCCATGGTGAGAAGTACGGCATCGCGAATCAACCGTAAACGGCCCCACTGAGTGCCTGTACACCGCTCCCTGCCCACAAAGTACAACTCCCCGTAGGTGCAATGAAGCCACAATGCAACCATTGAAATGTACAAGTCACCCATGCATGGCAACGAACAAAAGAAACACAAGAGGGGCCAATGGGAGCTGCAGGGCACAGATGGCACGAATACAGAAGCCATCCCAATGGACATGACCACAGTCCCCCACCAAGAAACGCACGCAAACACAGGCACCTGTGACCAGCCATATTCCGAGAATCACATCATTCCACCAGTCCACCTGGCTGACCGGCATCTGTTACACAAAACCCAATCCCCCGCCCCTGAGCATGACAACATTCAAACTGTCATATTGGCAGCCCCCATCCCTGACCTCACGGGCTTAGTAGGCAAACGCGCCCAGTACAGTACCACGCAACTAAACTCCGAAGCTGGAACCCAATGCAGATCTCCTCACAATACATCGCCCCCCAAATAGGCATATGCCACATCACTTGCAAAGAAAAACGCTACACGGGCCAAATCAGAATAGAAATTTAATGCACATCAAAGTCACCAAGCCCATACAGCCATCAGGCCATGAACTCCTAAACACCAATCACCATTGTGGGCTGCATCCGCAAGAAATGACCAGCCACTACTTGTGTGTCGTCCTGTTCCCTCATGGTACACAGAGCCACATTCACGTACGAAAAGGCAACATGGAAGCGCACAGAACCGCAGGGCCGTCCCAATGGGGAGGCACTAGTCCAGCCGAAAGGCCGAAATGTTGCTCCGAGCCACCAGTACAGCGTAAGGGCATGTGGGCCATTGGCGATCGTCCCATAAGATCGTAATGCTGCTCCACTGATTAACACGAAGCAGCAGGTGTCGGGAGTAAAATCCATCTGCAGGAGTGGCATACAGATGGCAGTGGCAAAAGGGGAGGAGATACCTGTCAACCAAAAGAAAAGAAAAAGAACAGAATGGCCATCAGAACTACATTCCAACAACTCACTTCAATGATCACACGAAATCCACAGCCATATGCATGCTAGCCCACTCCAAAGGATCATCACCACCCCAAAACCACTTGCGACTCCTAACCATCTATATCGAGGTGCAAACACCATCACAAACGAGTGTACCTGTGCATGCGTCTGTCAAAACAGAATCCATCAGATGGGAATGTTAATGTGCATGGACACAAGTGTCTGAGGGCGTGTCGAGACAGGGAGGGCTCAACAAGGCCAGATAGACGATGGTCCCACCATGGCAGCCCTGCATCACATAGCGTAGGGGAGGCGGATAGATCCCAAGAAGCCCTGTACATGGCAAACTCTGTATCAAATCACCTGCCCATGCATCCATTCATCATTCCCTCATCCCGGAATCAAAACGCCTGAATAATTACTCACATAACATTAGAAACATCCATTGAGTCTGTGCGTTATGCAGCCTGCAAAATCCACAGTGCCCCAGCCCGTAATTCCAGTGTTGTGAAGTAACATGTATCTGGGAACGGCCGGCCTCATCGCCCACGTAGCAATTGCGCATCCCAAACTATTCATATCAATCATTGCTTCCTCGCCATGGGCCCTGTCTCAAGGACATTGAACAACAGAACGTTATATTTGCAGTCAGACCTGTGGGCATCTCCTCGCCGCTAGCTGGAAACCGAAAGCGCCGCCCTTGGAATTCCACATTTGCAACATCACGCCGAAAAGGCATCTGTGGCCGTTTGAAATCACTAATTATTCCATCGAGTGCGGCTGTGTGTGAAAATGGCAACTGCCTTCACCCACAAATGGGACGCCCCGCCTGTCATTGCAACTCGGTAAAGTGATGCATGAGGGCCCACCGTTACTCGAGTACTACGTTCCACTGACCCTTCACAAGTCTGTTCGCGACTGCACAGATAGTATGTGCAACAATGGGACCACAGCAGAATGAACATGTCAACCAATGTTACACGGCCATCGGGTACAAATACATGATTGCAATAGCAAGATGCCATTCCCAGATTTGCAGCGTTGTGCGCGGGACGTGCTCGGCCAAAGGGGAGAGCAGCTTGCACAGGTGGAATTAATCACCACAGGTGGAGGCCATACAGCCTGAAAACACATAAATTGCACAGCCAGTCTCCTCCCACAACCACACCGAAATGCTACCGGCAGGACTCGCGATGTTGGCCCTGGGGGACCTGATAGCACTGCAAGTACTCCAACTCCAAGAAGAAGACGAACACCAACTGCAACCGGCCGCACGAAGGAGACGCAGGAGGAGGAGGAGGGCAAGGCAGGGCCAGCAAGGGCCGCCAGCACAGCCACTACCACCACGCAGGCAGCCCGCAATCCCACGCCTCCGAGCACATCCGTTCAACCTCACTGATGAGCAGATCCACACCCTCTACCGTCTGGACCGGGACACCATAGCCGCCATTGTGGACATGACACAGGCTGACCTTGTCAGCATGATAGATAGCCCAACCGCCATCCCACCCCTACTGAAGGTGGTGTCTGTACTCCACTTCCTGGCCACAGGCACCTACCAGCACACAGTCGGACAGTTGCATGGCATTTCTCAGCCACTGTTCTCACGGACACTATTGCAAGTGCTCGATGCCCTCCTGCAGCACGCAGACGACTACATCTCTCTACCACGCTCGGAGCAGGAAATTACCAACACAAAAGTGGGATTCCATGCACTTGCCGGCATACCGGGTTGCATTGGTGCCATCGACTGCACCCATGTGGAATTGGTCGTCCCACATGCAATGGAGGCCCAGTACCGCAACAGAAAACAATTTCATTCCCTGAATGTACAAATGGTGTGTGACTCCAACAGGATCATTACACATTGCTGTGCCCGATTCCCTGGATCTACCCATGATTCTATGGTCTTGAGGAACTCTACAATACCACGCTACATGGAGCGACACGCAGGGAACAGATCCTGGCTACTCGGTGAGTCTCATTACATGCATGATTATGTGGGGAATGTGATTTGGCAATGACCTGGCAGGAAGGGGGGGGGTGTGCGTACGTAGCAATGGCATTCCACATCATAGGTTTCTCGTCCACATACAGGTGATGCTGGATATCCACTGAAGAGATGGCTCCTCACACCAGTCCGGAACCCACGGGACCAGCATGAGGAGGACTACAACCATGCCCACTCACGTACCCGTGTAGTCATTGAACAGGCATTCGGCCTACTGAAGACTCGTTTCCGCTGCCTCAGCAGGTCTGGCGGGGCACTCCTGTACCGCCATGAGAAGGTTGCAAAGATGGTGATGGCATGTGTCATGCTCCACAACATGTGCGTACGTAGAAATGTGCCCATGCCCCCTGACGCAGAACTGCAAGCACCTGATGATGGTCATGATGAGGGTGGGGATGTGGCAGCACCTCATGGAGTCTGCGAGGCACCGGAGGCCCGTGACATTCGTCAGCATCTCATTGATGTATGCTTCTAGCACTCACGCCTGGTGGCTGATACATGGACACGGGACTCGTGGCACTGTGCGTGTCTGGGACATGCACAATATGGACTGTACGCCTATGATGGCCTAGTACACAGAAATCAATGTCCACACATCTCATTGGTTGATCGTGCACTTTTTATGGCATATGTGATGTCATGTTGAACACCCTATCGACCCGCCACCCAAGTGAGCCCAACACACCCCCTCCACCCTCCTACCTCCCCCCGAACCCCAGTGTCCAAAGATGCTCATTGTCAGTGGGCTGTCGCTATTGCAAGCCCCCTCTGCGGGTATCAGGGGCACCCCTGCCTGTGGAGCGCAGGTTCCTTCCAGATCTACGTTGGGGGCTGCCCTGGACGGAACTTGCAACGGATGATGTGTCTGCCTGCTCACGTCCATGCATGTCCCTAAGGGTTTGCGAGAGCTCAGTGAGCACACGGCGCACTGCGGCAAGTTCGGCACATACGTCTTTGGACGTCGCATGCAGTTCCCCCCTCAGGCTCTCGGTGCTTCTCTCCATTTGGACTCTCAGGCTCTCGGTGCTACTCTCCATTTGTGCCCTTAGCGTCTCTGTGCCTCTCTCCATTTCTGCCCTAAGTGTCTCAGTTGATGTTTCTATGTCTGCCTTAGTGCCCCCACATTCATCGGCATGGTCCTTGAGGAGCGTGGCCATTTGCTGCTGTTGCACGATTAACTTGTCGAGGGACTGTTGCCTCTGCTGGGCCATGCCCATTTGCGGGGGTGTCACAGAGGGGCTGTTGTCCTCATGTTGCCTTGCCACAGGGCTTGTGGGGGATGGCCAGTCGTTGTCTTGTGGGTGCCCCTGCGTGGTATCCTCATGTTGTACGGGATGGGACAGACAGGGGGATTGGGACAGGTCATGGATGGATCTGACTTCGACATCCCCGTTTTCTGTGTCGGAGCATGCTGCCATCAATGGGGTGTCACCTATGGTGCTGCTGCCACCAGAGGCAGTGCCTTCTGTGGCATCCATTGGGGGGACCTGTGGTGGTGGTGTTGTGGGCATGCTGGCTGCTGGGGTGCCTGTTGATGTTCCCTCCTCTGTGCTGCCACCTGATTTGTGCTGCTGCCGTGTCTTGATGCGTGCAGCTGAGGTGGAGGGTCTCTGGCCGTTGGTCTTGGCCCTCTTTGCAGGTGTGCTGGTAGGGGTGTCCTGTAGCTCGTCGTTTGGATCGGACCCTGTGGTGGAGTAAAGGAGGGCGAGGGTTAATGATGGGTCTGTGGGAATTGGAATGGCATTGTATCACATGCTCTGGGGTGGTACCTGAGGGTGATTTGGGTCGGGTCCTTGGAGGTGCTTTGATTTGTGTGTGGAGTGAGGGTGCAGTTGTTTGGCAGCCTGCAGTTAGGGTGTGCCTGCTGCACGTGTAGTGCGTGTATTAGGGGTTTTTAATTATTTATGTATTTATTGTGGGTTTTAACGTGCGCTATCAGGCCGATGTGTGTGGCCGTTCTCCTGGACATGTGTTTCTGTTGCACTATGTGGACGCATGGTACTTCACATGGATGGACTGTGTGGATTTGGCATTGTTTTATCTGGTACACCTACCTGAATCTTCGGATGTCTGCACTCCTTTCTCCATCCCTCCGACTCCCTCTATGCTCTCCATTCCGATGGTGGAGGCACAGATTTCTTCCCAGGGGGTCAACTTGATGGGTGATTCAGGACCTCCCCCGGTGGCTGTGGCAATGTTGCGGTTGGCAGAGAGTATGCTGCGGACGCGTATCCGCAGGTCGTCCCATCGCTTGCGGCATTGCTGTGGGGTGCGGGGTGCGGTCCCCACCGCACTTACCCGCTGTGCCACCAGAGCCCATATGGTCTTCTTGTTTGCAAGTGCCGTTCTGGTCATTTGCGTGGAGAAGACGACGGCAGCATTCTCCTGGAGGGTCTCTGTTAGCACGGTGAGTTCCTCGCGGGAGAAGTGGACCTGCCGCTTGCGGTCGCACGCTTTCTTCGCTACTTTTCCCATTTGTCTTGGTTTCGCTAGGGTGGGTGACGGGTTGGGGTGTGTTTCAGGGTAGTGATTTTAGTGGTTGTGTGGTTTTAGTGGTTTTATAGGTGTACGCCGGGATGTTTCCCGTTCCGGGCCCATGTTTTAACTTCCGTTTCCGTATATTTCCGGTCACCGTACTTTCCGGTAGGCGCACACTGCGGTGACCGCTAAGAGGGGTGGCGGTATTGCACCTAGGGCGCCGTACGGCGGCGGTGTGGGCCGTTTTGGGGTCATTTCCGCCATCGCGGACTTTGCACTTCCGCCGTGGCGTGGTGCTCGTGCCCGATGGGTCGGAATGGGCCGCACTTTGCTCCTTCGTGCAATGGCGGAAACGCTATTTACGCTGTGGCGCTCCGGTCAGTCGCTTTCCGCAAGGGTCGTAATGAGGGCCAGTATCATATTTGACTGCAGCTCAGCCCATTAAAATAGCATCATGGAGCAAAGTGATTATTTTCTGGCAAGTGCTCTGTGCATTGGTATATATTTAAATTCAAATTAACGAGGGGGGTCCTGGGAGTCCCTCTGCCAGACATTAGTCCTGGTTACGAGAGACTTCCCCAGAGTCTTTAGCTCACTATCTTTCACAGAGAAGAAATATCCCAAACATATCAGTCTTTGTCCTGCCCTGGGGCAGTCCAGCACCAAAATGCTAGGGAATTCTTATCTGAACAAGAGTACCAACAGCATCCCAGCCTGAAACTCATTGGGCCTCATTATAAGGGTGGCAGTGATGGTATGAATGGTGCCGGTCCCGCCGCATTATGAGTTCTGCTCGTGGGTTCCTGACAGCCTGACAGGTTTTACCTGGCGGGCTGTGCAGCACCCGCGAACAGAACTCCTAATTGCGCTGGGACCATTATAAATGGTGCCGGCGCAGCCATGCTCCCCACTTCCATTCTGCTGTTATGATACAGGGGGCGCCGGCCCCTCGTGGGACATCTGCACATACCTGTTACAATGTCAGGAGACGTTCTGCCAGGCATGGCACCTTCTTATTCCATAAAGTACGGCGCTTCGCAGCCACTTTTCATAGAGCCTGGATGTTACAGTAATCTAGGCAGTAGTGTGGCAGAACTATGATTCCCATCATCCTGGGTAGCCATCCTGATTCATCCAATGGAAACATGGAGCTTCTCTTTGGTTTGTATTTCAGACCCTGAGGTATGAGGAAGTGTGCTTTGAACTGAAGTTGCTACAAAGGTTTTGTTCCTGTGACGTTCCGTCTTCAACTAATCACAGAACTTAGGCCCTTTTTTTCCCTTACCTGCTCTTCCATTTTCCTTGACTCCTCCTTCCTCCCAATCTCCCGGTTTCATAACCGCGCTCGTCTAAGGACTGCTGTCGGGTAGGGTCTATTCTCTTACTGTTCCTGAAGATAAGGTCTTAAAGGAGTACATAGAGAAGGGTTTGGCCATGAGTTTTATCAGACCTTCCAAATCTCCTGCTGCCGCCCCCCTCTCCTTTGTTCCTAAGAAAGAGGGGGAGCTCTGTCCCTGCATTGACTATAGGGCCATGAACGCGGTAACAGTAGAAAATCAATATCCCCTCCCGCTTATCTCTATTCTTCCTGACCAATTGGGGACTTCAGTCATGTTTATTAAACTTGATCTACGTGGGGCTTATAATTTGGTACGGATGAGGGAGGGGGATGAATAGAAGGCTGCTTTTAAGATGTGGTATGGGCTGTTCGAATATTTGGTAATGCCCTTTTGGCTCTGTAACGCCCCAGCCACATTTCAGGCCTTCATGAATGACATTTTTCATGATTTCTTGGACAGATTCATGGTGGTATACCTTGATGACATACTCATATACTCTCCGGATGTGGAATCCCACGCTAGACACGTCTTTCTTGTCCTGCAGATTGAGGGACAATAATCTTTTCGTTAAGGTCAAGAAGTGTGTTTTTCATTCCACACAGGTGGAGTTCTTGGGGTATGATCTGACTGACCATGGTATACGAATGAACCAGTCCAAAGTCAAGGCGGTCCTCCAGTGGCCTCTACCTGGGTCTATGAAAGTTCTGCAGTCTTTCTTGGGTTTCTCCAATTTTTATCAGTACTTTATCCAATCTTTCTCATAGATTGTGGCCCCTCTTACAGCTTTGACCAGTTCCAAACGGCCTTTTCAGTGGAATACAGAGGCTCAGAAGGCTTTTGACGCCTTGAAGGCAGCTTTTTCCTCAGCCCCGGTCCTTCAACACCCTGATCCGCTCCTGCCATACTTGGTCAAGGCGGACACCTCTGGTTCGACCATCAGGGCGGTTCTCTCTCAGCAGAGTCCCGACTCTGGGGAAATCCATCCCGTGGCCTTCTTCTCCTGAAAACGGACACTGTATGAAATAAACTATCCCATTACTTAGAGGGAACTGCTTGCCATCAAAGAGGCTTTCTCAGATTGGCGGCATCATCTCCTAGGAGCATGTCACCTGGTCTCTGTGTATTTGGATCATCGCAGTCTTTTTGCATTCAAGTCCAGGAAGTGCCTCACGGCCCGCCAGGCTCGTTGGCATCTTTTGTTTTCTCAATTCAATATCCAAATCGCTTATCGGCCTGCACGTCTTTACACTTGTGCCAATGCCCTGTCTCACTTGCTTATGGGTCCTCATCCTGCTACCCTGAAGCCTGCCTTATTGTTGCCATGTAGAGTGGTGTGCAGTTGCATGCCACGGCCTGCCTTATGGTCCATCATTTCCCAATGGGTTTCCACTCATCCTGAGGAATGTGCCTCCCTTCAATGGATGTTGCGCAGGGTCTTCCATACATTCAGGGGCGTCTGTTTGTTCCCCCGGGGGAAGCACGTTCATATGCTTTGGCCACTGCTCACGATTCATTGCTGCTGGCACATCCCGGGAAGCAGAAGACTCTTGAGTCGCTTCGTCGCTGGGCTTGGTGGCCTTCTATGGCCGCTGATGTCCTTGATGTCCTTGATTATCTAGCCTCTTGTTTGGTTTGTGCTCAATGCAAACCTTCCCGGTCCAAGCCAGTTCGACCATTGCACCACTGCCTGTTCCCCACAAACATTGGCATATGATATCCATGGACTTCATTGTTGACCTTCCTCCCGTGGGTGGCATAAACACCATTCTGGTCATAGTCGACTATTTCACCAAAATGGCTATCGTTGTGCCTTGCGGGGGCCTTCCTTCAGCATCTACATTAGTGGACCTCTGCTTGCGGAATGTGTTCCGTTTCTTTGGACTTCCGGCTATCATTATTTCTGACCGGAGTCCACAGTTTACTGCTCGCTTTTGGAAGGCAGTGACTGGTTCCCTCCGTATTGACGCACGGTATAGCACTGCGTTTCATCCCCAGACAGACGGCCAGACCAAGCGGGTGAATGCCACTCTTGAGCAGTATCTGCGATGCCTCTGTTTACAATACCAGAAAACCTGGCTGTCCCTGCTCGCGGCGGCGGATTTTGCTTACAATAACACGTTGCACACAGCCTCTGGTGTGTCTCCATTATTTGCCATGTATGGACAGCACCCACATTCTCTGCCTCTGGATCTGGCCTTACCTGTTGATAATCCTGCGGCCCATGCCTTCCTTCGAGATATGGATGTCGTCCATCGCGATGTCCGTTTACATCTGCTTCGCTCTCAGGTCCAGCTAAGAAGTTCGCGGATCGTCTCCGCACCCCTGCTCCTGTTTATTGGGTGGGTTCCATGGTATGGTTGGCTACCCGTAACCTCCGGATTCCGTGTAAGAGGTCTCTTCTTCCTCGCTTTGTGGGTCCTTTTCCCGTTTTGGCAGTGATCAATCTAGTCGCTGTACGTTTACGCCTCTCTGCCACCTGGAAGTTGCATCTTGTGTTCACGTCTCCTTATTGAAACCTTATTCTGCATCTGTTTGTCTCCCGCTCCTGCCCCGATGGACGTAGAGGGTGACAAGGAATTTGGGGTGGCCGACATTGTTGGCTTTCAGCTGCGCTGGGGCCGCCCATACTATCTGGTTGACTGGAAAGGGTTTGGTCTTGAGGATCGTACCTGGGAACCCTTAAGCAACATCCACGCTCCCACATTATTGCGCTGCTTCCATGCCCGCAGCGGGTTGCTGCCGCCTTTGGGGGTGCATGCTGTTATGATACAGGGGGCACCAGCCCCTCGTGGGACATCTGCACATACCCGTTACAATGTCTGGAGACGTTCTGCCAGGCATGGCACATTCTTATTCCATAAAGTATGGCGCTTTGCAGCCCCTCTCCATAGACACTGGAGGTTGCAGTAATCTGGGCAGTAGCGCTGCAGAACTACGATTCCCATCATTCTGGGTAGCCGTCCTGATAAATCCAATGGCAACATGGAGCCTCTCTTTGCCCTGAGCTATGGGGAAGTGTGATTCCTATTAAAGTTGCTACGAAGGTTTTGTTCCTGTGAAGTTCTGTCTTCAAGTACTCGCAGAACCTCGTCCCTTTGTTTACCCTTACCTGATCTTCCATTTTCCTTTTCTTCTTTTTTATAACATATTAAAGAAAAATATTGTCCCTTTCAGAAAACATAAGTCTATAAAAGTGTGCCACTGGCCGCAACCAGTAAAAATCAGTTTGTAAAAAAATAATAAAAATATTCTTTGTAAATAATTAAAATATCGCACAGGAAACCGTTAAATGAACCTCCAGTCCTGGGACTTCATGGGGCTCCTTTTGGGGTCATCATCTTCAGCCCCTTCTTCAGTCCAGAGGGCTTTCCAGTGGACTCCATTCCAGTGGTATCCTCCAGGGATCCGGAGCATCAAGAATCCAGCACTGATGGGGAAAACAATAGTTTTTCTAGATTAAAAAGAAAAGACAACTTAAGTATCAAGCACATCAAACCCTTTCTTACTGGGATATATGGAATCAAATTCAGTTATACACTCAAATGCAGATTAAACCTAATAACATACAATACATCCAAGACATCGCCTTATGACCAACAGAAAATAACATGAATTAAGTACACCAATATCACATGATATTTTTCAGGTAACAGTCTGAAACACAACACTCCTTTCTCTTAGTTACTCACTTAGATTTCCGTTCACTAACTTGATATATTTTTCCTTTTTTTTGTTTACCTCTTTAAATCTCATTTTGACATCTTCACCCTATTTACACCTATCCATTTGCCCTGGTAATTCTATTTAATAGGTAAGCACTTCACTTTTTCACTCCCTGCTAGTCTGAACTCGCGCTAGTCTTTTCACTTCATTTTCCAGGTGAAAGGGCTTAATTTGATTAACATGGACAAACTTTTCCACTGTTAATTATTGCTCTTTTCTAGCAATTCTGTAGACCACAGGTGACACCTTACCTACAATTCTATTTGACCCTTGCCGTGCTGCAAGGAAGTCAGAGTTTTTATGTTTACTCTTTCCAAAATTAAACATATATTCCTGGTCTCCTATTTCATATTCTCTCACAGATTTCTTCCTATCATAATATGTCTTTGACCTGTCAGCAGCCTTTTCCAAATTTCGCTGTGCAAATGAAAACGCATATTGCAAGTGCTTTCTCAATTCTTCCACATATTCATCAATTGTGGACCCATTTACGAGCACCTGTTCATTTGTTCTGTAAAGTAAGTGTTGTGGCAAAACCATTTTTTTTCCTGTTAGGATTTCAGGGGGGCTGAAATTTGTTGATTTAGAGGGTGTCAACCTTAGAGCCATAAGCACCAATGGAAGCCATAAATCCCAACTAGATCCTGCTTCATCTACAAACTTTTTCAACATATCAACTATAGATCTGTTACACCGTTCCACTCCCCTGAAGAAGAGGGCCAGTGAGAAATGTGTAGATTCCTCTTCACACCCAATATTTGCCACATTTTTATCATTAATGCACTAGGGAAATAACTTCCAGGGTCTGATTCTATTCTTTGAGGTAAACCAAACCTTTAAAAATATGATTTACAAGTAAAGTGGCTGCCGTTTGCGCACTTAAGTCTGGAACTGAAATGCATTCCACCCATTTAGACATTAGACAAACTACTGTCAGCATGTAGCTGTTTCCCCTTGCTGATCTCCTCACAGGCCCGTCATAGTCGACTTGTAAATCAGACTGAGAACCTCTGTATCCTGTAGTTATGGCACTGTGTGCATGATGTAACATCAATCCCCGAAATGACAAAGGCACCACCCATTGGTATTGGCCTGTTACGAATGTTATAATCATCAGTCCGTCTTGTAACCTAATTCTCTTTTTGTTTTGTAAAAGCATCCTCTTTCCCTTTACAGTCCTCTTCAGTCAAAGGATTTTCTTCTGCATCTAGCAAATAGTGGTAGAATGGGCCTAGAACAAGATATTCCTTTTGCGCTTTGATCAAGTCTTGATCTGGAGTATCAAAATTCCATTGTGCCACAGGCCGTTCAACTGTTTTTGGAGTTTTGGAATGTTTTATCGCATCTACCTGTATTTCTCCAAACATGTGTTCAATAGGAAATAACTCCCCCCTTACAGCTCAAGTTTTGGCTAATTGATTTGCCTTATCATTTCCCTCCTTATACTCAACTGGTGTTTACACATGACCACGTATTTTCCACCAATGGATTATCAGGTCATTTTTGGACACATGTTTGTCTATAGCCTGAATCATCCTGCCACGACTAAGTGGCTTCTTGTTTTAGGTGAGCATGCCCCTCACCTTCCAGCCAGGTAAATACTCCACAAAACTATTTCGCGCATAATCAGAATCAGTTACCAGAACAATTTCTTTGAGTCTATTTTTCTACTGCTGTAGATATTGCTTTATAAATAGTGGCCAATCTGCCACTTGACTGCTTTTGGGGCCTATCCTCATGCTTACTCTCAGAATGTTGTCACATTTAAACCATATATGTTCTATTCCTGCTACGAGATCTTTTCTGTATCATTTTCTACATTGTATGTGCATCCACAGTTGGTCAAACCTTACATGTTTCATCATTGAATGCCTTGTTTGGGGATTGCTCAAATTCATTCAAACGTGTCTCTAGGTCTGTGTTATCAGGCGCACAGACAGCTGCACAATCATGCCACTCTGCTAGCCCTTGAGCAACTGGGCTCTTTTTATTTTGTCCATATCTCACTTCTACAGGAAATCCCTGAAGTGCTAATGTCCAGGAAGTAAATCTTGACTGGGCCAAATTCCCTGATCTGATTCTCTTACTTTGCAAAAATTGCAAAGGCTGGTGATTTGTTTCAACAATCACCTGCTCCCCTTGAATTATCAGACGGAAATGTTGTAAAGCCCAGAGAGTGGTGAGAAGCGCTTTTTCACATTCACTAAATTTGATCTCTACTTGTGACAATGCTTTGCTTGCATATGCAAGAGCTTTATTATTTGCATCATGTTTTTGATACAATACTGCTGACTTCCATTGATCTATGAATCCTATTTCTACAAAGAAATCCTGGTTTTTCATTAGATATAGCAAATATGGTGCTTTCATTAGACACTCTTTTAGCATGGCAACTGTCTCACTTTGTTCCTTTTCCCATTTCCATGGTACACCCTGCTTCAATAATTTCGTTACAGGGTTTGTAATCTCTGCATAATGTTCAATACATTTCCTGTTGTAACTTGTAATTCCCAACAAACTCTTTAAGCTTTTCAAGTTAGTGGGATCTTTTAGTTTATGAATCGCTTCCACGTTTTTCTTTTGTGCGTTCAACCAATGCTCTGTCACTTCATGACCTAGGAAGTTTACCCCTTTTTGCACCACTGTGCTTTTTGTAAATATAATTTTGCCCCAGCCTTCTGCAGCTGACTGAGTACATGTCTAACCTCATTGAAGTGGCTTTTCAGATCTTCATGTTTATTAGCACATCATCCACATAGATCATTGTCCCTCTTTCATCTGCATCCAGAAGTACCTTGCTCAGTCATATTCCAAACTCACTTCCACTATTGACATACCCAAAAAAGGTCTGAGACCATGCATATTGTGATGTGTCAAATGAAAATGCACCTTTTTCTCACTCTCCCATGTGTTTTGACCTGATTTGGATTTTGTGTTTTCACTGTTTTTGGAGTCTGACAAACTCCATAGGCATCTGCTTTTTGTATGGTGACACACAGCATCTTCAATGCCGTATCACTCAGAAATCCTTTAGATTTCTTAGAAGGTTTAATAACCTTTTCATGTGTGAACTACAGTTCACAAGAATATTAAAGTGAAATTGACTTTACTTTCCTTTTCTCTTTGTAGGTCCAGCACACACAATCTTATGTGGAGTGCTGGAGGGTTACTTTGTAGCCCCTTATCCTACAATCTCATTTTATATTTTTATATTACCCTCACTACTTTTTCCTACCATTGTATATTTCTACGGCAGGCTGAACCCTCAGCTGCACTATAGCACCCATGGGTATCCATTTTGTCAAAATGGCCCCTGTCTTATTTTTTCACCATTTTCTCTTTGTGAGTTCTTTCTTGGATTTTACTCTGTGAGTTGAGACAGGTTTGAGCCCTTTGTTTGGCTTGCCTTTGGTGGGCTTCAACCCTGAAGCCCACCCTGAATCCAGTGTGTCTGGAAGGACAGGATGTGTGGGAGGGTCCCGAAACTCCCTTGTCCTTTGACTCTAGGAATGCCTAAATGCAATTATTCCTGCCGCCCTGTTGTGTGATTGACATCATAGGCTATGCATGACTGGGAGAAATCTGCTTAAAAGGCAAGGGTTTTAGGACTACAGGCAGAGTCTACCATAAAGCAGTTCAAAAGGAGAGGATCTTGTCGAGGCCTGAGGGGTTTCCTTACTGCAAATAGTGTGCAAGGGATCATTCGATCCCAGTCTTTCCCGTCCTTATTAACCAATTTCCTTAGGAGTCATTTCAGAGTTTTATTGAATTTTTCTACCAAGACATCAGTTTGAAGATGGTACACAGAAGTTCGTAAGGTGGTAATATGGAGTTGCTCTTTGACTTCTGCCATAAGCATGCTCATAAAATTCGAGCCTTCATTGGTTAGTATTTCCCTGGGGAAAATGACCCTGGAGAAATATGGTAGGAGGTGTTTAGGATTTGATGTGTTGTATTATTTCACATTGGGAATGATTTAAGTATCTGGTTGCATAGTCAATAATCACAAGGACATATGTGTTGCCTAATCTGGAGGTTTCTAGAGGGCCAATGATGTCCATCCCAATTCTTGAAAAAGGGATTTCTATGATTGGCAAAGGATTCAGAGATGCAGTAATGGGATGTGTGTGCTGGTTTTCTGGCAGATCTCACATGCTTGGATAAAGGTCTTTATATTGGTGGGAATACCTGGCCAGTAAACTTTCCCGCTAATGTAAGCCTGGGTTTGGGATTGTCCTAAATGCCCCCCGGTAAAATGGGAATGTGCAATTTCCAGTACAGCTTTTCAGTGGGTCTTGGGGATTACTAACTGCATCTTTTTTAAGCCTTATGTAGATGTTTCTCTTCTATATAGAAACCCCTGCTTTAAGGAGAAAAAGGGGCTTCTTCAGGCATAGCTTGTAGAAAAGCTTCAGCAAGAGCTGGGACATTTCACTGGTGAAGGCTAGGTCAGGATAGATCGTAAGTTCTTCTCCCTTCCTTTCTTCGATGTTAACAGGTTTATGAGTTTTCCCAAATCCTAGTGTGCATCTTGCTGTTTGGTCTGGTTCACTTTTTTTAAACTGAGAAAATAGAGCTTTTTCCAGAATTCCTTGAGCAATTTGGTCCCTATGATGTACATCAAATGGAATTTCATCATGATTCTGTAAGAGAACCTTTACGTCTCCCGGATGTCAGGAAGGATCAATGCCTGCTAAAATGTCTATACTGAACTTTGTCGCTAGGCCAGATTTTGGGGGCAACCTTATGTAACACCCTGAAGGGGCTATCTAAACCAAATTGGTAGGAATCATTCCTCTTTTCCCAGGGGGAATAACAGCATCCACACTACTACAGATATCAAAACCTATTGACTCTTTAGTGGCAACAGAAGGGCTAGAAACTCTATGACTACATTTTTGAAATCGTAGGGTTCCCCAATTTGTTTCAATTGAGTCACACCACACTTCTAATTCCATATGTGAGGAAGGCATGGTATCAAAGCAAGACAGACACAAGTGATCAAAGTTCAAGGGTGTTTATCAAACTGTAAAAAAGGGGGTGAGATAAACATCTAATCTAAACCTAAATCTAAGATGGGAACAAGCTACGACCATCAAATAATAATAATACCGTCCTAGTGGACTCTAGTCAAATCAAAAGGGTCCAGGCATATTTGTTATACAATGATGTGGAAAAATATGTGTCTGCGTATCAACCCCAATAGTGTGGTGAGGTCTGGATACACCAGACCAACGAAGGGGGGAGGTAGCCACAAGTTTGTGGATCAGTGTATATTATATTACCAGTGTTACCCTCCACACATAGTTTGGGCTGTCTCCCAGTAGTGGCAGTGCCGATCATTTCAGGCCACTGTGTGCCCACAAGATGAGCATGCTAATTCAAAGCAGTCTGAATCCCCAAGCACACCCATGTGTCTAATGGTCCCTGTAGTTGAACCGTCCAGGTGGTGCGGTCCCCCTATTTTCTAGATAACCTGCCAGGAGCTAAGAGTGTGTGAACAGTGGCCAATGTCGGAACGTCTGAAGAGTTCCTATCCTTGGTTATATAAATAGCAGACAGGAGGGCCCCTGGTTCATAAGGATTTTGTATTGGTTGTTTAACTTGCTTACATCTTGCTGGCATATGGGGGAGAAGAAACCTTGAATAAGGTTTCCCTCATAGTTATACCAGACAAGACCTCCACCAGAGCCAAAGGAGAGTCGGGGGGGGGGAGAAGAAGAGGCAGGTTGGACCGCAGCGATCTAGCAGAAGCTACTATTTTATGACAGGAAGCCAGCTGTAGATTAAGGGGTGGTGCAATAGATGGAGAATCCTCAATGGAATTGGGAAACACAAGAGATACATTACTATAAGGTACAATATTGTTCATCAAGATGGCTTCTACAATTTTAGCCACAATATGCTGAAGCTCCTGCTGTTCACCAATAGCAACATCAAAGATTCAATCTGGGATAGCATAGTTTTCAAAATAGCAGTAGGAGTAATAGTTTCAATACTGTCATCATGAGAAAAATACCTGGGCGATAGCACTCCCAACTTCACAAGAAGAGTCAAAATCAGATGAGTCAAAAGAAGGAGATGTGAATAAGTATCTTTGACGATCAGGAGTCACCGATAATTGGGTGCCAATCATGTGAAAATGTGCTTTTGTGTGCCATTCAATGAGTGTCTTTGTAGGCCGACACACATTTTTTAGTAGGGAATGCTTGTTATCAATTGGGGACTGGTCGGCAAATAAGTTCTCATTAGATGTCAGTGAAACATATGAAGTCAGTTAATATGTCGAAATTAAAATGTCGAATGACAAAAATGTTGGGGAAAAAATATCTATTTTAAAAAAAAGGGTTTAATAAAAAAAAGGGGGGTTGGGACGGAATCCCCCCATTTCAACAAAAAATAACAAAAAATAGACATTTGACATTTTTTTTTTCTGTATTATTTTTTCAACATTTTTCATGCGAAATTATGAATTTCGAAATATTAACTATAAACCTGAAGCCTCTGTAGCTGGTAAAGGTATCATTGAGATAGAGTCCATCACCAGCGACGTATCCGTCACTATTGCAGCAAAGAAACCAGGGATCTTTGATTGCATGCCTGTTTCCAGGTCCTGTTTATCTTTCTTTGAAAGCAATGAAGGCCTTGGGCAGTAGGCTCCTTTGTGAGTGTTGGTCTGTGAGTTCTATTGCCCATATGTAGTGCTGCACTGCGCAGTGTGTATTTGCGTTGCTGTGTAGATTTCATTTTCTGAAGACTGTTTCAGGAATACTGCAGCAGCAGTCAGCAGGCAATTTAACACGTCGCTCTCAGCAGTGCAGACTGAGACGAGGATGTGCAAGCGCCAGCAGAGAGGTTATAAACAAAGCAAATCCAAGATATAGAGAGAGGATCTTTTTTCAGGCAGTTTTAAGATGTGCTAAGTAGAGTGCTATGTGCCAAAATGACATACACTCCCAATAACACGGCGTGCCAAAGCATTCTGCAGAGCTGTGCCCTGTGAAATGAAGTATAACGGGCTGAGGGGCTATGTGCCAGGTGAAGAAAGCAGTAGCCACCATGGGAGCTATGCATAATAGCAAATCGACTGTATTTGCACAGGAGGGAGGTATTCAATATGGCACTTCTGATGGGTGGCTAGCAGCTCTTCTGGTCGCCTGCACGCAGCACAACAAAAACCTCACACACAATGTTCCCGCACAAAGCACCACACTCTGCGCAAGCGCAGTGAATATATGCAGAAGTCCTTCCTCCTTGATGGTCCAGAGATAGAGTCAGGATTGCCAAAGAGCCAAGTTCCAGTCCAGGAAGAAGTGAAAGTTATTTCTGTCAATGTCGAACGCTTAACATACACTGCTTCTGCACACTGCGCAGCGCTTCGCACAGGCGCAATGAATATATGCAGATGTCCTTCCTCCTTGATGATCCAGAGATAGAGGTGGGACTGCCAAAGTGCCAAAGTGCCAAGTTCCAATCCACAGATCAACTGAAAGTTAGTTCTGTCAATGTTGTGCACCTAACTCCTACTGCTGCCGCACATCGCACACCATCTATATTGGAAAAAGAATATTTAAAAATGTCTTCAGAGAGAGAACATTTCCCAAATTACCAATGTTAAACGGTCCGTCTTTTCATTTTAGTAATGGGCAAGGTATAAATGTGTGTTCCCTGGAGTAACAAATCATTCTGGCATCTCTGGAAACAAATGCCAGAATGTGAATTGATAATTTCAATGGCAGACATACGATGGTGAATAGCATGTGCCTAGCATTCATGGCTAGTGCTTGTTGTGCCTACCTCCTAGACCATCATAAGGTAACCTCTGACAAGACAATCCGTCTGCAAGTTCTGCCAATGGGAAATCAACCAATGTTCACTCGTAGCCACTTCCCCTCCCCAAAAACACAAACCAGTTATGTGTCGTCTGTGTTTAAATCCTTTCAACGACAATTGTGCAGATACGGGAAAGAGGTTCTATGGAACCAACACAATAGGCCTCATTACAACTCTGGCGGTAGCCATGCCATTAAAAATAGCAAGGCTGCCACCGGAGTTACATTTTTTCCGGCACCCGCGAGATGGGCGAGATGCCAAGCCCCGTGGACCCGGTAATTGCCCCTTTGTGGGTGCTGGAATCAAGGGCCTCCCAATTCCCATTCTTCCCCCTAGGGCTGAATGGGGATGGGGACGTCGGATGCACCGGCACATGCAGAGTTGTGCCGGTGCATCCAACGTGCTCTGCTCGCGGGTGCCGTTACACCCGCCAGGAAAAATCTGGCGGGTGAAAGGGCACCCACGAGCAGAGCACGTAGTATGGAGGTCGGTAACTACAGTACTGGCATACTTACCAGTACCGTAGTTCCCAGACCGCCATGCTTGTAATGAGGCCCAATGTTTTGGTGCACTTCTTGGGGCTTCATTAGGACCCTGGGGGTAGCCGTCGGAAATTAATTTTTACCGGGTCCATGAAATGGGCAATTACTGGGTCATGCCGACCTAGGCGGACCAGGTAATTGCCCATTTCTTGGACTCAGTAAAAATGAATCCCCATTCCCATTTTCTAATTCCCCATGCTAATTCCCCATGCTAACAACGGGCCTGTTGATGACGGGCCCGTTGTTAGCATGCTTGTCCCCTTGCAGGACCTGCAAAGGACGTCTGGTCACGCTAGGGGACCTCGTAATAGGGTGGAACGGGGTTAACGGCTCTGGCACCTTTACCGGTGCCGTTAACCCCTTTCCGCCCTCCTCGTAATGAGGCCCTTGGTCTCGCGACTCCGAGTGGGTGAGGCTCTAGGAGACAGTGATAGCGTTTCCTTGTGTGCTGTCATTTGTGTCTTTCTAGCACTTCTCCTATTTCCCAAATTGCGGGGTGAGATGTGAAGGGTAGAAGCACTGCTGGGGGTGTAATCTATTTAGAAATGTATTCCTAGGGTTTAAACGAGCCCGATGTTCTATCCCCACTATAGATCCAGTCACAGCAACAGTTACGGCTTTCAGTTTGAAACATCAGGGTTAGACACTTGAACCTTTCACATGAGGTTGAACTTTCAAAGTTTTTAAAAATATGTTGCCAGGAAGAAACCCGAAGTGGTTGTGATCTTATCTCTACTCTCTGTGTAGTGGTGGTAAGAATCAGAAACCTGTATGTTAAGTGGGATGTGTGCCCAATATGTGGATACACTGTGGTGGAAACATGGAAGATGGGAGTGTGGCAGCAGCCGGGGCGCAGCACTCGTAAAGCGATCTTGTGATCATTGACTATGGGGTGATTTAGGGGGTCAAATTGTTGTGGTCTTCAAAGGGCCAGCAAGGGATTGATATATGAAATGGTAAAGTGACTCCATATGGAGTCTAGCTGTTGGCTAGCTGTGATTTCAATCAATAATCTTACCTTACACCGCACAGTGTGCACTACATGCATCAACCATGTTTAGTGAACCAATAAATAGGCCAGTGGCTAAATTAAGCAGAACACCATATTATTGTACCATGTATGCAGTGTGTTTCTCTTAACTATTTCAACAGTTCTTGCATGTCCCAGCCAATTGTCTTGCAGCAGCTTGAGTTCCAGTTCCTTTTGACTCAGGCTTTAAGGCTGTTAATTAAAGAATGTTCTTGAATGCAAAATATGTTCACTTGAGCTCCAACCAATTGTGTATCTATTCAATGCTCAGCTTAATCTTCACTTACTTTCTAAAAAGGAAGCTGCACCTGCCCTCACTCGCATCCTGTCTACCTGACCCCACCACTAGCTCCAGCGATGCTTAACAATGTAAATGTAATTGTGTATATTTAAATAGTACCTGTCTTTGGTTTGAAGCACTTGCCCCCTTAGGTTAATGATACCTTTGTAAGTCACCTGTTTTTAATATATGTTTTCCTTTGTGTTTTGTTTTGTCCGTGTTATATGTCCTATTTGTTTACACCCTCACAAACTGACTGACCACATGTTCTCATCTTTGTGCTATTGTTCAGGCACCCTCGTGGGAATGCCGCCACCATCTGTAAATTATTTATGGTAAAACATTTCTGATTGGTATTGACGTCCCTGTTCTTCAGATGAATACAAATAATATTTAAATAATCTAACTAAAAGTAATTCCCTAAGTAAAAGACAGCTGTAATATATCTCAATAAATTGGAATTAAACAAATAAAAAAATAATAGGGTGCCTCAAAAATGAAAAATAAAGCATAAGGAGGATTACATGTCCCCCGCAATACCTGATCCCTGGGTACTGGCCTGGATAAGATGGCTAGGATACTGCTGGACATTTCATGATGATGAAAGCAGATGGGGTGGAAGGCATGATTCCTTTTTCAATATCAATTTCCTCTCGGCATCGCTAAGGGTCGCACTCTTTCTTCATTACTGTCTACTTTGTATAGCTTGAGTAGTGCTGAAGCAGCTCACAGACGATAGACGTGCTGGTGAAGGCAGCTGATGCTAGCAGCTCACTATGGATCTAACCCTGTCTGTTACTCAGGATAGGCTGGCCAAGGAGGGTGGCTCACTGCCCTGTGCATTCTTGTTTCTGAGGATTTGAGCGCTGCAATGCCACATGTTTGGGGGCCACAGAGGCTGGATGTGTTGAAGGAGCTGCTTATTGCTGCTGCTAACTCTCTTCTTTTTTGTCTACGAATAGTGCTACTCCATTCATTAGCTACTGATGACCTTTGTGTAGGCTGGACCGATACATAGTCCGGGATAAGGACATTGTGTAGCTCCTGCATGGAGCAAGGGATGCAGCCTTCAATGTCTTCCTTTACTGTCACCAATGGCTTTGTAGAGTGAGGGGCTAGGGACCATTATACACTGTACTAGGAACACGTGTTAGGGAGGCTACTGGAGTGGCCCTTAGTTTTGCTTTTTTGGTGTTTTTTAGGATAAATGTGATGACAATAGCTTGGGGTTGTTTATAGGGGCCTGTTGTGGCTTTATTTTGAAAAGTCCTTTCTTCATGATCTAGACAAACTTGACAAGATCGGGGATCTCCACAAGACTCTGACTACCTCTACTTTTATTCTCCTTTTGCCTCCGGCCTTAGCTCACATAGCTGCTAGAAGGCAGCTGATTTGCTTCCGAGAATGACAGAGTGGGAACTCCTACTGTGACTCCGGAGGAGATCTTTTCAGTTATTATTTACTCACTAGTTATAGCCCTCCATTTTCTCAAAGAAGCCCTTCAGATGACATAGAGTTATGTTTCTTTGCAGTCAGTGCCAGACCAAACTCTGTGAAGGGAGGCATAGAGGCTGCTTTTACTACTGCAAAGAACAGAACAAAGTTGCGAAACCTCATCTTTCTTTTACGCACAGAGCGCTGAGTGCTGGCAGTCTCACTTTCTCTCTCTCTCTCTCTGTGCTCTCCCTTGGTGAAGGCTGTTAAGACGGATTTCTGAACTCTGTCCTGGTGGCGCAGAAGTTCAGAAGGCCAACCTAATTACTTGGAACAGGGTAACCTCTGGACGAGCCAGACCAATCAAGGTAGCGATCGCGGCGGTCAAGACTAGGTCTCAAGAGGGGTGAGGGTGACTGAAAGCCCGCAATGAGCACACAAAGCAAGATCACTTACAAACTACTCCAAACAGTTGTTATATCAAAAATATATACACATTTATTTCAAGGCCTTTAAAACAATGACCGTAGCGAGAAAATCACAATATTAAACCAACACATACCATATCAACACAATATATATACAAATACAACAAGTCTCAAGCGTTATATGCACGAAATGTGTAGTCCACCTAAAAGGGAGGGAAAACAGGCAGTGCGAAATAATGCTTAGACCCAGTTCACCTTCAGAGGCACCTAACTAGATGGAAGTCCGAGTCCTGTGAAGAGTGGAGCCTTGTGCTCCAAAGTACCTGCACGCGCAGGTGCCAACGGGCAAAAGGAGAAGCTCTTCAAGGGAAATCAGGCAGTTCAGTTTAGTGCACAAAAGAAGAACAAGTTCCGCGACTCAAGCGCAGCCTCCACAGTGGGCAGAAGCAGAGCGCGAGTACGGAAAAGGGTGCTGTTTTACACAGCGGGGAAAAGCAATGGGCTCCTGCAGGAGGGCGACCAGATCCTAGCTATGCTACTCACCGGTCCCCGATGCAAGCAGACCCAGGCTTCTCCGCGTCAGTTTCAGCAGCTGGCAGGTTCAGAAGAGCAGGGAACGCCTCGTCGTCGTGTTGAGAAAAAAGACGTCCCAATCGAAGAAACCCGCACAGTTTGTTACCACAACAGGGCAACGGAGCGGCCGTGTGTATCTGAGCCAAATGTACACTACTCACTTCCGACCTGGGAACGCCAAGTGTACGAAGCGTGTGAGAGTGACAAGGACTCGAAATACTACACAACCTGGCGGCGGTTACAGAGCAAGACTCCCGTGTAAGCTGGTCAGTCAGCTGGATGGCCTAGAGATGCTTCCGAAGGCTTACTGGCAGGAGATGGTGAAGATGCCGAGAATAGCTGTTCCCGCTATTCCAAGGGTCGAAGTACCAGTACAGGCCTTCTGGTTCGATCAAAGGTGAAAAGGGTTTCACAAGACGACAGCAGTGCAGAGGAGAAGTCCTTCAGCGGGTAACCAGCGATTCCTCGGTTCAGCCTCTTGGTTGCAGGATACTTGGCTCCTGTATTCCTTCGTTCGTGAGAACTCAGGAGATCGACATGGTAGTGGTGTTTCCAGCCCCCTCTTATCCACGGTTCCCTTCGCGCCAAAACGGAGGGGACCCAATGGGAGATCCGCTCATCAACACTCACACCATTCATGGACCAATTACGGACCACGGTGGTCCCAGGCATTCACACCACCCTAGACTCTCTGGCACCCAGGATGTGTATTGGGACCAGACATCCCAGTCCACATCCTGGAGGCACACACAAGACATGTAGAAGCCCGCAAAGCATCTGTGTTTCGCGGGAAAGTACATGCCCAAATAAGGAAGGCCCCGGGTCGGCTCGACCTGGGGAAGGTGAAGGGAGCAAGACGGTCAGCGGACAGGACAAAGGAGCCTCGTGGTCTGGCCATTTTGGGAGCCAGGCCACCATTTTGGGTTAAGCGCGAGAAACGCGCTTAGAACGCCAAAAGGAGCTCAAACACAAGAAACGATCGCTGCCACCATTCCCGTCCCTGAATCACTTGCACCAATCAGATACAATCCTAAACGAGTATCTAGGGCCTGTAGAAGGCTAGAGACCCAAGAGAGCTGTAACTTAGCTTATAGTGCCCTCTTGTGTCATGTTGCACGAAGGCCGCAACATGATAAAAGAAACTACGGGAAACAGCGTTCCCCAGTACTGACTGTTTTAAGGGCATGTCAGTTTCCCCGTAAGAAATGAGCGAAAGCCCAGAGGAGTGCGGCAGATGGCTGCACTTCTCTGGCAAAGTCAAGAACAAGGTGAAAAACAACAACAAAAAGTTTAGGGGTTGCCACATGGAAGGAAAATTACCTACAGTTATGAAATCTTTCCTAACAAAGGCACATGGGGCACTTGTGGCACCCTGGTACACTGAGGGCATACTGTGTTTCTTCTCACATACTCACAGCCACTGACCAACAAATGGTGGAACTAGGGGCGAAGCACGGGCCTAATGAGACTGAGGTTCTTTCCTTCTTTTTCTGTGGCCTGGCATGGGTCAGGGGGCACAGAGTAGAGAAAGCAAAGAAGGCCCATTGCCCACGAGCAAATAACGCTCCACAGAAATGAGAACTGGACACTAATGAACCTGGAACAATACTCCCAATGTCTTTTCTCTGATCAGGGAATGGCACAGGGCCCATGGAGGTTCAATGCAAAGTAGTGGCGCATTCTCTGGCTCTGTGTCTCCTCTTTTCTGACCCATGACCTGCAAGCAGGTGGCACACTTTACTTGAGATGACCCCCTTCAAGGGCTGGTATATTACTGCATATGAACCGCCTTATCACAGAACCCCCCCCCTCTCTCTCTATTTCGTTCTATGACATCAAACATTAGATTATCTGACTCAGTTGTGTGATTTAGTTACGATTAAAGAGTCAAAATAATATTAATACGCTTTTCATAGGTTTATTTCTCATTGGAATAATGGTTGATTTTGTCCTAAAATGGAACACCTATGTTCTTTTTTTTTTTAAATAATGAAACTACAATCACATATTGTTTGGTAACGAGTGACTGAAAGTTGTCAATATTCTTTCCTAAAAATCAATCACAACGTTTCTGATGTTTTGATGTTCTCATAGTAAAAAATCGACACAACCACACAACCATGCAAACACATTATAGTGTACCCTTTGTTTTAAGTTGCATAACCTAGCTCACTGGCAATTAGCAATACGAGACCAGAGAGTCCAATGCTCTGCCTACAGTGGTATCTAGGATAGAATGTATAGTGCTTAGATTATGTGCTGTCATTTCCATGCCTATACATGGGATCCATGCATATTTTTCTGGAGCCTCTTATGAACGAGGGTTCTGCCACCTGAACTAATTCCCCTATCTGTGTTTGTTCTCTGGTCTCCTTTGCATGGGAATATAAGCACTATACATATGTGTGTACTTGAGCTGCAGTGGCAGCTTTACTCTTCATACAATGAGATGATGTCTGGGGTTGCTTGCTCGCTGTACGTGGTGGGGGTTGCTGGTGTTTTTATGTCGAGTCTGAGCCTGCCCGTTTTGGCTGTTTTTCTCCCTTTGGGAGAGAGGAGAAGACAGATGAAGACAGGCATATTATGAATTGCCACCCCACACAATGAGTAAATGGTAATTCCGCGCAGGCATTGAACTGATATCTGACCTCACCTGTGTCTGACGATTCCGTGGTGTAGATGTTCTTTCCTTCTTTTCGCCAGGTGTTGATATCTTCCAGGGTTTTATTTATTTGAAGCAGTGGCTTGCCATGGAAAGAAGCCACAGTCACAGTCATAAGTGCTGTGCCAGAGACTCCCTTCCGGGACAGCCGGAAGGGGAAAAAGGCAAAAAGGCACACAAAAAACCGAGAAAGAGTTGTTATCCAGTACTCTTTGACGATTTGAATGCTGGAGGTGATTTTCCAATAGTACATAGCAAGACTCGTGATGGTGAAGCATAGAAGTCTTCACTATGCCCTTCGTCACGATGCCAAGATGGAGGAGGTGGCTGATAAACTGGAACGAAGCAACAAAGGGAAAAGCTAATGGATGCCGAAAGTTGAAAAAGAAGAGAAAACGGGGCTCCGTAAAGAAACACAGAGAGAAATGAACCAGCTGCAGAAAGCACTTGTAGAAAGCAGGGGGAAAGAAAAGCCTGACAGAAAGGAGAGAGGAAGGGAAAATGAAAAAAGGAAGCAAAATACAGCACCGAGGAGGCAGTGCTAATAGAATAAGTTCGCATGAGCGAACGAAGTATGAAAACTTCAGAAAAGTAAGGTCGCTAAGCGTTGAGGTAGCAGTCTGGAAAGACAATGCAGTTGCAATGCACTGGAGCCGCTGGAAGGAAGTGTTTAAATCTGGCACTGCAATTACAAGAAAGCAAAACACTAGACCATAAGACAGGAAACGTAAGTTGCGTCAAGGAACTGTTAATGGTGGCGGCCAGTCTTCCACCTCGCCCATAGTTTCCACTCACCAGTTTGCCATTTCTGTCAAAATAAAAAATGGTGATATTTGCTTATGAGGAATGTTTATATAATTAATGGTAATAATAGAGAAATAAATACAGTCTACTTACAATTTGGTGAGAGGTTGTTTTGCAATGAGCTCCTGGTCTATCTCAGTCTGTATGAAGAGTTGTAATGAAATCATAATATGAGGGTTACAATTATGGTTTGTGCTTGGTGCATTCCATAATATTGTGTGCTAAATTAAAAAATCATTTTTACATTTTGAAATGTTGAATTGTACAAAAAGGTATATTTGGGTGTAATAAATATAAGTAGTTTTGTTTTATGTGTATGTTTTTGTTTTTGTTGGTTGAACATTTTCTGTTGTCCCCTGTGCTTCTGGGTTTTGTTGATGCTATCTGCTGTCCGCTGACTTTCGTACTGTCCACGGACTCTACAGGTGCTACATTGGGGGTGAGTATGAAATAAGGAACGTGTAGCAATGAAATTCAATGAAATACATTGTATTAAAGGGGCATTATGGTTCCAAGTAAAATTTTAAAAAACTCAATTTCTCCGGGATTAACTTTCATGATTTTTATACAGTGGTTTCCAATGCCCCAATTACTTGGATCGCAAAAGATACCCAAATATGTATATATTCAGTTAAAATCTTTATTAAAGGGAACCATGCCAAAATCTGTGAATGAGGTCTTGTTACACATGGCAAAAATCCTGCAGTCCCAGGTTTTTGGAATTGATCTTAAGTTTGGTAGATTTTCTTTAAAACCCTCGAGGATGTTCTATGAAGGTAAAATAGTCCCTAAGATGATCTATGGCCTAGAATTAAGATCTGACAACCTCAGTAATATGTTGAATAAAATTGAGGGGAACATCTGGAGGTGCATCCTGGGAGTCCTGAACGCAGTACCAATAGCAGCTATTTGTTTTGAGTTGGGCCTAGTGTCATTATGGGCTCGGATGAAACGGGCGTTGCTGGTTCTTCATTCCAAAATTATCTCGCCCATACCAGATACTCTTTACCAGCTAATGTGGAGAAATCTTGATAACTCTAAGGTATTAAAGGCTTTAAGATTACGAGCAGACTCAATCCTGGCTGAGATTGGGATGACGGCAGAAGCCTTAATCAATAATCCGGTGAGGACCAAGCAGGCCCTGTTTGATCATGATTGGGCAGTGAAGAGCAACCAATTCCACCCCTACCCATCGATGCGTTATCTGGCACATGAGCATCGAAGACAAGGTAACTTATCTAGGATTTTGATACAATTCTCTAACAGATTCTATCGAGGTATTCTCCAGAGGGTAAGATGGAACCTGATCCCCACTCGCAAAATCCAACTCAGGAGATCCCTTATCGCTCTGGAGAATACATCTTGTAGGTTCTGCCAGGGTAAATTGGAAACTCTTAGGCACCTGGTACTTGAATGCCTTTCCTTACATGGCCTCAGATCTAATTTCCTAAAGCAACTTGTTATGTCTCCTTATCTTTATGATGAGGACTTAATATGGAAACATTGCCTTCACAATTACAACATATGTGAAGGGCTGGCATTAGCTGGGTTTATTAAGTCTCTGCAACTATAGGTTGGTAGGACTGTATCAGTTGTTTGTTATATTCTGATATTACTAAGCCTTTTTTGTATCAGTTTGCTCTATGATTCTGTTTGGGAACTCTGAACTACAGAGCTCTGATTTTAGGGAATATCTTGTTTGGTTGTAACAACAGATCAAAATAATTGCAAAAATGTGAAATCTGTGAAATGTGTAATTTTTGGCTTTTTTTCATTTATTATGGTGGTATTTCCTTTTTATGTTTTTTTTTATCTGTGTTATGAAACAGTAGTTGCTGATTATTTTAAATCTGTGTTATGAAACAATAGTTGCTGATTTTTTATGAGGTTCTCTATTTGTTATTGATTTTATGTGTTTTGTAAAGGTTTGAATTAACCAAAAACAAATAAAAAAAAGGGACATTATGGTTACAGGCAGAAATTCGCCAGTTATGGTAAATCAACCATAACTCGTGCCACCACCGTGCACTGTTAAGACTAACACCTAGGACATCAAAGATGATATCACAAATGTTGGACCCCTGCACTTGACCTCAAATGTGTGGGGAGGGTAGGGAGGCGAGCTTTCCTCCTTCTTGAAAACATCTGTCTTCACCTCTATAGCAGAGGACTTTGGAATAGACTGTATCCCTAACAAAATTCAAGGTGAATCCTCCTTGCCTTGAAGTCTAAAGATGAATCGGCTATAGTGAAGGTCTCCTTCCTAATAAAAGGCTAAATACTACATCAGATTGGTCCAAAGCAGGCATCTTGTTGGCATCCAATCTAGGCTGCAGTAACAAGGGTAATTTGCCTTCTGAGGTCCTACCCAGAGTGCCTTGACTGCAGGAAGTGTGTTGGGTATAGGAGGTTTGTGGAGCCCTAGCAAAACCCCCAAGATGTTAGAAATCCTCTAACTGCACCCCTCCTCACTCTGCTGACTTGATCCAGTATTTAGCACCATGATGTGTGTTGGAGGAAGGGGGGGCATTGGCATGTCAGGACTGTCCCTGAAGTGCTGGTTCCAAGGACCCCTCGGAGAAAGGGTCCCTGGGTTCTAGGAAGAAGGTGTTGATCTTCCACAGGGGATATAAAGAGAAGCTTCCTGGGTAAGGACCCACATTGTTGCTGTGAGTACACCCAGACCAGACAGATAGAACACTTCCAAACCTGTCATGAATCAGTCACTTCACCAAGCTGACCATATAACAGCCACAGGGCTGACCATATGTCTTTGTAATTGTGTAATCTCAGTAGCCACCATGTGATGACACAGCTTGCCTTATATGAAGATATCAAGGTGCTGCTGCAGTACACAATTTTAAGAATTTGAGCTAAGGGGTGCAGACCATTACAAACTGACAATTGCCTGTTGGAACTTTATGGAGTGTTTGATAAGTTACTTCGCCATGTGGCTAGTAGTTTAACGAGTGTTACTGAACAAATATTCTAATGTACAATTTGCATCATCTTTTATTTAAAAAAAACTTCTCCCTCGTGTACTACTCAAACAGTCTGTCACAAAAGGAATGAATTGCCTTTTGCAACTGTGAGACACGTTTTCATTAGTGCCCGAGAAAAATGTATGCCCCAGTCCGACCCTTGTCAGGAGACAGCCATAGCAAAGGTGATGGGTGCACTTCGTTTTTGGCATGGACCATTATCTAGTCTGGGCGGGGCAGGACAAGTGGTACAATTTGCATGCCCCCTGATATTCATAGACACCAACCTTCTAGTTTTAGACTCCTTACTATCTAATCTTTCGGAGGCACATAAACAAGCATCCATACAACTGGAATTTACTCAACAGACCTATAAAGTACAAGCCGACCGTCATCGCCAGGAGAACCCAGGATGATCAACAGGTGACATGGTACCACATTCGGTAAGGCCGTCTAAGTTATCAACCAGATACATTGGACCATTTCCTATTCAGAAAGTGATAAATCCTGTAGCCTTTCACCTCCATCTACCAACTGGCCTAAGACGAATTCACCCAGTGTTTCGTTCCTCTCTATTGAAACCTGTTCTTTTGGACCCTAACAACAGAAAGCTGCTAAAGACAAAGATCTCAGCACCATGTCAGTTGGACGAATACGAAGTCACACGAGTCTGTGACTCTCGTTATCGCAAAGGTAGACTGGAATACTTGGTTAGCTGGAAAGGTTATCCCAGCTCAGAAGACTCATGGGAACCAGTGTCTAACTTACACGCCGCAAGACTCATTCAGAAATTCCACAAGAACCATCCGGGAAAACCGAGTTGCCCAAAGAATAGAAGGGGGCATACTGTTATGTAACCAGGTGCGTGGAAACTATGGGTGAGTTGGAAGACTGGCCGCTGCCATTAAAAGTTTCTTCATGCAACTTATGTTTCCTGTCTTACGGTCTAGTGGTTTGCTTTCTTGGAATCGGAGCCGCCGGATTTAAACACTTCCTTCCGGCGGCTCCGGTGTGTTGCAACTGCAGTGTCTTTCCAGACTGCTACCTCAACCTTAGCGACCTAACTTTTCTGAAGTTTTCATACTTCGTTCGCTCACGTGAACTTATTCTGTTAGCACCGCCTCCTCTGTGCTGTATTTTGCTCCTTTTTTGATTTTCTCTTCCTCTCTCCTTTCCATCTGGCTTTTCTTTCCACCTGCTTTCTACAAGTGCTTTCCGCAGCTGGTTCATTTCTCTCCGTGTTTCTTTAGGGACCACTTTCATGTGCCGCCACATTTGAGCCAAACACTTGGGTGCTCTTAGAAAGAATGTTTCTTTGTCAGGGAGAATGTGTTATCTTCCTCAACCGCATCTTCCTCAACTGCTCTTCCCATGCATCACACAGGCTACTCATGTGGGGCAGTGGATCTGATCAGCTGTCTCACAGACCATACAGGAGGCTGTCAATCCCTACCTTTTGAGGATCAGAGTTGTCTGCATGTACTCCGACACACAGCTCTGCAGGGTGAAGATTTTCAGAATGCTTTTGAGGATTTGGTTAAGCAGCATGAGAAACATTGCTGCCTACATTAGATCTAAAGCACACCCAACATCTTTCCTGTCCACCTGCTCCACCGTATCTGTGGTTGATTCCCCTTACCTCCCTTCCCTTTCCACCTAACTTCCTCACCTCTCCAACAAAAAACAACATCGCTGAAAAATATAAATCCAGAAATCCCACAAAAAAGGTTCCATTTTGAGTTCCTTTCACAGTAAAAAAAATAACAAAAAAAAAGAAATAACAGGACCTTTTTCAGCCTGCATAGTCCGCAGACACTATAGTGTGAGGAACTCATGGTGGCAACGAGTAAGACAAACACAAGACAGACACAAGTGATCACAGTTCAAGGGTGTTCATTGAACAATGAAAATGCTGTATGCAGGTTGGAAAAACACCTATTCTAAATATAAATCTAAGATGGAAGCAAGTGTCAGCCATCAAATGTAAAAAAAAAGGAAGTTTTAGTGGTGTTGTGCAAATAATAAGGGCCTATACTAAGAAACATATTGCCAAACCTTACAACTAATATAAAAAAGGGGTGTGGTATAGTTCTCAAGAAAAGCAAGAAGTTTTCTGAAATAATATGTCAGGATGCAGTTGCCTGGGTCACCCTTTCCCACGTTTTTTGTACGGGGTAAGATGGAACCTTGGATCACAGTACAGTCTCTGGCTTTTCAAGCACGAGACGACAGTTCCAATGGCAGTTCTCAGGGCCGATGAAGGCCAGGTCTAGTTTCTTTTGAAAGTCTCTTGCCTTCTGCCTGATGTGTTCAAATAACATAAATAAAAGTTCCTTTAACCAAATGGTGCTTATGATTCACCCATTGGTTCTCCTCTTCTGGGCGCTGACCCTTCTCATTTGTAATCCACAGTTCTGTTTGGGTGTGAGGTTTCACCCCTGGGTCCCCCTCTTCTGGATGCTGATCCTTCAGGTATCATATTCCTCAGTTTATCTGTCAGTTCTTTTCTTACTTGAAGTTTGGATGATAGCTTCACCCCTGGATCTCCCTTGGTAGGGCTCGGACCTCTCTTGACTGGCGGTACTTGGGTGATTGATTCACCCCTGGATCTCCCTCTGCCGGGCACAGACCCTTCTTCTCTGGCATCCCTCCTTCGGGTTCACTCTTTCCGTCTCTTAACTTTTGCTTTCACTTTTCTTGAATGTAGGGGTGACAACTTTTCACCCTTTGATCCCCCCTGACAGGCGCAGACCCCTTTCAATTCTTAGCCTCCACTCCCCTCACCAGGTTCACTGTGGCTCTCGATCAGGGTGATAGTGGTTCACCCTCTGGGTCCCCCTCTTCTGGGCGCTGACCCCTCTTTACTTTCAATGTCCTCTTTTTGCACAGTTCAATGTTTTTCAGGATTCACTTACCTTTCTTTCACAGTGCATGTGGATCAAAGTCTTTCGATTGTACAGGGATTTTGCTCGACCCTCTGTGTGACCACCTTCACCTATTTCACTGTCCATTCTTTGTCATGCTGGTATCTGTAGTTTCTCTCAGATGGGGCTCGACCAGAGTCTCTTGAGTTAGCACCCATGTGGTACTGGTTTCCCTCGGCTGCTGGTCTCCCCTTAACACTTTACAGTTCTTCCATAGTTCCTTGAACTTGGTTCACAACTTGCCACTTTGCGATTATCAATTAACACAGCCCGGTTCTTATCGGCTGTCCCCTTGACTCACCGGCTGTGATGAACTGCTTGGCTTTCCTCTTCATTGGTGTCAAGACCGGCACCACGATTGTGGTAGCTTCCCTCACTCCTGCTTATCGGCGTAGGCTTACCCTGTGTACCGTTGACATCTGCCTCAAGGCACTTGCGCTATTTTTCATAGTCTTAGGCTCTCTTCCTCAAAGGTTCTGTGGGTCTGCGATGAAAAGGGCTCTCCTCGCCACTCTCTCGATTCCTGACGTCTTTCTCCTTCATTTGAATTGGCACGCCAGATTAGTCTCATCGTGCTGTCTGCTATACTCACCTTGCTTGCACTGTGCCCTTTAATTCCACCTTTTATCCCTGTGGGGAAAGGAAAGGGCCGTCAGGTGTGTGGTTCAGTTTTATTGCCTGACTTTGCCTGACACTGGGGTTGGGACATGTCAGATACACAGTCTTATCAGTCTCCGGTCTTTCATGTGGGAAGACAGTGTTTGTGTTTGAAAGGAAAAGGGTTGAAGTGTCAGAGAATCCTTTTTTTCCTCTTTTCCTCCTCATTCCCTCCTTTTCTCCTCTGCTAATCTCACAGTTGCTGAATCTGTGTCCTTGGCCCGTATGCACCTTTGGAGCCTTGACCTCCCACACCAATTCTTCCCAGCTCCTGTCTTTAAACAGCACTTTGCATCTGCCTCTCCTCCACTCTGGAGATTCAAACTTTCACCTTCCTCAGCACAGGCCATGTAGCACTCAACATTCTAGCCCGTCATCCATGGCTCACCCACGGGCTCGGACTACCCGGCACTTACCCCATCTTCCCTCTTCCTTCTGCACTTGCATGTTCTGAATACTCACAAGGCATAATAGGTTTGCCCCCCTCAACTTCCCCCTCTGCTCTTTAAATATTGGGTTGTAATTATTTAATGTACTTCCCACTCCCCGACCCCCTCCCTGTGGGTGCTTTGAAACAGTATATTCTTATTGTATAAGCGCCGTACAAACAAACAATAAATACAAATACAAATACAGGACGTGATGGGGAAGAGATGCTATAGGGAATTATAATCTTCATTCTAGGGGCGTAGGTGATTTCGGAAGGGTGGGTTTTGGAGAGTTTGTGGGAAATGTAATTGTTGGTCACTTTTGATTGGGAGTTCCGGAAGTGGCAGTCAGGGGGACGAGCTTGGTATGGATTGCAGGACAAACAGGAATAGTTGGGAATGCAAAATAAAGGGAGATTGTGGGAACAGTAGTATTCTATCTGAACAGGTTGGGAGTGCAGAAAATAGTACTAAGATGGACGTGAAAAAGCATTTTTGGGAGTATTCTGATGGCGAACAGAAAAACGAGAATTCTGAGAAAGATAGTTTCTGAATGCAGCGGGGTGAGTAATGGATTCATCAGAGGCAGAGGGGATGAAGGATTCTTGAAAAGGAAGTTTATCGGATGGAAGGGAGGTCGAGTTGATACAGTCCATAAATGCTTCGGGGACCTCGTCTTCCTCATCCCTTTCTCCAGTGTAATACTGTGTCTCACCTGGGGCAATCTCCTGAGCAGAACCCTGGGTTCACCCATCCAGGTGATCCTCCCTTGCTTGTCAACACCCAGGGTTGGGATCTGAAAGTGCCAGCCCTCCCCTGGCTACCTGAATAAGGGTTTCGCGAGGTCTAGCTGGGAGAATATCCACAGGTTTCTCACATGCCCTTCCCCGATGCTGGTTGGACTTTATGGTTTTATAGGGATACTCCATCATGGAACCCCCAGACAACTCGTCCAAGTTTTCCAACATGTAGTTGGAATTGTTACCATCGGGATTTGTAAACCCGTCTTGGTCTATTAGGGGTTGTCCAGAAGATGGGTTGAAAAGATTTCTCATTTCTCTAGCTCTTTCAATCTTTCTTTCCCTTACTAGAATGTCGAATGATTCCTTCTCTATCACCTCCCAGCAAATCTCTATACCATTAACTTTTTCTCCACAGAAGAGGCATGCTTCTATTTGTGAGGGTTCTGATATATCAGAGGTTGATTCTCTTGTATCCTTAATTAGGGGGCTAAAAGAAATGTGGGAGGTGAAGGCTCCCACCCAACAATGAACCTAAGACCAAATAATGGACACACCCGACTAGGGAATGTGACCAGGAGAATAATTGCAAGTAAAATTAATGTATATAAGATAAATGCAAGCAGAGGACTCTGCTACCCGAGAGCACTCTGCCAAACAATACACAGGCAGCACATTAAAAGGACACACATCATCAGCTATGATGTTTCAAATAGGGTAAAAATCTTGGCAATTGATTGGGGGAAGGTCTATGCCATACTCGATCATATAGGGGAGGTCGGATGCTAATTGAACGTTGCTCCCCATCGCTCCAGACACATGTGGGCCTGCTGGGCTCATCTCCACGGTGCGAAGGTCGGGTCAGAGGAGTGCTACATTTCTACCTGCATAAGCTAAAACAACAGGAACTGATGGCATGAAACAAAAGGAAAGGCAAGCATGCAATTCTAGCATGAATGGGCAGTACTTTCAGAACCCATTGGTAGATATATTGGCATTCCAACCCCTCTACCCAGAGGTTCATAAAACACAGTACCCCAGACCCGAGTGCCTGCCCCTTGGTTTTTAATCTACCTGATGCCTCATGCTACAGGTAGACATGTGTTCGGTCTAAGGAGGATATACTGGTGCTCAAGATTAGCGCTTTGATGGGTGTCCCGATCTGGTCACTGCGAGGGGGTCAAATGTGTATCTGTATCAAAGACCAGAGGGGCATGGGTCCGTTGTACTGTGTCCTGGTGGGGTGTGGTTTGGGGGTGCACAGGCAGGTTTGTGGAGATGGATGTGCGTACAAGATGGGGACTTCTCCGGTCTCACAGAGTGTAGTGAGCTCATCTGTCCTAGGATGATACTAAATGTTGCAACAATAAGTGGCTGGACTTCCATGTGAACAGGGCTTTTGCAGAGCTGGCAGGAGTCGGAGGTGGCCTGGGCTGCCTTTGCAACGCACTGGGCAGGGGAGAGACAGTATTTAGAGATCATTTTTGGGCCTGGTAAAAGATGGCGTCAAGCGTGTCATAAAATTGACTCTTTAGGCATCAATACAGGCTTGGTTATTTGTTTGTTTACAGCTATTAGTCACTGCAAATAGTAGAGTGCGTCTCTCCGCTTTAGACTTCACAGGATCTCTTGAGCATGGGAAGGGTGAGGGGGCAGAAAAGATCACGTCTCCCCCAACATTCCCCCCTATCGTTGATACTAAAGTAACAAATATCCTCCCCCAGTGCGTCTCCGTTCTTCAGCCCTCTTTACTGCTTCATCCCAGGGGGGAGTTCCCTTTATAGGTATCCATGCTCTACACACGTTCCTCAGACTTTCCCCACGTCATGCATGTTCCTCAGAAGTGCATGTCATGTAAATACAGTCCTCATCCCCATCTAGGTCAACCCACACCTTTTTATAATTCTCAAGATCTCGGGGTTATTTAATAGTAGTGTGATAGCAGTTGTCTACTACATCCCCTGTATTATATGTTGCGACCATGCAGTATTTGGGCTCATCACTCTCACCAGTTTGTACTTGGGCTTATCTTGTATCATGAGGCATCTTAACCATTACTAGTTTTGTTACCAATAGTCACCATCATCATCGCACTACTAGGAATCGCCTTTGCACAGCATCAATCCCCTAATTGGCACCCACAGAAGATCAGCAGAAGGAAGATGATGTTGGGGACTAGCAGTTTCATTGCAGTCCCAAGCCACAAAGGTACCCATTTGTTGAACCAGTCACTTGGTTGGGCACCACCCTCTTTTCTCATTCTTACTCCAAGTTCATGTACTGTTGCAATTACGTGTGAAAGTCTCCCGTTATCAGCATCTGAAGAGGATATAAATGTGCAACATGTACTCCCGATTTGTTGTCAAACACCGCCTTCCATAGCTGTGAGGAGGACGAGCACATATCTATTTTGCATTCTCATTAATCTCAGTGCTCTAAATTCTACCTTGATGATGTTGAATCCCGCCACAGTGTCGTTTGGCAGTTGAATCAGCCCCCAGTGGATGATTCTGAGCCACTCAGTGTTTGCTCGTGCTTGGCTGCTGGGGATCAGTGATGCAAACAATTTCTCTGCAGAGTTGAAAAGTTTATATTTGTGAGGGATCTGTGCCAGGAGGTCAGAAGCTTGTCTTCTCACAGTATGTCATACATGGGGAGTGCTTCATTCGTTGGTTGGGTTGCCAGTTGCTGTCTGTTGGGCACCCCTTCCCCCGGACATGCTTTTCAGTATCACCAGCAGTGCACATTGCAGCTTTGCCAGAGTACAGTAGCACCTCCATGATGACGAGAAGGGCAAGTATGCCTGTTTGCCACAGACCCAGTAATGGTCCATTAGGGCAGCAGTTCCTTTTCACATGTCAGGTATGATGAGGGTTCTGTTGCAGCGGGCGTTTGAACCATGGGTTCTCTTCCTTCCCTGTGAAAGCACAGTTCATATTTTTCTTCATGTTGGATCTTTATAGGCTTTTCAAGAGCAGTGACCCACGTCAGCTTTGTAATGTGTTTAGTCCATGTCAAGAATACTTAGGGTTTGGGGTATCAATCCCCTCTCCTGAAAAACAGAAGCCGAAATGATTGACCCTCCCAACATGGTTGGCACAGGCACCTGAATTGTATTTACCCAGGTAACCACGTGGCAGCCAATGGGGGGAAGACAGAGTTAGGGAAAGGGATGGAAAGACAAAAGAAAGGAAGGGAAGAAAACATACATATATCTACCTACACAACTTTACCACATGAGCAACATAACAATTGACCTGCTCTCCTATACACAAGGCTACACCGTATTCCTGACCTCCTGTAGAACTAAATAGCCTAGTATGCTGTATTAGTTCACATAAAGAACACATGCCACATGTAGGTTAATTTCTGGCACATAACATATGCAAAACATTAGCATTGGACTGTAACATGAATTGCAAGCGTGATGGCACAAAACAAAGGGGATATTTCCTTAGATGAGAAAACAAACACACATGGCCTCCTCGGCAAGCGTAAGAAACACATAACAAAACATAAAGTGGATGTAAGCCAACTGTCCTTGACTGATTGTGCACTTTCTGTTCATAATGAAAATATGGCCCAGTTCAGTAACTCAGAACACTCCTATACAGTAAGGAAAAAATTAAGGCAAGTGAGTCCGGGGTTTTCCATGTCTCCCATACACTTAATATCAAACTTTGCAAAACATAAAATAATGCCACTTATCTCAGTGTCCGGAGGCCTCAGGGAACACTCTGGACTTGTGAAGATGATGCAGGAGATCAACCAGTCTGACGGTCTCACCGCCATGGTCCTGTGGCGCACGCCAGCCGAATGCAACGAGGTGCCCGGCAACATCACCCTGCTAAAGCAGCTGCCCACGCTCACCGTCGGCGGCTCGGGAAAATCCCGCAAACACACGGGTTTAAGATAATGAGCTCTGCCGCAATATTCCCATCAGCAGTCTTCCGGCTCCCTCCTAACGCTGCAAACGCCACCACCGCCCGTGCCGTCCATAAATTTATTATCTGCATCAGGTGCCGGGAGGTTGGCAGTTAAGAAGGCTCTTGATGGTGCACCTGATTAGACGCACGAACACTTCCTTGAACTACATGATGACCCACTGCCTGCTGGGAAGTGTAGTTCATGCCCTGATTCTCCCTCTCCGTGTGCCTAAACCTAGAATCCTGACAGTCCATGTCTGGGGACATGTGTCATCCATCCATTTCAGTCTCGCATCTGACAAGCCACATAGTGCTTCAGCTTTGCACATGACGGTTTCATCTTGCCATTGATTTTCTGGGAACATTGCCCCTTTTATTTGCGAAAAATTGTTCCTTTAAACAAGTTGCCTCTTCAGTCTTGTTCTTGCATATTTTCTCATCTGGAGGAAGCAGTTGTAGTTTTACTGTGTGTGCTCGGTAGGTGATCCTGATTCTACATAGTGCAAGATGAACGAGACATTGGGCTTCTTCTATGGAATTTTCTTGAGGTACTAAAACCTTAGGCATTCCTGACGCATGAGGTATCAGTGAGCACACATAGCAGCTACCATTTGTGGCCTGTCGACCAGTGTTGCTCATGTCAGAGTACCATTTGTTAGACTGGGCTGGATGGTGGAGGTTCTCTACCTTATCCAACCCCAATCCGTGACACGCATCGTACTTCTCCTATTGCACTTGCCATTTCCTTCTATTGACCAATCGATATTTATCAAATGACAGATTGGACCGTCTATGTGCAATACCTGGGAGTCTGTGTTCATTTTTGGTTTTTAGGTGGTAGATTGGGAAAATACCAGTATTCATATTTACATTTGTGTCAATATTAAGCTGCCAGTATTGGGAAATTTGGAGGGCACTTGGGGTAACAGTGGGAAACATATGCAAATTATCAACAGTTGAGGTAGATTTCTCAGTTGGCTGTGAGGCTGTTTGTGGTATCTTAAACATTGTTGGAGTGAATCATTCATCATTCTGTACATAAATCACTCTTTCATTTTCATGATTTACCACTAACCCAGGCCGTGGGATTACTTCTGTGTGATTCTTGTGTAAGGTTGTGATATTTGGCACTGCGTTGTGATCCCATATTAGTTTTACCCCATCCAATATTAAATGTCCCCCTTCCCATAGTAGTTTTCCACCACCCCCTTCTTTTATGTCTCCCAACATAAAAGAGACACCCCAACATATTCCTAATCCTGACATTATTGTAGAAAAGACAACGGCTGTGAAGTACAACCCACATTCATAACTGTATGCCCTAGTGGCACTTATTTCATTCCTGGTGCTATCTATCTGAGTTATAACAGTTGTAAGTGGAATTCTCTCCAACTTTGTAGCACCTATAGAGAGGAACATAATGGTGATGGGGTTAATGAAGTTCAAAACTAAATGAGATACGAGAGCAGTGGAGAAACAGAAGAAAGCATGGAAACCTGGGTGTAAGAGAGAAAGACAACTTTTCACTTCATAAATTATATTTGACTGTATATACGTGTTACTTTATTTATTTGAATTTGCATTTGCATTTGTTCTACTACTTTTTTCTGTTTACTGCATTTTTTTGTATTTCCTGATCTTTTCTCTAAGGCGCTGCTGCCTCCCTTTCATTTTCTTGCACTGTCTCTGGCGTTACAATATTGCATGCTTTTCTTATATCTGATAAGTGCACCTAATACTTTAACCGCTTCACCTTTACCGCTAGAGGTGTAAAGTACACTACTTCATAGGGACCGTGGAATCTTGGTGAGTTCCACCTTCTGACAAAGCTATGAACATACACTAGATTGCCGGGAATTAAAGACTTCATTGGGCTGTCTGCTGCGGCAGTGGTAGTGTCTGTTTCCCTTTCTCTTGTAAATGGCAGGGCAATCTGTTTTGCAATGCTTCTTACTGCTCTTCTGAGGTACTCCTTGAATTTCACATCCAAAACTGTTGCTGTTCTGTGTGAATCTGACAGTCACCTTACTGATGATAGTGGCATTTGCATTCATCTACCAGTCACTATATCATGGGGGGACAAGTGGTGGTCCTTGCTAGGCTGGTTGCGCAACTGGAATAAGGCCAATGGCAAACAGTTATTTTTGAGGGTGTGACATAGTTTGGACAATCTGCTTTTAAGGAAGCCATTTATTTTCTCGACTATCCCATTCGCTTGGTATGCTTTATTCCCAATAATGTGGATACTTCCTTGAACAGCTAATTTACAAAATGTGTTTCGTTGTTAGATCGTATGACATTGCATATTCCCCATACATGGGAACACTTCTCTCGCTAAGAATTCTGCTGCACACTTTGTGTCTGGGTGAGCGCAGGACCCTGATTTCACCCGACGTGAAAAGGGACAGACCACCACTATCAAGTATCTTGCTCCATTGCACCTCTCTCCCATGTCTGCATAATCAATGCAGTTTACGAAAGGGTCCGATGGGACGGGGTAAGGTCCCTCACAATGTTCTGAGAGTCATCCCTGAGTTAAATGTTTGACATGTGATACATTCAATGGTCAATTTAGTCAGATGCTCCTGAGGTTTGGGATGAACCAATCCTACTGGACATCTGCAGCTATGTGTTGCTTTGAAGTGTGGACTAGAAAGTGCAGTTGTTGGAATGCTACCTGCAACAGCTCTATGGGCATCACTACTTTCCCTGTTGTGTCCTGTCTCCATAGGAGATCCATTGGGGACTGGGTGCACCCACATCTGGTCCATAGTTTCTGTTCTACAGGTGGTGCTTTTCATTGCATTTCAATTATTTGTGCTATTGGCAGTGCATTATATCCTTTCCCTTTGGGCTCCTCTGTTTTACCTTTTACCATACATTCTGTGTTCACTTGTTTTTAGAAATACGTTGCCTATTTTGTAGCGGCATCCGCAGCTGTGTTTTCCAGTGATATTTTGTCACTATGGTTGGTATGGGCTTGGCATTTTACCAGGGCCACTACTGATGGCTCGGCGAGTGCCATTATTAGTTCATTCAGTAATTCAGTAACTGCATGTTGTACTGGGGACCCATCTACCCTTCTGAAACCTTTCCTTCTCCAGCGGGACAACCCGGCATGTATGGTGGTGGTGACGTATGCTGAATCAGAGTATGTTGTCACTGCAAACCCTTTTGCTGCATGTAGGGTCTCAATAAGTGCTACTAACTCTGCGGCTTGGGGTGAATAGTGCATTGGTAGGCGCTTTTATACCAGAATCGCATGCTCCCCCTCCTCCAATCTTACTACTGCTGCACTGACATGTTTCTCACCTGTTTGTGGACAGATAGATGCTGACCCATCTATAAAGAACACTTCCCCTCTTCTAAGGCATTTTCATTAGCTTTGGGAATATTGTCTCCTTCACCCTAATAACTAGCACAATCATGATTTTGCATCTGCTCTATTGTGCATGGCTCTGTGAGGAACATGGCTGGGTTTACTGTGTTGCACCGTATTATGTGAACATTTGGGCTTGAAATGATTATCTCATAGGCTGATGCTCTCTGTCTGGCGAACATGGATTTTGATTGTTCTTATATGGCAAACAGGGATTGTTCAACGATTGTTGAACTTTTCTCAATAGCGAAGTGCCCCTGCATCGCTGCATCAAGAATGCCACTGTAATAGGCTAGTGGTTTGTGGCACAAGGATGTTTTCTGTGTTAATGTTGATGTCATTAAATGTGCTGTTTGAATGTGAGAACAAGAAGAATTCCTGTTCATAATCTGGTGTGGCTAGGACTGTGCATATCAGTTCTTTTAGAGCTGTGAAGGCAGTGTGAATTTCAGGGGTCCATGTAATTGGTGTTTAGTCTTTCTGGGCTTCTTTTAATCCTTGCAATAGGGGTCGTTTGTAGGCAGCATAGTACAATATCCATTCCCTACAATAGTTGCAGATGGCGAGAAACTTCTGCATGTCCTCAACCTTATTATGGGGTTTGGCTGCGGCACGCACTGTTGCTGCCCTAACAGGTATTTTCCTTTTACCATCTTTTGAAATCAGTTGGCCCAAGTATAGGACCTCGGTCAAACAGTATTGCAGTTTATTTTTGTCTACTTTGTAGCTGTTCTGGGCCAGCAATTTAAGTAGGGAAATAGAGTCCCCATGGCATGTTTCCTCTCCCTCACTGCATACCAGGAGGTCATCAACATACTGAATTATGGTTCTCTGAACATCAATATTGCTGAGGTCTTCATGCAATATTCTGTTAAAAATGCTTGGGCTTTTGCAGTACCCCTGGGTAATCGGCGATGTTCATACCTTTTTCCACCTAGAGTAAAGGCTGTGAGGTATACTCTGGGTCAAGGGGCACTGAAAATAAGCTATTCTTCAGCTCCACCACAGTGAAGTGCGTGGCCTGTTTTGGAATGCTGCACAACATGGATGCCGGATTTGGGATGAGAGGGAACTCTTTTTGGACAATATCAGTAAGTGGGTGGAGGTCTTGGACCATACACCACAACCCCTCTTTCGCTTTCTTTATGGGGTAAACTTCAGTATTACATGGAGAATTGGACGGGACAATGATGTCTTGTTCCAGTAGTGCACGTATTGTGTCCTTTATTCCCTCCTTTGCTTCCCTTGACAAAGGATACTGTCTAAACCTGGGCAGCACTGCACCTGGTTTGAGTTTTATTTTTATTGGGGTCACTTCTCTTAACAATCCTACATCATGGGGTTTTGTGGTCCACAAATATGGCGGCACCTGGTGCAGGTTCCGCATCGCAAAAAGATGGCAGTGCACTGACAACGGCCATGAGGGGGTTTGTCACTTGTCTGTGTTGTACCATTATTTCACAGGGCATACACATTTCCATTATGATTTTCCCATCAGTGTCACTGTCAGTGAACAGCTCTTCACCAGTTAATTTATGCAACAGTATATTTGGGTCAATACACAGCACTGTCCGCCACTCGCATCCATATGCGTCCATGTCGATTGCTACAAAACGCTTTTCTGACACCTGTACCCTGTGCAGATCAAAGGAGAGGACAGTACCGGGCAGTATGTCGGGGTGGCTACTGGGGGGAAAATGAAATCAGATGGTACTCTCCATCCCTTTTGTGTGATTTCTGGCACTACTCTTGCTAATACTTGTATGCCATAGATAAACATATCTGCATTGGTTGGTGTACCTCGTATGGCTGTTCCATTAACAATTGTTTGTATTAGCAGCATTGCTCAGAGCGGGCACATGCCGGGGTGCAGCTCACTATACCCTTGTCTGTGAATGCTATGGTCATATTTAACTTACTAAGTCTCATCCCGATAGGTTTACTGGGGAATTTTCATGGTAAAGTAGGGGTGCTTGTTTTTTTCCCCCTATCCTAACATCCAGATCTTCTGTGTAAGGAACCGTGACCACAGCCCCAGAGAATCCTTGCGTCTAGAGATTTTTGCCTGATAGCAGGAAATCACCTTCAAATAGACATGATTTGTCCGCCCCGAGTCCATCATAAAGATGAACTGTTTGTTCCCTATCTCTGCTCCAACCAGTGGTTCCTCATCTGGGCGTAAGGTTGTTGATAAGACTGGACACGCAAGTCCTCTCTTTGGGCTGTCCTAGTCTGGGTGGGTGTCTGTTCCAGAGCAAGTGAAAATATTTTCGTAAAGCACATATGTTCCCTGATAGGTACTGGTACGCCATTAGCCGTCGTGACTAATGGGTTTGCGTGTGTGTCATTTGATTTTGGCAGGTTGTGCAGGATAGCCTGCAGTGCCGAGAGTGTTTGAGGGTATTGTACCGTGGTGTGGGTCTACTATCTAGCTGCCCGTCTTGTTCATAGCTTCCCATGGTCAGTCCATACAAGCTTCCCAGGTGTGGGTGCCCATATTGCTGCTCAGTGCTATATCTTTGGTTGTTCTGATAATTGGCCACTGGCCGAATGCGGCATTCCCTTGCAAAATGCCCCCACCTCCCACATGACCAGCAGGGTCCGGGTCCACCTCCCCCTTGGTCGTTGTCCTCCAAAACTCCCTGCTCCTCCATGTTGTCCTCGGTACCCACCTCTTCCTCTTGCAGGTCTTTCTTGCCATTGGGGTCCCATATATTGTTGATCTCCACCCCACTGTTCCTGGCCATTGTCTGCCCATGCTGCAGCCATTCTAGCCTGTATGGCTACTGACACTCCCCCTTCTTCTCCCTGCTGCTCTCAGGTCGGCACTGTGGTTACTGCCGCAACCTTCACTAACCCACTTTGTACAAACTTTGCTTTTTGTGTTAATCTCCTCTGGGCTGTTTTTTTTCTCCCTTTGTTTGATCCTCCTGCAATTGTGTACTATAATGCTCTGAATCTCTGGCAACCTTTTGGCTTCTATCCCAGCTATTTTATCAAGGGCCTTCTGTTCTTCCTTCGAGAGGCGTCTTTTAATGATAAAGTAAAATAAGGATTTGGATTGGTGCCAGGCCATGCCCATCTCTGCCCACCACATCTCCTGCACCCGAAGAATGAATTGTGAAGTATCTTCCTTATCCCCCATACTGCATAGCATTATAGAGTGTAAATCGAGGGTGTCGGGGAAGGTCCTCCGCAGTGCATCCCAAACTTGTGCACGGACATTGTTAAAAAATGCCCCATCATGTGTATATTTCCCTGTGGTGACACCCGGGTACCTGCCTTCACCCACACTGAATCTGCTTGCTATCCCACTGCAGATACTAGCAGGCTTTTGATGTCCCCTATGCCCAGAGACACTCCTGCGGTATTCTTTTCAAAGGCATAGATCCACTTTCCCGTGCCCACCATAAGGGGGGAGGGACTTGAGGAGGTTGGTTTTATCCATCATCGCCCATTGCACAAAATGCGGCTGTCCTGCTCCCGTGTGGATGATGGGCATTTGTAATTTTGATCTTACTTTTCCCCTACTTACATTTGCTCCTTTCTTTTTCGTTAAGGCTATCCTCCCTATTCTGTTTCTGAGTCGGTGTTCCCATACCTCTTCTTCCTCTGTCACTTATGGGAAAACCCATTGTACTTGCTGTACCCACAGCCCCCTCGTCAGATTCGTCAACATCGCTCCAACACTCCTCATCCCTCACTGAAGCCACTGTATGTTATTCCACACTTCAATCTCCTCTCCCTTTCTACCTGCACTGCCTGTATGGGGGCACTATCCACCCTAAAATGGAAACCCTTAGATTTCCATTGATCTTCTGGTAGGAGGGAGGAACTTTTTAAGGATGGTGGCGGTGGGGGACCTGCCCTGGATTGCTGGGTTGTCTCGCATATTGCTCTGAACCGGGCCAATTCTGTCTGAGTCGATGTTAATGCAACTTCAATATCTCTATTGGATGGTCCCAGGGGGCAGCCATGGGTGTTAGAGTGGTAGGGGACATACAGAGGTGGATGGGGCATGCCAGGTGTCGCTGGCGTGTTCCCCTCTGGCACATAGGCTGGGTCTGAGTATCCCTCTGTGGGTCTCTTCAGCAGTGGGTATAGTTTCTTGGGTTCATTGTTCCCCTTCCCTTCTTTCTCCTCGCTTATCTTCAACGGCCCCCTCCCTTACCTTTCCCGTGCAATGCGTGAATGGTGTTTCCTCAAATATTTTCCACAGATCTAACACTTCCTGCCTGTTTTGGAGCTGTTTCCCCTTATATTTTGCCATCCAATAAGTTGCTACATGGTCCAATATTCCCTTATGAAAATACCCTTCTGTAGGCCAGGCATGGGGTGACCCCTCTCCCTTTGTTTCCTCTATCCATTGACTGTGGTACTTCTTTAATCGGTCACTGTACAAGGGGGGGTGTCTACAAATATGTGAGAGTGGGGTATCCATCCCCATGTCCAACAGCAGGCCTCTCTTTCTTGGCCCTTTCTCACTGTCACCTCTATCTCTTAATCTCTGAGATAACAACAACAATCTAATATTTTTTCACTTCAGAACATTACTAATGCGTTTTCAAGACAATCATAGAAACATGAACCATTGAACATTTTACACAACAAACCGACAAATGAACTAACAACACAGAACAAGAAACATAAATCTTAATATCTTTTTATTTTATTTTACATTTTTAAAGCGCTCACACGTCGAGGCAATGTTACAGGAATAGTTTTTGTTTATTCAGTTGCATAATTGTTTTTTTGTCTTAGTTGCGCATTTATAACGCGTTTAAACACCCAGAGGTTTCTAATGCGGACCCGGGAATCGAACGTGTGTTGCTTCGTGTCGTCTTACTTCCAAGGTGCGCACTTTGCCGCTGAGCTATCCTCACGAGACATCTTCCTTTTTACCCTGGGCCTTCCCCCCTTCGTAGAGCATCACCCCTGCTTCACTCACTCTTTCATTCACATCACCTCGCCCCCACTGGGCCCACCTCCACACTTTAAACACACTAAAATAATAAACTAAGATAACAAACTAAAATAAAAATCACTATTTGTTTCCGAGCCCACTAATTATACGAGGCTCCTACTTTTATCCTTTTTTCCCCTTAATATCTGGAGTGGTTGGGACAGTGCAATATGGCGTCATCTTCTACCCACTTTCAGAGCTAGGTTCCTGTTTCTTCCCTATTTTTCAAATTGCCCTTTAACTATTGACCATAAAAAAGAAGCGCTTGTTTTCATATACTCATCCTGCTGATTCATACTCTGATTATACGTGTTCCCTTCCCGTTTTATGCTCCTTAAAAAATCTTCCCACTTTCCCTCATTTTTTTTCCCCTTGCAATTAATACTCACATGCTTGTGTTCTTCCAAGAGCCTCTGTTTGCGGTTTATCCACAACTCCTGGGCCTCCCCCGCATCCAGATCAGGCGAGCAGTTGGGTATTCACAAAGCCGGGACCCACAAAACATTCTCTCTGCGTATGTGTTTTGTTTGGGCACTGGTCAGCCGCAGGTGGGGGCCGTCCTTCCAGGGAAGCTCGGGTTCTTGCCGCAGGTACGGGGGTATCTTGAGGAATATCACACAAGAGGGGTCACCAAATGGAGGCTCACACCCAACAATGCACGGATACCTGAGACCAAATAATGGACACACCCCACTATGGAATGAGAACAGGAGAATAATTGCAAGTAAAACAAATTTATATAAGATAAATGCAAGCAGAGGACTCTGCTGCCCGAGAGCGCTCTGCTAAACAATACACGGGCAACACATTAAAAGGACACACATCATCAGATATGACGTTTCAAATAGGGTACCAATCTTGGCAATTGATTGGTGGAAGGCCTATGCCATACTCGATCACGTAGGGGAGGTTGGATGCTAATCGGACATTGCTCCTTGTCGCTCCAGGCACACGTGGATCTGCTGGGATCATCTCCAAGGTGTGAAGGTCGGGTCAGAGGAGCGCTACTTTTCTATCTACTTAAGCTAAGACAAAAGGAACTGATGGCATGAAACAAATGGCAAGCATAACATTCTAGCATGAATGGGGGGTACTTTCAAAACACATTGGCAGATTTATCGCCATTCCAATCCCTGTAGTCAGGGGTTCATAAAACACAGTGTCTCAGACCTGAGTGCCTGCCCCTTGGGTTTTGATCTACCTGATGCCCCATGATACTAGTAGACATGTGTTAGGTCTAAGGAGGATATATTGGTGCCCATGATTAGGGCTATGGTGGGTGTCCATATCTGGTCACTGCAAGGGGTCATATGTGTATCTGTATCAAAGACCAGGGGTGCATGGGCCCAGTGGGCTGTGGCCTGGTGGGGTGTGGTTCGGGGGTGCAAGGGCAGGTTTGTGGAGATGGATGTGTGTACGAGCTGGAGCCTGCTCCGGTCTCACACAGTGCAGTGAGCTCATCTGTCCTAGGATGATACTTAATGTTGAAACAATAAATGGCTGGACTTCCGTGAGAACAGGGCTTGTGCAGAGCTGGCAGGAGACGGAGGTGGCCTGGGCTGTCTTTGCAAGGCTCTGGGCAGGGGAGAGACAGTATTTAGAGATCATTTTTGGGCCTAGTAAAAGATAATGTCAGGTGTGTCATAAAATGCACTCTCTAGGCATCAATACAGGCCTGGTTATCTATTTGTTTACAGCTGTTAGTCACTGCAAATAGTTGGGGACGTCTCCCCCCTTTAGCCTACACAGGGTCTCTTCAGCAAGGGAATGATGAGGGGGCGGAACAAAAAAACATGTCTCCCCCAACATTGGCATGTCTGTTCTCCAGTTTTTGCTCCTACTGTTCAATATAGGGTTCTTCTGGTATCTTCCATTCTGGGTTTCTCACCTTCTCTCTCTCTCTTTCTCGCCCTCTACTTTCCCCTCTGGATAATCAAGAAGGGTTTCTGTGATCTTAATTTTGGTAGAAGATATTTCCAGGACTCCTCCTGATGTTTTCTTAGAAGATATTTCCCTCAATGTCTCGTATGTGGAGTTCTCCCTGGGGTTATTCCAAGGGGTTTCATACACTAGGATCCCTACTTTATTTCCCCTTATAATGTGTAGAGGGTTTGTGGAGAAGTTTAGGAGAATGAAGGTGAATTCATCTTCACCAGGAAGCTGGGGTAACATTTTTATTTGGCCTTCCTTACAAGGTAGAATATAGAAGGACTAACCTTAGGGACATCTTACTCTTAGGTGTAATGGAGCTAAACTTTGTCCCTTCCCTGTACCAAAGAGAAAAAAAGATAGTAGGTGTTGCCTTTAACGTTCTTTTGGATAGGTGTGATTGCTTGAGAGGTAAGGGAACAAAATTGGACTCGGATTCTCTGGTCCATGGGCTGGAAGGGTGGGGTTATGTTTTCTCTAAATTTCTCCCTATTGATGGAAAAAGGGATCTGATAGAGTTTGCCCCTTGACTCCAAGATGTTAGAGTTGCCTTGGAGAGAGCTGTCATTTTGCTCGTTCTCCAACACTGAGGATAGGACATGAAGATCTCAATAAAGGTTTCCTTTATAAAAGTGGGCTCTCCAACTAGTATCAATTGGATCATATCCCACTCTGACACCACATGTGAGGACCCCATGGTGGCAACAAGTAAAACAGACACAGGTGATCACAGTTGAAGAGTGTTTATGCCTATTCTAAACCTAAATCTAAGATGGGAGCAAGTGTTGACCATCAAATGCAAATAAGGCAGTCCTAGTGGCGTTGTGTCAAATACTAAGGGCCTATACTAAGAAACCTATTGCCAAACCTTACAACTAATATAAAAAGGGGTGTGGGTCATTATCAAGATAAGAAATAAGTGTTCCCAAATATTATGTCAGGATGCAGTAGACTGGGTCTCCCTTCCCCATGTTGTGCACACGGGGTAAGATGGGAGCTTGAAGCACAGTTCAGTTTCAGATTTCTCTAGCACGAGGCAACAGTTCCAATGGCAGTTCTCAGGACTATCGATAGCCAAGTCTTGTTTCCTTTGATAGTCTCTTTCCTTCGGGGTCTGATGTGTTCAAATTTAAAAAAAAATTCCTTTAACCAAATGAAAGTTCTTTAGGGTGCTAATGATTCAGCCCTGCCCCTCCCCCCTTTCTGGGCGCTGACCTTTCTCAATTGTAATCCACAGTTCAGATTGGGTGATGGTTTCACCCCTGGATCCCCCTCATCTGGGTGCTGACCCTTCATGTATTGTATTGCTCAGTTTATCTGTCCGTTCTTTTCTTACTTGAAGTTTGGATGATGGCGTTACCCCTTGATCTCCCTCAGCCAGATCCGGACCCCTCTTGTCTGGCGATACTCAGGTGATGGCTTCACCCCTGGATCTCTCTCTGCCGGGTTTGTACCCCTCTTGACTGCTATAACTTGGTTGATTGCTTCACCTCTGGATCTCCCTCTGCCATGCTTGGACCTTTCTTCTCTGGCATCCTTCATTCAGGTGTACTCTTGCCATCTCTTAACTTTTGCTTCTACGTTTTTCAACCTTAGAGTGACAACATTTCACCCTTGGATCCACTTCTGCCTGGCTCAGACCCCTCTCGATTCTTAGCCTCCCCTCACCGGGTTCACTGTGGCTCTCGGTCAGGGTAATAGTGGCTTGTCCCCTGGTTCCCCCTCTTCTCGGCACTGACCCCTGTTTACTTTTAATGTTCTCTTTTTACACAGTTCAATGTTTGCGGGATTCACTTCCCTTTCTTCCACAGTGCTTGCAGATCAAAGTCTTTTGATTGTACAGGGATTTTGCTTGACCCTCTGTATGACCACTTTGACCTATTTCACTTTCCCTTCTATGGACTCCTGGTATCTGTAGATTCTCTCAGATGTGGCCCGACCAGAGTGTCTTGAGTTTGCACCCACATGGTGCCGGTTTCCCCCTGCAGTTGGTCTCCTCATAACACTTTACAGTTCTTTTCACAGTTCCTTGAACTCGGTTCAAAACTTGCCACTTTGCGATTATCAATTAACACAGCCCGGTTCTTATTGCCTCTCCCCTCGACGCACCCGCTGTGATGAAACGCTTGGCTTTCCTCTTGACTGGAGTCAAGGCCTGTACCACGATCATGGGAGCTTCCCTCACTCCTGATTATTGACGTATGCTTGCCCCGTGTAACGTTGACAGCTGCTGGAGGACACTTGTGCTATTGACCGCCGTCTTGGCCTCTTTTCCTCAAAGGTTCTCGGGGTCTGGGACGAAAAAGGGCAAGGTTAATTCTCTCCTCATCACCCTTTCAAATCCTCCCATCTGTCTACTTCATTTGAATCGCCATGCCTGATTAGCCATCTCGTTGTGCTGTCTGCCTTGCTCGTCTTGCTCACACAGTGATCTTTTACTCCATCTTTTATCCCTTTGGGGAAAGGAAAGGGCTGTCAGGGGTGTGTGGTTCAGGTTAATTGCCTGACTTTGCCTGACACAGAGGTTGGGACATATCATATAAACATTCTTATCAGTCTGTGATCTTTTGTGAGGAAAGACAGTGTTCGTGTTTGAAAGGAAAAGGGTTGAAGTGTCAGAGTATCCTATGGGATGTGATGGGGAGGAGATTTTATAGGGAATTATAATCTTTGTTCTAGGGTGGTAAGTGATTTTGGAAGGGTGGGTTTTGGGGAGCTTGCGGGAACTGTAATTGTTTGTCACTCTTGACTGGGAGTTATGGAAGTAACAATCAGAGGCACAAGATTGGTAGGGATTGAGGGACAAACAGGAATAGTTGGAATCACAAAATGAAGAAGGGGGATTGTGGGAACGCTAGTATTCTATATGAACAGGTTGGGAGTGCGCAAAATAATAATTAGAGGGATGGGGAGAAGAATGGGAGTATTGTGATGGGGAACAGAAAAACGAGGATTCTGATAAAGATGGTTTCTGAATGCAGCAGGGTGAGTAATGGATTCATCACAGGTGGAGGAGATTATGGATTCTCCTCGAAAAACATTCACAATATCAAACATCATATTTTCATTTTGAAAAAATGCCATTTGACATCCTGCAAAAAAGTACATACAGCTTTGATTACATTGTGCCTTGCTTTCTCAATCTGTAGACAAAAAAAATTAGAATGTTTCCACATTTGTCTTTCAGCTATTCCAATAAAAAACAATCTTCGATTGTTTAAACAGTTCCATTTACTTTTTAAATGTATCCTTCAAGGCAAACTGTAAGGAAATTCTGGCGACATAGCCCAAACTGCTGCCTACACAGTGAACTACAATGATGTCCGGATGCTTCAAAGTAACCACACTCATGCAAAACGGGGGTATTTTCACCAACTTCATTCCTCGCACCTAGACACACTTGCATGCAGGCTCGTTATAAATGCCATAACATATCATACCAGGAAACATCAAATTCTTCAAATCCAAGATTCACAGGTAATCCACACTGCTCACAGTAGACCTCAGCCAATGGATCCAAGAATGGTCCACCATTCAGACACTCTGCTTCCTCAAAGCCATAACTTTAGCCATCTTCACTACAAACAGCAAAGATAACTCTTGCTACCCAGTCTGCCAGTACAGCACAACCACAAAACCTGATTGGCTAATCCCTCCATGTCCACTGACCTTTGTGACTGTCCATGTTCGCCACAGTCCCTTTATGCCTGACATCCTTAAAGGACCCACATGGCACTTGATGGTTTGTGGACTACTGCCTTTTCTGTGGAGATCATGACCAATTAAAGGGGGTGTGGAGGTTTAAACTCAATGTAAATAATTTATTCTGCAATGGTGGCTCCTAAAAGAGCCTTTTTGGGGGTTTGTTTAAAAACACCTTTTTTTCATTTTTCTGCTATTATGTATTATAATAACACATGCTAAACTGTACTCATGTGCTTTTTATTCCTTCTACAGAAACTGCTTGACATTTATTTCTTTTTTTCACTCATATCCTACACCTACTAACAAATGTTTTACTATACACTCCACATCTTCCCTTGTGTTTTGTTCACAGAAACCTTTTCAACAGTCACAAGTAAAATCAGATTGCCAATATAAGTCAAATGCACTCCATCGTTTTGAGAAATATTCATGCCATCCAACTTGATATTTTAACTATCAAAGGTGCCATTCCTAAACCATATAGAAAAGCATATACACCTTTACTGACATGCTGCCTACCTTTTTCCTTTTGTGGACAAATCATGTTTGGACGTGCCCATGCGTGTCTTTGATTACTTTCGGAAAAATAATCTTTGCAGCTGTAAATAGTTCCATTAGGCTCTTGAAAATATCCTTCATGGTAAACTGTAAAGATACTGCAGTAGCATAGCCCAAAATGTTGCCTCCACAATGCACAATAATAATATCTGGATGTTTATAGTGAGCAATACTCTCAAAGAATGGTAATAAGGTTGGCCACTTCAACCCACAAACTGCATACCAGGAAACCTCCACTTCTTACAATCCAATAGTAGCAGAGATGCCATGAGATTCGTGCCAAGCTTCAATGAATGGATCCAAGAATCTCCCACCATCCACACACTACACTTCCTCAAAGTCACATCCATCGTCACTGCACACAACAAAGAAAACATGTGCTACCCTGTCTTCCTGTACACCACAACCACAAAACCTGATTGACTAATCCTCTGATGTCTATAGAAGTCTACTTCTGTCCCCGGTCTCCGCAGTCCGCTTTCCTTGCTAGGCATCCTTAAAGGACACGGATGATAACAGGTCCGATGTCTGCGGACTAACGTTGTGTCCGCGGAAATCATAGTAAAGCGCAGTCCTTCATCCCATTTTACTTTTATGTTTGTAACACTCCCTTATTGGCAGTCACACATCCATCCACCAATCACATCCAAAATGTAACTCTGTCATCGCAGTTCAAAACCTCAGATGTACACTTGAACTCTTAGAGTACATGTCTCCTGTTATTCACAGCCACTACTGTGAAACTATGCAATATTTTCTATTTGCAAATTCAACAACATCAGCATCTAACAAAACATATCATCGGTAGGCTTATATTATTTTGAAGTCTTTTTATAAATATATATATATATATATATATATATATATATATATATATATATATATATATATATACACAGAGTTTCTGCCACGTACTAGGTAATAAGCTTCTCAATTAGCCATGTATCACATCAAGTGTCAGTTACTTACATGTACTGCCAACATATTAAAATTCCACTTACGAAGTGGCACCTAAAAATGTTATACAAATCTTTTCCATCTGCTTTTCCTTTCTTTTAGAAAAAAGTTGGACACAGTGCTGCTGTAAATTCATACGTGCATTTTTTTACTTTCAACAAAATGATCCTGAAATGAAACATTTTTAAACGTCCAGCATTTTCAATTTTTCATTCCATATAAATGTCATACTTTCCAACCTTTTTTCATTACATCCCTTATACTGCCACCATTCTCCACCTACTTTCACATATGTGTGTACTGCTAAAGTATCTATATACAGCAATTCACCTTACATATAAAGTACTGTTCTTTTCCAAACACTACTATAGACACCAAACACAGCTCCAACTACAATCTGCCACTGCATTACCACAAGGCCACAGTTTCCCTATTCTTTAAAAACACTGCAAATACATTGCACCACAAACACAGTGCATCTCTTTTTAAAATCACCAGCACACAAATAACCTAGATATACATCTTTTTACACACCCGTTATTCCCATGTTCCTTATAATGTCCCAAAGAGCACTAGTCATAGTCCAATTGTTCTAACAACATAGTTAACATACGTTACTGCACCACTCATAACACAACTTTATTAACTCTTTTTCCCAACAAGTCCTCCTACTTTAAATAACAACCTCTCTTACTGAAGATACTTCACCATTACCACACATACCCCTAACTTGTTTTTACAATTACAGGAAAAAAGAAGATTTACGAAAACAGTTACCAAAGAAAGAACATTCTTCACAACCTATAAAGTAAGTACATAAATAGCAAATATATATATATATACCTAATTGTATAATTGTAACAATGTACTTTCACTATATATTAGCCTAGAATAGAGGTCTTCAAACTGTGGGGCGTGGTGCGGCCGCATCCCGGGGGGGTGGGGGGGGGGGGCACCGCAGAGCCCAGCATGAAATGTGTAAAAAAAAAAAAAACTTCAAATTATTATTATTTTTTTTTTTTAGTTTGGAGGAAGTGGGAAGGGGCAGCTCACATGGTCAGACTGGACCATAAAACGGACTTAGGCACCAATGAAAACATGGCCAGCAGTTGCAAATGAATATTCAGTCCTTTAGTCACAGACTGTTTGAATAGTACCCAAGGAGTTGTTTTTTGTTCAAATGTAAACAAATTGTGATATTTAAAGGATATTAATTCAGCAACAATGGTCAAAACTACTAGCTGCATAGTGAAGTAACTCCTCAAACTGGCCCACATTGGCCAAAAAAGTGGCCCATTTTGACTGGCCTACACTAGCATTTTTCATTTTTGGTAGGTCATCGCCCTATTGCCCTATAGGCCAGTCCAAGCCTGCTGGCTCATCCATAATGGGTGAGGGGCGTCCACCCACTGGCCACCTCACCCATTATGGAGGAGCCGAGGAGCCAGCCCAGTGAAACACTGAGCACTCCCTCATTGGAAAAAACAGTTGCCTGTGACAGTTGCCTGTGATGGTTCATTTCCCCAGCTGCACATGATCACTGAGCCATACAACGCTGGGGGTGTTTTGCTTCGCCAGCCTAGCATAGCTCATTGGAAATTCTGGCTGGGGCACTGCATGTATGTATGTGCAAGGGGTGCTCCTGCGCCTCCTCGCATATACGGGCAGAGCAACCTGGAGCGGGACATTTTAGCAACCACGCGCAGGCCTCTGCAGAAGGTATGTTTATGGTGATTTATTTTTTATTTAAATGTGCATGGATGTGTGTATGCTTGTGTTATGGGACTGTGGTGGGAGCAGGATGGGCGGCAGCACAGGGATAGTGTTGGGAGTAGGGTGGGGAAGAGCCCAGGGTCTGTACTGGGAGTAGGGTGCGGTGACGGCACGCAAAAGTTCATAGCGATTTCTACATACTGTCCATCTGGCACTTTTGAGGGGCCCAGCCTGCCCAAACTTTGCTCAGGGGGGCCCAGGCCAAAAAAGTTTGAAGACCACTGGCCTAGAGTATTAATTTTCTCCTCAACAACATTGTATTTTTAACTCTTGCTCATAATATTGCAACATTCAAACTCTTTCAATTCCCATCTAAACATTGCTCTTTAGTCAATATATCACCCATTTCTAGCTGCCTATTAACACATCCCTCTCTCATCAACTTCTATACCACAATTTCACTTCCGTACTATTCCATACCCCTATCCACATGATGTCCTAATTCCAACCCAACAACTTTCAAACTCATTGCATTCCAAATCACTAACACACATGCACGTACTTCTTCACCCCTTTTCCATTATATACACACAACCCTCATACCCATGCACTAAATCACACCATTATACCGACCACTGTTTTCCTCATAACATAATCAACTTATTCAACCACACTACCACTCGCTTACTCACTAACCCAAGCCCATCACACCTAGAATGTCTTTGACTCATACAACCTTCCCAACCACACCTGTCATCCCACTGCACAATAAACACTCTATTCATGTATACAATCACACCCAAACACCCATGCATAATACATGCATAAACATTCCACAACTTCCAAACACAAACTTTCTTTTGTTCCCAACAGACAGAGCAGAATGCCTACTAAAAACAACTTTGTAGAAAATAAAGAAACATTGAGCCGATTCACATAAATACAAGCCATATAGAAATTCACCTCTAAAACAATTTATAGAACACATTAAAACAACAGCTAGTAAGGCCCCTCTTGCAAAAAAACTGAAAGTAACAAAAATGTTCAAACAAAAGCAGACCTACTAATGAACCTAACAATATATCTACCAATTTTAATGTAGCCACAGTAAAGCAATCCAAAAACATAATTTTACAAAAAATTGTCTACCGTAGAGTTCTTAACAATCTTATAAAGACTGCTAAAAAATCCCAATCTACGCTTAAAAACTATTGTAAAAAAGAATCCTCAAAGCTCTAATTGACAGCACATTGCTACTAACGAGAAAGTTTTAAATAATAATTTCAAACAGAATGAAACCAATAACTTAATTACTCAATACATTTCAAAAAGTACTTCTAAAAATGCTCAATGTCAACATAGAAACCTTTTCAAACTTCTGTGAGAATGAATGGATTCACACAAGTAGCACATAACCGTATTTCAATGCAAATGTTTATAAACAAGAACAAACAAAATAATTCCATAGACAATAATGGTCGAGGGTATGACATGGTAGGAGACACCATTATGGTATAAGATACTCCTATAGAAAAAAATTCCCCGACAAACTTTCAACCAAATGTTACTTTTGCCCAAAGAAACCATCAAGTATACAAATGGACGTGCAGCTCAATATGTAACATACGCCACCAATCCTTCAAATCTTTATGCCATTTCCTCAATCACAATATGAAAATAAAAGACAAAAGAATAGAAACTTTACAAATGATGAACTCCTGCCCAGTGCACATCCACACTGGGCTGCATGGACATTCATTAGCCTGCATTTCAGGAACTGTTTGCAAAAGCAACACACCGTTCCACTATACAAAATCTTGTGCATAGACTGTACTATGCAAACACTTCTGCTCTAGACTGCAAAATTTAAATAAAATGCTCGTCCATGGAACAGCCAAAGAACTCATTGGAGAAATAGAGCACATCTAAAGTAAATATTTTGGGACTGAAGTTGACTTACAAAATGTATTAACTTTAGAATACATTAGCACATTTTTCAGATATACAATTCATTGAAGGTATTCCATATAGACAAATATTTATCAGCTTTTTAAAATCTCTGATACATGACCTTCTCTCTACTTGAAAGAATGGCTTGTGGGATGTTTTTATCCACGCATCCAAGCCCTACCTCAAAACTGTGCAGTACTGACATGGAAAACATCATGATGGCCAGAGCTTCCCAGAAAATGCCCAGGGAAGTGCATGAAGAATAGGCTGACACCCATTTTGCCGATGTTATGGGCACAGAAGTGGATTTCAGCAGTTTAAGTAAATTTGGACTGAAAGACACTAAAAATCTAAATGTTTAAAAGAAATGAGTGACCTACTTTTGAGTGTCACATAGGTTGCAATTGTTTAAATATCATAGTTTTAAACTTAGAATCAGCATTCTAGCTGCATATGTAAAAATGGTTAGTTTTATTTGAATGCAGAAAACTGGGTAACTAAAAGTGACATTAGCTGGGGCCTGGCTTAAGGAACTGAATTCTGCCCACCAGCTACCCCCGACAGGAGATGAGACTTGCACAACAGCTGTGTTCCCAGGCCTAGCTGCCTTTTTGCTGCTCCCACCAAAAGGGATATGACACTTCTCTGATTGGATTATCAAGGGACTGCTAGAGACTAAACATAGGACCCAGGCAGATGGTTTATTGCAGGGGTAATAAAAATGGCTTCCTCTTGGCAGAAACTGGGAGGGGGAGAAACTGGAGACAGAGGCTGAGCTTGAAGAAAGTGGAAAGACTGGTTTCTGTACCATGTGACCTGAAAAGATACACCCCTGTAGCCAGAATATGGTTTTAGAAAAAGATGAATAACTCATAGTACGGACTTGTCATAATTATTTAAATGATACCATAATTCTTGTGATTTTTCTGCCCACATTTTAAAAGGTTTTTAGAACCGGTGGCATGATCTGGGGGCAAACTAGCAGTTAAGAGGGTATTACTTAAAATGTCTGCATGTGAAAAGTCTAATACTTCATCAATTAATGCCTGCATGCCTTGCACACAATTGGGTAAATTTGAGTAAGAATCTGATATTGGTAACCTGACCAAAAAGTGAAATATGTTGCCATTTCTGAATGCAAGCTCCCAGGAAGAGCAGATTTGGACAGGGTATACCTCCTGTGATATGTGATGGGTGCATGTAATTTTAAACAAATGTGTACCTGTGCAAACATGTCTTTTGGGTCAAAATATAGATTGTGTGTAATTTGACAGGGGTGGGTTCTCTGTACCATAAACAGACCTCATCATGATGACACTTCATTTCATTCCCCCAATCAAGGGGAAGAGGATGAAGTGGCCAATGACAAGTGGAGAGGGGTAGGGCCTAGGAAGCTGCTCACACACACACTTTCAAAACACATAAAAGCAGACAGTCAGGACAGATAGGGACATTCAATTCCATTTGCTGCAACGCGCTCTGCCGGACCATACCACATCCAGAGATCCAGACTTCAAATCCATCAATCTCCAGTGAAAGCTGTGCAGAAAGATCCAGAGAGAGCAGAGCTGACCCAGACCACTGTTAGCAGAACCAGAGAGCTGACCTAGATCACTGTGAAGTGCCGAGACCAGACCAGAGTCCAGTCTAAAACCTGACCAGATCCGTGGCGAGGCCCATTCTATTTCTAAATATATTGTGAGTACCTAGCAGAACTGTTAAGAACCAATCTCTTAGTTAAAATAATATAATTCAATCTATTTTAATCTAAGTAGAACTGCCTAAAAGCTGTCACCTGTCATTTTCTAGCTGCTAGCTGCCACTTGTCACTTTGAACTTTTAAAATTTCAAATATGAAAAACGACCTTCACAAAATCGTTCATAACTCCGTAACCGTTTGTGCTAGGAACTTGCAGTAACTTTCCTCTGAAGGCTTAGAATCTTACCTTTCCTACGGACCTAGAACCGCATTCCTACCCCCGATACTTTTGCCGCAATCGCGAAAAACGCACTCGCGAATTTACCGCGATTTGCAAATTTCTCCACGTGTGAAAACAGCAGTTTCCTTGCTAAAAATTCGTTTGCCTCTTAAGAACCATCCCTGAATCATTACTAGAGTGAGCCTGGACTAATATTAACTTGATACCACTCACCCTGAACCTCTAGAGGGAATTAAAAGCATTTTAGCATATTTTTCACTTCATTGCCAGCACATATAAAAGCATTTTGGGCCTGTGTTTCCAACTTCTGTAGTCTAAGCTTGCTGGGGTGAACTGAATTACATTTGATTGCATTTCTGAGAACTGTGTGCTTTCCTTCCATTTCCTTGCATTGCATAAAGGGGGGGAGGGGATTGCCCGAGAAAAGTGATTACATTGTTTTGTTGAAATCATATTGAGTATTTTCTGTATTGCATTTTCATTCAACATTAAATCCATCTGAACTTATATAAAGCATTCTCTACCACCTTATTCTTCTGTTCCTATTCACAAGTGTGCTAGTGCCGGACTATCCATTATTGATTACTGCTCAGATTCAGTGTGATATTCAATTATTAATTTATTATAAAGCGTGATATATATATATATTGTTTAAATTATCAAATAAACCTTTAAACTTGCAAAACAGAGCTACTTCTTGGCTCAGTGGGGTCAGGGGGATTCCAAGAGAGGGGTGTTATATAGGGGTAGTCATCCAGAATGCATGAACTGGACATAAAGATATATTAATAAGGGTTTCCATTCAGTATCCCAGACTAGGCATTGACTTAGCTGTAGTGTTGAATTGAATCCTCTTACAAATTGGGGGCTCGAGCGGGACGTTTGGGTTAGATCTACCATTTGTGCAGATTAATACAGTGTGCCAGCTGACCAGATACACATATCCGGTCGGATCACCACGCTGTGTTACGCTGTAAAGCACTCCTCAAAGGAACGCTCTAAGGAAAAGGTCTGTTTTGCAAAAATATAATATAAACTTCTGTAAGTCAGGAAGGAACTCAAATTCCAGAATGACGACCTTGGTAGATATGAAAATAGCCAGAGAGCACTTCTTACATAAGCTATTTGTGAGAGGTGAGTGGACTCATCAGGACCAGACGGTCTGGTTGCAGGCCATCACGCAACAGGTCACGGAAACAGGGTCAGATATATGGAGAGATCAGGGTCCCTTACATGTGACCCTGAGTGAACTATACATGGCTCCTAAAGCTAAGGATGAACAAGACAAGATGGTTAGGATAGCGGCATACCTGTACCTATATATGGGAGACATGCAGGATAAATGTACTGAAAGCCAAGATCTGGCGAATAAGCGACAGATGGCATTAGAGAAGGTCCAATCTGACCTGGTCTCTTCTGAGCAGAGGCTGAAGGGGAGCCAGGAGTCAGAAAATGAGAGTAGACAGCACATCATTAAAATAAAGAAGGATATGGACATCCTGCAACAGGAAAAGGCTGACCAGGATACCAGATTTCTGGCCTTGCAGAAGGAGTACCAAGAAGATTTGGACTCCCTACTGCAGAGCCAGAAAAAGCTGGAGCAACAGTTAGACTTCAATAGGGCATGTGCTGAGCAGGTAGTCCCCCTGCAAAGCCACCTAGATAGGGAGAAGGCAGAGAGCAATAAACTGATTTTGAAAGACTTGGATACCCAGGCAGAGTCTGACCAGGAGCGCCAGAAAGCTGGTGCCTTCCAAAGGCAAAGGGACGACCTGGCGGCACAGATGCAGGCTCTTAGTCAGGAAAGGGATACCTTAGGCCAGGAAGTCTGCCACTTAAAAAGGAAAATGGAAGAAAATCACCTGGCCCTCCAGGGACTGGGTGACCTCCAAAAAGAACACCATAACTTGTTAGAGCACACCAGGAAGGTGGAGGATGCTCTGGCAAGAAAGGAGCAGGCCAATAGGGACAGAGCTCAGGAGGTAACCCTCCTGCAGCAAAGACTGGCCCAGTGCTCCAGGACCAATCAGGAAACGCAGAGAGAGAATGAGGCTCTCTGCCAGCACAATGATAGGCTCCAACAACAGTTAGCGATGCAGGAGAGACTGATAGAGTCTAGTAAGGCCTTAACTGAGGAACTGAAGGCGCAGGCTCTTGCATTGCAACAGGGAGCAGGGGCGGATAGAGACCAGGTTCGCTGGGAAAGGGAAACTCCGGAGCATAACCTCAGGAGCCCTAGTACCAGAGGCCTTTATCTCTCTCAGTCCCTGGACTCTGCCACCCCCATGTCCCCTGGCGCACATGAGCACAGGGCCACAGGGATGGCAGATTACTATCCAGCCAGAAGCATGGGGCTCATAGGCCAGTACCACCCAGGAATGGAGGGGCGGGCATCCGGGTATGGGCACCCAAGCACAGTGCAATTTGATGGGGAACCCCAGGAGAGTAGGCCCATTAAGGTCATCCTGAAAACCTCTGCCCAGTTAGGTCAGTGGGGGGGTACCCATCAAATCCTGGCAGCAAGGAGGGATCTGAAGACTCCTCTGAGCGGTACAGGACACAGGAGACCAGGTCCCCACATTCTGCCAGCCATTCCCAGGCTCGCAGAATCCGGGAAAACCTGGAAGAACAGACGGGAACCTCTGGGAGCAGTGCCTCTGAGTCAGAAGATGAATGGACCAGGGTTACCCGAACCAAAAAGGCCAATAAGACAACAAGGGCCTTGCTTAAGGACCCCTTAAAGCAGATTAAGGCAATCAGGAGTGTCATCACGCCTTATCATAAGAACGCCAAGTACTCTGTTTGGGAACACTTGGAGCTCTATGAGCAAATGAAGGAGACTTTTCATTTGAAGGACAGCCAAAGTGGACATTCTCCCCAGAGTACTCCAGTTTCTTTGCAGGGCTGGTGGACCAAAATCATTCCAGGTGGTCCACCTATAGGGCGGCCATATTAAAACATTTTTCTGTTCACAGAAATCCTCAAGAGGCTCGCAAGGCAGCCTACAATTTACAATGTGGGGAGGATCAGGCCCCACAAGAATTTGTGCAGGAGTTAAAGCGTGCTTTTGGACAGACCACAAGAAGGGTGCGCACGGATAGCAGAGAATTTATTAATACGTTTTTCCATGCCTTGCCCAAATACATAATGACCCAGCTTGTGAGGGATTTTCACGAGAAAAGATCTTTAGACTGGGTCATTGAACAGGCGACCCGGATCTATGAGGTGCAGAAGCCAATAGAAAATAAAAATAATGCGCCCAAAAACCCCAAAGCCAACAACACCCCTGCTGCTGCCAAGGTGGCAGAGGTAAAGGTCACCCCCGTTTTAGAGTTGGAGATGGGGGGGCCTAAAAACCTACCTGCACCTAATAATGCTAGGCCCAGAAGGTCCTCGGGCCAGTCACAGACAGGGAGCCAAGGAGGCAGCCCCACAAATGGGGTCCCTCGCTCTCCTGATTATGTAAGTCCCCGTTACAAGGGAAATCGACCCATCCTGGGTTATGTGTGGACTCCTCCAGCCCAAGGAGGGGGATCCAGCCAAGCACCCAACCCAGGGAACTTCCCTCCCAACTTCCCACAGGAGGGCAGAAATTCTCCAAATCCTGGGCAGAACTTTTTCCCCAGGTATCCACCCAATTTCCAACCCCAAAATCATCCATCCTTCTTTCCCCAATTCCCTGAGCCCAGACAACCTAATCCGGGAGAGGGGAGGCCAAGGGTGGAGGGGTATCCAAATCTTCCCAACCAGGGGTACTACCAAAGAAGGGATAGCTACCCTTCCCGGGATCAGCCCAGGGGAGAAAACAGGGCCCCGTATCAGCCTGAGTGGGTTTCCCAGTTAGAGCGCCAGGTCCAAAATATGGCACGGGATCTGGGTCAAATACTGAGGGTGCAGCAGAACCCTCAGGTGGGCATGCCGGCACAGAATGCCCCAAACTCTGGACCTGGTACTCCAGAACAATGACGGGGGCAGCACCCCGATAACTCACCGGTTCCCAGGGAGGAGGCACAAAGGGAAGGGGGGTGCAAAGCCTTGGAGGAAGCTTCCTTCCTCACTTGTAAACAGCCCCTGGAAACCCAGGAACCGGAAACAAAATCTCTTGCCCCTGAAAGTCTGCCTCCTAAGGAGCAGAGGGGGGGTAGGAGAAACAAAAGACCCAAACAGACTCAGTTTGAGGAGGAGGTACAGATCTTCCAATTTGAGGGAGAGGGATCCTCAGAGGATCCTGGGAAAAGGATCTTCTCCTTCAGAGAGGGGGTAACTCCTCCCAAAGAAAAATGGGTCCCTAGGGATGCAAATCCAGACTGGGGAGATGTGGAGACTGAGCTACCTCCGCCCACCATCTCATCCCAGAACCAACCGCAAGAAAATCCCCTGGTTCAAACCCATCCTGATGACTGCCTCCAAAAAGGGCGGGGCGTCCCAGAACCGGAACCAGGGGAACCCACAATGGCTCTGATCTCCAGTTGCCAACTTTTTCTCTCAGATTCCCAAGGCCCTCCACAGAATTCTGCCCAAATCTCTTCTCTAGCGATGTCCAAAACCAGAAAGTTAGCCCACCAGTTGTCCAAAAATGTGCATTATCTGTGCCCCCTTGAGGAGAAGGAGGGAAGATACTATGCCCCGGTACAAGTACAGGGGCAGGGTACAATTTTAGCGCTGGTGGACACGGGATCTCAAGCTACCCTTCTGTCCAGAAGGGCCTTTGATGAACTGAATGCAGGGAGGGGAGGGAATTACCAAATTCCTCTCACCTCACTTCCTGGACAACTCCAGAACTTTGACGGGAAGGAAATTCCCGTCGAGGGGACGGCAGATTTGGACATTAAGATCGGGCGACACAAGTTGAAACACCCAGTCATAGTAGTGACTCCAGAGGGCACCACTTGTTTACTAGGGAATGACCTCCTGAGGAGGTTGTCACCCTTAATAGATTGCGTAAACAAGGTCTTCTGGACCCAGACTAGCCGACCAATAAAATTAAAACAGAGTGTCATCCATGTTAGTTTAAACGGCACCTGCCACATGGTTGAACAAAAATCTGACCAAGTAGAATTTCACTTCCAGAACAACCAAATTCCAGACGTGACAGTAATAGCAGTAGGACAACAGACTGGTGATGGGGGGTCCTCTCTATTTCTGAAAATCAACCTTCCTTCCAGCCTAAAGTGGTATTCCACGCTGGAAGGAAATACTCTGAAATTCTATACTAATCCACAATCAGAAACTCCCACTCTTATAGTCCAGAAAGATGTGAAATCAGCTCAGAGCCTGGCTGATATTCAGCAAATTGGAGAGCAGTTGTTCATCCCTGTCCAATTAAATGATGGGAAGGACTCTGTTCTTGCTCGAGTGTGTGTGAACAACGGTAAGAGCTTCATCAGCGAAGCCATGTTCCGCCAACTCCCAAAAGATCCAGCCATTCCCACATTCAAACTGATAGACAAATGGGAAATGGACCTGGAAGCACCTAATTCCAAACAGCTCCTGCCAAGCAGGTGTATGCTCAAAATCTCCATTGGCAACAAGAGCATAGTCCACAATTGTTGGGTCGTGCGAGACGTCACTGCCGCTTTTTACTTAGGCAGTGACATTCTCAATCGCTTTGCCATTAGTTTGGACCTAATAAACTTCAAAGCTTGGTCCCGATTAGCGGATAATCCCATGGGCTTTGATGATCCAGAAAAAGCATTTAGGTCAGCTCAATTGCTACCTTATGCAGTTGAAATTCAGATCAAAGAGGAAGTCACCATCCCAGAAAGGACCCGACAATTCTCCCTGGAAGTGAAAGCTAAAAGAGGACAATATTTGCAAAACCCTGATGCTTACATACATCTAAATGCTTCTCTCCAACAGCAAGGGTTAGGGGTAAACCCAACACCATTAGTCATCATAGAACATGACACCATTCCAATAGAGGTGGATAACAGCGACTTAAAGAGTATTACTCTAGCCGCAGGCACCATTATTGGAATGGCGGTTGATGACCGACATTTTTCCATAGACTTAGGTAATGAACTGTTAGGGCCAATCCCCAAGGACTGCTTTGACAGTGACAGTGATGACAATACAACACCAGACAGGATTTTTACCCGGCATGGGGGGAACTTCCTGGTGTACACTTCTTGCCCTTATGGTAAGGAAGATGTGACTTGTGACTTCAGGAGGGATGAGGTGATTTTCCAGGTCCATGAGGGCTGCCTTTCCCACCTGAAGCCTCCAGTCCAAATCAGCACTCTGACCAGGGACTTCTCCACCCAGCTGGAGGAGGCCGCTGAGATAGCCAAACCAGAAGTCTTTCCAGGCTTCAGGCAGATGGTGGAAGAGAGAGTCAACCTAGCTGATGCCTGTGTGACTCTGGAACAAAAGCAAAAGTTGAAACAAGTTTTCTTGGATTTCCAAGATCTCTTTGCGTTAGACTCATATGACTGTGGTCGCACCGACATCCACACAACAACAATCCCCACGGACCCTGGCATGACTCCAGTGTTTGTGAAGCAATATCGCTTGCCTCTCGCATCAATGGAGTGCCTTACTGAAATAATTAAGAACCTTGAGTCCCGGGGAATAATCCGTCCAGTCCACAGCACCTTCAATAATCCGGTGCTGGGAATATTGAAGCCAAACGGCCAGTGGAGACTCTGCGCCGACCTCAGGGAGCTCAACAAACGGGTCCATACTTCCCGATGGCCTCTTCCCTACATTGACCAAGGGCTGGACCAGATTCAGGGGTCACAGGTATTCACTGCAATAGACCTGACCAATGGATACTGGACCGTGCCGGTCAGTAGGGAGGACCAATACAAGCTGGCTTTTACCTTCGGGGGCCAGCAGTATACATGGACCCGGACTCCCTTCGGATACCTCAACTCCGGCAATGAATTCAACATTTTCCTACATAAGGCCATGCCCGACCTGGGTGCGAGGGGTAACCTGGCTTATGTAGATGATGTCCTCATCAAAAGCTCAACTGTTGAGGAACACATAGCGGAGATCCGTTATGTTCTGACACAGTTGAGGGCCGCCGGAGCAAAACTTTCCTTTCAAAAAGCACAGTGGTGCAGAACTCGTGTTAATTTCTTGGGGCATGAGATTACTCCTCAGGGTCTCTGTCCCCAGGAAAAGAAAGTGGAAGCACTTCAGAAACTGAAAGACCCCACAACTCTGCGGGAACTAAGGAGCCTCCTTGGAATGACTAATTACAGCAGAAAGTTCATTGAGGGCTACGCAGAGATCACCAGACCCCTGATTCATCTCCTGAAGGGGGGGGTCAAGTGGGAATGGGGTCCAGAACAAGCCGAGGCAGTAAAACAACTCAAAAGAAGCCTCTCACAAGCGCCTTGCCTAGCTTACCCTGTCAGAAACAAGGAGTTCTTCCTGGAGACGGGGTTCTCTAATACGTGCTTGACAGCAGTATTATACCAAAAGCATGACAAGGTCAATAAAGTAATCTCCTATGCGAGCAAAACTTTATCCTCTGTGGAGGAAAAATTCAACGATTGTGAGAAGGCACTCCTGGCAACGGTGTGGGCATTGAAGAATTACCGCCCGTTTATCCAGGGGGAACACATCATAGTGGAGACTCCACACCAGCCTCTGCAATATCTCCAAAGTGATAGAATCCGGGCCGGAAATGTGAGTAATTCCCGAATTACTTCCTGGATTCTGTCAATGCAAGGCTTTCCTGTGGAGGTCAGATATGGCCAAAACAAGAAGAGTCCCCTCGCGCAAGGTCTGGCTGACTTGCATGATTGTGCCAGAGAAAACTGTCTCGAGGACGAAAGTCTAAAAATCAAGGACAACACGGAGGCATACCTTAATTCCCCACACAAAGTCTTTGAAGAGGACACGTGTGAGGGAATGCTCACTGTGTATGTGGATGGATGCTCTTACCCTGTTGACAACGACGGGGAGAAAGAACTGGTGGCTGGCGTAGGGAATGCATGGGTGAATGAGTCCCCAGAACCCTCCGCTGGATACAAAATTGGTCCCCGAAGTAGTCAGGTGGCAGAATTGATGGCTGTGCATCAGGCCATCCTCACTGCTGTCCAGCATCAACTCCACGAACTGGTCATAATCACAGATTCGGATTATGTACGGAACGGGTTCGTGGAGCACCTGGTCAATTGGAAAACCAGAGGCATGTTATGTGCTAACAACAAACCCTTGAAACATGGGAAGTTGATCCAAAACATTGATGATCTGGTCACCTCGAATGAGATGACCATCTATTGGAAAAAGATCAAGGGTCATTCCAAAGTAGAGGGACCAGACAAAACTGGAAATGACTTAGCTGATCAGCTGGCCAAAACCGGGGCCATCCAAGGGGATCTAATTGAGATTGAGTCCCTGTTGGGGGAAATCTAGGTCACTGCTATCACTAGGTCCCAGACAAATGCTCACAATGACCTTTCAATTGCACAATGGAGTAAGGAGACCCCTGATGCTGATTTGATTACCGCTCAGAAGGGGGATCCAATAATTGGTAAATTTTACCAGCACCTTGAGGACCCTGAGAACTTTCCCCTGACGGATACCGATTACACTGGAAAAAGAGGACCTAAGAGTGTTGATGAAATGTCCAAAAATGTTCCGAATCCAAGACGGTTTGCTGGTAAGGAAATCCAAAGCTGGCCACGATCAGTGGGTGGTTCCTACCTCATTCCGAAGCCTGATGTTAAGTCACGCCCATGATGCGGCCACCGCCGGTCATAGGGGGTTTCACACAACACTGGAAATCTTAAGAGAGGTTGTATACTGGCCACACATGGGGCAGGACCTCGACCAATACTTGAAGGGGTGTCTTGTGTGTGCACAATTTCAGCCATCATCCCTCACGCACCGTGCGCCTCTCCAAAAGAGGGGGATGACACTGCCATGGTCAGATTTCCAAATCGACTTTGTAGGCCCCGTGATTCGCTCTGCTAGGGGGAATAAGTACATGTTGACTGTGACATGCTTGTTTACCAAGTGGGTGGAATGTCTCCCAGCCCCAAATTGCAAGGCAGAAACAGCAGCTGCCCTGATGATTAACCACATCTTTTCCCGTTTTGGTCTACCTCAAAGGATTGAGTCAGACAGAGGTAGCCACTTCACCAGTGAAGTAATGACAAAGATGTGGGAGATACTGGGGGTCAAGAGAAAGCTACACATTGCTTACAGGCCAGCTTCGTCTGGGGCAGTAGAGAGATATAACCGAACCATTGTGAGCATATTAAAGAAGTTTGTGGCAGATTCTGGGCCAAGTTGGGATATCCGATTACCTCTGGTCCTAATGGCCATCAGATCTACCCCTTCATCTGCAACCAAAATGTCACCATTTGAGTTGATGACTGGGCGCAAGATGGTGCTTCCTCAGCATTTGCTCTACAGGACCCAAGAGCAGACACTGATAAATGCCTCCACAACTCATGAGTATGTGGAGAATTTAAGGAAACACCTTCAACATGCTTTTGCTTATGCTCAGCGGAATATAGAAAGATCAGCTGATAGCATGAAGACCCACTATGACCTGAAAACTTCCAGGAAGGAATATCAGGTGGGGGACCGGGTCTATCTATACAATTTCCAAAGGAACCAGGCCAAACAGCGAACATTTTTGCCTACATGGAAGGGACCCTTTGAGATTATAGACAAAATCTCCCCTGTGGCCTACAAGATCCGCATCCCCAAAGGCGGGTTGGCAGAAGGGGGAGACAAGTGGGTCCACATTAACCAGTTGAAGTGATGCCATCCCAGGCACACTCTGCAACAACTGGAGGAATCCTCTGGAATCCTAGAGGGTACTGTCTCAGATTAATTCAGTTCTAACTTAAAATATCCTACATATCGCCTATCAAATTCTGAGTTTCTCAATGTGGGTGTTTTCGCTTTTGAATGCAAAAAGAAATGTGCATTTCCATATGTTTTGACTATAAATTTATATGCCACCCCACTATATCAATGGTGGGGGAAAAATGTCTATGAATAGGTATTGCCGCTCTTCCGTTGTCGTCCTAGGAGAAAGAAAACCTGGCGACGGGCCAAGGAGGACGATCCGGAGACCGGGATCAGAGACGCAAGGGGGCCCGGGGTACCGCCCAATCTTCCCATCAGGACCGGCGAGGAGAACCGATCGATCCGACCGGATGGAGAAAAAGATGCTGAACTGTGCCATCTATTGGAAGAAGATGAGGAAACATCCCAGGTCTTGCGAGTTCCATCAGTGAAACAGAATGGCCATCGCAAGAGGGGGGCTTGTGGGATGTTTTTATCCACGCATCCAAGCCCTACCTCAAAACTGTGCAGTACTGACATGGAAAACATCATGATGGCCAGAGCTTCCCAGAAAATGCCCAGGGAAGTGCATGAAGAATAGGCTGCCACCCATTTTGCTGATGTTATGGGCACAGAAGTGGATTTCAGCAGTTTAAGTAAATTTGGACTGAAAGACACTAAAAATCTAAATGTTTAAAAGAAATGAGTGACCTACTTTTGAGTGTCACATAGGTTGCAATTGTTTAAATATCATAGTTTTAAACTTAGAATCAGCATTCTAGCTGCATATGTAAAAATGGTTAGTTTTATTTGAATGCAGAAAACTGGGTAACTAAAAGTGACATTAGCTGGGGCCTGGCTTAAGGAACTGAATTCTGCCCACCAGCTACCCCCGACAGGAGATGAGACTTGCACAACAGCTGTGTTCCCAGGCCTAGCTGCCTTTTTGCTGCTCCCACCAAAAGGGATATGACACTTCTCTGATTGGATTATCAAGGGACTGCTAGAGACTAAACATAGGACCCAGGCAGATGGTTTATTGCAGGGGTAATAAAAATGGCTTCCTCTTGGCAGAAACTGGGAGGGGGAGAAACTGGAGACAGAGGCTGAGCTTGAAGAAAGTGGGAAGACTGGTTTCTGTACCATGTGACCTGAAAAGACACACCCCTGTAGCCAGAATATGGTTTTAGAAAAAGATGAATAACTCATAGTACGGACTTGTCATAATTATTTAAATGATACCATAATTCTTGTGATTTTTCTGCCCACATTTTAAGAGGTTTTTAGAACCGGTGGCATGATCTGGGGGCAAACTAGCAGTTAAGAGGGTATTACTTAAAATGTCTGCATGTGAAAAGTCTGATACTTCATCAATTAATGCCTGCATGCCTTGCACACATTTGGGTAAATTTGAGTAAGAATCTGATATTGGTAACCTGACCAAAAAGTGAAATATGTTGCCATTTCTGAATGCAAGCTCCCAGGAAGAGCAGATTTGGACAGGGTATACCTCCTGTGATATGTGATGGGTGCATGTAATTTTAAACAAATGTGTACCTGTGCAAACATGTCTTTTGGGTCAAAATATAGATTGTGTGTAATTTGACAGGGGTGGGTTCTCTGTACCATAAACAGACCTCATCATGATGACACTTCATTTCATTCCCCCAATCAAGGGGAAGAAGATGAAGTGGCCAATGACAAGTGGAGAGGGGTAGGGCCTAGGAAGCTGCTCACACACCCACTTTCAAAACACATAAAAGCAGACAGTCAGGACAGATAGGGACATTCAATTCCATTTGCTGCAACGCGCTCTGCCGGACCATACCACATCCAGAGATCCAGACTTCAAATCCATCAATCTCCAGGGAAAGCTGTGCAGAAAGATCCAGAGAGAGCAGAGCTGACCCAGACCACTGTTAGCAGAACCAGAGAGCTGACCTAGATCACTGTGAAGTGCCGAGACCAGACCAGAGTCCAGTCTAAAACTTGACCAGATCCGTGGCGAGGCCCATTCTATTTCTAAATATATTGTGAGTACCTAGCAGAACTGTTAAGAACCAATCTCTTAGTTAAAATAATATAATTCAATCTATTTTAATCTAAGTAGAACTGCCTAAAAGCTGTCACCTGTCATTTTCTAGCTGCTAGCTGTCACTTGTCACTTTGAACTTTTAAAATTTCAAATCTGAAAAACGACCTTCACAAAATCGTTCATAACTCCGTAACCGTTTGTGCTAGGAACTTGCAGTAACTTTCCTCTGAAAGCATAGAATCTTAGCTTTCCTGCGAACCTAGAACCGCATTCCTACCCCCGATACTTTTGCCGCAATCGCGAAAAACGCACTCGCGAATTTACCGCGATTTGCAAATTTCTCCACGTGTGAAAACAGCAGTTTCCTTGCTAAAAATTCGTTTGCCACTTAAGAACCATCCCTGAATCATTGCTAGAATGGGCCTGGACTAATATTAACTTGATACCACTCACCCTGAACCTCTAGAGGGAATTAAAAGCATTTTAGCATATTTTTCACTTCATTGCCAGCACATATAAAAGCATTTTGGGCCTGTATTTCCAACTTCTGTAGTCTAAGCTTGCTGGGGTGAACTGAATTACATTTGATTGCATTTCTGAGAACTGTGTGCTTTCCTTCCATTTCCTTGCATTGCATAAAGGGGGGGAGGGGATTGCCCGAGAAAAGTGATTACATTGTTTTGTTGAAATCATATTGAGTATTTTCTGTATTGCATTTTCATTCAACATTACATCCATCTGAACTTATATAAAGCATTCTCTACCACCTTATTCTTCTGTTCCTATTCACAAGTGTGCTAGTGCCGGACTATCCATTATTGATTACTGCTCAGATTCAGTGTGATATTCAATTATTAATTTATTATAAAGCGTGATATATATATATATATTGTTTAAATTATCAAATAAACCTTTAAACGTGCAAAACAGAGCTACTTCTTGGCTCAGTGGGGTCAGGGGGATTCCAAGAGAGGGGTGTTATATAGGGGTAGTCATCCAGAACGCATGAACTGGACATAAAGATATATTAATAAGGGTTTCCATTCAGTATCCCAGACTAGGCATTGACTTAGCTGTAGTGTTGAATTGAATCCTCTTACAGGCTATATCCTGTAACTAGCCATCAACAGAAGGTTTAGCGTCACTCTTCCAGCATTTGATTTAATGAATGTATTTAATAGTGTGTTTTTTCTTTTCTTTTTTTCTTCTCTCTCTCTCCCTGTCTGTTCATTATTTTCTCCCCCTGTCTGCTTTTTCTTTTCTCCCCCTTTTCTCTGACTCTATCTTCTCTTTTACTGCTCTTTATACTTTTTGTAAAAGTTTTGTAAATATATGATTAAGTTGTCTAAATGATGTGTATCTGTTACAATATGATGTTATTTTATATGTTCTGTGTGTTATACACACTTCAATAAAGAAATAAAAAAAAATAGAAAACATTAGCAAAAACCTCACAAAGACCAGCCTCCTTACAAAAATATACAAAAAATGAAATAGCTACGTTTCAAAACACATCTGCTGAAATACATGTCCAAGTATGTGTCTGTTGTCGCAGAACGTTTTCATAAATAAAAGCACAAAAATAGTAGACAGTGCATATAAAATTGAGGAAAATGAGGAATCCCAATGGTTCCAATTAGATTTATATCTAACAACAGAAAATAAATACAAAATAACTGACTCCTCAATAGTATGGACATACTGCAATACAAAGCTTGATAATAACCAATGCCAACACGTGCTATAGCTACCACTTCCAAATGCCCTACAAAAACCAAACTTAACTTGTATGAGAATATTATAATCCAAAAAGTACACCCATTTCAAGGTATAATATGCTTCAACCAAAAACAGACAAATTACCTCCACCGGAGTTACTAAAAGGCATTTGTGGCAAAGTAGTATATTTGCCATTAGATCTTAAAGAAAATGTAGAAACTCTAGGAGTACAACGGCCAATAGATCAATCTTTGATTGTACTCGTTAATGGTGTACCAACAAAAGACAACATAAATTGGCGATAACTAGTCGACTTAAACAAAGTTAGACAAGCCCCACAATATCTTAAAGAAAACAATGAATACAACTACAAAGATATAAACATTGAGGAAAACTTAAGAGAAGCCACAAATAATTCAAGGTTCATCAAAAACTGGCCAATTTGGACGTGCAGATCCTGTTACTGCAGCCAACATTTTAGACCAGTATACAATTCACCCATTACATTCCAAAGACACCACAGAAGATGCATTAGAAACATATCAAATGCAGGAAGCCAAAGGATCCACAATGAGCATATGTGAGAACAGTGTAGAAGCACATTATTTTACCCTACTCTTTCCTAATGGAAAAGGAGGAAGATATGATGAAAGATCCATACACATTACTGCATCAGAATATCTCTCTTTACAAATGTATCCTGAAGACCACAGATTCAGACAAAATGTAGAATATATTTTCAACCTCCTGTTGGAAAGTGAACTAAAAAATCTAATCAGACAAAATGTAGAATATATTTTCAACCTCCTGTTGGAAAGTAAACTAAAACATCTATGTTATGGAGTTGCACACACATTAAAAATTGGCTCTAATTTGTTAAACATGTCCAGTACCCAACTGCTATAATAAATAAAAGACAAAGATGAAGTTTTACAGTTAAGTATCACACATCTCTTGGCAAACATATTTGGTACAAAAGAATACTGTGATGAGGGTGCGAGCATTAGGACACATAGATCATTGCGCTGATCATGGTGTATATCGGGTGTGGATCCTGATGCTGGTTGTTAGGTTCTAAGGGGAAAGTGCTCTTCTGTCCCATGTTATTGTGAGAAAAGGTTGGTAAGAACCATGTACACTCAGGCGCTGGACTTCAGAAGGCGTGACCCCTTGATCAACAAACCAAAATTATCTACCTCATTGAAAACCTCAGGCTTCCACAAATGCAGAACCTGCAGTATGTGTGCTCATGTGGTAAATGCAAAGCACGTCAACTTTTATGATACCCAGTGTTACACAATCAACCAGTTCATGAATTGTAAATCTAAATTTGTTATCTATGTGATCATCTGCACCTGCAAGCAGAAGTACATCTGGAGCACGATTAGAAAACTCAGAGCCAGGATAAGAGAACAGCTGACCTGTTTTAAATCTCAAGACGCATGATACCCACTGGTTTTACGCTAGAAAGAAAATCACCAACTGGATAAGAAAGAGGACATCCAATGTTGTGGGCCTGGAAATCATCAAATGTGACACAGACTGGTGGCCACCTGGGGGCATAGAGATGTACAAATCTCTACATGCTGCCCCTCACCCAATGGCCGAATAGTGATCAGAGCCTCCCCCCCAAAAATCCCCCGTAGGGGAAGCAGCCCCCCAAGCTGTCTGATGCCCAGGAGTCCGTGCCAGTGAAACACCCGAGTCTCCAGACCCAGGGAATCCCAAGAAATGAGCCAGATCTGCGGCGGCGGGCCGTGTTCAGCCCCCAAGCTGCACCAGAGGACCATGAATCACAGTCAAGAGCGCGCAGGCACGGGTGGCCTGGAGACAGTGAACCCTGTGGTGGGACCTACATGCTCTGGTGAGCCCCCTGTGCCGGGCCCCTCGTCCTCCCATGGGGTGGAGCGAGGGTGAGGAGGTGCGGGGAGGAATGCAATGAAAGAGGTAAAGTGGAGGTCCTCCCCGCATGGTTACAGAATGGTGCAGGACCCACCCCCGCCTTTTAAGAGACTGCACCAGAGCTAAGACCAAGCTCTGCAGGTATGGCTGTACCCGGCTTTGCACTTAGCCAGCCCTGCTGCCCCCTTATGCTCCCCCACCCTCAACAACAGCATTGCTGCCCCCTGAAACTCCCCCACCCCACATAAACCAGCTTAATCTCGAGGCCCAATGAGAGCACAAACCCATTGTGTGGGGACGCCCCTTGCTTCAGCTGAGGCCTCCACAGCCTCTGCTCGATGCCCTGCATCAGGGGAAGACACCAGAAGCTCCCCCATGAATTGTAGCCCGTCTCCCCACCTCACCCCAAAACCAATGTCAAGTCGTCTCCTTCAGAGGCCCTAGAGAAGATCCCCATGGACCCTGAGTGAGACCTTGTGCCAATCTCTGTAACCCGCAAACTACAAGCTATACCAGGAGCACCGCACACTGCAATGTAACCCCACCAGAAGAGAGACCCTGCCCCCCCTTAACTGTGGCCTGGGACCCAAATCGATATGAGACTCTCGGAGCTGGAGAGAAGGGAAGAAAAGTGCATGCTTAAAATTGACGATATTGAAAACCATGAGTGCTGCAAAAACCTAAGGTTTTTTGGGTTCCCGGAGCAAGAAGGAGGAACACAGAATGACATCATTAAGGCCATAAATGGGGTTGTTAGAAAGCTCTTCAACAAAGGAAACACCAACAAGCCCATCATTGGCAGAGCACACAGAGCGGGGGTGGGGGAGATCGCCAGGGTCAGTGTTGGTGAGATTTCATTATTTTGCAGAGGAATCAAAGATTCTGGAAATGTCAAGAAAAAGGGGCCAGATAGAGTGGGGACCCTTGCAGATAACTGTGTTCCAGTACCTGTCAGCCTTCACCCTGACCAGGAGGAGACTCTGGGTACCTCTTACAAAGTGGTTCATCTCCAAAGGAGTGTGTTATAGGTGGGGGTTTTCTTTCTCCCTTGTCTTTGAGTTTGAGGAGTATGAATACAGCCTCGTACCAGAAGAAAACATAAGCAAAGTAACTCAGGAACTGTTAGGTGACTCAGCCCCAGTGGCCACATCAGAGGCTCTGGGGGGAGAATTGAGTGAAACCCAGAAGGTCATTGGACTTGTGGACAGACGCCACGTTCATGGCCACTGTAAATTCAAGAAGCTAAACCCGGTGTAACCCCTGCATCCGAAGAGCGGGGCTAAGTCTTTGATGCATTCGTGTGAAGGTATCACAAAGTGACATCCAACGGACCCAGAGATTTTCCATGGCCCATAACACTTTCAAGCCAATAAGGCAGATGACTCAGTGTTCTATACTTAGGAGACCGGGGAATTACTTGAACCACCTGTTGTGAGGTGGCATTCCTGTGGGCCGACCAGTTAAAGCTTGCAGAGTTATGTTCTTGTGACTACTTGGGGGGGGGGAGCGGTGGGCTTGAGGTTAACAAAGGAGGGCTCAATGGGGGGCTCAGAGAAGTACCACATTTAGATTTTTGCGCCTGAAGGTGGGGCAGACGATGGTGGTCTGGCCCAGCAACGTGTTAAATAATACAGGTAGTCCAGGAGTCAGTGGGCTTAGGGGGAGTTGGGGCTTTTGTTGTTTTCAAAAGGGAATCTCAAGTTATGCAGTCTACCAAACATCAGTTCTATTCAGCGGGAAGTTACACCATTTAGGTTCAGAAGAACGGGTGCTCAGCCTTGGGGACGTGTGTGGCATAGCACTAAAACTAAGAGACACATGAGAAATGCCACCCAGCCTGATGGCTACCACAGCGAATAAGATGGCTTTGGGTGTGTTAAAGGTAAGATGATTGAATTCCCCACACAAGAGGCCCTTAACTCTTTGTGAATTCAACCAGCTAAAGTTACATTTTATGTTCTTGCCGCAAGACCCATTTGCTGAGGGGGAGGGAACCATCCTTGAGAGCCAAGTCAATAGGAGAAGTGTTTCATGCGTGCTGTACATCCCAAAAAAAGGGGTAGCCTAGTTTCGAGAAGGCTATACTTTGCACTGAAGGTGCAATCAAATGACCCAGGGGGCCACTTTGTGATGGTGAAGGGGGAGGTTAACGACAGCATGCTCACACTGGTCTCCCTCCTCTGCCCGAACGAGGTGCAGGACCAGTATTGGGAGACTGTCAAGAGTAAAATTCAGGCCTTTGTAGAAGGCACATTGATAAAGCAACCCAATCGCAACACAGGCTCACTTAACGCAGTGGGTTAACGCAGAACTGGGGGTTGTGGATTACCCCCTGCTGTAATACCTGTCCATGGAGCCCCTGGCAATTGCTATTAGGGAACACCAAGGGATGAGGGGAATCCAGTGCGAGTCGTTAATTTTAAACTCTTCTTGTTTTCCGATGACATCCTATACTATGTGACAAATTTAGCAAAACCCCTCCCTGAACGCCTAGGCCAGATAAATCTGTTTGTCAGGTTCTCAGGACTGAAAATGAACCTTCCCAAGTCTAATGTTATGCCCATCGGAGTGGACAACTCAGCAGCCTCTTTCTCAAACTGCCCTCTTCAACTCTCTGTCCTCTCCAGCGCATTCAGAACAGAACTGCAAGACTTATCCTTGGCCTCAGGCCCAGGGACTGCATCTCTCCGGGCTGAAATCCCTTCACTGGTTCCCAGTGGCTGCATGGATTAAGTTCAAGACCCTTTGGATTGTCCACAAGGCTTTCTGGGGACTGGGTCCACTCTATCTGCAATGCTCTCTTCCCAAATAATCGACTTCCCGAGTTCTCCACTCGTCTTCCTTCAACTCTCTGCGGGTGAGCCCCTTCTCCAAGTAGAGACCTCGGGGGAGATCTTTATCCTCTGCAGGTTCATCCCTCTAGAACAGTCTCCGAGTCTCTCTCCGTCTTGAGCCGGATCTCCTTAAATTCCTGAAACTCCTCAAGACTTTCATCTTTGCCTCCTCCTTCTCCCTCCCCCTCCCCTGCTAACCACCTATTTCTGCTCTCTCACTCACTCTCCTCTACTTCTACTCAATTCCGCTGACTGGCTGCCCGGTGTACCTTCAGAGTCCCACAGGTCCCAAGCTGTCCTCGCCAGTCTCCTGCACTTGACCCCTGGCCTTGCACTTGCCTTGCACTACTGCACTTCATTAAGACCAATGAGAGTGGTATCTCTCTGCACTTAACCCATGTTCTGATGGGACTGGGCTCACTTGTCCCTATTGCCCCCTCTCACTCTTCCTTCTCTGTTCACCTGCATAGTCTGAATCTACTGTGCCTAGTAAGATTATTTGTCTTGTCCTCCCCGTGTCTTCACTTCCCATGCATGGTTGCGCTTTGAGACACTTGTGTATGAGCGCATAATAAAAGAACAATCAATCAATCAATCAATCAAACCAGAGGTAGGACAATGGTAGGCGGAATAAGAATCAAGCGCACGTCTTCACCGTGCCTGGGCAATCACCTACCTAGAGATCTGACAAAGCTGGTAGAGCTCAATTTCACTCCCATTCTCGAAAATATCAGGCTGGACCTCTGGCGTTGGGCTCCCCTAATCCTCTCCTGGTTTGGGCACCTGGTATCAGTTAAATAAATATTCTCCCGCCTCTTATATTTGTTTATGTTCCTACCCTCACCCCTACAGGAAATGTTCTTTTCAAAACTAGAATCCATGGTGAATCAGTTCATATGGAAGGGAAAGAGGCCCAACATTAGACATGCTACTCTTACCCCTCCTACCCCAAACGCCTCCCTCCCTCCTCCCAGAGACTTTGATCATTTTGGCCTCCCCTACTTCAGACAGTACCATAAAGCTGCACAATTGCTTGTTATGTTGGAGCATCTATGATATGATCTTGGCACCTACTGGATGTATATTGAGGACAGACATGCCCATACTAAAAAAGTAGGAGACCTGCTGTGGGCTCCAAGCATTGCGATTCCTACCGACATCAAATCCCACCCAACCCTTTCTGTTCTATGGGGCTCATGGAAAAAGAGCAAAGGGAATTTCCCCCTCTCCCCCGGCCATCACCTTTGCGCTCACTGTGGGGCGACCCCCTGGATGTGGGAAACAAGGGCTTCCAACACACGCAGTCATGGTCATACAGGGGCCTTGAGAGAGTAGCCCAACTGTTCAGGGGGAACCACTTAATCGAGTATGAGGCCCTGACTGATACCCTGTGAGTGGAATTATTAAATGTCTTTGAATACCTGCACCTGAAGGGTATTATGACCGACCATAAATGGTACGCTAAAATCTCCCGCTCCTCATACCCTTTGGGAAAATCCTTTGTTAGCCCACCACGAGGAAGGGAATGCTGTGCAAAATGTATAGGGTACTGATCATGGAAGACTTGGAGGGGAGGCAGATGTTCAAGCAAATCTGGGAATTCAAATCTGGGGAGTGATACCTGAGGACAGCTGGGGGAGAATTTATAAGTTCATGTTTGCCGGCAAACTTTTAACCTCAGCAATGGAGCACAATTTCAAAATCCTGAACTGTTGGCTCTTGCCCCCCTTGAGATTGTCCAAGATGTTTGTGGGATCCTCCCCATTCTACCCAACGGAGTGTGGGCAGATGGAGTCATGGTACCACATGGTACGAGGGTAGAGGTATACTGTGCAGAAGTCCTCAGTTTGGATTAAAGGAATGGTTCGGTCAGAAATATTATTGTCCCTATGGTTCGGCCATGTGGTTTTAACCATAATTCGATCGATAGTACAAACATTTCCTATGCACCTTACCCGAGTTTTCGTCTGTTGAACACAAGCAAAATCAGACAGCAGGGCGCGGCCATCTTGTGATAATCTTATCACTTGACGCATCGCCCGAATGACCTGCGTTTGTGGCACTAAATCATATCCCCCGCCCCTGAGCCTGACATCACCAAATCATTTATATTCTCCGCCTCTCTCCGGTATGTTGCTGGGCAGCGTGGCCAAACGCGCCCAGTCATCACCTACGCGACCAGACGCGGAACCCGGAAAACAACACACATCATCTCACAGCGCGGCGCCTCACAATTAGGAATATGAAACTGTACTTTAAGAGGAAACAACAAGACTGTACAATTGGTAAAGTACATTTATTTCACATTAAATGTTTCAATAACAATCGGCGTGTGACCTAATCAATTAAAATAGAACTTTTTTCTTTGCTCTCGTTTAATAAATCCGCAAATGTTTATCTTGAGACACGCGCTGTTCCTTTTGGGTACACAGGGTGTTCGTTTTGGGTAATAAAAGCACTTTTGTCGCACAGTGAATTGCAAGGCTGGTGCTTCAATTTGGCACTAGAGCACCGTAAAGGTTGTTATGTTGCTCCTATCCTCCGGTACCGTGTACGGACAGATTGGACATTGTCTGTCATCCCAAATTACGGTCAAGTAGATCCAGTGATTGACATATAGCTGCAGCTGGCGGTTGAAAAAGCCATCGGTCGGGGTCTGGAATAGATGACAATCGCAGAACGGCACAATGTACCTGTTTGCAAAAGATAAAAATCGAAAAGTGTCTCAGTAGCCGATCTTTATTACAATTATTCATTTCCTTTATTAGCGCAGAGGGGACACAATGTGAACCGAGATAATACAACGTGGAATATCAAAGTACTCTGCTATTTGCTTCCGCGGATAGCGCGAATGAGAATGTTGAACTCTAAACGTAATGCGTAAACTGGGGCAAGAATTCGAGGTGCAAAAACAACGTAATGATTTATTAGCGTGGAGCCAGGGAGAAACGAGTGGTGGTCTACATGCATCTCGATGCTGGCCTGTCCCTGTTGCCAGAGGCGTGGCCAGGATTGTCTAACAAGTGGGGCCTGAAGCTAATGTAGTTGGGCCCACCACAGTGACATTAACATCTGTAAATTCCTACACAGTGCTGCTGAGTGAACGTCTACACATTTTGGGTGGGCCTTGCCCCTCAGGCCCTACCCTGTCTACGCCTCTGCCTGTTGCCCGGTAGATAGAAGTACTAGCACTTCATTGCAATATGCCAAACAGAACGAACAAGTACAATGTCACCCATCAGTAACGGTCAGATATTCGTATTTTGATTAGTTCTGGTATGATATCGTCTAAATAGAAACTTACATTATGTTCACAATTTCCATTCTCTAGGCGTAATGCAGACCGTGATGCAGAATCCTCCGTTCCTGTCAACATTTTCTCAAAAACTGAACTTATATGTAACTATGTGCAGTTTCGGAATGGGCAACCTTATCATGTCATATGTAATTACACCCCCTTCAATGCAATCCCTTTTGGAATGGTCCCTGCCTCTCAAGGTCAAAAAACAATAGAACCTTATACTGTGAGGGACGCGTGAAGCCTCACAGCTCCCAAGCCGAAATTCAAAGCTGGTAACCTTCACTCAAAATGAACGTATATTCTTGCTTTGCAACATCCCGTGTCAACGCATCCATGAGAAAATGAATTTTGAAACACGGGCTCAGGAAATAGGGGGCCTCTCGTAGTTCGTGGCGCTGCTCAGCTGCAGGAGAAATTTGCCAATAGGGCCACCTCTGCTTATCTCATGGCCTCCTACCCCATGGCATGTTTTTACAGTCAGTACTTCTTGCGTGCCTAGAATGTTTTGTGGCCTAGGTCTAATCCCTTTTGTAGGTCCAGCAGATATTCGGCTTTTTGCTGAACTTTATTGAAAGTCAACTGCCAAAACCCAAATATTCTTACACACTGTTACCCATTTGTCATTAACTCGAAAAATGAAGGTCCCACAGTATGTCAACTAAACTGTGAAATGTGAAAGCAATCATAATAATTGTAATATATTTTTAAGAAAAGGACTGAGAGGATAGATTTCAAAAGACAAAATGCATACTTTATTTATAATACTTAATACATAATACTTAATGTATGTGTGCTCTGAACAGATTTGTGCATGATTCCATAACTATGCATCTCAACGACATTAACAATGAGATCTTTCACAAAATCAAATTCCATTTCATCATATACTGGCTTGACCAACCATGTTTTGCTTCTTTTTGTAAAGGCCATATTGTAGCGAAGCATCACTAAGTTTCCAGCTGTCCTAGATTGTTCACAGCCCACATTCTCGTTATGCTCTAATACCGCTAGTAAAGTCCTACATTTCATCCCCTGGATGCCAAAATGCATTTTTTCTTTGGCATGTACTTTAGGCACATATTGTGGAACACCTCCAAATCTCCTGTGTGACAGAATTCTGAGTCCCTTCAGATCTCTTGATAGAGTTGTATCAAACACAATTTTCTCAAGGGCTTTGTGTGGAGCTGAAGATGGTATCAACCACTTCTTCATCCGTGCCTGCTCTGTGGAAAAAGTGCCATGTTCACATTGGTGGAAATGTTGGTTTTCTGTCCAGTGGTGAACGTTGGAACAGTGGTGCATCAGTGAGCGCCATTTTTCCAGTAGAATTTCCACAGACCCATCACATGTTTTGGAGCTCCACCAAAGATGGTTGCTGAAAGACTGGGACTATTGCGAAATACTTTCAAAACTGTTTTTTTTCCCTGCAGCCGAGATTTTTTTATTAATTGATTTGGCAACATGCCATACATCAAACTGATGTTTAATATTTGGATACTGCTCTTTCATTGTCTTGGCTATTGAAACGTGTCTGTCCGTGGCTATGAGTTCGATTTTCATTCCCCTCGATTGTAGATCTTCCAGTGATTTTATAAAACCAAGTTTCTCCATGGCCACCGAGGATTTACATTGGGACAACTTCATGACCACCAAACTCACAATTTTCATACTTTCCATGTCCTGAAGATGGTAGGTGCAGTACTTAGCAAAAAATCCGGGGCTGTCACACTGTCCATCGCTGGCTAGCCTGAACCCTTTGTAGGGGAATGTACTTTCAATAGCCAATTGTTCAATTTTCCAAGCATCACTGATGGCAGGGGATAGATAATCACGTTTGTATTTGTAGTATTACGTTTTGGAAATGAAATGGAGTCCCACAAACTGAAAGAAACTGAATAACTTTGTGAAACTAGAGCCACTGAAAAGTAAAGCTGCAGCACACAGTAGATTGCCAGCTGGCAGTTTCCCCAGCATCGGTTGAGTGGACCATGAAAATGCTTTATGTGACTTTTCACAGGTGGCATGTATTTTCAGGTTACTGCCTTGTGTTAGACGAGTCACGCTCACCAATGGCTTTCCACATACTTCTCCTCCCACTGAATGCACACATTTCAGCATCTTTATAATCTCCATCAAGCTGCTGTCGAATACTATGTATTTGGCGTCTTTTATAATACAGTCATCAGGCAACATTGTTGTTTCAGGCTGACCCGTGTGGACATATCAGCAAAACCGGACATACTATAATCAATATATTTGTCTGTTTCGTTGGTCAATAGTGTTGATGCTTCAGTTTCTGTCATTTCAACATCTGTTACTTGACAATGGATAGAAGAAAACATCAATGTGGACTGTTTTTTGGGGGGCATTTTTTTGGTGGGTGTTGATTGTGTCAAGTGCTCATCGAGTAATGTAAACCTATCTTCTATAAATTCAATTGCACCTTCCTCTGGTGGAGCGGGCGCATTGTAGCAATGGTCCAAGAACACTTTGCTGGAATCGCCGGTCTTATTAAATTAATTTTCTGGCAATTGGACATAGGCATCTTGAGTGTGAACACAATGTGCCTCAATGAGTAGTTCCTCCATGGTGAAAACAGTTTGGCAAGCAGCATCTGTCATTTGTATCGCTTTCTGTGTCTGCATAGTCAGTACTCGATTGGGCAACTATAGGACAGATAGGAAAAGGGATGTTCAATGTAAATCTAACATACAATGTTGTACAAATGACATTAAAAAAAGCATATAATGAAGGCCTTGGCACAAAACTTTTGACAACAATAGAAAGTGTTTATAACTAACCTTATTTTTATTTCTTTTCTTTGAAACCTTCTTTACTCTAACATCAGCACACTGGCAGATCGACTCTGATACACGTTCCTCCGGTTCAATATACAGATCTTGTAGACATCCCTACAAAAAATAGTATCCATTTAAAATAAGTCATTGGCATTACACATCTAATTAGACTGACTTTCTTTTATTCGATGGTACTGTCAGTGCGCATACCTCTGGCTCCGAAGCAACTGTATGGTCTGGTTCCGGAACACCCACAATGGATAATGTAATTGTTGAGGACGCTGCAGCATCTCCCTGAAACACAGTACTTGCATTAGTAAGGTCGAAAAGATTGGAAACGGGCCAAAGACAACAAAGGTACATATCAACAGTAAAGTGGCAAAGAAACATTGTGCAATGCAATGATACATTGTGAAAATATGATCAGATTATCTCGTCCTATTGAGCTATGATGACCTATACACCTGACACCAGATCTACTACGAGGGGTGTTCGGATTGTAGTGGACGATTCAGCATCTCCCTGAAACATAGTACTTGCATTAGTAAGGTCAAAAAGATTGGAAACGGAACAAAGACGACAAAGGTACATATCAACAGTAAAGTGGTAAAGAAACATTGTGTAATGCAATGATACGTTGCAAAAATATGATCACATTATCTAGAATTCTGTACATAAAACCAGTCTGGAACAGAATAGCTAGGTAAGATTACCTGATACGCGCTCAAAGTGGTTGATGACTCCAGGCAAATCATGGATGTTGAATCTTGTTCCTTCATATTCAGTGGATAGTCATGGAGTGGTAAAGGGAAAGTATTCGATTTAGAAATTCCAACATTACAAAATGGCATGTAAGGAGACTGAATAAGAGATAATGACACTTATTGAAACGCATCATATAGCATAGTTATCCATCCCCATAAATCATTTTTCTAAGTGGGTTCTATAAAACAAGGACTGATGTTTAGCAAAAAAGTCATTATTTCCACAGCTATTCAATCACATAAATATGGAAAGTACTATAAGTGGCATTTACACCGAAAATACAGGCGTAAAGCTAAATCCGGAAGCGTGACTCACCTGTGGCAGCATTTTCACAAGTAAAGTCGGAATAGCGTTTGGGAGCAATTTCCGAGTTGTTCTCGGTTGATTCCTCTTTGTGTACAAGGATGTGTCGTACATATCCGGTGAGAAGTGCAGGCTGCAGATGCGGTATCGATGACCCCTCTTGTCCTCCAAGACTTGGTTGACTCTACTTTCAAGGTCTTCCAGTGGATATCTGCAACGTCTGACCCATTTTCTTATTCAATTAACAGTCTTAGGGAATACATGCATTGTAATGCCTTCGGATTTGTCATGGGTCTTCGAAGGGCAACTGAAAATAGAACATGCAGGCATTGTTGTCAATTCTGCAAAATAAAGGTCAACATTATTAGAAAATTATTTTGCATAAGCATGTGCGAAACAATGAATTGGACCATACATTGTTCGATGCACGCTTTATTTTGGGCACCACAGCAAAACCAGTGATGCGTGTGCGGCTGTATTATAGGATACATTTCACAAACGATTAATTGATGTGTTGAAAATCAGAACATGTTACTCGTCCCTTGAATGTTCTATCATGCACGAAAATGAAATATGCTTATACTAAAGGCACGGTCCGTGAAGGATGCAATACGATGCCAATTGACAATGATAAAAATTGATATACCAAACCCATAACAAAAGAAACTCAAGTCAATAGCAATGATACAAATTAACATAGCACTGCGGAGTTAGATACTTTGGAATAGATATAAATTTACTAATGAAGGAGATATGATTAGGATACATGTCCTTACCTTGACCAACAAACAGTTGGATTCAGCAAGCAGAGTAATTAGTGGCAGGAGAACAGGGAGATGCTCACAGGTAGCACACTGACGAGTTCACTCGAAGCGGTCACAGCGTAGCACGTTCACAAGATGACTTGCAGTGCTCAAGGATGTTCTCATTGTAAATATCTAGTGGTTTTATAAAGAATAACCAAAAGGGGTGTGTTTGTGAATGAATGACGTGTATATGTCGTGGCATTATGTACATTGCAGGGGCGCGGTCTGCTTCAGGCGAGGCCTGCCTGGGGACTGTAAGGATATTTGGCATGTTACAGCACAGAGTACAGCACTACTGCGCAAGTAGCATTTTTTTTTTGCAGCACCACCACAAGGGTGCGGTGCATTGCTATATGGGTTAGCAGATTAACAAGGAAAGACAGGCTATTCAGTCAAAAAACGATTTTAACATATAAGATGCAAAGCTATTTTTACAGTTAAAAGCACACGTGTTCATTTAAAAATGCACACTATTTTTCACCTGAAATGCCTATATTGCTAGAGACACATTTGAAAATTAACAGCTAACATATTAACCATTAACCTGACTAATAAAACCTTATTTTAATATAAATCACTAATAAAATGTGTTCTCTACTGCAGAATTAGGCATACTTTGAAAACCAGTTAAATGAGTGTGCAGATTTTTTTTTCCTCTCTTCTCTGCCTGATTATCCGTGTTGTTGTGCACAGTAACTGCAGGAGGAAGGAAGTCAGATTTGCAACAATTGCAAATGTATAAGCGAAGCTATTGTTGAAGAATAGGAGGATGAGAGATGATGGATTTCATTGGAACACGTCATAAAGAGGGCTGAGAGGAAAGTTTTAGTGGGCAGTAGCAGGAAAAAAGACAGGCAGACATCTTTCTGCACTACTGGGGAGAAGACCTGGCTGTGGGGGTGTCCTGCTGCAGTCGAGACTGGGGAAAGCTGAAAGAATTACCTTTCCACTGGCAGAGGCAGTCCTATCTGAAAAAGCTGAGAATTCCAGGCAATGACCCCGGCTTGAGAAGGCAAGCGTTCATTTTTGCTGGAGTTAAGCCAAGAGAGCCACATTCACAGAGAGAAGCCTCTGAACAGATAAGGTAATTACCTAACTGGGGGAGCTGTGTGTGTGCACGAAAGCATGCAGTCAGTGTAGAAAAATGAAAGTCCCGTGCGTGTCTTAATCAAGTGATAATGTTGCAATTTAAGTTCTGTTCTCCGCCACTATAATTGCAGTGTGTCATAGAAAATGCTTTGATTGTTCCATTTTATTGCTGTAAAGAATGAGATCATGTCTAAATGCAACTTTTATAATACAGAAAATATTTGAAAACAGACGGGTGGTTTATTTTCTATTTACCATTACAATGCCAATGATGTGGGGAGATTTTTAAACAGTGCAATGGTCATTTTAAGACAGATGTGTGTATGTCAGAATCAGTATGAATAATTGTGAGTGACTGTAGTATAACTTGTTGGAGGTACATGAGCCAACGGGAAGAGAGACTCTCTGAACATAGCTCCCTACCGTATATAAGGTAGTGGAAATTACCACAAGACTACCACATATAGCTCTCTGTCGTAAATAAGTCAGTGAGTTTGCCCATGGTGGCGCACCAACACTATCACTGGAAATTGTGGTATCTCTAGAATGCAGGTCTGAGGTCTCTCTAGTGATCACACGAAAAATCTAAGCGAAGATAAGGGATTCTGGACATTGGGGCCACAAATAAAACAAGGGAATTATGCTCACCAAAATACCACCAACCACGTATACCAAATATGCAGGTCTGGGTGCTGAAATAATGCATGTCCATTGTATTATTGTTGCACATGGCCAAATCTGAATACAAAGAGTGATTATTGCTAAGTTATTTTTCGGCGGTAATAAAATACCGTCAGGCCCCAAATCTCCACAAAATACCCTACATATTTATGGTGCGTTGCAGGCCGGGAAAGTGATCATAGAGTACCTACTGGGCGTGGCAAGCGTGTCTCACACTGCCATTTGCACATTAAAGGGAACCCATTTTATAATAGCAGTGTGCCACTAAAAACGAATTTCAGAATGTCACAAAGGGAAACCACATTCTCAGATCTAGTGCAATATTTAGAGGCAAAGTTATTTGCACATGGGAATTGGTCTTCGAACAGTACCTTAGAATGGAGTAACCGCATTCAGGGTGAGGTGCAGAAAGAAAAACTAGACAATATTTTTGCAGAAGGCAGCATAATTCAGGTCTGCCTTACAAGATTATTGAATGCAGCCGATAAAAGTGCAGAGAAAGACTGTTTAATACGGCTATGCGGCAAAATATGGTTTATTTTAAACAAGTCCCTGCGAATGCAAGAGAATGATACTCAGCTAATTAACAGGTTAAAGACTGAATTAGATGGGGCAAGTAAAAATCAGGAAATGTTGAGAGCAGAATTGGATGTATGCCAAAAAGACATGCAATTAAAATGCAGAGACTTTGATACTCAGTTATCCAAAAGCAAGAAACAATTTGAAGATAGTGAGCAAGAATTGACACACTTAAAAGCCTTAGTGGATCACATTAGGCAGGATAAAGATGAGGTTGTTTCAGAAATGCAGATTTTACAAAAAGAACATTGCGAAAAAGAAGGTGATCTCCAGAGTGCAGAACAAGAAATGATTAAAATGATTCAAGAAAGAGACAAAAGAAATAAAGAGTTCAATGAATGCCAAATTCAAACGTGTGACATGCAGGAGGCGATTAATAAAATGAGCGATGAAAATAATTATTTACAGAATGAAGCAACCAGACTCCTTAAAAAGTGTAAGGACTTAGAACAGCAAATGTGCATTCCCAGGTCCCAGGAGAGGCGGCAGGGTACCACATTCAATGGAGTGGAGGTGAATTCTAGCTCTGCCCAAAGAGCTAGTGCCCCAGTGACAGGGCCGGTGACTGAACTTGGTTGCAGCGCCCTTGGGGGATTTGATACTCCCATTGGGGGCAGTCACCAATCTCATACACCTGAAAACAGGATTGACTCACAAAATAGTGCAATTCCATGCATTGCAACAAGTAGCCCCATAAAAATAATGAAATCCATTAAAGCCCTGATCAAACCATTTAAAAAGGGAGGTGAATGCTGCATTGAGGATCACTTAGAAGCGGTGCATGACATTTTTAAAGCACTCCAGATACCTAAGGAACAGTACAGACAATACTTTCATTTAACTTTAGATGCCCCGACGGCCAGCATCATAAGGGGATTAAATGAACAGCAGAATATGACATGGCTGGAGTTTGAAAAAGAAATTAGGCGTCATTTTTCTCCTTTTCAGTCATTGCAGGAGGCAAAGAAAGTCGCGTACACTATTACTGCTGGACCTAATACATCACCTCGCCAATTTTTACAAGACTTAAAAAGAGCATTCTCTCGCTTTGATGTATCTTTTGACTCAAATTCCAATGAGTTTAAAACCGCATACTTCTATGGGCTACAGAAAGACATCATATCCCAATTGGTCCGTGAATTTGACCGTGACAAGTCCCTTGAATGGATTGTACATCAAAGCACCAAGCTATATGAGGTACTCTATTGTCAGGGTAGAGAAAGTGATAAAATGAAAGATACTAGGCCTAAATCTAAAGAACCCTCAGCCACAGTAATGGAAATCAGGTCAGCCAAAATGTCCCTTGAGTCTGCTCAAAGCCAAGGTAAAAATAATGTGACACCTGAACAAAGGGGTAATCAACAAAGATCGCCATTTCCTGTACCAATGTTCCAATCACATGATCCTAGTAATAGAGAGAGCTACATCAGCCCTAGATATTTAGGAGATAGACCCCGGGTAAGATACCGGTCTGATATGGCAGGTATGAACCATAACCAGAGACAAAATCAAGATCAAAGAAATGATGGTCCCTACCAGTCATTGGGGACACAGAGCAGATTTGATCCCAGCACCATGATATATGGTAATCAGGATAGGCCCCGATATGTGGATCGATTTACTGATAATGGAAATCAACATAGGGGCCAGTACCCACAATCTGAGAGACAGGACATGAAGCAAAACGTGAACTACAGTCCACGCCAGTACAATGATTCCCCACCAGGGGACTATAATCAAAGGATGGGTGCAACCCGCTCCCCTCCACAAATGAATCAAGAGTTCAGAAACCATCCCAACCGGTATCAATCACCTGAGAGGTATCAGAATAGATCCAATCAGGGGGAAAACAACCAATATCGACCTAGGCCACAGAAAGAGGATCCTAGAGAGGTGGAAAGGTTCCAATGCCTTGAGGCCCAAGTGAAAATGTTAGCTGAGCAAATAGGAAAGCTCTATACAGCGCAAAAACAACCTTCCAAAGAGGGGGCTGATGGCCATAGCAATGACCGGGGGGCTTCCGAAAAGTGACTAAGTACTCATGATAACTGCAGTGCCAAAATGACAGATTGCTCTGATATAACTTTGCATAACGACTCTGAGATGACTAATGGATTAAAAATGAAAGTACCAGTAAATGAAATTGTGATGGAAAGTGTAAATACTTCTAAAAAAGAGGTACGGTTTAACTTAGAGCTAAATAAAACAGTAAAGATTTGCACAAATGAAAAAGAAACATTAGGAATTCCAAAAGAACAAAGGGACAGATTTAAGAAAAATGACTCATGCATGGGGAATACCAGTGAACAGGGAGTAAGTGGGGATGCCATGGCTCCTTCCCTGGGCAAGCAAAACAATGACCAAACACAGACAGAAAAAGGAAATACTCACAAGGAGGGTACAAGTCAATCACCTGAAAAATTCATTGAGCCACATATTTTTGAAGAGGCTGAAAGGGCTGGTATTACACTAAATGATCACAAATGCACAGAATTAAAAAATGACAAATTGCTGAATGATGTTGTGACACATGTTCAGTTGGAAGGTTGTAATGTGGTCTCTGATGTTACCCAGATGGATGGGCGAACGGTGGCCACACTCCAAAAAACCTCTGAACATGGAGAAATGAATAAAATACCTCGCACAGAAATGGGTAAAAAGGAGGGAAAAATGTCTTTTCATTTACCAATGTGCTTAGCCAAAAGTGAAAAAGACCTGAGAAAGGTGAGCCCTGAAATCAGTAAGAATTCACATTTCTTATGTGTATTAGAGGAAGTTGAGGACAGATATTATGCACCCATCACTGTAGAAGAAAAATGCCACACCTTTGCTATGATTGACACTGGCGCACAGGCCACAATTATGTCCAAGGAGCTGCTAAAGAGTATCAATGAAGGGAGGCCTCCACAGAGTCAGATCACAGTGAAGGCAAATCAAGGCCCAGTGCATAACTTTAATGGGGAGGAGGTGCCCATCATAGGTGTAACTGAGGTTGACATAAAAATAGGAAAGCACAGAATGAAACAAGAGGTATTGATCACATCTATTTGTGAAATTCCATTTCTGATGGGGACAGATTGCCTGAAAAGATTGTCTCCTCTCATAGATGGGGTGAATGGAGTGCTGTGGTCCTTAACCAAAAAACCATTGAGGCCTAAGAAACTAAAATCACAAAACAGCAATATAAAAGAATGTCACACCGTTGCCAAAACAAATGATGCTGTGGAGGTATATCTCCAGAATAGCTGCATACCTAGTGTCACTGTTATATTAATGTGTCAAGACAAAGATCAGAGCGACAATGAAAAACTACCTGTACAAATATACTTGGACCCAAGGAAAGATTGGCAGACTGCTATAGATGAACACACATTACGTTTTTACTTAAAAGAGAATACATGCAAACAGAATATTGTTCCTAAAACAGATTCAGAAAAACACATTACCACTCTGGCAGAGATACACATGGAAGATGAGCAACCATGGGTTCACGCTGGTATAAATGATTATCTTAAAACAATAAAAGCCACTTTAGCGCTTGAACATGAAAGGAGTTTCATTAATGAGAAATTGTTGCAAAAAATTATGGAGAGGGAAGAAATCCCGAAATTTAGGATTAAAAACCAATATGTTTCTGGGTTGGACAGTCCAGACTTTGAAAACCGAATTACAGGCAGATGCATGCTTAAAATTAGCATTGGACAGAAAACAATTTATCATAATGTATGGATAGTGAATGGAGCACAAAATGAATTTTACATGGGCAATGACATCATGCACAGAATGTGTATGGTGTTAGATTTCCTTAATCAAAAAATATGGTCACGCCTAGGTGGGCCGGCACCTGAATTTGAAGACAAAAGAAGGGCTTATCATTGTGCACAACTAGTTCCTTATGCAGTCGAATTACAGATGAGGAAAAATACTATTGTTCCTGCATTTACAAAACAGTTTGCAATAACACTGAAATGCAAAAATGGACAGCAGATGAAAGGCTCTGATGCATTTGTATGCCTGAATGAATCCATAAAACAGCAAGGCCTGGATTATGAATACATTCCATTGGTAGACATTGGTGAGGGATCTGTAAAAATCATGGTAAATAATAAAGGTTGTCAGGATATTCATTTAGAGGAAAACTCCCCATTAGGAATGGCCATACAAAAATCACATTATACGGCAGATTTAAATAACATGGTGATTGGGAATATTCCTGAAAAATATGTAGATGCCAAGGGCGAGTTACCAGAACACCTGGACTCTCAGCCCAAAGGAATATTTAAAATTCATTCTGTGTATCCTTATGATTCAAATGAGACAGTGTGCTGCCATCAAGAGGATTGCATAATATTTAATTTAAATGAAAATGAAACAGGAAATCAGCCCATTGAAGTGGAAGCTGATCTGCCAAAATATTTGAAAGTGGCAGCTCTACAAAAAGACACAGCCACACAGTTAGAGGAAAGCGCTGAGATTCCTTTACCAGAAGAGTTTCCAGAATTTTCCAGAATGGTAGAAGAGCAGATCTCTTTAGCGGATGCATGTGACAGCGATGAGGATCGACGCAATCTGAGGGAAATATTTATGGAGTTTAAGGATGTATTTGCAAAAGATGCTTATGATTGTGGTTTAACTGATTTACATGTGGCCACACTACCAGAAGGTTGTAGCAGAAATCCAGTGTTTGTACGCCAGTATAGACTACCGCTGGCATGTTTAGAATCATTGGCAGAGATTATTAAAAATTTGGAATCACGGGGAATAATTAGGCCCATTCATAGCACATCCAATACGCCTATTTTAGGTGTGTTAAAGCCAAATGGTCAATGGCGGCTGTGTGCAGACTTAAGAGAGTTAAATAAAAGAGTACCAGTATCTAGATGGCCACTACCATTCATTGATCAGGGCCTAGCTCAGATACATGGTTCAAATGTATTTACCACGTTAGATCTCACATCTGGATATTGGTGTGTGCCATTGGCAGAGGAGATACAACACCTATTTTCCTTTACATTTGACAGGACTCAATATGCCTGGCTTAGAGCTCCGTTCGGGTACATCAATAGTGGGAGTGAATTTGGCATATTTTTGAGAAAGGCCATGCCGGATGCAGCGGAAAGAGGGACAATAGTTTATGTGGATGATGTCTTAATAAAAAATGAAAACCTTAAAAGCCATTTTGATGAAATAAGACATGTGCTTGGCCAATTGCAGAAAGCAGGCGCCAAAGTATCTTTGCAAAAAGCACAATGGTGCAAGAAAAAAGTGAACTTTCTAGGGCATGAAGTGACTGAACATGGGCTAAATCCACAAAGGAAGAAAATAGAGGCCATACAAAGATTAAAAGATCCTAAAAATGTGAAAGGAGTAAAAAGTTTATTAGGGATGACAGGCTATAACAGAAAGTTCATTGAGAATTATGCAGAAATCACTCAACCATTGACTAAACTACTTAAACTAAATACTCCCTGGAGATGGGAAAGAGAGCAATCTGATGCAGTGGCTAGATTGAAGGAATGTCTTGTAAAGGCACCATGTTTAGCATACCCCATAAAGGACAGGGATTTCTTTATAGAAATAGGCTTTTCTGAACATTGTATGTCAGCAGTGTTATCACAAAAACACGATTTGAATCACAAAACCATTGCATATGCAAGTAAGGCATTTTCCCAAGTTGAAATGAAATTTAATGAATGCGAAAAGGCCCTATTAACCACTGTGTGGGCGCTACAACATTTCCGCCCCATTATTCAGGGAGAAAAGGTGATTATTGAAACAAATCATCAACCTTTGCAATTTTTAGAGAGTAAAAGAATTAGATCAGGCAATCTAGCGCAATCCAGAATCACTTCATGGACACTGGCATTACAAGGTTTTCCCGTAGAAGTAAGATATGGACAAAATAAAAAGAGCCCAATTGCTCAAGGGTTAGCTGACTTACATGACTGTGCAGCTAAACAAATAACAAATGAAATGGATGTGGAAGCTAGTTTACAGGAATTTGAACAATCACCACACAAAGCTTTTGATGAAAAAACATGCAAGGATTTGCCAACTGTATATGTGGATGGTTGTGCTTTTCACATTGAAAATGACAGTAATAAACAATTAGTGGCAGGAATAGGAAATGTCTGGTTGAAATGTGAAGGCGTTCCTAGTATAGGGATGAGGATTGGAGATAGGAGCAGTCAGGTGGCGGAATTGGCAGCCATCTATAAAGCAATTGCTACTGCAGTTGATAAAAAGTTCAGTGAAATTGTCTTGGTGACTGATTCTGACTATGCACGGAATAGCTTTGTGGAGTATTTGCCTGGTTGGAAAGCAAGAGGCATGGTTACATACAACAAAAAGCCACTTAAACATGGAAAAATGATACAAGCCATAGACAAATTGGTGTCAGAAAATAATTTAACAATATACTGGAGAAAAATTCGTGGGCATTTAAAAACACCAGGAGAGGATAAGGAGGGAAATGATAAGGCAGACCATCTGGCTAAGATTGGGGCTGTGATGGGAGAATTGCTACCTATTGATTATTTAATGGGTGAAATACAAATTGATGCAGTCACACGTTCTAAAGCACCAAATGAGGTAGATCAACCGGTGGTGCAGTGGAGTCATGACACGCCAGACCAAGATTTGATTGAGGCACAAAAGAATGATCAAATTTTAGGAATCTATTATAATCATTTGATAGATCCTGAACAAAATCCTTTAACAGAAAATGATTGTATGGGAAAAGAAGAGTTGAGGGTGTTATTAAAGAACAAAACACGAATTAGATTACAGGATGGACTCATGATTAGAGAGTCCATAACAGGGCAAATACAGTGGGTAGTACCCCTTTCATTCAGAGGACTAATGCTACACCATGCACACGATGCCATAACTGCAGGCCATAGAGGTTCACAAAAGACATTAGAAATACTAAAAGATTATGCTTACTGGCCACATATGTCCCAAGATGTGGAATTATATACTAGAGGATGTCTAGTATGCGCCCAATTTAAACCTGCTTCACCAATGCATAGAGCACCATTGATGAAAAGAGGCCTAACTCTCCCATGGTCAGATTTGCAAATAGACTATGTAGGTCCTTTAAAAAGGTCGAGCAGGGGACACCGCTATATTTTGAGTGTGGTATGTTTGATGTCAAAGTGGATTGAGTGCATTCCCGCACCAGATTGTAGTGCGCAAACAGCAGCCACATTGCTGGTGAACCATGTGTTCTCAAGGTTTGGGTTGCCACAAAGAATTGAGTCAGACAGAGGAAGTCATTTCACAAGTACTCTAATGAGTAAGGTATGGCAAATACTAGGTGTGAAAAGGAAACTACATATCGCATATCGGGCGGCGTCTTCAGGTACAGTTGAAAGAAGCAATAGGTCTGTTGTGGACATTTTAAAGAAATTTGTGGCAGAAGCAGGTTCCAGCTGGGATTTGCGTTTACCATTGGTTTTGATGGCAATCAGGTCGACTCCTGCCAAAGCAACAGGTGTTAGCCCCCATGAGGTCTTAACAGGTAGGAAAATGGTGTTACCACAACACCTACTATACAGAACACATGAGCAAACTCTAGTGAGTGCATCCACAGTTCATGAATATATTGATGAACTGAGGAGGCATTTGCAACATGCATTTGCTTTTGTGCAGAGAAATCTGGAAAGAGCTGCTGACAGTGCTAAGTCATATTATGACAAAAAGACATCAGTAAAGGAATACAATGTAGGGGATCAGGTGTACAAGTTTCATTTTGGAAAAAGTAAACAGAAAAATTCTAAATTTCTGGCAGCCTGGCAGGGGCCATTTCGAATTATAGATAAAGTCTCTCCTGTAGTGTATAAAATTTTGAAAAATGAAGGTGAAACAGCAATAGAGCAGTTTGTCCATGTAAATCAAATCAAACCATGCCATCCCAGACATGAGATCAGGCAGCTTGAGCATGTGGAAACGGATAGAGTCCCTTGAGAAAATAAATGGGTGTGATCAGGAGGCAGTGGCAAAGAAGTTAAAAAAAAGTTGATTGTAATGATGGCACATAAACACTGTAATATATGTGAAAATATATAATATAAATAAATAAATAAATAAATAAATAAATGCACATATAACGGAAGCTCGTGGTTGGTGTGCAGAGAGAAAGTGTAGTAAATATTGAATGCTGTTTTATATGTGTTTGTTTTCTTTTAACTTGTGTTTAATTTCAGAAAAAAAAAAAAAACGAAGTATTTTTACCAAGCATGTTTTATTTTTGGCAAAAGGATGAAGTTAGTATTGTGCTATGTACTTAATCTGTTTATTTTCTATTTTGATTTAGACAATTAACATTATTTGGTCGGAGGTTCCGGGATCAGAGGCCACGGGAGACGATGGAGTCCTGGAGTCCCCTGGATGAAGACCAAAAATTGCCTGCCTCCAGGTGGAGGTGAAGACAAAATAACCGGAATGCCAAAAGAGATGACTACTGTGGATTCAAGATTGCCAAGATGAAAGAGTACTCGAATGAACCGAATAACATCACTGGTCGGGACATACCAAAAGAGACAAAACAAAAGTTCCGGCATATGAAGTTCCACGTATTTATTATTTTAATTATTTATTTTAACTTGTTATATTACTTATTTGTTTTAGTTAGTTGTTTTATTTCATTGTTTTTAATTGACTTGGAAAATTTAAACTTAAAGTAATGCCACTTCCACTGAGAAGGCAAATGTGGAACATTTTATGGACTTATGGACTCAGATGAAATATTGATTGCAAATTTTCATTGATGCACATGAATATTCATTTTGTTGGATTGATATATTGTATAAAAAAAAAAAAAGAACAAGTTGTTTTTAGAGATTGGCTTGGATTATAGCCAAGTTCTAAAAACAAAAGGAGGGTATATGTAAGGATATTTGGCATGTTACAGCACAGAGTACAGCACTACTGCGCAAGTAGCATTTTTTTTTTGCAGCACCACCACAAGGGTGCGGTGCATTGCTATATGGGTTAGCAGATTAACAAGGAAAGACAGGCTATTCAGTCAAAAAACGATTTTAACATATAAGATGCAAAGCTATTTTTACAGTTAAAAGCACACGTGTTCATTTAAAAATGCACACTATTTTTCACCTGAAATGCCTATATTGCTAGAGACACATTTGAAAATTAACAGCTAACATATTAACCATTAACCTGACTAATAAAACCTTATTTTAATATAAATCACTAATAAAATGTGTTCTCTACTGCAGAATTAGGCATACTTTGAAAACCAGTTAAATGAGTGTGCAGATTTTTTTTTCCTCTCTTCTCTGCCTGATTATCCGTGTTGTTGTGCACAGTAACTGCAGGAGGAAGGAAGTCAGATTTGCAACAATTGCAAATGTATAAGCGAAGCTATTGTTGAAGAATAGGAGGATGAGAGATGATGGATTTCATTGGAACACGTCATAAAGAGGGCTGAGAGGAAAGTTTTAGTGGGCAGAGATGATGGATTTCATTGGAACACGTCATAAAGAGGGCTGAGAGGAAAGTTTTAGTGGGCAGTAGCAGGAAAAAAGACAGGCAGACATCTTTCTGCACTACTGGGGAGAAGACCTGGCTGTGGGGGTGTCCTGCTGCAGTCGAGACTGGGGAAAGCTGAAAGAATTACCTTTCCACTGGCAGAGGCAGTCCTATCTGAAAAAGCTGAGAATTCCATGCAGTCAGTGTAGAAAAATGAAAGTCCCGTGCGTGTCTTAATCAAGTGATAATGTTGCAATTTAAGTTCTGTTCTCCGCCACTATAATTGCAGTGTGTCATAGAAAATGCTTTGATTGTTCCATTTTATTGCTGTAAAGAATGAGATCATGTCTAAATGCAACTTTTATAATACAGAAAATATTTGAAAACAGACGGGTGGTTTATTTTCTATTTACCATTACAATGCCAATGATGTGGGGAGATTTTTAAACAGTGCAATGGTCATTTTAAGACAGATGTGTGTATGTCAGAATCAGTATGAATAATTGTGAGTGACTGTAGTATAACTTGTTGGAGGTACATGAGCCAACGGGAAGAGAGACTCTCTGAACATAGCTCCCTACCGTATATAAGGTAGTGGAAATTACCACAAGACTACCACATATAGCTCTCTGTCGTAAATAAGTCAGTGAGTTTGCCCATGGTGGCGCACCAACACTATCACTGGAAATTGTGGTATCTCTAGAATGCAGGTCTGAGGTCTCTCTAGTGATCACACGAAAAATCTAAGCGAAGATAAGGGATTCTGGACATTGGGGCCACAAATAAAACAAGGGAATTATGCTCACCAAAATACCACCAACCACGTATACCAAATATGCAGGTCTGGGTGCTGAAATAATGCATGTCCATTGTATTATTGTTGCACATGGCCAAATCTGAATACAAAGAGTGATTATTGCTAAGTTATTTTTCGGCGGTAATAAAATACCGTCAGGCCCCAAATCTCCACAAAATACCCTACAGGACACAGTGTCTGAGAAGGCCATGTGAGCAATGGCCTCTGGGCGTGGGATACCTTTTGAAATGTACATGTTGTTTGGCACCTTGGCCGTTTGCACCCCTGACAGCCCCCCATGGCAGCGCACATCCAGTGGTGCGAACTGCCTTTGATAGTGGGGGGTGGGATGGATGGGCCAGGAGGCGTGCAGACAAGGCACCAGAACACTGCTGAATGGAAACACACTTGATTCACTTAAAAACTGAAACAACCATTGATAAAAAATATGTTGTGTTTTATTTGGTTTCTTATTTTGATGGCACAAAAATACTACACATTGTAAGGGTCTAGTTGCAGCTCGGCGAGGGAAAATCCCCTGTACTGACCACTGTCGCTGTGGAAAGATTGTCTAATGGTGCCAACGACACAGGCAGGTATTATCAACGAACGCGGTGTCCAAGCCTCCCATGCAGCCACCATGTGTACAGACGATAGGCCACCAGCCGTTAACACCTATGAAAGAGAAAGATACAATATGTTTTTAAATGACCAAGATAAGTGTATTAAACCTTGGTTGCCAATGACAATTCTTGTATGCAATGGCATTTTGCCAGGACAAATGCTAACTAGACACTGCAAAATATTGAATGACTTTTATGCGACTATTACTAGAGAATTGCAAGACTAAACAGATATGACAATGATATCTTAAAGTTACGAGAATATAGAGGACAACCGTGAAATAGTAGTGGCCTAACTGACATCACAACCAGACTACACTTACTCGTTACTTGGATTACGAGGGCGAACTGTTGCTTGAAGTTCGTGCATAAGCACCATCAAAATCCTCAACACGGACTGTGTGAGAAAGGCTGCCATGGATCTTAATAATCTTAATGTACCATGCCTAGTAAGATTGTTTGTCTTGTCTTCCCTATGTCTTCCCTTCCCATGCATGGTTGTGCTTTGAAACACTTGTGTATAAGCGCATAATAAATAAACAATCAATCAATCACTCACTCAATCAAACAAGTGGTTCTCTGTGAAAACAGCACTTTAGAAGAAAACACCAAATAAAAAAATTAAAAAATTAAAAAATCTGTGTTTAAGTGTATGTGACTTGTATCAATGAAAATGTATCTAAAATGCTTCATAGTGTCTAAGAAGAAGTAGTTGATTACTACGATATGATACAGTCTGACCTTACCTTTAATTGCTTTCAGATGTTCATGTAGCCTCAGTTTCATTTGACGCATCGTGCTGGCAATATGTTTCTTACATGTACATTTAATGGCATAGAGATCTTTTTCATAAAGGTTTTCTTGATTTTGCTATATTCAAGTATGAATTAATGATGAATTACTTTTAGGTTGTAGAGTCACCTCTCCAGGACATGTTTATTTCAAGTAAAAAAAAGTCATAAAGCGTTTTACAAGTGATGGGCGTATTTTGCCTCCATTCCAGTTATTTGGAGTTGTTATATATTGACCCATGTTGACTGAACGTCTCACTAGAAGACTGGACCCCAAGCAAACGGACATGAGCTACTCAGGATTTCCTAGGACAGCAACTACTGAATGAGATGGCAATGTTCATCTTCATCACATTTATATTTAGATATTTATGGCCACTATTGTTAAATCTGCACTTCCATCATTTACATGCCCAGCACGTCTGCATCTCACTTTCCTTGAACGTGAATTCTATCTGCCGGGACAAATCCTTGTTGGACTGTTCTTAAAGCAGCATTCATTTACTGTGTAAAGAGTGTTGGAGGATGTGGTTTTTGTAACTTGCTTTTTGTAGACCCAGATGCTCTGGACCAATGAGCTCATCATCCTCTGCATCTCTTTTGTCAACTGGAGATGGCAGTATAGAATGTTGCAAATGGTTAGTGCCATTATTTAACCTATTACAAAGTTTGAGTCAAGAGCTCGGAGTCTATAGTCCTTGGTTGCACTGTAGCCTGAAAATGGGAAGAGCCCAATATCTTCTCACATGTAAAATATAGAGAGGCAGCAATACTAATTTTTGCTAGTATGAGGTCAATGAACCTTCAGTATTGAACTCAAACTTCCATTTAAATAACTGAGATAATACTTTCGAATCACATCCTTCTAGTCCTTTGTATGCAATACATAGCAACTTTGCAACACATCTCTCCACCACCAACAATGCAATCACACATAATGCACACAGAATTCTCAGTTGGCATTCTTCTCTTCAATAGGGCCACTACAGATACATCTTGTGTAATAGTTGTTCTCAATGGATGCCCCAACCACTTGATGAAGCCAGGTAAACAACAATCCCCTCTGTGCCATCCATCCCGGAGTGAGACTGTAAATATCCCTTTTTATAGCACATAAGCACGATTGCAAAATTCCAGAAAACTAGGAATGCTTTGGACCTATTTCCTAAAACTATTATTTTCAGGATAATGTCAAGCTGGCTCTGTGGATGGAGAATGTACACCAACCTAATTCCCTGAATATTACATGTAGCCATCAGGCTTATTTTGCACAAGACCTTTCAGGAATTGCATTGATTAGTGTTATGCTAGAAGAAGGTGATCTAGCCGTAAAAAACAGGTATATCTTACATTACCTGAAATGTAAAAGGAATATGGATATTATTGTCATCACAGACACAAGGTTCATAGCAAATTGTGTTTGGTTATTCATGATTTAATCACTCTAAACTGCTCAAATGTGAGAAAAAGAAAGGGCAATCAGAATCAAGAGTGGCTGCTTTTGTGTATATAGAATCCATCCATATCTCCCTTAACTGAAAGGATTCGTGTTTGCCCATGTTAAATAATTGTTTATCCACACTCATGGTAAAGACTACTTTTCTTTGTCAGCCCCTGACACATGCTTAGATTTCTCTAATAATGTGTCTGGCCATGTTTTAACAGGCCTGCTGCAATTGGTTAGTTTTAGGTCATTTTAGATGAGAACATGTTGTACAAGTCATCTTGTGGAGAATTTGAAAACAATCTTACAAAAATACATGGCAGTCACCATTCAGAAACAAGGACTTACTGGTGACCTAATATTTGCATACAATAGTCCTATGATGGCAAATTAACCTCTGACTATCAGCTGGACCAACTATAAGGCTCTACCCTTTTACATCATGATGACAAATGATGTCTTACAATATGCTCACTCTATCCATTTTTGGTTGCACAATTAATTTTGTGTGCCAGAGACCCTGATTCTTATGGATGCCATGGACTGGCTAAGTTATCTTGATCTTTCATTTAATGATCAAGTTTGCCCAATCAATATATATAGACAAATCATCCTTTTATTTCCAAAATGCACAGCCCATCCACCACGAGTCTAAAGTGTATAATGAGCACATTGGGCCTCATTAGGACCCTTGCGGCCGCGGAATGAACGTTACCGGTAAGGGAGAGAGAGGTGTGCCTATTGAGTGCAGTGGGGTATGTTGTGTGGATGTGAGGGAGTGTATGGCAGGAGAGGGAGAGAGAGCGAGAGAGATAGAAACGAACAGAGAGAGACAGCATGTGGGGGGCTACACTGAGTGTAGGTTGTGTGGTGAAGCATTTCAGTTTAGATCAGGAGAGATAATAAGGAGACAGAATGGTGGGTGAGAGAGAGAGAGAGATAGACGCAGGGAGAGAGAGAACATTGAGTGGTGATAATTTGGAGAACTGACCATTAAGAGGGGAAGAATCAGAAGTGCAGGATTGCTTAGCAAGCCCTGGAGGAGATAGTTAGAAAAGGTCATGGGCTTTTGGACTTCCCATAGAAGAAGTCTTAGATAAGACAGTTTGGTCACTGATGGATAGTTGCAAAATCAGAGAGATATTACATGGAGGTAGGAGTGCCTGGGCTGGAGGGATCCCACGTGGAGTTTGAGGGAAGACATGGGGACCCTCTTAGTGTGGCTATTAAAAAGGTTTCTGGAACTCCTATTGAGAAATTATTCATGAAACAGTTGAAACTTCCTGTTTGGTGTCGGGATTTATGTGGCCATCAGTGACACTGGTAAAGATAGCACCACAATGACTTGGGTTCTATTTTAAGAACTCACCATTTGTCAATTGCCCTAACTGGAAACATATGCTCTGGGTTTTCATTTGCCATGGTTACTTGCTGGAATGTGCTGGAAGGTCTGGCTTTAGTAGTATATGTCAACCAAAAGAAAATTTAAAACATTAAAATGAACAGAAAACTTAAAAGGCATCGGGCCAGATGGTGGCGAACGGGTAAGTTATTGCACTATGCATTCAGAGAAAGGAGCCAGTGTAGAAGTGTGAAGCAGATTCAGTTCCACATAATTTTGCAGAAATTATGGTTATGAACTAGAAAAAGAGCTGAATAATGGAATGAAGCCGTTTTAAATGCACTGCAACATGTTGGCACACCATACCCATGCAAATAATTGACAGACATAAATCAGAGTGTAAATCTTCACTTTCATCAAAACGGTATCATCCAGATATATCAGAACTGGCATAGACAGTCCACCCATCCTAGGTACATCAGGGGAGTATCTCAGTAGCTGTTCATATAAGCCAATGATATACAGGAAAGAAGAGGCGCCAGGATGCAGTGCTGGCACACTCCTAGTTCCATTGCAAAACAGCCTGTGCAATGCCCATTAGAAACACTCCTAACACTGGCTTGTGTTGAGTTATGCAATCTGGCCAGATGGCTCACCAAGGTGTTGGGGGGGGGGGGAAATAATGGATCTGAGAACCTCCCATAGCCTGGTAAATGAACCTTGTCAATTTACCTCTGATCTATGAATGCCAGGTAAATTGGCTCCTCCTTCATATAGAGGGAATGTGCAATTACCAGATAAAGGTTAAGGGACCTCTCGGCTGTACACAAACAAGGCCAGAATCCCAACTTCTCAACGAGAGACCCGAGTACCCGTGACCCACTCCTCTAGCCCAGCAAGAAAAGCATGACCCAAAATCCTTAAAAGGGAATCCAATAACAATATAGGCCTATATGAGGCAGGAGATTCCCATGGCCCCTTTTTGAAAATCGGCGGGATGATGGCACAAGACCATGCTGGAAGTATCACATCCTGCGCACAGATGGAATTGAAGCCCCAAGTCAATACAGAGGCCCAAAGATCTAGATCATAACAAACAGATTAGTTTAGACATTATCTGGACCTGGTGCCAGATTACAATATTGACAGCCAAAAGCTTTCGAGATCTCATCCACCGTGAATACAATCCTAGCATCATCATCGTCCCCTGCAACCAAATTCCCCATACTGCCCAAGGTTGCAGGAACAAATTGACCATGCTGCACTTCCCCATTACATGCACTATATATGGATGAGAAATGATCCAGCCAGGCATTATCCGGTACTGTGCAGACCAGAGTGTCCTGCTTACATTTGTAGAACTGACCACAATGCGTAATGTGGATTGCTTATCAGTATACATGGATGTTTTACATTTTTGTCAATATTCTGTTAGGGTCTGGTTTCTCCAGCAATCCCCTTTCTGATTGATACATGGCAATGCCTTTATCAAGTATTTCGCTTATTGTTTACTTATCATGTGAGTTTCAAGGGCTCTGCTCACTTTGGTCTTTAGGATATCCAGTATGTGGTTACTGGGATCTATTTCCAACCTCAGATAACTCTTATCATCTGAGAGCAATGTTTGCACCCCCCTTATCGGCATGGCATATCACTAAATCTGTATTCTTACCAAGACCCTGTACAGTATTTTGTTCGTTTTTGCTTAAATTAGAATGATTAGGCACTCCCTCTGAATCCATTATTTCAAGGTGCTCTGGAAGTTTGTTTTCAAACACAATAGATTCAGCTGTATTTGATTGAGTAGGAGGATTAAAGATGAACAGATTATGTAATCCACTGAAATTATTGGATTCATATGGTGTCTGATCATTCCTTTAGATGTACGTTAAACATGAAATGTTGGAGTTCCACACGAAAATCAAAAGGATTGTGTTGTTTTTACACCCTTATTCAGAAATGTTTCTTCATTTAGGGATAAATAGTATTTAGAAAGTTTGACAACCATGCTTGTATGAGTTCATACATTGACTTAACATCCTTAACAGATATTTGAAATGTACTGAAAATATTAGTACAGTAGAAGTAATCTATTAGCCATCACCAAATATCATGCTTGTGAAACCGAGTACTGACAAGAATGCTCTACTACACTATAGTAGTGACCATGCCAAGCATGTTAAAGACAATTTTTCTTTTGGCCAATTATCGCACCTCAAACATAACAGTTGTACAAGGGAATCTTATGAAGTTGGGGCAAACAGTCTCATGAATAAGCTCATAGTAAGAGAGTACCCCACCGAATTGCTGAAAATGTTCATCACAAGGGCAATCAACAATAATAGGGATGCTTTGTTAGAAGGAAGGGTTTTGAAAAGTCAGGATGACACGTTAGTGTTTGTGAGTTTGATTAGCAATCTATCATACAAAATCAAAAATATAGTTACAAGAAATTGGAAAACATGTTTTCCAGAAATCAGTAAAAGCTGCATTGATTGCCCTCAAAAAGACCATCAATATTAGAAATACAGATGACACTATGGGGCCTTCCTTGAGTGGAGGGTCATCACCCATTTGGCAAATGTCCCTTTACAAATAAAACGTTGAGTGTTGACATTGGTCTAGAACAAGAATGGAAAATCGGAGAAAATATTAACTGTAACACAGAAATTGTGACTTACATGATTACTTGTACCCTTGTAGGGAGAGGTGACTCCAAATTTCAATGGTGACTCCACATTTTAGCTAGGGCTCCATATTTCCATAAGGATAAAAGATTGATTCCCGTAGTGAGAATGAGAGTGAGACTCAGTTGTGAGACTCAGGCTGAATCTAGTAGATGTCGGTATTGGGAATGCATAGAACACATGCCAGAAAAATGAAGGTTTTGAATTTGGCATTGCATAACAGGTTATCACTTTGCACCACTAGACCACAGTTGTGGGCTGAGATGCACTGAAAAAAAACCATGACACTTGCATATGCTTACCAATAATACCCCCTACTAATATCCAGAGAAAGTCAGTTCATGACTTTTATATACACTTGGTGCAGATTGATAAACCACGTGTGCAAGGCATTTGGGCTGTTCAAGGTTAGCTTGGAAATGCAATAAATAAAATGTGCAGAATTAAGGCTGCACTGAGTTTGAATAAAGACGTGACAAGTCAGAATTGTGGAATGTGAAATCTGTTCTGCTAAAAACGAGTTTATTGTTTAAAAGACTTTCAGAGCAGGAAACCACACTGTGATGTAGCTATTTGCTTCTGTTGCTACCATTCTAAGCAGTCAGGATGAGCATGGTCAGAACTTTCGAGAGGGTTGGCTGAGTTTCAAGGGAGGTGGTTCTGACTGACATGTTACAGCACAGAAAAAGGCTGGCACTCTTACATTTCATATAGGTGCATGGGCAGGCTTAGAGAGAGAGCTTAAAAAGGCTGACAGGAGGGCTGGCACTCTCTTTTGGGCTCCTGGCTGGCACTTGACTCAGAAGAGTTTGCAGTCTTTGGCACTCTTAATCCCTGGCTGACCCTGAGGACGTATGGCAAGCGCTAACAGCAAGACCGTGGAAAAGACTTCATGAGCTATCCTAAGCACAAAATGGAGAAGGCAGAGAAAGGAAGATCCAGTGTGAGCGCTGTCCAGGGGGCCACTGTGTGGGTGTTTCACAGCAGCCAACCTGAGGGGAACTCATGAATAAGCGCCATGACCCACTGATTAATATCTGTCACGTCGTCTTTACTAACTATCAGATAGCACTGGTAACCTAACGACCAGGTCGCACCAACATCTCCACGACCTTCTGCTCATCACCACTCTGCATTCCGACAGTAGTTTGAACAACGGGATTCCTATATTCTATAGATAGATAATGACTTACCTTCTTTTAGACTGGCGATGCAGCATGCCGCCCGCAACCTACCGGGAGGTTCTCAAGACGTTCCATTCCTATTAAGGACCACTACTATTTGTTTGGTAAGCACCAGGCCTTTCCATCTACACCAACCAGTTTACACAGCTCTTCTTTATTATAATCCTTCCCCCTTTTTGCTTTCCCTCCCTCCCCATCCCGTTCCTCTCTCCTTGGTACCTTGATACTTATGCAACCTGCAAATTTGCTATCTGCCTATATGTACAAATGTGAAAATGTATCTGTTTGTTTGTACATATGTACTGCCTATCCAATTGTCTTTTCAAACTGCGACCACCACCATAGCTCACACAACACCACCACAATGTTATTTTTGACCATGTGAATGTTAACTTTTCTAATCAATGACGTCCAACCACTGCACAAATATGTTTTTTCCACACTTATCATCCTACACCTCACCCATCACAGCCTTGATAAAGACTACGCTCGAAACTTGTGTCGGCTTTTGTTTCACCTTCACCTGGCAAACGTTGCTAGACATGTGATCCATGTTTGTTACCACATTAAAAGCTGTATTGATGACAACAAATTAGGAGCCATTTCTCCATTATTTCAAATAAGCTAAACAACTCAAGTAATGTAAGGCTACAACCTTTGGTTAATAACCAACAGCCATCGCCATCATCAAACAAGGTTTTGTCACATCATCCAGTAACTAACCCTTTGGGAACATTGGAGTTTTGGTTCCCCGACAAAGCATGTGCCAGGTCGCAGGCAATACTACATCCACCAAATAAAACTTGCTGCTTGCGCAGGAGACTGCCTTCCTTCCAACTCCAACCTTCTGAACCAACCTGAGGGGGAACCCTTAAACGTTCTGTGTCAAGGCACACGCTGAACCAGACCCTTTTCGAGGTGAGCATGACAAGTATAATGGAGGTGCGTATCCCCTTGAGAAGACATGGGTAGATATCAATTTTGAATGGGTTTATACATGTTCGGCATCCCAAAGTCTGTTTGCTCCCCATTATGCTGAAGTGAAGGGTATTTACCTAAGTGGAATTTCTTTACAAAAATTAACAGTTGCAAAGAATAAAAAATTATCGCTTCCAGAGGTAAGTGGCTCAAGGTCGTTGGATAGTACCTTCTGCCAAGTTAGAGGTGGGAGAGAGGGCTACAGTAATTTCCTGAACCGCTAGAGGGATCATGACCTGAGGTGGGAGACAGCAAAACGTGTGCTAAATAATGATGCTGGAATTGAATTGTAAATGCATTGTATTATTCTAACAAAGTGTGAATTCAGCATGGACAGGTGAACAAAGGCACATATCTTCTTAGTGCATTACATGTGCTGTTCTTTTTTACTTATGAATCTCTATTATCTATAAACTGCTTCTAAAGAAACAAATTAGCTCTGGTATATTTCCTTTGAGAGTGGCATTTATTCATATATTTTATTTAACATGAATTTGCTACATGCGCTGATGACATCATCATGTTAGAACGCCAGAAATGATAGAACACCCATTTTGGTTTACATCTAACATGATTTTTCCTACCAGCAACAAGAGATGGAAATTCTTTTCAGTTTTTCTCCAACAAACGAGTAAGTAGTTTGGCTGAGATGCAAATTCCATTCCAAAAAGTGCAGAATTTGATGGGATAGTAATCCTTATCATTTTTGTGATCTGCAGGAGACCAATTCTGGCTAGCTTTTCTCCTTTGTTTGAAGCATCAATAGTGCTACAAAGAGTGACCTACTTCTAGTGATTGCAAATAAGTGCTTTACTGTAATTAGGTTTACCAGATGAAGAGTGTCTAGGACAGGCCCTTATTTCCCTTGTGACATTATATTTTGTAATACAGGGAAATTACTGAAAGATACAAGAAGAAAGAGATTTAATTTAGAAGTCCTAGTTGAGGGATTGGCCATCGATGATTGATTGTCATCGATAGATGTTCATCTATTGATTGCAAGTAAGTCCCTAAATTACATAGGGTCATTATATTGAAATAAAACTTGCAAAAGTCAGTATATCTACTGCATTATCACATGCTGTGTTACAGAATGTTCCTAAGAGATATAGGAAGGACGGGCCAGCAGTGGGGCGCCCAAAAATACATGATTTGTGTAATCTAATTGCCAACCTAATAAAGTATGTAAGCATATGTAAATGTATATTAATTCATCCTGGCGGTATATGAATACAACCTTACCTAAGGCTAATTGGATTGTGTGTGTTTATTGTTTCAGAGTAGCTGCATGGTCAAGCGTTATATCCAACAAAAATTAATGATGTCAATTGCTGGATAGCACTAATAGCTGATGGTGACCAAATAACTCCAAGTACACCTTGACTAAAGATATGTAACAGTGTATATATCTAGATGAGAAGAGGGTTTAAGAATGATTAAGAAACTAAGGGCACAATTCATGGAATCCATCACAGAAGTCTTGCAAGTGCCTCGCACAGAGAGAAAGCGTGTGCCACGCGCGCACCAGGCGCAGCGCAAAACAGTATTTTCACGCACCGCATATTCATGGATTTCCTGAGCCATTAGCAGCCATGGTGCAGCGGACATCCAGCAGCACCGGTTACACCCTCAATACCACTGCTTGCGCTGGAAAAAGCCAGTGAAATGGTCAATACGGCGCAAAGGCCTGGCGCTATCCTTGGCCCAGCACACCGCCCCCTCCATCTTAATTGCATGGAAAATCGGAGTGTACCCTGCTCGCAGCAGTGAAAATGTATGAAAATGGCCTAGCGTACCACTGTGAAATCCCGTACCATGCTGCCCCAGCCAAATCATGTGTAAAGGGCTGCATGTGTGGTGACAGGGTGTAAGGGGGTTCCATGTGATGTGGGCTGCCCGCAGGCTATGATCATGGGTGTTGGGGATCCCCTGTGGTGTGGCTGCCTGCAGGGCATGGTCACAGGTGATGGGCTGCCTGCGGGGCATGGACACGGGTGTTAGTGGTCCCCTGTGGTGATGGGCTGCCTACGGGACATGGTCACGGGCAATGGGCTTCCTGCGATGCATGGTCATGGGTGTTGGGGGTCCCCTGTGGTTTGGGCTTCCTGCGGGGCATGGTCACAGGTGATGGGCTGCCTGCGGGACATGGTCATGGGTGTTGGGGATCCACTGTGGTGTGGGCTGCCTGCAGGACATGGGCACAGGTGTTGGGGGTCCCCTGTGGAGTGGGCTGCATGTGGGGTATGGTCACGGGTGTTGGAGGGTCCCCTGTGGAGTGGGCTGCCTGCGGAGTATGGACACTTGTGTTGGGGGTCCCCTGTCAGAAATCAGGGTTGGCACAGGCATGGAGTGCTAAAATACGCCTATTGAGACATTATGTGCTGGAAGGATAAGGAAACATCAGTTCCCAGCATCCTTTGTGTTATTTTGTAGTTTGGCCCGTGCGCGCTTTGCCAGCTGTACTGCATCAAGAATCAAGGCAGCTTAAAGGCAGGCAACGGCGGTGGGCAGGTGTGGCTTATTGTTGATTGGGAGCAGGAGTCAGGCTGCCGCGTTCGGCAACAGGAGGAAGGCGTCCGCGTGCGACGAAATGAGATGCAGAGGAGGAACGCTTGATCGCACGCATTCACAGTGCGGTAGGAGCAGGAGGGGCGCTGAGTAGTCGGCAGAGACAACGCTTGCTGTTCTTCGTCTGGGAAGTCCCGCGGGGCTCCCAGACTCAAGATAAGTACTTGTGAGGGCAATATATTCCCTGAACTGCTTGGAATGATTTACCGCTGTTTCATTATTTGTCTGGGAAGTCCCACGGGCTCCCCAGACCTGAGATAAGTAACGCCCTAATCACTTTGAATTCAATCCGTATGAGAAACGAAAGTGAGTTTGTTACTCGTATAATTCAAGAACTTTGGCAATCTCGTATGGGTTAATGCAGGAAGTACTGCATATGGACAACAACATTTCACTAGTGCCAGGAACTAAAGGAAATGCATTTATGTTGTATGTTGCTAACGCTGCCCGAAGGGCCATGTGTATTGTCTAATCATTTTGGGAAGCTGTCCCTTATGTGTGGTCATATTGCTTGCTTATGTGTTGTATGGGAATGATATTTCAGAGTCGGATATAGTACACGTATTAAGGTCTGCTATTCAGGAATCAGGAATATGTTAATTGTGCAGGTGATTGTTCTGTTCTTTCTATGTGAGTTAGAGTAGGGTTTTTTCCTGTGTTTCCGCAGTCCCATCCACCTTAGGAGTTTCCTTATCCTCTTTCCGGTGTTCCTAATTTCCCCTCCCTATCCACAACCTCTCCCTAACCCCTCTTCCCCCCATTGGCTGCCACGTGGCAACCTGTTTACTAACTCAGGCGCCTGTGCCAACCACAGTGGGAGGGTCGAGTTAATTCGGCTTCCGTGGTTCGGGGGAGAGTGTCGATCTCTCTTCCTTCCAGTTAGTGTGATTGTGACATCCCCTGAGGTGATGTGCTGCCTGCGGTGCATGGTCACGGGTGATGGGCTGCCTGCGGGGAAGGGTCATGGGTGATGGGCGATTTTGGGGGGTATGCAAGCCAGTTTTCATGCGATTTGGCTGGTGCGGGTGTACGCAAGGGCCTTTCTATGCGATTTGGGTGGCGCAATCAGGGTGCGCTATTTCGGGGGGTACGCAAGCCAGTTTTCACTCAATTTGACTGGCACAAGCAGGGTATGGGATTTTGGGGGTGGGTACGCGAGCCAGTTTTCACACGATTTGACTGGCGCGGGTGTACACAAGGGCGTTTTCATGCGATTTGTTTGACACCAGAGGGGTGCATGATTTTGGAGGGTATGCAAGCTAGTTTTCACGCAATTTGATTGGCGCGAGTGGGGTGCTCAATTTCAGAGGTTACGCAAGCCAGTTTTCACGCAATTTGACTGGCTCAAGCGGGGTACAGGATTTTGGGAGTATGCGGGCCAGTTTCACGCAATTTGGCTGCTGTGAGCGGGGTACAGGATTTTGCGGGTGTACGTGGGGGCATTTCTATGCAATTTGACTGGCTCTAGGGGGTTGCAGGATTTTGGGGGTACGCAAGTCAGTTTTCACATGATTTCACTGGCGCGAGCGGGGTATGGGATTTCAGGGATACACAAGCCAGTTTTCATGCGATTTGGCTGGTGCAAGTGGGGTGCGCGATTTTGGGGGGTATGCAAGCCAGTTTTCACGCAATTTGACTAGTGTGGGTGTATGCAAGGGCGCTTTCACGCAATTTGTCTGTCGCGAGCGGGGTACAGAATTTCAGGGGAAGGAGAGACAGTTTTCACGTGATTTGGCTGGCGCGAGCGTGGTACGGGATTTCGTGGGTGAACACAAGTGCGTTTTCCTGTGATTTGGCTGACGTGAGCAGGGTGCGCAATTTTGGGGTGTACACAAGCCAGTTTTCATGTGATTTGACTGGCGTGGGTGTACGCGAAGGGGTTTTCACACAATTTGTCTGCCGTGAGCGGGGTGCGCAATTTCGGTGGATACACAAGCCAGTTTTCATGCGAATTGAATGGCGTGAGTGGGGTACAGGATTACGGGGTCCGAGTAGCCTGCGTGTTCCACGCTTATGCATTTTTTGTGTTCCTGGGTGCCACGGCATACTGCCGGATGTTTTTTGACATGGGCTACCGGGGGGTTGCGGACACGTTTGTTTTGTTTTTTGGGGTACCTGAGCGTTGCATGACCCGTCATTTTTCCCCAGGGGTCACAGAGGTGGGCGTGTCGGGGCACGTGATCAGGGTGTCCAGGGAGGCCAAGGTTGCCACGGAGGGGGGCATTGTCAGGGTGTTTAACAGGGGCAGGATGTCCAGCCACATGCCTGGATAGCCATGCCACCACCCCCCGTGGCTGAGGGAGATGATGCTGCTGCAGACATCCCCAGCACCCATCTGACCCGACAGGCGGTGTCATCTGCTGTCACGGGCCCCCAGGTAGTGGAAGCTGTAGGTGCAGCTGTGGCTACCACCACCCAGGCTCGGGGTCAGCCAGTGCGGGCTTCATTGGCACAGAAGGACTCCCAGGCAGATTTCCAGGTCAGGAAGGTCAAGCCACATGTGTCTAAGGTTGCTGTGACCAACCCACGTGTATCTGGGGGTGACATCTGCTGCCCTGAGCAGCCAGGTGGTGGAAGTTGCAGGGCAAATGCAGCCAAGACCACCCGGCTGTGAGTCTACCAGCCAGGACTTTGTCGGTTACAGCCCTTGGCACTGAGGCAGTTGTGCTTCTGGGTCCTGGCAACAGCACCCAGCAGCCAATGACTCAAGTCAGGCCTTCCGTCCTCATGCCATTGCCTACTCCCATTGGCCAGTCCACCAGCCTCCCTGCCCCTACTGACCAGAGTGACAGTAGCCACTCAGGGTCCGCACAACCAGCCAAGAGGAGGAAGCCTGTTCCTGCGCAAGAGGCTGGGACCTCAGACACGGCTCAGGCCTTGGGCACATCAAGGTAGAAGAGTTTCAATAAAGTGGAACTGGACGCACTTGCGGGCTACGTGTCGGGAGATGACCGCAAAATGCTGGTGGGGTCAGGGTGCCAAACTATGCCTGCCCAGCGTACGGCCCAATGGCAGTGCATTGTGGATTGTGTCAGTGCCATGGGATTTGAGAAGCGCACAGCTGATGATTGCTATAAGCGTTGGACTGACCTCGAACACTGTGCAAAAAGCAAGCAGGCTTCAAATTACACCTCAATTCTGGTGACTGGCGGTGGGCCAGCATCAATGGACGATGTACTCACTACTCATGAGGTGATAGCCTCAGGGTTAATCGATGAGGCTGTAATCCAAGGAGTGGGAGAGATGCCGGATTTTGATGAAACGTCTGGTGAGTGTTGATGCGTGTGTGTCCAGCCAGCACAGCCAGCTCATGTGTGTTTTGCTTGTGTGATGTGTTGTGATTGACTGCCAGTTCAGGCTACATATTCATGCGTGGCATGTGTGACCCATGTGATGCTTGACTGATGCATGCTTGTTGTGATGCAGTCTGCATGCAGGCCATATGCTGCACACAGAGCCAATCCTCCTCTACACACCTGCACCCTCCTTACATGCAAGGCACTCGGCATCCTCTCCTTGTCCATATCCTTGCTCCCAGACATGTTTGCTGATAGCCTGTGCTGATCTTCCACTCAACATTCAGCCTATGTCGTCTCATGACATCTCTGTGAGGTGACCCTGCAAGCTGGTCCCCTCAGGCGCATGCTTTCTTGCCTCGCTATCCCCCAGCATCTCAATGTCTTCATGGTACTGGTGATTCACATGTTGGACTCATGAAATGGCCTGTCCTAGAATTCTGTGTATATGCACACTTCCCTCTGCAACTCTGCCAGAATTGTACTGTTTGGTACATCCTTTGTCCTTGATGCAGGGTGTCTCACTTGCACCGTGCAGATGGCACAGGCTCGCAGTGGACATGAGTGTTCATTCATGGACCATGTGCATTCCCAGAAAGCCGCTATGGGTCCATGTCAAGCTTCTCATTCTACTCCATCTCCGGTATTTCATAAGTCTCATGGTATTTGGTCATCCCTTTCATGCTCACTCAGGGTCATTGCCTCATCACGCCCAGTTTTTGGGTGTCCTCATCTGTCTCGAGTGTAGGACTCCCTCTGGTACAGCCTCCCTGCCTCTATGCAACTGTTGTAGCTTCTCCGTGTCTTAGTAAACTTCTGATGATTCCTCATGTGTTGTGCTTTCTGTCCTCCTCTCATCTGCTGTAGTCTCAGATGACTTAGGTGATGCAATAGACACCTTCACACACTGTCTTCCTACAACACAGTACTCTGATCCACCATTCTGAGACATGCACTGCCTTCCAGCCATTCCCCGAACAGAGGGGTGGGACTCTGTATCCCGAAAATCCACTGCCAACACTTTGCACATGATAACTGCAATTGCCCTTACACTGCCATCATCACACAACATTGACATTACTGCCTTTGTGTTTCGATTTAAAGTTGAGATTGTACACATGTACTGCACTGCACCCACACACTTATGAGCCATGTTTCAGCTTTCTACATGCCTATTCACTTGTGTGATGTCATGGTGACCTAGCATTTATGTATCCATGTGCCTTCCTTCACTGTATTGCAACACACTGGCATTGTTGCATCCTGTGACACGTGTGCTTTTTGTCAAAGTGATTGACATGTAATGTATGGTGACATGCTTTCTGCATGGGCCACTGACAGTACTATTTGACTTCCATCTGGGGCTGGATTACAGTTTTGCCATGCCCATGCTACATGCCATGTGCTTGTTGGCATTTGTCATTGTTGTGTAAGGTCTATGCAATGCAGGAGCTTTTGTGTGATGCAGATGCTATGCAACATGAAGTAAATGTGTAGGCTTCACATTTGACACGCACCCATGTCTGCTTTCAGGGTCACCTTCCATTACATTTCAACTGCATGCATGCCAGAGTTTGTATCATGTGTGACATGGCTGCTTCATGTGTTGGCTGTCAATGTTGTGATGTCTATGTGTGCGTTATATGCTGGTGACATGTGTGCTCATGTGTTTTTTGTTTAGTTACAGGTGATGAGGCACTGGAAGCAGAGGAGGAGTAGGAGATGGCAGAGAGGCTGGGGGGTTCAGGGCACCAACCAAGCACCACTGGAGGGCGTGGTGTGGTAGGTCATGAGCATCCATTGGTGCTCCAGACCATCCTGTCCTGAACTAGCTCTGGGTACACCTCCGAGGATCTCTTTAACACTGATGCTGAATCGGATGTTCATCAATCCATGCCGTTGCAGGTGATTGATTCGGCAGTGCATGTTGTTCTGCCTGACACACCTCTAGTGGGGGTTGAACCCTCAGGGGGCCAGTCAGTGTTGGAATGTCCACCTGTGATGGTTACGGGTGCAGGGTCATGCTCCACAGCAGTTGCTCCTGTTCCTGGGGCAGCAGATCAATGGAGGAATGCAGTCCTGCAGCCACAGGTTCTTCACTCTTCTCCCATCCTTCATAGAGGGCAGTCTTTCTGTTTTGACCTGGACTTGCAAGAAGATGCGCCAATGAAAGTAAAAATTGTGATTGGGATCAGAAGACCCAATAGGGGAGCATTTGGCTAACAGAGCTGCAAACAAGGGCAACAAAGTCTACAAGGCTATGCAATAGCACAAAATGCAGTAAAGGGATATATTTGGAAAATTCTCAAGAGCTGAAGTATGAATATGGGGATGAGTGAATGAAGGGCAAGTGTACGGAGACATAAGAGTCTCTATAGGGTTCTGTGTTACATATGGTAATTAGATCTGGTAGAAAAAGAGGTATAGCATCAAACCCCATCTTTTGTTATGCTTTTCAAATAAGAATGTGTTGATTCCAATTTGAATATATTTTTTTTGTTTATAAGATTATTACTGTCATAGATGCTTTTATGGGTACATTATATTTTAATCGAAAAAAGTGGACTCTGAATCTGAGTCACATTTGTATGACCACTTCACTAAAAGATGCGTAGCCCAAAGTGTGACCCAAAATATGACTTTACAATGACCTAAAACTAAGCATGTCAGCAACTCCTGGTTGCAAAATAACATACCTTTCATAAATCTACCATGCCTTTGTTCCTTGCTGTTTGAAATACATATTTTCAAAGATATTTGGTTGCACCTTTTTCTTCTGAGATTTCAGTGCTGGGGGTGGGCAATTACATAAAAGATGCGTTACGTTGTGTCTGCATTAGTGTATTTTGCTTTTCATTATGTATAAATAAGAGGTTTTGCTTCAAAACTCGTTGATGCATTTTCAGCAGTTTAAGCACCATCCATTACCACCTGAATGCACTCTCTGTTTCTCTCTCGCTCTATTCTCTAATTCCTATGTCACGAATATGGTCATTGACCAGACTACCCCTTAACATAATTGCCTGCCCCTACATTAAATTAAACAGAAAATAAGATTTACATTTAGTCTGAATCACTCCCATTTTATGGCCAAGCAGAACTGTTTTGTGACATGCAATGACCCATAAGATCCATTTTTCAATTGACGGACAAGCTAATTAAATGAACTCAAACTAATTTGAATCAAATACTTTCAAAATCATTATTCATTTGATATATTTTAAATGTAGATTGATTTTGTATGTTGACTAAATTAACCATGCAGTTTACAAAAACAAAAACATAATTTACTGCTGAGAGACTTAGATGTGCATGCTTATTTTCACATTCATATGTGCAGTTGTATAAATCTGATATATAACACCCCCTCTAAAAATATGTGTAACATATCAGGTCGCACCAACATCTTCACAACCTTCTCCTCATCACCACTCTGCATTCCGACTGTAGTTTGAACAACGGGATTCCTATATTCTTAATGATAGATAATGACTTATCTTCTTTTAGACTGGCGATGCACCATGCCACCCGCAACCTACTGGGAGGTTCTCAAGGCGCTCCATTCCTATTAAGGACCACTACTATTTGTCTGGTAAGCACCAGGCCTTTCCATCTACACCAACCAGCATACACAGCTCTTCTTTATTATAATCCTTCCCCCTTTTTGCTTTCCCTCCCTCCCCCTCCATTTCCTCCCTCCTTGGTACCTCGATACTTCTGCAACTTGCATATTTGCTATCTGCCTAAATGTACAAATGTGAAAATGTATCTGTTTGTTTGTACATATGTGCTGCCTATCCAATTGTCTTTTCAAACTGCGACCACCACCATAGCTCACACAACACCACCACAATGTTATTTTTGACCATGTGAATGTTAACTTTTCTAATCAATGACGTCAAACCACTGCACCGATATGTTTTTTCCACACTTATCATCCTACACCTCACCCATCACAGCCTTGATAAAGACTACGGTCGAAACTCATGTCGGCTTTTGTTTCACCTTCACCTGGCAAACGTTGCTAGACATGTGATCCATGTTTGTTACCACATTAAAAGCTGTATTGATGACAACAAATTAGGAGCCATTTCTCCATTATTTCAAATAAGCTAAACAACTCAAGTAATGTAAGGCTACAACCTTTGGTTAATAACCAACAGCCATCGCCATCATCAAACAAGGTTTTGTCACATCATCCAGTAACTAACCCTTTGGGAACATTGGAGTTTTGGTTCCCCGACAAAGCATGTGCCAGGTCGCAGGCAATGCTACATCCACCAAATAAAACTTGCTGCTTGCGCAGGGGACTGCCTTCCTTCCAACTCCAACCTTCTGAACCAACCTAAGGGGGAACCCTTAAACGTTCTGTGTCAAAGCACATGGTGAATCAGACCCTTTTCGAGGTGCGCATGACAAGTATAATGGAGGTGCGTATCCCCTTGGGATGACAAGGGTAGATATCGATTTTGCATGGGTTTATACATGTCAGGCATCCCAAAGTCTGTTTGCTCCCCATTATACTGAAGTGAAGTGTATTTACCTATGTGGAATTTCTTTCCAAATACTAACAGTTGTAAAGAATAGAAATTACCGCTTCCAGAGGTAAGTGGCACAAGGTCGTTGCATAATATTTTCTGCCAAGTTAGAGGTGGGAGAGAGGGCTACAGTAATTTCCTGAACCGCTAAAGGGCTCATCACCTGAGGTGGGAGAGAGCAAAACCTGTGCTAAATATTGCTGCTGGAACTGAATTGTAAATGCATTGTATTATTCTAACAAAGGGTGAATTCAGCATGGACAGGTGAACAAAGGCACATATCTTCTTAGTGCATTACATTTGCTGTTCTATTTTACTTATGAATCTCAATTACCTATAAAATGCTTCCAAAGAACCAAATTAGCTCTGGTATATTTCCTTTGGGAGTGGCATTTATTCATATATTTTATTTAACATGAATTTGCATATGTGTTGATGACATCATCATGTTAGAACGTCAGAAATGATAGTACACCCATTTTGTTTTGCATCTAACATGATTTTTCCTACCAGCAACATGAGATGGACATTCTTTTCAGTTTTTCTCCAACAATCGAGTAAGTAGTTGGGCTGAGATGCTAATTCCATTCTAAAATGTGCAGAATTTGATGGGATAGTAATCCTTATCATTTTGTGATCTGTAGGAGACCCATTCTGGCTAGCTTTTCTCCTTTTTTGAAGCATGAATAGTGCTACAAAGAGTGACCTATTTCTAGTGATTGCAAATAAGTGTCTTACTGTAATTAGGTTTACCAGATGAAGAGTGTCCAGGACAGGTAGTTATTTCCCTTGTGCCATTATATTTTGAAATACAGGGAAATTACTGAAAGATACAAGAAGAATGAGATTTAATTTAGAAGTCCTAGTTAAGGGACTGGCCGTTGATGATTGATTTTCATTGATAGATTTTCATCTATTGATTGCAAGTAAGTCCCTAAGTTACATAGGCTCATTATAGGCTCATTATATTGAAATAAAACTTGCAAAAGTCAGTATATCTACTGCATTATCACATGTTGTGTTACAGAATGTTCCTAAGAGATATAGGAAGGACGGGCCAGCAGTGGGGCGCACAAAAATACATGATTTGTTTAATCTAATTGCCAACCTAATAAAGCACGTAAGCCTATGTAAATGTATATTAATTCATCCTGGCGGTATATGAATACAACCTTACCTAAGGCTATTTGGATTGTGTGTTTTTATTGTTTCAGAGTAGCTGCATGGTCAAGCGTTATATCCAACAAAAATTAATGATGGTGATTGCTGAATAGCACTAATAACTGATGGTCATCAAAGAAATCAAATCCAAGTACACCTTGACTAGAGATATGTAACACTGTATATATCTAGATGAGAAGAGGGTTTAAGAATGATTAAGAAACTAAGGGCACAATTCATGGAATCCAGCGCAGATGTCTCGCAAGTGCCTCGCGCAGAGAGGAAGCGTGCGCCACGCGTGCGCCAGGCGCAGCGCAAAACAGTTTTTTTGCGCACTGAATATTCATGGATTTCCTGAGCTATTAGCAGTCGTGGCGCAGGGGACATCCAGCAGCACCGGTTACGCCCCCAACACCACCGCTTGCACTGGAAAAAGCCAGTGAAATGGCCAATGCGGCGCAAAGGCCCGGCGCTATCCTTGGCCCAGCACACAGCCCCCCTCCATCTTAATTGCGTGAAAAATCGGAGTGTACCCCGCTTGCAGCAGTGAAAATGTATGAAAATGGCCTAGCGTACCCCGTGAAATCCCGTACCCTTCCGCCCCAGCCAAATCACGTGGGAAGGGCTGCGTGTGTGGTGACAGGGTGTAGGGTGGTCCCAAGTGATATGGGCTGCCTGCAGGCTATGGTCATGGGTGTTGGGGGTCCCCTATGGTGTGGCTGCCTGCAGGGCATGGCCACGGGAGATGGGCTGCCTGTGGGGCATGGACAAGGGTGTTGGGGGTCCCCTGTGGTGATGGGCTGACTTCGGGACATTGTTACGGGTGATGGCTGCCTGCAGGACATGGTCATATGTGTTGGAGGTCCCCTGTGACATGGGCTGCCTGCTTGGCATGGTCATGGTTGTTGGGGGATCCCCTGTAGTGTGGCCTGCCTGCGGGGCATCAACACGGGTGTTGGGGGGTCCCCTGTGGAGTGGGTTGCCTGCGGGGTATGGACACAGGTGTTGGGGATCCCCTGAGGTGATGGGCTGCCTGCACTGCATGGTTACGGTGATGGGCTGCCTGCGGGGAAGGGTCATGGGTGATGGCAATTTCGGGGGTACGCGAGCCAGTTTTCATGCGATTTGACTGGCGTGGGTGTACGGAAGGGCCTTCATATGCGATTTGGGTGGCGCAAGCGGTGTGCACGATTTCGGGGGGTACGCGAACCAGTTTTCACTCAATTTGACTGGCACAAGCATGGTATGGGATTTCGGGGGGTACGCGAGCCAGTTTTCACGCGATTTGACTGGCACGAGCGGGGTGCAGGATTTTGGGGGGTATGCAAGCCAGTTTTCATGCAATTTGACTGGTGTGGGTGTACGCGAGGGTGCTTTTACGTGATTTTTCTGTTGTGAGCGGGGTACAGTATTTCGGGGGAACGCAATATAGTTTTCACGCAATTTGTCTGGCGCGAGCCTGGTACAGGATTTGGCATGTGTACACAACGGTGTTTCTATGTGATTTGGCTGGCTCGAGCGTGGTGCAGGATTTCCAGGGGCTACACAAGATAGTTTTCATACGATTTGACTGGTGCGAGCGGGCTATGGGATTTCGCGGGTGAACACAAGGGTGTTTTCATGCAATTTGGCTGGCGCAAGCGGGGTGCTCAATTTTGGGGTGTTCACGAGCCAGTTTTCATGTGATTTGACTGGCGTGGGTGTACTCAAAGGGGTTTTCACACAATTTATCTGGCGTGAGCGGGGTGCACGATTTCGGAGGATACACAAGGCAGTTTTCACGCAAATTGACTGGCGTGAGCGGCGTTTAGGATTACAGGGTCTGAGTAGCCTGCGTGTTCCACGCTTAAGCATTTTTTGTGTTCCTGGGTGCCACGGCATACTGCCGAATGTTTATTTCACGTGGGCTACCGGGGGTTGCATGCACATTTGTTTTGTTTTTTGGGGTGCCTGAGCGTTGCGTGACCTGTCATTTTTCTCCAGGGGTCACAGACAGCCTCGGAGGAGCACAAGGGATGTGTCTACCATCACGTACCTGCCCTCTTCACCCCAATTGCCCAGGACCATTTTTGTGTGCACCTCCCATTCGCACCAGTCCATCAGTGCCATGGTTGAGAGGCCACCAAAAGCTAAGGGCAGCAAAACTGGGCAACCTCCCAGAGGTGGGCATGTCGGGGCATGTGGTCAGGGTGTCCAGGGAGCCCAGGTGCGCCAAGGTAGCCACCGCGGGAGGCGTCGTCAGGGTGTTTCACAGGGGCAGGATGTCCAGTCACATGCTGGGACAGCCATGCCACCACCCCTCGTGGCTCAGGGAGATGCTGCTGCTGCAGACATTCCCAGCGCCCATCTGACCCAACAGGCAGTGTCATCTGCTGTCATGGGCCGACAGGTAGTGGAAGCTGTAGGTGCAGCTGTGGCTACCACCACCCAGGGTCAGAGTCAGCCAGTGCGGGCTTCATTGACACAGAAGGACTGCCAGGCAGATTTCCAGGTCAGGAAGGTCAAGCCACATGTGTCTAAGGTTGCTGTGACCAACTCACGTGCATCTGGGGTAGTGGTGACATCTGCACCCTTGAGCAGCCAGGTATTGGAAGTTGCAGCGCAGATGCAGCCAACACCACCACGGATGTGAGTCTACCAGCCAGGACTTTGTCGGTCACAGCCATTGGCATCGAGGCAGTTGTGCTGCTGGGTCCTGGCGACAGCACCCAGCAGCCAATGACTCAAGTCAGGCCTTCCGTCCTCATGCCATTGCCTACTCCCATTTGTGAGTCCACCAGCACCCCTGGCCCTACTGACCAGAGTGGCAGTAGCCACTCAGGGTCCGCACAACCCGCCAAGAGGAGGAAGCCTGTTTCTGCGGAAGAGGCTGGGACCTCATACACGGCTCAGGGCTTGGGCACGTCAAGGTAGAAGAGTTTCAATAAAGTGCAACTGGACACACTGTGGGCTACGTGTCAGGACATGACCGCAAAATGCTGATGGTGCAGGGTGACAAACTATGCCTGCCCAGAGTAAGGCCCACTGGCAGTGCATTGCGCAAAGTGTCAGTGCCATGGGATTTCAGAAGCGCACAGCTGATGATTGCTATAAGCGTTGTACTGACCTCCAACACTATGCAAAAAACAAGCAGGATTCCAATTACGCCTCAACTCTGATGACTGGCGGTGGGCCAGCATCAGTGGACGATGTACTCAATACTCATAAGGAGATAGCTTCAGGGTTCTTCGATGAGGCTGTAATACAAGGAGTGGGACAGATGCCGGATTTTGATGAAACGTCTGGTGAGTGTTGATGCGTGTGTGTCCAGCCAGCACAGCCAGCCCATTTGTGTTTTTCTTGTGTGATGTGTTGTGATTGATTGCCAGTTCAGGCTATGTATTCATGAGTGCCATGTGTGACCCATGTGATGCTTGACTGATGCGTGCTTGTCGTGATGCAGTCTGCATGCAGGCCATGTGCTGCACACAGAGACAATCCTCCTCTACACACCTGCACCCTCCTTACATGCAAGACACTCGGCATCCTCTACTTGTCCATATCCTTGCTCCCAGACATGTTTGCTGATAGCCTGTGCTGATCATCCACTCAACATTCAGCCTATGTTGTCACATGATTGACATCTCTGTGAGGTGACCCTGCAAGCTGGTCCCCTCAGGCGCATGCTTCCTTGCCTCTCTATCCCCCAGCAGCTCACTGTCTTCATGGTATTGGTGATTCACATGTTGGACTCATGAAATGGCCTGTCCCAGAATTCTGTGTATATGCACACTTCCCTCTGCAACTCTGCCAGACCTGTACTGTTTGGTACATCCTTTGTCCTTGATGCAGGGTGTCTCACTTGCACCGTGCAGATGGCACATGCTCACAGTGGACATGAGTGTTCATTCATGGACCATGTGCATTCCCAGAAAGCTGCTATGGGTCCATGTCAAGCTTCTCATTCTACTCCATCTCCGGTATTTCATAAGCCTCATGGTATTTGGTCATCCCTTTCATGCTCACTCAGGGTCATTGCCTCATCACGCCCAGTTTTTGGGTGTCCTCATCTGTCTCGAGTGTAGGACTCCCTCTGGTACAGCCTACCTGCCTCTATGCAACTGGTGTTGTAGCTTCTCCGTGTCTTGGTAAACTTCTCATGATTCCTCATGTGTTGTGCTTTCTGTCCTCCTCTCATCTGCTGTAGTCTCAGATGACTGAGGTGATGCAATAGACACCTGCCCATACAGTCTGCCTACAACACAGTACTCTGATCCACCATTCTGAGACATGCACTGCCTTCCAGCCATTCCCCGAACAGAGGGGTTGGATACTGTATCCCGACAATCCACTGCCAACACTTTGCACATGATGACTGCAATTGCCCTTACACTGCCATCATCACACAACATTGACATGACTGCCTTTGTGTTTCGATGTACAGTTGAGACCGTACACATATACTGCACTGCACCCACACACATATGAGCCCTGTTTCAGCCTTCTACATGCCTATTCACGTGTGTGATGTCAAGGTGACCTAGCATGTATGTATCCACGTGCCTTCCTTCATTGTATTGCAACACATTGGCATTGTTGCATCGTGTGACACATGTGTTCTTTTGGTCATAGTGATTGACATGTAATGTATGGTGACATTCTTTCTGCATGGGCCACTGATAGTACTATTTGACTTCCATCTGGGGCTGGTTTACAGTCTTGACATGCCCATGCTACATGCCATATGTTTGTTGGTATCTGTCATTTTTGTGTAAGGTCTATGAAATGCAGGAGCATGTGTGTGATGCAGGTGCTATGCAACATGAAGTACATGTGTAGACTTCACATTTGACACACATCCATGTCTGCTTTCGGGGTCACCTTCCATTACATGTCCACTGCATGCATGCCAGAGTTTGTATCATGTGTGACATGGTTGCTTCATGTATTGGCTGCCAATGTTGTGATGTCTATGTGTGCAGTATATGCTGGTGACATGTTTGCTCATGTGTTTTATTTTTGTTTAGTTACAGGTGAGGAGGCACTTGAAGCAGAGGAGGAGTAGGAGATGGCAGAGAGGGTGGAGAGTTCAGGGCACCAACCAAGCACCAGTGGAGGGCGTGGTGTGGTAGTCCATGAGCATCCATTGGTGCTCCAGACCATCCTGTCCCGGACTGGCTCTGGGTACACCTCCGAGGATCTCTTTGACACTGATACTGAATCGGATGTTCATCAATCCATGCCGTTGCAGGTGATTGATTCTGCAGTGCATGTTGTTCTGCCTGACACATCTCTAGTGGGGGTTGAACCCTCAGGGGGCCAGTCAGTGTTGGAATGTCCACCTGTGATGGTTACGGGTGCAGGGTCATGCTCCACAGCAGTTGCTCCTGTTCCTGGGGCAGCAGATCAATGGAGGAATGCAGTCCTGCAGCCACAGGTTCTTCACTCTTCTCCCATCCTTCATAGAGGGCAGTCTTTCTGTTGACCTGGACGGTTGCCAGTGAATTCGTCGAAAAAAATTGGTCGACCAGACAAATGGTCGAATCAAATTGGTCGAAAACCATTTCGTCGAATTTTTTTTTTTTTCTATTTTAACCCTTTTTTTTTTTTTTTGGGGGGGGGTCCCCCCCCCAACCCCCTTTTTTTCTCTTAAAACCCATTTTTTTAACAAAACGAAAACCCAAAAATAAATATATAAATAAAAAAATGTTTTCGACGAAATGGTTTTCGACCAAATTGCGTCGACCAAATTGCAGTCGACCAGTTTTTTTTCGACGAGTTGACTGGACACCGACCTGGACTTGGAAGCAGATGCGCCAATGAAAGTAAAAATTGTGATTGGGATCAGAAGACCCAAGAGCGAAGCATTTGGCTAACAGAGCTGCAAACAAGGGCAAAAAGTCTACAAGGCTATACAATAGCACAGAATGCAGTAAAGGGATTGATTTGGAAAATTCCCAAGAGCTGTAGTATGAATATGGGCAAGTGTACGGAGAAACAAGTGTCTCTATAAGGTTCTGTGTTACGTATGGTAATTAGATCTGGTAGAAAAAGAGGCATAGAATCAGATCCCATCTTTTGTTATGCTTTTCAAATAAGAATGTGTTGATTCCAATTTGAATAATTGTATCATTATTATTTTTTTGTCTATAAGATTATTACTGTAATATATGCTTTTATGGGTACATTATATTTTAATCGAAAAAAGTGGACTCTGAATCTGAGTCACATCTGTATGACCATTTGACTAAAAGATCCGTAGCCCAAAGTGTGACCCAAAATATGACTTTACAATGATCTAAAACTAAGCATGTCAACAACTCTTGGTTGCAAAATAACATACCTTTCATAAATCTAACATGCCTTTGTGACTTGCTGTTTGAAATACATATTTTCAAAGATATTTGGTTGCACCTTTTTCTTCTGAGACTTCAGTGCTGGGGGTGGGAAATTACATAAAAGATGCGTTACGTTGTGTCTGCATTAGTGTATTTTGCTTTTCATTATGTATAAATAAGAGGTTTTGCTTCAAAACTCGTTGATGCATTTTCAGCAGTTTAAGCACCATCCATTACCACCTGAATGCACTCTCTGTTTCTCTCTCGCTCCATTCTCCAATTCCTATGTCAGGAATATGGTCATTGACCAGACTACCCCTTAACATAATTGCCTGCCCCTACATTAAATTAAACAGAAAATAAGATTTACATTTAGTCTGAATCATTCCCATTTTATGGCCAAGCAGAACTGTTTTGTGACATGCAATGACCCATAAGATCCATTTTTCAATTGACGGAAAAGCTAATTAAATGAACTCAAACTAATTTGAAGCAAATACTTTCAAAATCATTATTCATTTGATATATTTTAAATGTAGATTGATTTTGTATGTTGACTAAATTAACCATGCAGTTTACAAAAACAAAAACATAATTTTCTGCTGAGAGACTTAGATATCCATGCTTATTTTCAAATTCATATGTGCAGTTGTATAAATCTGATATATAACACCACCTGTGTAACATATCTGAGTTTCGTCATTATTGAAGTCAATGAATCAAAATACAAAGAAAGAGCAGTTCATACAAAATATTGTATCTGGTTGCACTGCTATTTACAATTGCTGGCGCAGCACTTGCAAATGCACGCCTGGCAGAGATGCCTGCCTGCTGTGAGAGAGAGAGAGAGAAAGGTGAAGCGGCATAGAGTGATACAGAGAGAGACAGATACAAATAGAGAGAGTGAGAGAGTAAGGGAGAAGAGAGATATCGTGCCACATGGGTGCATGACATGCTCGGTACATCTAGTACCGTTTTGAAGTGCTTTGAATATGCACATTTCTGTTCACACACTTTACCTATTTTAGCTTTGAAATTGTAGAACATTTCAAAGCACACCCACCATCATTATCCAGCATAATGTATTGGACGGACCTGCCCGATTGAAATGTCAAATGTCTGGAAGTGGTGCGCCTCTTTTCAACTAATCACAACGCCTTTGTTTGCTATGTCCAACTTTGAAATGATACCATACACATCTAAAAATGCGTAAATTAAGTTATTCGAAAGCTAATGGCGGGTTTACTGAGGTAAAGGCGGGAATGGTCTTGTGGCCTCAGAAAGTACCAATACGTGAATGATGTCCCTAGTGTCTCTCTATAGCGTGTGGCATGTATGGCTGGTGTCATCATCAATATTATGACCACTGGTGTTCATAAGAGCTTCACTATCTTTGCTGTTTATGGAAGGATTTTAATTTCGAAGATCTTATTTGAAAGATATGTTCAGGCCTGATCAAATGACTCTCACATTTACTCTGAAGTCAGAAGTGACTAAAAAATGTCCACATTCTTTATATGAAAGCTCATTTATGTTTTAAGTTGAATGTTTCACAGAACAAAACGCCTATGAATATGAAATGTAAGCAATTGCTACGTTGTGAAATATGATAAATACAGCTATTAGAACTGGTAAAGTTACCAATATTGAACTAACACTATTATATAGCATTCTTTAACCCCTTAAGTGCCAAGGGCGTTTATGTTCTCCCTGAATTCCCATCATCTATTACTGTAGGCTCCGTCCACTCCTGCAGTTAGGTATCTATTTGCAATCAACATCTTCTTTGCTGAAATCATCTTCACTCACAGAATGTGCTAATTTCGGTGCATGACTGTGATAACCATTATCACATAGTTTATCAATGGCTGCACACTCAAACATGTCTGCAGATGGTAGGTATTTTGCTAAAATGTCACAAGGTGGACTTGATCTGTTTTCCACACACAAACATCTTTTCAACTGCAGAACACAATCTGGAGAGCATGACACTTCACAGCGAACTTACTCTGTCTTCCCTGTCCAATGGGAGATGGCGTTGCTGTCTGTGTTTGGTCATATAGGTTCGAGACCATTACCTATTAGTACATTTGCTATTTTATTTCCAGAAGTAATTGTTTTAGGCAGCATCCTATGCCAGCTTTTCCTTTTCTAGGAAAACATATGCCTGTCTAATACTGCCATGTTAATAGTATTGGTCTTGGGCTGATATATCTGGCAGATGAATGCTTCTAGTTTCTCTAGCACCTGTTCAGTATTAATGTCTTGCATTGCTTGTTAATTAAGTGTGGCAATGTGTGTATGGGTTCAGTGTGAAATTTGACCTTCCCTTGCAAAGCATGTGTGCAATCAAATCCAGACAAGGTGTGAAATGCAAGCGATGCAGAATTTTCTAATGTGCCTATTTACATAAATACAATGTGTTTTGAAATTGGCAAAAAGTAAGACCCTAGGGAGAAATTTGGATACCTTGTTATAGCAAGAATTATAGCATTTGTTTCCCATGCAAAATACAATGGTGTAGCCCCTCTTTCTGTTGCATTGATAGCATGAAGAATTATTTTGTGTCTGACTCGTCTTCTGTACCAAGACAGCCCAAAGAACAATATGAGGTTGTCCCTTCTGAATGCTATAAAACTACACAGTCTTTCTTTACTCATGTGTGCATGCTGAAGCATAATGAGTTTGTTAAGCCGTAAGGTCATTTTTGGTGTTAATGTGTGAACGTAACTTCTTTGTATTAACATTAGCTATGCCCCCACCACTAAGTGTAGATCATTATAATTGTAATGCTTGTTTTGATTTTCTCTGGTGAATGCTTCAGTCAGATCTTTGAATGTCTGAAGCATGCAACTTTCCTGCCACCCAGAGTTTCATCAGATAAGATGCTCATATAGGGTAATGGTGTGTGTTGTTGTTAGAGTTGTTAGTGTGACGTTTACGCTTCTTCTTTGTAAAATGGGTGGTGGTGGGGCTAGTGGTGGCGGGATAAACTTCACGATTTGGATCAGTTTGCTATTCAGTTGGGTAAGATGCATAGTTCCACAACATAAAGCAGTGATCAAGGCAAAGCAAGTAATTCATAGAACAATATCTCACATACATCTACCTCACAATATGATGAGCTTACACATATTCAGGCAAATAATGATGTGTTCTCTTAACTCTGCAACAGTACAAGGCACTTTTATTTGTATTTTTTTTACTTGGGTCTTGAACAAAGATTGAGGGTTTTCATCTTGATTCACAGATGAGTCTGTGCTTTGAATTCATCATACAATCTAAGAGCATGGACCTGACCAGCAGCTTTTGTAATACTGCCACTAACACTGCCCTGGTTGCAATGTTCACAAGTTCAGCTCCATCATATGACAATAGATATACACTATATTTGAGCTCATTGAGCAATTTGATTATTGTAATATCCTCCCTGTTTACTGCTTCTTTCGATTCATAATGATATTTGTGTGATGCTGCTTGCCCTGATATCTCTGCCATTCTCATTGTCTCTCCAAATATTCGGTCAAGTCTGCTGCTGTCAAAAAAAAGCATGAAAGTTTTGTGTTGTTACTACTAAACCTCCACTAACCTTCAAAGCACTATTTTGTTGTTAAAGCTCTTTATTAGCTTCATAAACACAGATTGGAATATATTTGTTCCTCCAAAAACTGTTTCCTTTTTCCAACTGTGCCTATACTGCAGGATATGACTCTTTCAAAACACACATTTCACAAGATAGTATGCCATAATCCCAGAGTAAATATGAAAGTGTAATGCAAAGAACTAACCAATGATTGCTTCCACCAATGACAAGTGTGCTTTGCATTCGCCACATCTGATAGAGCGTATTATTTGCAACAGTGATTCCATCATGTAACTGCCATGTAACCCTGAATCATGATGAATATTGGATAAGACTGTCCTTGAATATTGTCAAACTGCTTAATCTGTTCACACATATTATTTGTTTCTATGATTGCTAGCAGGTCGTCAGTATTGCAGTTCTTGGCAAAGTTTATTCTAGCTTATGAAGAATTTCTGCACATGGGTGGTTCTTGTAGAACACTTACAGGTAGTGGCAGCAGTATCGAGCTGGAGATGTTGGTTATATTACAGCAAGGAATCCAAGCCATTCATGATCTGCACAAAGAATTTGCTGCAAGATTTGGAATGTATAGTTGAGCCAAGAGCAATCAGAAGTAAAATACTGTTTTTTTTTTAAAATTAGTGATAAGCCTGCTATGGTGTCCCTTGCAACAGAGCCTCATGCAGTTGCAGCATAGCTATGATTAACACACTTTAGTGATGAGCTGCAGAACGGAAGTGGCAAACTTCAGGCTCACCCTCTGACAAACTGGCGTGCTGCCTGCTACAAAGGCAACACAGACTCTCTATCTGTGCCAAGAAAAGGGCACACATTCCGGCACGGGTATCTGGCGCATCCAACAACATGGCTGAACTTTTCAAAATCGGCAGAAAACTAGCCAACCCTCCTGCAGGCTCATCTTCCCCTATTCCTTCTCAGGCCCTCTGCAATGCACTGGCCACTCACTTCAACACCAAAACACAGGACATTCTGAACAGCCTTGTTACTCACCCTCTCAACCCATCTCTCACCCCCTTGTTCACTTACCCTCCACCTTTCTTCTCCTTTGCCACTGAAGAACTCACCAGAGTTGTCGGCTCCATGAAGACTTCTTTCAAAAAGGTGTCCCCTTGCTCATACAGAACTTTCAAGGACAACAGTGGCTCTATTGCCTATGCAGTTGCTGACCTCTGCAAACACTCCTTTGCCACTGGTTCCTTCCCCTCCTCCCTCAAGCATGCTCTTGTGAGCCCCATCCTTAATAAACCTGCAGCAGACCCTACCTGACCAGCCAACTAGCACCCTATCTCCATCCCCCCTTCCTGGGGAAACTTCTGGAGTAGTTGGCCCTGCCCCAACTCAACTCTCACACTGTACTTGGCGGAGGTCTCCACGAACATCAATCTGGATTCTGAGCATCCAGAGGCACAGATACTGCTCTTCTGAACACCAGTTAACAACTGCTGTAATCCCTGGATTCCAACTCCCCAGCTGTCCTCATCCTTCTTGGTCTCTCCTCTGCCTATGTCAAAGTCAATCACTCCATCCTCATACAAAGGCTCCACAACACCGTTGGTATCTCAGATTGGCCACTGGACTGGCTGACCTGCTTCCTAACTGACCACTCCTCCCAACTCATCCTGTGCCCCTTCTCCTCTCCTACCTCCTTCTCCACCTGTGGTGCTCCCCAGTGCTCTATACTTTCGCCTTGGCTCTTTAATATCTACCTTACTCAGCTGTCACTCCTCATCGCCTCCTTCTCCCCCAACTTCCATTGTTATACAGATGACACACAACTCTTCTTCAAACTTCCTGCTGACCCTCTTGCACCGTCCGTCATCCCTGACTGCTAATCTGACATCCAGGCCTGGTGCACCGCCAATGATCTTTGATTCAATACCAGCGAAATGGAGATCCTTCCCATTGGGACCCCTGCGTGTCACTTCTTCCCTTAACCCTAGCCTTCTTCCATGCCCCCCCTGCTCCTTCTTCTGAGGCCAGGAACCTTGGAGTAATCTTCAAATCCTCTCTCCTTCCCCTCCTCACACTCAGGCCCACTTTCAGCTCTTCCTTCTCAAAGGAATTCTACCTTTTCTCACATTCCCCCAGAATATCAATATTACACGGGCCCTGCTTTTCTCTAGGCTTGACTATTGCAATAGCCTTCTTGTGAATCTACCTTCTTCCACTCTGCAACCCATCCAGCTAAACCAGAATAGGGCAGCAAGACTTATCCTTGGCCTCATTCCAAGGGACTACATCTCGCCTGCCCTAAAAAGACTTCACTGGCTCTAGGTTGCTTCACGGATTAAATTCAAATCCCTCTGTATCCTCCACAAGGCTGTCTGGGGCCAGGGACCATACTATCTGCAACTCTCTCTTAATAAAATGTTCCGACACTCTTTGTGTGTAAAGTGTTTTGCAAAAACAGAGGGCAGGAGGTCGATCACTTTCCTCAGCTGGCTCCCTTCTTTGAAACAGCCTCCCCCTCCCTCTTCGTATTGAGCAGGACTTTCTTAAATTCCAGGAACTTCTCAAGACTTTCGATTTACTCCTCCTCTCCTCAGCTAATCTCACAGTTGCTTGGTTTTTGACCAAGGCCCTTATGCATCCTCAGGGCCCTGACCTTCCACACCAAATCCCCCCTAGCTTCAGGGTTTCCTCAGCAATTGCCTCAGCACACCCTCCACCTCGAAGGCTCGAACTTACCATACATTGCACTTCACCTGTTGCTCACCTATGAGTACCCCAGCATGTATCCCACTCTCCCTCCCTTCTGCACTTACATGTTCTGAACACTCACAAGGCATAGTAGTCTCAGGAGGATAGCTCAGCGGCAATGTGCTCACCCTGGAAGCAAGAAGACCCGGAGCAACACAGGTTTGATTCCCAGGTCCGCGCTTAGAAACCTCTGGGTATTAAGCGCGTTATAAATAATCCATCATATCATATCATAGTAGGTTTGTCCCCCCTCACTACAATTTATATTTCATTTTTTTGTATTTTAATGTTTTTAATCCCCTTATCCCAAGGGGACAAAAAATAAATACACAAATAAATAATATTTTCCTTGTCGGGCTAGGTGAAATGATTAGTAATGCTCACAACAGACTCATCATTATTTCTTGATTAACAAACACTAAAATGCAGGCAGGTGTGTTGGGCACTGGCAGCGCCCCCTTGCCCAACTTACAAAAGAAGTGCAGTGCTCAGCCCCACCTGCAAAATATGTCCCGTAGCTGGGCACTGGCAAACACCAGCACAAATTAAGCACTGATTGGATCTAGGGACTACAGTGGCTGAATACTATATCCATATTAAAAAACAATATGAACCTTTGTGTTTGCACTTCTTGTAGTAAGACAGACTCCACCTTGCATTACATTGTTTTATTTCTACTGCAGTTGTATCTTCAAAGAGTTCAACAAGGTTTTTAGCATCACTGTCTTCACACTCATTTCGAGTTCTTCCAGCATTAAGTAGATGTTCAGTGACTTGAACTAACGCCCCCTGTTGTTGTTGTTGACACTAAAAGCAGAAAAGCGTCTGTATCTATACCACTCAAACAATTGCATTTGGACAACATTGGTTAATCTATTTTCATTACCCCTTCCATAACGCCAGTCACACATATAGAGATAATACAGATTAATCCATCAGTAAATGGAAGACGTGAGCATATACCACTAGTGCTGTAATTGCATATCTGCAGAATACATTTGGTACTGAGAGTAAATGTTGTTAGGACCCCATTTGTAGACTTGGAAATATGTTTCAAAGATACTTTTGGAATCAAAACCCATCCAAAACAACAGCAATATTGTTGTTTGTTGGTGGCCACCTTCATGAAGCCATTAATATGACATGCTACATACGCACCATAGATTAGGACTATGACAATTATTTATTTAAAACTAGTTTCTGATGACGCAACAGAAGTTCCACATTTCCTTACTGAAACTAACAGAGAGCTTGTTTTTTCTGCATATGCGTCTGTGTTACGTTGCAGATACAAAAAGATGGTAAATTCTCTAATACATGCTCATTTTTAATAAAAGAGGTTATTACAGTGCATCAATGCAGTAGATATTTGCTCATACCGGCCTCAATCTATAAATATTCTGAGACATAGTCACTGCTGGTCTTATTGCCCATTGGTTTTCACTAATCCGGTGTTCCATATCATACTATTTGGTTTTGAGAAATGTAAGCACTAACCAGAACTGTTGATAATCTCCTGGGCCTGTCGGACTAGAGAATTTGATTGTTCTGACTCCCTGAAAAATTTGCAACATGTGTGGTTGTATGGAGGGCCCCAGCCTCATGCCCTACTTTGTCTGGTAATGCCTCCCCACTCTCTTTACTTTTTTTAGTCATTTACGTTTTTCCACATTTGTACTTACCTTTCCATCCCAGACACACATTACATATTTGGGGATGGTTTCCTGAGCTCAAAACAATAGTGTGAATAGAACTTAAGTCATTTGTTGGTGTAATTTGTATTAACCCTATTTTCTTTCATCTTAGTACATTTATTTTTACGTACACCATTTGTTTGAGCTTAGTTTATCAGCCGATATATAAGGGCATTCACAGAATATAGAACCCTAACCACTTCTGGCTCTGTAATCCAGTGTAAAGCTTTCTCCCAAGAAAATTATCCTCAGCAACTGGCCGAAGCTCTTCTACAGATCGTATAATTAGCCTAGATGCTTCCAAGAAAGAAACAGGGACCCAGAGAACTACGTCGCAAACCAGCAGAAGTAAAATAACCTTGAATAAAAGACAACCCAAGATCTCACTGTAAACTGTCATATCATGTCAACGTAATGACATAAAATATCACATGCCTAAATTAGAAACTGATGGATGAAGATTCGTAGGAGTTAATCCATGTTATGGACATGGTATGCCTACAAGAAACATGGAGTATAGAGGAGGTGTATATTGAGGGCTATAATTGTTACCACAGTTAGTTAAAATAGGTTCAAATCAAAAGGCAGACCTAGTGGAGGACTAGCAATATTTATTAAGATGGCCGTAGACTGTCAAGTGGAAATAATAGTGTCCCCGCATTAATTGGCACTTACAATCAATTTTAAAGAGAGTAGGAGTGCATTTTTGGTTAACGCGTACTCAGATCATATGGTAAAGATGGTCTAGCAACCATGTGATTGCTGGAACAAACGATAAATGAAACAAATACATTTAGACAATATGATGCTGAAAATATAGTCATAGTTGCAGGAGATTTGAATCACCAGTTTGAACTGCTTTCCACAGTTAAGGAAATATTGTGGTAAGAGGACAAGGTATGAGGGATCCAGAAGACTAGTGCTATTTCTCCAAAGATGGTATATTTTCTGGTGCATTTTTTCACCTTAGGTTTAAGAGTATGTAACGGAAGGACCAACTGAGACAATCCAGCTAGACTAACATTTGGGAATGAAAGACACTCCTCACTTATTCATTACATTCTTGTGTGTATCAGTGCATGGCATCATGTGGATAATATTGAGGTTATGGAGGGCATGGAGAGTGATCACAACCGGGGAATCCTGGAATGGACAATTAAGAGACAAGAAATTGCGGGGCAAATAGAACCCAAAAATGATTATGAGAGAAACAAAATCAGAATACCCCTGGATCGTGCAAAGAACAATAACACAATGATTATAATATATAATACTGCTCTCCTTTGGTAGAATATACATTGGACAAACCAACATATGAACTGGCAGAGATAACGGATATATTTCATCATATGATGAAATCTTTAAAGCCACATCTGTTATGATACATGCCCCTCAAGAAAGAGAACTCATCAACCAATAACATTGCATGATAAATAGTGCAGAACAGCAAAAATATATCTCATTAGACAAATCGAAGATAATCAGGAAGGGAATTCCAAGCTTTTGAAAGCTGCAAGATCACATTACAAAAACAGGGTGAGTTAAGGTTACTATGTTATTTTATTTTAAGATAGTATTTCTATAACTGTATTGATGTTGTTACCTTAATGTTATTATTTCTAATGTTTGTATACATTAAGGGGGTAGTTCATGGATTATTTGCACCGAAAAAAACAGGATTTGTGCGCCATTCTGCCTGCAAATCCCTGTTTAACAAATTGGGATTTACGGCCAGAATGGCACACAAATCCCGTCTTTTTTCGGTGCAAATAATCCATGAATTACCCCCTAAGTATTTGTTGTTTTAACTTTAACTCTTCAGTATTTTTCTTTACAAATAATTCTCACCATTTTTTTACAGTTGTATATATGTTTAGAAAATGGTTTAACTTCCTATTACATTTTGTAAATTAGTATGTCTTTTAATGTATGTAATAGGAATATATTAATGTTGTCACTAATTGTGTTATTTTGTATGCAGGTGTTTAAAATATAAATGATAAATGTTTATGAAAATGTAAATTACATTTTTATGATGGCCTCCACACCTCCCCTTACAGCTGTCAATTACCTCCAATGTTAAAATGTACCTTTGAAAATAGGCAAATTAAGACAGAACAAATGTTAAATTTGAATAATTGTAACTACATTTCATGAATACTAGCTTTTTGATAAATACCAGTGAAAGTTTCTCCAAGTTATTATATGAGTATTTGATTCTACCAAATGCCAGAAATTGAGAAGGTAAAGTAGACTCACACTTTATTAGAATTAATTTAATATATACTTGGAAACTTCACTTTAGTTGTATTATTTTTTTCTTTGATGGATTACAATTTTGTACATGTACGCACAATGTATAATTTAGTGTAATTTGTTCAGTTTTTATTTATTATATGTAATATATAGCTGGGCATTACTGAACGACTTCTAAAAAAAATACAACACATACAAAATGTTGCTGTCAGACTGCTCCTCAAACTACCCCGAAGAAAACACATCACACCAGTGCTCAAAAGACTACACTGGCTACAAATAAAACAGCAAATCAATTTCAAATCAATGAGCATTACGCACAGAGTAATCCACGATCAAGGTGCAGAGTTCCTAAGAGACAAATTAAGCCTACATCGCCCAACAAGGATGCTCAGGGCGAGCAGCGACATCCGCTTGGAAGCAAAACCCTACAACAAAAGAAAATTCAGAAGATCCTCTTTCTTTCACCTCATCCCAAAAACTTGGAACGAGCTACCAAAGAACATACGTAACACAAGAAATCGCCTACTATTCAGAAAACTACAAAAATGATGGCTCTTCACCCCATAACTAGACGAACGCCCACGGAGGCATGTACACAGCTGAAACATTGCTGAGTGAAGAAAAAAAAACCTCCCGATCCCCCAAATGCTATCGCCCACAAATAGAAGTTAAGGAAGAACAATCTACGGCATATCAATTTACCAACTGACAGATAGAAGTTCCAAACCAACACAATTGGAAACCGGCCACACCACCAGTCCTAAAACTAGATGGACAGCAAAGAAAATAGAAATATGCATACCTATAGGACAACGGGATACATAGAACAAGATTTATAAAGACTAAGATACATAACCCACTAACCATATGCTCTAATCTCTGCATACCTGACATACACGAAAACCCACACAACCATCTTCTCGCTCAGCAAACCGCACACACTTCACCACACTGCGACAACAAACAAACAACACATAAACTGCATCAACAGCACACAATGTCTCACATCGGTCCAATATTCACACCAAATCTAAGCGCCTGGTGAAAACCAAACTGAGGCTGCCAACAGCACACCACTTCTCTCACTTTCCTACTCCCTCTTTACCTGACTAACCCACCCCACCTCTTGTTTTCTGATCCGCCTGTGCACCGGGGACCAATTCCATTGGTGACAGTGAGTGGTACAAATGCCTTTAACATTAACATATGTAGTTCATGTTTTCATATTAATAATATTATGTTAAATTGTTATAGTAAGGCTATTTTGTGATGAATCCTTGAGAAATTAAATTCTGCATATGCATTGTACATTAAGTGCGTGTTAATGTGGTGCACTTTTCAATGTATGCATTTTAAATATTGTTTGTTTTTAATTATTTAAATTATTACAAACTTTGCTTGTCTGTGTATCCTTTATTAAATACATTTTAATTAGTGTACGTTTTATAGACATTTGTAATGTTGTTTCTTTTTAATGTAATTCTTAAAAACTATTTTCTATATTAATTTTGTTTCCACAGCATTAGGCACATTTTAAATCATGGTATGTGTTCAATACATTTTTAATATTAATGGATATTTTTAAAATTGGTGTGAAGCATATTTGTAGTATTGTTGTATTCATGTTTAAAGTTATTTACAAATTAAGTATGTAATTTGAAATGTATAGATTAAAATATGTATACTTATTTATCATAAGTAATTATATTATACAGGTACATGTTGAATTTACAGTTTTCAAATGTATGCATTTGTTTGGGCTATTTTTTTGTTACTGTAAGATACGTAGTAAATATAAATATTTAGGAAATACACTTCAGTGTATTTTATAATTATTAGTCACTGATATTTATTTTAAAAGTAATGTAATTTTTGATATTTTTCATTTTTATGGCTTTTATAACATAACAAATCATTTTACTTATATGCATTGTTTTTAATGTATAAACTTGTATTCACATAATGTGTGTCATCATGTAATAAATTAACATCCTTTTAATTATGTATTATTATAACGTATTGTGTAACACATATTGATATATTTATTGGCAGTTTGGAAAGATATTATTTTTTTTGTGGCTGTATTTATTTTTATTAGAAAACAATAATTATAAAGTGTAAATATGTATATATTCATAGCCTATTATACAAATCATGGTTTAAACAAATATTTACTTTTTTAAGTAAGTCTTCTTTAATGATACTTTAATTTTTGCAGATGAGTAGCAGAATGTGTTTCTCCTACTGGAATTATTGTTCCGCATTTTTAAACAGCCTAAAAAAGAATAAGCATGCACTGGATCAATATTTCGTAAAGTTGGAAGTGGCACAGAATCACCAATTTGATATGTTTGAGGAACTTGAGAATATACAGGTGCATGTACCTTTTTACTGTTACACTTTTTATATTTTTTTAGTATTCTGTTTTTTACTTGTACTAACTTTTTTTTTATTGAAGTTTGTTTGCTTTGCAGCTCTAAACATTTTTAAAATATATCTACTCATATGTATTTTGTAAATGTGCCACCTTTGCAGAATGTCCGAAATTATATTGTTTAGGTTTTGTAAGGTTATTTAATGTGTTACAACACAGAGTACAGCACTACTGCACAGGATCAATGTGTAGCATGTTTTTTTTTATGCAGTACCACTTAATGGGCTTGGTGCATTGCTATGATGCAATTGTTTCAAGCTATGTGTTGCCAGTGTAACATGGACATATAAGTGAGGGCAGGTTAATCAGTCAAAAACGATTTTTACATATAAAATGCAAATAATTTTTTTTCACAGTTAAAAGCACACATGTGTACATTCAAAATGCGCACTATTTTTCACCTGAAATGCCTATGTTGCAAGAGACACATTTGAAAATTAATAAACTAACATTATTAACAACTAACCTGATCATAACCCACTAATAATAATGTGTTCTTCAGTGCAACATGGATGGAAAATGACAGGCTCTGAAAGTCATTATTTAAATGCACATTCAGTTTTTTTTGTTCTTTTTGCTCTGCTATTCTGTCCACCGTAACTGCAGGAAGCAAAGACCCCGAATAAGCAGGAAATCAGTTTGGTTACAGTTGCAACTATATAAGCCAAGCCATTGTGTGCGGAGGGTGGTTAGGGCATGATAGAATTTTATTGGTTAGGATCCTTTGGTAGGAGGTAACCAGAGGTTTTTTGTTTAATCTCGAGGAAGGAGCTAGGGGGAGACATCTTGACACAGTTGGAAGAAGGACTGGGTTGATAGCTGGGGATGCCTGATTCCTAAAGCAGATTCAACTTGGTTGCAGAGACCGGGATTTTCAGTCAACAAGTCCCAGTTTGAGTGACAGCAGATGCTTGTCCTTGCTGGGTGAACCCCTCCAGAAGGCGACCAGCCAAAGAAGTTACATACTGAATAAGCCTGGTAATTATCTCGCTGAGGTGTGGGGGCTGAGTGTGTACGAAAATATTCAGTCTGTGTAGGAAAGGAGATTCCTGTGCTTTACCCACGTGTTTAATGTTGCAAATTGAATTCTTGTCTCCACCACTCTCTTTTCAGTGTATCACAAATAATGCTGTTACTGTGCTATTTCATTTATTTCTGTAAAGAGTGAGATTGTGTTTAAATGCAACTTTTATAATACACAAAAATATCTGAAAGCAGACAGGTGGTGTGTTCTATATTTACCGATACAGTGCTGATGATGTGGGGAGATGTTTAGACAGTGCAATTGTCATTTTCAAGGTAGCTAAAAATAAGATTTAGCTGCAGCTGTGTGCATGTCATTCAGTATGAGCAATTATAAACAACTGTGTGTGTTATAGCCTTTTTGCTGAAGGTACATGAGTCAGCAAAAATAGAGACCCGGGACATAGTTCACTACCGTATATAAGTTAGTGAAAAATACCACATGATAGCTTGCTGCCGTAGATAAGACAGCGAGAAAGTGCCCATGGTGGCACACTAAAAGTGAAAATGTGGTGTTCCTGAAATGCAAGCCTGAGGTCTCTATAGTGATTACACGAAAAATCTAAACAAAAATAAGGGGTTCTGGATATTGGGGCCACAAATAAAACAAGGGAATTATGCTCACCAAAATACCGCCAACCACGCATACCAACCACGCATGTCTGTGTACTGAAATAATGCATATCCACTGTATTATTATTATACATAACCCAATCTGAATACAAGGAGTGATTGTTGCTAAATTATTTTTGGCGGTAAGAAAATACCGCCAGGCCCCAAATCTACACAAAATACCCAACAGATTTATGGTGCGTTGCAGGCCGGGAAAGTGATCACGGAGCACCTACTGGGCGTGGCAAGTGTGTCTCACACTGCCATCTGTACATTAAAGGGAACCCATTTCATAATAGCAGTGTGTTACTAAAAACGAATTTCAGAATGTCACAAAGGGAAACCACATTTTCAGACCTAGTGCAATATTTAGAGGCAAAGTTGTTTGCACATGGGACGTGGTCGTCGAACAGTACCTTAGAATGGCATGGCCGCATTCAGGGTGAGGTGCAGAAAGAAAAACTAGACAATATTTTTGCAGAAGGCAGCATAATTCAGGTCTGCCTTACAAGATTATTGAATGCAGCTGATAAAAGTGCAGAGAAAGACTGTTTAATACGGCTATGTGGCAAAATATGGTTTATTTTGAATAGGTCCCTGCGAATGCAGGAAAATGATACCCAGCTAATTAACAGGTTAAAAACTGAATTAGATGGGGCAAGTAAAAATCAGGAAATGTTAAGAGCAGAATTGGATGTATGCCAAAAAGACATGCAATTAAAATGCAGAGACTTTGATGCTCAGTTATCCAAAAGTAAGAAACAATTTGAGGATAGTGAGCAAGAATTGGTACACTTAAAAGCCTTAGTGGACCACATTAGACAGGATAAAGATGAGATTGTTTCAGAAATGCAGATTTTACAAAAAGAACATTTTGAAAAAGAAAGTGATCTCCAAAGTGCAGAGCAAGAAATGGTTAAAATGATTCAAGTAAAAGACAAGAGAAACAAAGAATTCAATGAATGCCAAATGCAAATGTGCGACATGCAGAAGGTAATAGATAAAATTAGTGATGAAAACAACTATCTGCAAAATGAAGCACGCAGGCTCCTTAAAAAGTGCAAAGACTTAGAACAACAAATGTGCATTCCCAGGTCCCAGGAGAGGCGGCATGGTACCACATTCAATGGGGTGTAGGTGAATTCTAGTTCTGCCCAAAGAGCTAGTGCTCCAGTGACTGGGCCGGTGACTGAACTTGGTTGCAGCGCCCTTGGAGGATTTGATACTCCCATTGGGGGCAGCCACCAATCTCATACACCTGAAAACAGGATGAAATCCATTAAAGCCCTGATCAAACCATTTAAAAAGGGAGGTGAATGCTGCATTGAGGATCACTTAGAAGCGGTTCATGACATTTTTAAAGCACTCCAGATACCTAGGGAACAGTACAGACAATATTTTCATTTAACTTTAGATGCCCCGACGGCCAGCATCATAAGGGGATTAAATGAACAGCAGAATATGACATGGGTGGAGTTTGAAAAAGAAGTTAGGCATCATTTTTCTCCTTTTCAGTCATTGCAGGAGGCAAAGAAAGTCGCTTACACAATCACTGCTGGTCCTAATACATCCCCTCGCCAATTTTTACAAGACTTAAAAAGAGAATTTTCTCGCTTTGATGTATCTTTTGACCCAAATTCCAATGAGTGTAAAACTGCATACTTCTATGGGTACAGAAAGATATCATATCCCAATTGGTCCGTGAATTTGACCGTTACAAGTCCCTTGAATGGATTGTACATCAAAGCACAAAACTATATGATTTACTCTATTGTCAGGGTAGAGAAAGTGATAAAATGAAAGATACTAGACATAAATCTAAAGAACCCTCAGCCACAGTAATGGAAATCAGGTCAGCCAAAATGTCCCTTGAGTCTTCTCAAAGCCCTGGTAAAAATAATGTGACACCTGAACAAAGGGGTAATCAACAAAGATTGCCCTTTCCTGTACCAATGTTCCAATCACATGATCCTAGTAATAGGGAGAGCTACATCAGCCCCAGGTATTTAGGGGACAGACCCCGGGTAGGATATCGGCCTGATATGTCAGGTATGAACAATTGTTACACCTAATTTGGTCTCCACAGTGTTTTGCCGACTCTCGAACACGGCTCAAACACTTCCGGGTATCTACGGAACGGGCTGTAACGCTCTAGCGTTCTCTCCAGATCTGAACCGAAGGTTGACCACGCACCCTGACTTCCGCACAGTATATCCGGACACCCAACCCGTCGCAAGACGCGTTGCTTCTCTCTTTACGACAAGCTGTACACTCCGTAAGTTTCGCGTAGATCTCCATCTGCCTTAACCACTAATTCCTACTCCTTACTACCACCCTCTTAATGCTGTTCTCTTAATTATTTGTGTTTTCTTATTTTACATTAGAAAGACCCGCCGGGCTTGCAGGCAAAGGTTCTTTCTTCATTACGAATCTTCCTCCTTTTTGTGATTTCCACAGGTACACTACGCTTAGCGGTCTGTTTCTCTCCACTTACTCATCATCTCAGATGGATACTTTTATTAGTTATTCTTTGCTATTTTTGCTATCTTTACCACAGTAGTTCCGACAGCCAGAACCACGGAATCTGTAGGATATTATACCTGGAAGTACAGGACAGGGATTTCTCTTTGTTGCAATCACAAAGACGGTAAGGGAAGCACTTTTAGGTAGGAAGACAGTTTGTAACATACTATTGGAAGGTTAACCAACTTATCCTTCTTTAGCCCTATAGAATCAGGAGAGAATTTCTGCTTCGTCTTGTTCTTACTTTAAGATAGACCGGATAAGACCCAGGTAATCCGTGCATTCTGTTTACTTCTATTTCTCTTACTTTTCACTCTCTGGTATTCACCAGCCTGTCACTTTGTGTATTATTCTACCCAGTTTCCATTCCTACGGGTCCATTGACGATCATCTCCTTGCCTGAACAGAGGAAGTTTATTCCGGCTGGTTTCAGGACTCTACGAACCCTAGCAGCCCGATACAGGGTTTTTTCCCCCATTGGGGGTTTTCCCTGGGGGTTCCTGTGAGTCCTGACTCTTGGAGTCAGAGGTATAGGGGTCCCTAGGAGGAACCTCATTGTCTTCCCTTCAACATTTTCGGATCCAGTACCAAGCAAGTCTTGAGGTGGGTAACAACTTGTGTGATTCATACTTGAGTTTGATGAAAGAGACAAGTTCTGAAAATAGATTTTACAGTAAGCAACGCCTAATTGGCCTAGAACTGAGTATCGTTTACAAGTTGTTATTTACCATGGATCAACATATTCAACAGTTAATAGCAGCAGTACAGTCTTTGACTGCAGAGGTACAGAACCTCAAACAGGAGAATGCCAATCTACGGCAAACACAACAAAATCAGCAACAGGCCACTCAAATTGCAGCTCAACAATCAGCTGTAAGTAGAGTCCCTCATTGTTCTGAATTCCCTCCGGGGCCCTTGCCTGGGGGACAATTTGATGGAAATCCTCACAAGATCAAAGAGTTCCTTGATGCCTGTTCGATTCAGTTTTCTTTTAAGAATGCCTTTTTTCACACTTGTCGCGATCGAGTGGAATACATGATTTCCGAAATGGTGGGCCCAGCTCTTGCCTGGGCGACTCCGTTGGTTACGACTAACAACATCATTCTCGATTCCTATCCTGCTTTTTGCAACAGTGTAAATGTCATGATGCCTGCCCCCGGAAGACCAGACCAGGCCCAGCAGCCCTGGAAGCAGGCATCATGCCACTTGGAGCATGCCCAAAAGCCCCAGTTAGGGGCTGTTTGGGTACAGTCCTGGCACCTATGGCGCCAGGCTCATAAAGAAAAAGTCAGTCCTGGCGCCATGGGCGCCAGGCTCATTATTGATAACTTACCTGAAGCAGACCATGCTGCATACTCACCTGAGGCAGACCATGCTGCTTGAAGACTCAAGCCAAATGAGGCTTAGGGGGGACTATTTTACTGAAGGGACTATTTTGTTACTTGGGTGGGGCTGTGGAAGAATACTTACCTGGATCTTCTTCCAAGGCTATTTAAACCACGCCCGGACAGCCACACGTGCTTAGCGTTATTCTGCTTGCTGCAGCGTAACGCTCACCGTGTTTTCAGCAGCTCCAGTCTTCAGCCACGCCTGCTTCAGTCCTGGGACTCCTGAAACAAGAAGACAAAAAGGATAAAGGTTAGAACAGGAGTTTTAACTTTAATCCTTACCTGGATCCTGATCCATTTCACCATGGAACTGAAAGACAGAAGTCTTTGAAGCATCGCTTCGCATTCCTACGGCACCGCGCTGAACTCACCTGCTTTGCGGTACTTCAGCATTCCATCACGCTCTCTCCATCTCGCGGCCGCCCTCCGACACCTAAGGAGACGAAGACAGCAAGGTGAGCAAGGGGACTCTCTAAGGCCATACAAGCTACCCCCAAAAACATACCTGATTTACCACGGGAGGTACTCACCTCATTTCGGGTCGGCGCAGTCAACTCTGCTTCATCGCCGTACCCCGGCCCCTAAGGGGAAAAAACACAATAGACTTACCTGAATCTTACCGAGTGTCATTTGGAAATCTTCGAGTGGATTAATCGGCAACTTGCAAGGAATCGGACAGAGTGAAGAGCAGACATTTGAACTCTTATGAACAATTGGACTTTAGAGTCAATACTGGAACTCACCATTTCCTCTACGCCAGTGAAGTAACTGGTCATCAACGCGCCCCTGCGGTCGATGCAGGATGGTGAGCTCATCCTTCCAAACCATCAGGTGAGACTAAGGAGGGGACATCAAGAGTGATCAGTGGGAAGACAACGGGAGTGGGGAAGGCGGGTTGACACTCAATTCCACGGGTGGTTAATTCCTCTTCTCCTTTGCAGAAGAATATTCTTGCGAGCCAGACAAACTAGGCTGAGCGGGCCAGTCCAGTCAGTCATCTCGGCGCTACACGTCACGCTGGTGGAAGTAACAGCGGCCCAGTTCCGGTCGACGCCCCCGTGGGAACCAGGTCAGCGTAACAGAACGCGAAGCCTACCCACAAATACCCACCTGGGCGTCATGGAGACCTCGGAAACTGATCAGTTGGCCCAATTATTAGGGGAATTAAGGGCCGAAGTGCATTCCGCCCGCCAAGAAACCAATGCCCTCAGGAGGGAACTGATAGTGTCAAAAGAACGAACTGATGAGTTGGCCAGACAACTATTACAGAGCCAGGCTGGACAAACACCTCTACCAGGACTTGGGGCAAGTCCAGCTCCTGTACCACCGAGTAACCCGGTGCAGATAAATTTTCCTGGAGCCGTTCCTTTGGCTCCGCCTGAACGCTTTGCCGGAGACCCAAAAGGGTTTGCAACATTCATGAATCAATGCCGCTTGCACTTTTTATGTAGACCTGGAGCTTTCCCAAACGATCAGGCCAAGGTAGCCTTTGTACTGTCATATCTCAGCGGCAGTGCGGCAGATTGGTCCATTCCACTAGTTAACCAGAATGACCCGATTCTTCGAGATTTCCAGGGTTTTCGAACAAGCATGGAAAGACTATTCGCCCGACACTCCCAAGGACAGGCTTTGGACAGCGAACTTTTTTCCCTAAGGTAACCAGGATCTTTTATCTTACATTGCAACTTTCAATAGATTAGTAGTGGAAACCGAATGGCCTGCAGCCAAGCGAATCACATTATTCCATCGAGGACTTCGAGGAGAACTCAAAGATGTTTTGGCCCAAATCGTGAACCCGCCTCAAGACTGTGCTGAATATATAGATCTAGTGGTCCAGCTCGATCACAGACTTCAAACCAGGAAGGCTGACCGAACCAAGTTTGAGAACAGGGTGTTGGTTAAAACCCACTAAAGCTCCTAGGGAGTAGATGTCTCAGAACCAATGCAAATCGGGGGGGTTAAAGGACCCCTAACCCAAAAGGAGAGAGATAGAAGACGGCAACTGCAATTATGTTTATATTGCGGAACTGCTGGTCATTTTCTTTGGAACTGCCCTGTAAAACCACCCAAGATAGTTATAGGAGCAGCAGACGAAATCCATGTGAAATCTGACTTGGGAAACGACTACGCCCGGCAAGCGTAGCGGTCCGCTTGCCGAGCTTAAAGAAGGACACTCTGACCTCGCATTTCACCATACCCATGGTCCTTGTAGATCCAGAGCAGCCATCACGCATTCACGCGGTAAAGGCGTACGTAGACAGTGGAGCCATAGGAAATTACTTGGACTGGGAATTGGCTACCAGGATGAATCTATCTCTCACCCGCAAGACCACAGCCGATGTTGTCACCACTGTAGATGGAACGGAAATCGCCTCTGGACCAGTAACTCATTCCACTGCAGAGATGACATTGCTGAGTCAAGATGGGCATCGAGAGGCTATGATGTTTGACTTAATCAAGGCCCCACAGTTTCAGCTGATACTGGGGATACCTTGGTTGGAAAAACATAATCCCTGTATTGATTGGCGAGAGAAGAGACTAACCTTCCCAGAATGTGCTCACACCTGCTACCCAAGGAAAACTCAAAACTCAGTCCTGGCCCCAGTAATTCCAGTAGCCATGCAATTACCTGTTGAATACCAAGACTTTCAGGATGTCTTCCAAAAGGAACAGGCAAACACCTTACCACCTCACAGATCGTATGATTGTCAAATAGATCTTGTACCTGGAGCACAACCACCTTGCAGCAGAATCTATGCCCTTACGGAACCCGAAAATCTTCATTTGCACCATTACCTAGACCAGTACCTTGCGAATGGCTTCATTCTCCCGTCCAAATCCCCTGCATCTTCAGCTTTGTTCTTCGTACTGAAAAAGGAAGGCGACCTTAGAACATGTATAGACTACCGCGCACTGAATCAGATAACCATCAAGAATCGATACCCACTGCCTTTGATCCCAGAACTACTAGACCAGGTGAAGGACGCTTGTATATACACGAAACTAGACCTTCGGGGGGGCATATCATCTGGTACGTGTCAAAGAGGGTGACGAATGGAAGACTGCTTTTCGCACCAAGTACGGACTATTTGAGTACCAGGTAATGCCCTTCGGACTATGCAATGCACCAGCAGCCTTCCAGTTCTTCATGAACGATGTCCTCCGAGAGCTTATCAACGTTTGTGTGGTCGTTTACATCGACGACATCTTAGTATACTCTTTATCAGAATCTGATCATGTAAAACACATCCGGGCAGTCCTAGAGAAGTTACGCCAGCATAAATTATATGCTAAACTGGAAAAATGCATCGTCCACACTACGGAAGTGGAATTCCTTGGATTTATTCTGACCCCGAGAGGAATCCGGATGGATACACGAAAAGTGGATGCCATTCTTAATTGGCCTTCGCCAAGTTCAATCAAAGGAGTTCAAAGCATGCTTGGCTTTGCCAATTTCTACCGCAGGTTTATCCCGGACTTCTCGCACATTGTACATCCCATCACAACACTATTTCGAAAAAACAAATGCTTTGTGTGGACAGAGGAAGCCGAGAACGCCTTCCAAGAGTTAAAAGCTAAATTCACATCTGCTCCCATATTAAGACACCCGCGCCCGAGCTTCCCTACATAGTGGAAACAGATGCATCCAGTTCAGCCATGGGAGCAGTCCTTTCCCAAAAGGATCCCGAAACTAACCAGCTTCACCCAGTGGCGTTTTGGTCTAGAAAATTTTCAGCCCCCGAATTAAACTATGCCATAACCGACAAGGAGCTGCTGGCCATCAAGTCAGCCTTCAAGGCTTGGTGGCACTATCTACTGGGTGCCAGACATACCATCACGGTCATCACCGATCACCGCAACTTACAATACCTAAAGACAGCCAAAGCCCAATCTTCGCGCCAACTCCGTTGGGCATTGTTCTTCGCCGAGTTTGATTTTGCAATAACCTATCGGCCAGGCTGTAAGAATGGTAAAGCAGGCGCCTTGTCCCGGATTGGAATGGGAGAAGCAGAAATAAATTCAGAACCCGTACCCATAATTCCGGAACAGAGAATCCTTGACCTGACTTCCATACAGACACTGGAGAACATTCAAAACAAGATCCACCAACTCTTTGATTCCGTTGCCCTACAGGACTGGGCAAAGAAAGGTCCAGAGTACTCTGTCATCGATGATTTACCTTATTACCAAGGCCGGCTATTTTTACCGCAAAAGGAACTACAGGAACTTGTCATTTCCCATTAACATGACACCTTAATAGAAGGGCATCCGGGTATTGCAAAGACCGAAGCTAAAATTAGGAAGCAATTTTGGTGGCCTACCTGGCGAAAGGATGTCAAGTCATTTGTCATGTCTTGTGGCATTTGCGCACAAAATAAAGGGCAAAAGAAAAAACCTGCTGGATTATTGCAACCATTAGACATACCACCTACCCCTTGGCATACCTTGTCATTAGACTTCATCGAGGATTTACCCCCGTACCAAGGTTACAATACCATTCTAGTTATTGTAGATCTTTTTTCTAAAATGGCCCACTTCATTCCTTTAAAAGGGATACCTTCAGCTTCAATCCTGGCCAAGGAATTCCTTGAAAATGTTGTCCGCCTGCATGGCTTTCCTTAAGTGTTAATTTCAGATCGGGGCAGTCAATTCATTTCACATTTTTGGAGGAAATGCTGCCAACTGGCAGAAATTGATGTTAGGCTTTCGACCAGTCACCACCCTCAGACCGACGGTCAAACGGAGAGGACCAACCAGACTCTTGATCAGTACCTCCGTTGTATGCTACATCAGTCTGAGGGGAATTGGAAAGACATTCTGTGGATCGCAGAGTATGCGTACAATAATTCCGTACACTCAGGAACTGGACAAAGTCCTTTTTTCACCAATTATGGGCACCATCCTCAAACCTCAGATTTGGACTCACCCCAGCATTTAGAGATGCCCGCAGTGGACCATCTCCACGCTGGTATTACACAAGCCTTTAAAGAAGCAACCATCCATTTGCAAAAGGCTAAGGAAAAAAACAAAAAGGATGCGGACCAGCACAGAAGTGAAGCTCCTCAATACCAAATAGGGGACCAAGTATGGTTAGCCACTAAACACTTACCACTCAAGGGGACTCGGACCTTTGACCCCAGGTATTTGGGACCTTTTTCTGTTAAGGCAATTATTAACCCAGTGGCCGTCAAGTTGGACCTACCTGCTCATATGCGAATCCATCCCGTTTTCCACGTGTCTCTTTTGAAGCCAGTGCAACCAGGAACAAGGCTAACCACTCCACCTGAACCTATCCTCATAGACGGGGAGCCCGAGTTCGAAGTCAAGAATATTTTGGACTCAAAAAGAGTGAGATCAAAACTCTTTTACCTAATTGACTGGAAAGGTTATGGTCCACAGGAAAGGTCTTGGGAACCTAGTGACCACGTGCATGCACCTCGTTTAGTGAAGAGGTTCCATCGGGAATTTCCAGACAAACCACGGCCAAGGGGGAGAACGACTTTAGGAGGGGCCTTGAGGGGGAGCGCTGTCATGATGCCTGCCCACCGGAAGACCAGACCAGGCCCAGCAGCCCCGGAAGCAGGCATCATGCCAGTTGGAGCATGCCCAAAAGCCCCAGTTAGGGGCTGTTTGGGTACAGTCCTGGCGCCTATGGCGCCAGGCTCATAAAGATAAAGTCAGTCCTGGCGCCATGGGCGCCAGGCTCATTATTGATAATTTACCTGAAGCAGACCATGCTGCATACTCACCTGAGGCAGACCATGCTGCTTGAAGACTCAAGCCAAATGAGGATTAGGAGGAACTATTTTACTGAAGGGACTATTTTGGATCTTCTTCCAAGGCTATTTAAACCAAGCCCGGACAGCCACACGTGCTTCGCGTTATTCTGCTTGCTGCAGCATAACGCTCACCGTGTTTTCAGCAGCTCCAGTCTACAGCCACGCCCGCTTCAGTCCTGGGACTCCTGAAACAAGAAGACAAAAAGGATAAAGGTTAGAACAGGAGTTTTAACTTTAATCCTTACCTGGATCCTGATCCATTTCGCCACAGAACTGAAAGACAGAAGTCTTTGAAGCATCGCTTCGCATTCCTACGGCGCCGCGCTGAACTCACCTGCTTGGCGGTACTTCAGCATTCCATCACGCTCTATCCATCTTGCGGCCGCCCTCCGACACCTAAGGAGACAAAGACAGCAAGGTGAGCAAGGGGACTCTCTAAGGCCATACAAGCTACCCCCAAGGACTTACCTGATTTACCACGGGAGGTACTCACCTCATTTCGGGTCGGCGCAGTCAACTCTGCTTCATCGCCATACCCCGGCCCCTAAGGGGAGAAAGCAAGGACAATACCAGTTACCCCCCACAAAAACTTACCTGATTTACCACGGGGGTCTCACCTCATCTCGGGTCGGCACAGTCAACTCTGCTTCATCGCCGTACCCCGGCCCCTAAGGGGAAAAAACACAATACACTTACCTGAATCTTACCGAGTGCCATTTGGAAATCTTCGAGTGGATTAATCGGCAACTTGCAAGGAATCGGACAGAGTGAAGAGCAGACATTTGAACTCTTATGAACAATTGGACTTTAGAGTCAATACTGGAACTCCCGAATTCCTCTACGCCAGTGAAGTAACTGGTCATCAACGCGCCCCTGCGGTCGACACAGGATGGAGAGCTCATCCTTCCAAACCATCAGGTGAGACTAAGGAGGGGACATCAAGAGTGATCAGTGGGAAGGCAACGGGAGTGGGGAAGATGGGTTGACACTCAATTCCACGGGTGGTTAATTCCTCTTCTCCTTTGCATAAGAATATTCTTGCGAGCCAGACAAATTAGGCTGAGCGGGCCAGTCCAGTCAGTCATCTCGGCGCTACACGTCACGCTGGTAGAAGTAACAGCGGCCCAGTTCCGGTCGACGCCCCTGTGGGAACCAGGTCAGTGTAACAGAACACAAAGCCTACCCACAAATACCCACCTGGGCGTCATGGAGACCTCGGAAACTGATCAGTTGGCCCAATTATTAGGGGAATTAAGGGCCGAAGTGCATTCTGCCTGCCAAGAAACCAATGCCCTCAGGAGGGAACTGATAGTGTCAAAAGAACGAACTGATGAGTTGGCCAGACAACTATTACAGAGCCAGGCTGGACAAACACCTCTACCAGGACTTGGGGCAAGTCCAGCTCCTGTACCACCGAATAACCCGGTGCAGATATATTTACCTGGAGCCGTTCCTTTGGCTCCGCCTGAACGCTTTGCCGGAGACCCAAAAGGGTTTGCAACATTCATGAATCAATGCCGCTTGCACTTTTTATGTAGACCTGGAGCTTTCCCAAACAATCAGGCCAAGGTAGCCTTTGTACTGTCATATCTCAGCGGCAGTGCGGCGGATTGGTCCCTTCCACTAGTTAACCAGATGACCCGATTCTTCGAGATTTCCAGGGTTTTCAAACAAGCATGGAAAGACTATTCGCCCGACACTCCCAAGGACAGGCTTTGGACAGCGAACTTGTATCCCTAAGGTAACCAGGATCTTTTATCTTACATTGCAACTTTCAATAGATTAGTAGTGGAAATCGAATGGCCTGAAGCCAAGCGAATCACATTATTCCATTGAGGACTTCGAGGAGAACTCAAAGATGTTTTGGCCCAAATCGTAAACCCGCCTCAAGACTGTGCTGAATATATAGATCTAGTGGTCCAGCTCGATCACAGACTTCAAACCAGGAAGGCTGACCGAACCAAGTTTGAGAACAGGGTGTTGGTTAAAACCCACTTAAGCTCCAAGAGAGTAGATGTCTCAGAACCAATGCAAATCGGGGGGGTTAAAGGACCCCTTACCCAAAAGGAGAGAGATAGAAGACGGCAACTGCAATTATGTTTATATTGCGGAACTGCTGGTCATTTTCTTTGGAACTGCCCTGTAAAACCACCCAAGAAAGTTATAGGAGCAGCAGACGAAAACCATGTGAAATCTGACTCGGGAAATGACTACGCCCGGCAAACGTAGAGGTCCGCTTGCCGAGCTTAAAGAATGACACTCTGACCTCGCATTTCACCATACCCATGGTCCTTGTAGATCCAGAGCAGCCATCACGCATTCACGCGGTAAAGGCGTACATAGACAGTGGAGCCATAGGAAATTACTTGGACTGGGAATTTGCTACCAGGATGAATCTATCTCTCACCTGCAAGACCACGGCCGATGTTGTCACCACTGTAGATGGAACGGAAATCGCCTCTGGACCCGTAACTCATTCCACTGCAGAGATGACACTCTGCCACTGAGTCAAGATGGGCATCGAGAGGCTATGATGTTTAACTTAATCAAGGCCCCACAGTTTCAGCTGATACTGGGGATACCTTGGTTGGAAAAACATAATCCCTGTATTGATTGGCGAGAGAAGAGACTAACCTTCCCAGAATGTGCTCACACCTGCTACCCAAGGAAAACTCAAAACTCAGTCCTGGCCCCAGTAATTCCAGTAGCCATGCAATTACCTGTTGAATACCAAGACTTTCAGGATGTCTTCCAAAAGGAACAGGCAAACACCTTACCACCTCACAGATTGTATGATTGTCAAATAGATCTTGTACCTGGAGCACAACCACCTTGCAGCAGAATCTATGCCCTTACGGAACCCGAAAATCTTCATTTGCGCCAGTACCTAGACCAGTACCTTGCGAATGGCTGCATTCGCCCGTCCAAATCCCCTGCATCTTCAGCTTTGTTCTTCGTACTGAAAAAGGAAGGCGACCTTAGAACATGTATAGACTACCGCGCACTGAATCAGATAATCATCAAGAATCGATACCCACTGCCTTTGATCCCAGAACTACTAGACCAGGTGAAGGACGCTTGTATATACACGAAACTAGACCTTCGGGGGGCATATCATCTGGTACGTGTCAAAGAGGGTGACGAATGGAAGACTGCTTTTCGCACCAAGTACGGATTATTTGAGTACCAGGTGATGCCCTTCGGACTATGCAATGCACCAGCAGCCTTCCAGTTCTTGATGAACGATGTCCTCCGAGAGCTTATCGACGTTTGTGTGGTCGTTTACATCGACTACATCTTAGTATACTCTTTATCAGAATCTGAGCATGTAAAACACGTCCGGGCAGTCCTAGAGAAGTTACGCCAGCAAAAATTATATGCTAAACTGGAAAAATGCATCTTCCACACTACGGAAGTGGAATTCCTTGGATTTATTCTGACCCCGAGAGGAATATTGATGGATACACGAAAAGTGGATGCCATTCTTAATTGGCCTTCGCCAAGTTCAATCAAAGGAGTTCAAAGCATGCTTGGCTTTGCCAATTTCTACCGCAGGTTTATCCCGGACTTCTCGCACATTGTACATCCCATCACAACACTATTTCGAGAAAACAAATGCTTTGTGTGGACAGAGGAAGCCGAGAACGCCTTCCAAGAGTTAAAAGCTAAATTCACATCTGCTCCCATATTAAGACACCCGCGCCCGAGCTTCCCTACATAGTGGAAACAGATGCATCCAGTTCAGCCATGGGAGCAGTCCTTTCCCAAAAGGATCCCGAAACTAACCAGCTTCACCCAGTGGCGTTTTGGTCAAGAAACTTTTCAGCCCCCGAATTAAACTATGCTATAACCGACAAGGAGCTGCTGGCCATCAAGTCAGCCTTCAAGGCTTGGTGGCACTATCTACCGGGTGCCAGACATACCATCACGGTCATCACCGATCACCGCAACTTACAATACCTAAAGACAGCCAAAGCCCAATCTTCGCGCCAACTCCGTTGGGCATTGTTCTTCGCCGAGTTTGATTTTGCAATAACCTATCGACCAGGTTGTAAGAATGGTAAAGCAGAGGCCTTGTCCCGGATTGGAATGGGAGAAGCAGAAATAACTTCAGAACCCGTACCCATAATTCCGGAACAGAGAATCCTTGACCTGACTTCCATACAGACACTGGAGAACATTCAAAACAAGATCCACCAACTCTTTGATTCCGTTGCCCTACAGGACTGGGCAAAGAAAGGTCCAGAGTACTCTGTCATCGATGATTTACCTTATTACCAAGGCCGGCTATTTTTACCGCAAAAGGAACTACAGGAACTTGTCATTTCCCATTACCATGACACCTTAATAGAAGGGCATCCGGGTATTGCAAAAACCGAAGCTAAAATTAGGAAGCAATTTTGGTGGCCTACCTGGCGAAAGGATGTCAAGTCATTTGTCATGTCTTGTGGCATTTGCGCACAAAAGAAAGGGCAAAAGAAAAAACCTGCTTGATTATTGAAACCATTAGACATACCACCTACCCCTTGGCATACCTTGTCATTAGACTTCATCACGGATTTACCCCATACCAAGGTTACACTACCATTCTAGTTACTGTAGATCTTTTTTCTAAAATGGCCCACTTCATTCCTTTAAAAGGGATACCTTCAGCTTCAATCCTGGCCAAGGAATTCCTTGAAAATGTTGTCCGCCTGCATGGCTTTCCTTAAGTGTTAATTTCAGATCGGGGCAGTCAATTCATTTCACATTTTTGGAGGAAATACTGCCAACTGGCAGAAATTGATGTTAGGCTTTCGACCAGTCACCACCCTCAGACCGACGGTCAAACGGAGAGGACCAACCAGACTCTTGATCAGTACCTCTGTTGTATGCTACATCAGTCTGAGGGGAATTGGAAAGACATTCTGTGGATCGCAGAGTATGCGTACAATAATTCCGTACACTCAGGAACTGGACAAAGTCCTTTTTTCACCAATTATGGGCACCATCCTCAAACCTCGGATTTGGACTCACCCCAGCATTTAGAGATGCCCGCAGTGGACCATCTCCACGCTGTTATTACACAAGCCTTTAAAGAAGCAACTATCCATTTGCAAAAGGCTAAGGAAAAATACAAAAAGGATGCGGACCAGCACAGAAGTGAAGCTCCTCAATACCAAATAGGGGATCAAGTATGGTTAGCCACTAAACACTTACCACTCAAGGGGACTCGGACCTTTAACCCCAGGTATTTGGGACCTTTTTCTGTTAAGGCAATTATTAACTCAGTGGCCGTCAAGTTGGACCTACCTGCTCATATGCGAATCCATCCCGTTTTCCACGTGTCTCTTTTGAAGCCAGTGCAACCAGGAACAAGGCTAACCACTCCACCTGAACCTATCCTCATAGACGGGGAGCCCGAGTTCGAAGTCAAGAATATTTTGGACTCAAAAAGAGTGAGATCAAAACTCTTTTACCTAATTGACTGGAAAGGTATGGTCCACAGGAAAGGTCTTGGGAACCTAGTGACCACGTGCATGCACCTCGTTTAGTGAAGAGGTTCCATCGGGATTTTTCCAGACAAACCACGGCCAAGGGGGAGAACGACTTTAGGAGGGGCGTTGAGGGGGAGTGCTGTCATGATGCCTGCCCACCGGAAGACCAGACCAGGCCCAGCAGCCCCGGAAGCAGGCATCATGCCAGTTGGAGCATGCCCAAAAGCCCCAGTTAGGGGCTGTTTGGGTACAGTCCTGGCGCCTATGGCGCCAGGCTCATAAAGATAAAGTCAGTCCTGGCGCCATGGGCGCCAGGCTCATTATTGATAATTTACCTGAAGCAGACCATGCTGCATACTCACCTGAGGCAGACCATGCTGCTAGAAGACTCAAGCCAAATGAGGATTAGGAGGGACTATTTTACTGAAGGGACTATTTTGGATCTTCTTCCAAGGCTATTTAAACCAAGCCCGGACAGCCACACGTGCTTCGCGTTATTCTGCTTGCTGCAGCATAACGCTCACCGTGTTTTCAGCAGCTCCAGTCTTCAGCCACGCCCGCTTCAGTCCTGGGACTCCTGAAACAAGAAGACAAAAAGGATAAAGGTTAGAACAGGAGTTTTAACTTTAATCCTTCCCTGGATCCTGATCCATTTCGCCACAGAACTGAAAGACAGAAGTCTTTGAAGCATCGCTTCGCATTCCTACGGCGCCGCGCTGAACTCACCTGCTTGGCGGTACTTCAGCATTCCATCACGCTCTATCCATCTCGCGGCCGCCCTCCGACACCTAAGGAGACAAAGACAGCAAGGTGAGCAAGGGGACTCTCTAAGGCCATACAAGCTACCCCCAAGGACTTACCTGATTTACCACGGGAGGTACTCACCTCATTTCGGGTCGGCGCAGTCAACTCTGCTTCATCGCCATACCCCGGCCCATAAGGGGAGAAAGCAAGGACAATACCAGTTACCCCCCACAAAAACTTACCTGATTTACCACGGGGGTCTCACCTCATCTCGGGTCGGCACAGTCAACTCTGCTTCATCGCCGTACCCCAGCCCCTAAGGGGAAAAAACACAATAGACTTACCTGAATCTTACCGAGTGCCATTTGGAAATCTTCGAGTGGATTAATCGGCAACTTGCAAGGAATCGGACAGAGTGAAGAGCAGACATTTGAACTCTTATGAACAATTGGACTTTAGAGTCAATACTGGAACTCACCAATTCCTCTACGCCAGTGAAGTAACTGGTCATCAACGCGCCCCTGCGGTCGACACAGGATGGAGAGCTCATCCTTCCAAACCATCAGGTGAGACTAAGGAGGAGACATCAAGAGTGATCAGTGGGAAGACAACGGGAGTGGGGAAGATGGGTTGACACTCCATTCCACGGGTGGTTAATTCCTCTTCTCCTTTGCAGATGAATATTCTTGCGAGCCAGACAAACTAGGCTGAGCGGGCCAGTCCAGTCAGTCATCTCGGCGCTGCACGTCACGCTGGTGGAAGTAACAGCGGCCCAGTTCCGGTCGATGCCCCCGTGGGAACCAGGTCAGCGTAACAGAACGCGAAGCCTACCCACAAATACCCACCTGGGCGTCATGGAGACCTCGGAAACTGATCAGTTGGCCCAATTATTAGGGGAATTAAGGGCCGAAGTGCATTCCGCCCGCCAAGAAACCAATGCCCTCAGGAGGGAACTGATAGTGTCAAAAGAACGAACTGATGAGTTGGCCAGACAACTATTACAGAGCCAGGCTAGACAAACACCTCTACCAGGACTTGGGGCAAGTCCAGCTCCTGTACCACCGAGTAACCCGGTGCAGATAAATTTACCTGGAGCCGTTCCTTTGGCTCCGCCTGAACGCTTTGCGGGAGACCCAAAAGGGTTTGCAACATTCATGAATCAATGCCGCTTGCACTTTTTATGTAGACCTGGAGCTTTCCCAAACGATCAGGCCAAGGTAGCCTTTGTACTGTCATATCTCAGCGGCAGTGCGGCGGATTGGTCCATTCCACTAGTTAACCAGGATGACCCGATTCTTCGAGATTTCCAGGGTTTTCAAACAAGCATGGAAAGACTATTCGCCCGACACTCCCAAGGACAGGCTTTGGACAGCGAACTTTTATCCCTAAGGTAACCAGGATCTTTTCTCTTACATTGCAACTTTCAATAGATTAGTAGTGGAAATCGAATGGCCTGAAGCCAAGCGAATCACATTATTCCATCGAGGACTTCGAGGAGAACTCAAAGATGTTTTGGCCCAAATCGTGAACCCGCCTCAAGACTGTGCTGAATATATAGATCTAGTGGTCCAGCTCGATCACAGACTTCAAACCAGGAAGGCTGACCGAACCAAGTTTGAAAACAGGGTGTTGGTTAAAACCCACGTAAGCTCCAAGGGAGTAGATGTCTCAGAACCAATGCAAATCGGGGGGGTTAAAGGACCCCTAACCCAAAAGGAGAGAGATAGAAGACGGCAACTGCAATTATGTTTATATTGCGGAACTGCTGGTCATTTTCTTTGGAACTGCCCTGTAAAACCACCCAAGAAAGTTATAGGAGCAGCAGACGAAAACCATGTGAAATCTGACTCAGGAAACGACTACGCCCGGCAAGCGTAGAGGTCCGCTTGCCGAGCTTAAAGAAGGACACTCTGACCTCGCATTTCACCATACCCATGGTCCTTGTAGATCCAGAGCAGCCATCACGCATTCATGCGGTAAAGGCGTACGTAGACAGTGGAGCCATAGGAAATTACTTGGACTGGGAATTGGCTACCAGGATGAATCTATCTCTCACCCGCAAGACCACAGCCAATCTTGTCACCACTGTAGATGGAACGGAAATCGCCTCTGGACCCGTAACTCATTCCACTGCAGAGATGACATTGCTGAGTCAAGATGGACATCGAGAGGCTATGATGTTTGACTTAATCAAGGCCCCACAGTTTCAGCTGATACTGGGGATACCTTGGTTGGAAAAACATAATCCCTGTATTGATTGGCGAGAGAAGAGACCAACCTTCCCAGAATGTGCTCACACCTGCTACCCAAGGAAAACTCAAAACTCAGTCCTGGCCCCAGTAATTCCAGTAGCCATGCAATTACCTGTTGAATACCAAGACTTTCAGGATGTCTTCCAAAAGGAACAGGCAAACACCTTACCACCTCACAGATTGTATGATTGTCAAATAGATCTTGTACCTGGAGCACAACCACCTTGCAGCAGAATCTATGCCCTTACGGAACCCGAAAATCTTCATTTGCGCCAGTACCTAGACCAGTACCTTGCGAATGGCTGCATTCGCCCGTCCAAATCCCCTGCATCTTCAGCTTTGTTCTTCGTACTGAAAAAGGAAGGCGACCTTAGAACATGTATAGACTACCGCGCACTGAATCAGATAACCATCAAGAATCGATACCCACTGCCTTTGATCCCAGAACTACTAGACCAGGTGAAGGACGCTTGTATATACACGAAACTAGACCTTCGGGGGGCATATCATCTGGTACGTGTCAAAGAGGGTGACGAATGGAAGACTGCTTTTCGCACCAAGTACGGACTATTTAAGTACCAGGTGATGCCCTTCGGACTATGCAATGCACCAGCAGCCTTCCAGTTCTTCATGAACGATGTCCTCTGAGAGCTTATCGATGTTTGTGTGGTCATTTACATCGACTACATCTTAGTATACTCTTTATCAGAATCTGAGCATGTAAAACACGTCCGGGCAGTCCTAGAGAAGTTACGCCAGCAAAAATGATATGCTAAACTGGAAAAATGCATCTTCCACACTATGGAAGTGGAATTCCTTGGATTTATTCTGACCCCGAAAGGAATCCGGATGGATACACGAAAAGTGGATGCCATTCTTAATTGGCCTTCGCCAAGTTCAATCAAAGGAGTTCAAAGCATGCTTGGCTTTGCCAATTTCTACCGCAGGTTTATCCCGGACTTCTCGCACATTGTACATCCCATCACAACACTATTTCGAAAAAACAAATGCTTTGTGTGGACAGAGGAAGCCGAGAACGCCTTCCAAGAGTTAAAAGCTAAATTCACATCTGCTCCCATATTAAGACACCCGCGCCCGAGCTTCCCTACATAGTGGAAACAGATGCATCCAGTTCAGCCATGGGAGCAGTCCTTTCCCAAAAGGATCCCGAAACTAACCAGCTTCACCCAGTGGCGTTTTGGTCAAGAAAATTTTCAGCCCCCGAATTAAACTATGCTATAACCGACAAGGAGCTGCTGGCCATCAAGTCAGCCTTCAAGGCTTGGTGGCACTATCTACCGGGTGCCAGACATACCATCACGGTCATCACCGATCACCGCAACTTACAATACCTAAAGACAGCCAAAGCCCAATCTTCGCGCCAACTCCGTTGGGCATTGTTCTTCGCCGAGTTTGAATTTGCAATAACCTATCGACCAGGTTGTAAGAATGGTAAAGCAGAGGCCTTGTCCCAGATTGGAATGGGAGAAGCAGAAATAACTTCAGAACCCGTACCCATAATTCCGGAACAGAGAATCCTTGACCTGACTTCCATACAGACACTGGAGAACATTCAAAACAAGATCCACCAACTCTTTGATTCCGTTGCCCTACAGGACTGGGCAAAGAAAGGTCCAGAGTACTCTGTCATCGATGATTTACCTTATTACCAAGACCGGCTATTTTTACCGCAAAAGGAACTACAGGAACTTGTCATTTCCCATTACCATGACACCTTAATAGAAGGGCATCCGGGTATTGCAAAAACCGAAGCTAAAATTAGGAAGCAATTTTGGTGGCCTACCTGGCGAAAGGATGTCAAGTCATTTGTCATGTCTTGTGGCATTTGCGCACAAAAGAAAGGGCAAAAGAAAAAACCTGCTGGATTATTGCAACCATTAGACATACCACCTACCCCTTGGCATACCTTGTCATTAGACTTCATCACGGATTTACCCCATACCAAGGTTACAATACCATTCTAGTTATTGTAGATCTTTTTTCTAAAATGGCCCACTTCATTCCTTTAAAAGGGATACCGTCAGCTTCAATCCTGGCCAAGGAATTCCTTGAAAATGTTGTCCGCCTGCATGGCTTTCCTTAAGTGTTAATTTCAGATCGGGGCAGTCAATTCATTTCACATTTTTGGAGGAAATACTGCCAACTGGCAGAAATTGATGTTAGGCTTTCGACCAGTCACCACCCTCAGACCGACGGTCAAACGGAGAGGACCAACCAGACTCTTGATCAGTACCTCTGTTGTATGCTACATCAGTCTGAGGGGAATTGGAAAGACATTCTGTGGATCGCAGAGTATGCGTACAATAATTCCGTACACTCAGGAACTGGACAAAGTCCTTTTTTCACCAATTATGGGCACCATCCTCGAACCTCGGATTTGGACTCACCCCAGCATTTAGAGATGCCCGCAGTGGACCATCTCCACGCTGTTATTACACAAGCCTTTAAAGAAGCAACCATCCATTTGCAAAAGGCTAAGGAAAAATACAAAAAGGATGCGGATCAGCACAGAAGTGAAGCTCCTCAATACCAAATAGGGGACCAAGTATGGTTAGCCACTAAACACTTACCACTCAAGGGGACTCGGACCTTTAACCCCAGGTATTTGGGACCTTTTTCTGTTAAGGCAATTATTAACTCAGTGGCCGTCAAGTTGGACCTACCTGCTCATATGCGAATCCATCCCGTTTTCCACGTGTCTCTTTTGAAGCCAGTGCAACCAGGAACAAGGCTAACCACTCCACCTGAACCTATCCTCATAGACGGGGAGCCCGAGTTCGAAGTCAAGAATATTTTGGACTCAAAAAGAGTGAGATCAAAACTCTTTTACCTAATTGACTGGAAAGGTTATGGTCCACAGGAAAGGTCTTGGGAACCTAGTGACCACGTGCATGCACCTCGTTTAGTGAAGAGGTTCCATCGGGAATTTCCAGACAAACCACGGCCAAGGGGGAGAACGACTTTAGGAGGGGCCTTGAGGGGGAGTGCTGTCATGATGCCTGCCCCCGGAAGACCAGACCAGGCCCAGCAGCCCCGGAAGCAGGCATCATGCCAGTTGGAGCATGCCCAAAAGCCCCAGTTAGGGGCTGTTGGGTACAGTCCTGGCGCCTATGGCGCCAGGCTCATAAAGGTAAAGTCAGTCCTGGCGCCATGGGCGCCAGTCTCATTATTGATAACTTACCTGAAGCAGACCATGCTGCATACTCACCTGATATTAACACAAGGTACTAGTACGTCCACAGACCATGCTGCTTGAAGACTCAAGCCAAATGAGGATTAGGAGGGACTATTTTACTGAAGGGACTATTTTGGATCTTCTTCCAAGGCTATTAAAACCAAGCCCGGACAGCCACACGTGCTTTGCGTTATTTTGCTGGCTGCAGCGTAACCCTCACCGTGTTTTCAGCAGCTCCAGTCTTCAGCCACGCCCGCTTCAGTCCTGGGACTCCTGAAACAAGAAGACAAAAAGGATAAAGGTTAGAACAGGAGTTTTAACTTTAATCCTTACCTGGATCCTGATCCATTTTGCCACGGAACTGAAAGACAGAAGTCTTTGAAGCATCGCTTCACATTCCTACGGCGCCGCGCTGAACTCACCTGCTTGGCGGTACTTCAGCATTCCATCACGCTCTATCCATCTCGCGGCCGCCCTCCGACACCTAAGGAGACAAAGACAGCAAGGTGAGCAAGGGGACTCTCTAAGGCCATACAAGCTACCACTAAGGACTTACCTGATTTACCACGGGAGGTACTCACCTCATTTCGGGTCGGCGCAGTCAACTCTGCTTCATCGCCGTACCCCGGCCCCTAAGGGGAAAATCTTTGGAAATCTTCGAGTGGATTAATCGGCAACTTGCAAGTAATCGGACAGAGTGAAGAGCAGTCTTATGAACAATTGGACTTTAGAGTCAATACTGGAACTCACCAATTCCTCTACGCCAGTGAAGTAACTGGTCATCAACGCGCCCCTGCGGTCGACACAGGATGGAGAGCTCATCCTTCCAAACCATCAGGTGAGACTAAGGAGGGGACATCAAGAGTAATCAGTGGGAAGACAACGGGAGTGGGGAAGATGGGTTGACACTCAATTCCACGGGTGGTTAATTCCTCTTCTCCTTTGCAGAAGAATATTCTTGCGAGCCAGACAAACTAGGCTGAGCGGGCCAGTCCAGTCAGTCATCTTGGCGCTACACGTCACGCTGGTGGAAGTAACAGCGGCCCAGTTCCGGTCGACGCCCCCGTGGGAACCAGGTGAGCGTAACAGTAAAGTCAATGTTTGGAAGGCAAGAGATAAGAATAGCTGCTCAGGAACACCTGCTTGACCTTAGGCAGGGAAGTCAGGACTTATTGACATATATCACTAGATTCCGACAGATTGCTAGTGAATCCAATTGGTCAGATGACGCCCAAGTTACTTTGTTTAGGAGGGGTCTTTCAGAGGAGTTGAAGGACGAGATTTCTAGGGTGCCTCGCCCAACATCCCTTACTGAATTCATTTCTTTAGTTATGCAGATAGATTACAGGTTGAAAGAAAGAAGTAGTGAAAGACGTAAGGGAAGATTCACTTGTACCTTGTCTCTACTAATAAGGGAACTAGTTCTGAGGAACCCATGCAGTTGGGTGCAACAGGGAGAGGTCCCCTTTCACCAGACGAGAGGGCTCGTAGAAGGTTACAGGGTCTTTGTATGTATTGCGGCTCTAATTCCCATATGGTACAAGAATGTACCGTGGCCCCTCCACAGAAGTCGGGAAACGCCAACGCCCGGCCGTAGGAGGAACCACGGTCCAAGATCCTGACACAAAATTAGGTTCCTCTAATCTCTTGCAGACTTTTCAAGGCATTACTCCCTCAGCCTCAAACATGTTGGTATTACATGTTACTTTGAATTTTGGAAACCAGGTCCTACTGGAAGTATCAGCCTTACTGGGTTGTGGCGCAGCCGGACTTTTTGTCGACGATGGCTGGGCTGTACAACATCATATACCCAGAATTACCAAGACAGAGGCTGTTCTGGTAGAGAGTGTTTATGGTAGACCGCTCATCTCTGGCCCTATTATCAGTCAAACTATCCCTATATCCATGTGTTTTGCGACCCATCAGGAGTCTGTTTCTTTGGACATCATACGTGCAGCCCATTACCCCATTATATTAGGATTACCATGGCTTCGAAAGCATAACCCTTTTATAAATTGGACGGCTGGGTCATTTTTTTGGGATCTGAGTTCTGTTTAACTCATTGTATCAGTCATTCAGAGGGGAGATCTGTGGAAGTCTCTTCTCAAGATGAAACCCTTAGACAGGGTATCTGTGGACCAGTAACTTCTCTCAATTTTATAGCAGGCCTCCCTACTGAATATCAAGAATTTTCTGTGGTTTTCTCCCCTGTGGAATATACTCAATTACCACCTCACCGAAGAGATGACTGCGCTATTGAACTCATTCCAGAACAACCTTTGCCCTTTGGCAGGATGTACATTTTGTCCACTTCTGAGAAGGAGGTTTTGAGAGATTATTTAGATACCAACTTGAAGAACGGCTTGATCACGGAATCCACCTCTCCGGCCGCAGCTTCTCTCTTCTTCGTTCCAAAAAGAAATTCTACGGAACTTAGACCTTGTATAGATTTCAGAGGGTTAAATAGGATCACCATCCCCGATAGGTATCCTATGCCCTTGATCCTAGATATCTTGGAAGCTGTCAAAGGGGCAAGTATTTATACTAAATTGGATCTCAAGGGGGCCTATCATCTTATCAGAATAAGAAAGGGCGAAGAGTGGAAAACTGCCTTCCTGTCACGCCGCCCGTCCTGGGGTCTCCTTACCCGCTACGGCGCTCCCCGTCCTGGAGGCTGTATCCTCGTTTTCGGCTTCGGGGTCCGGGGGCGTCCTGGGTCCCGGGCGCGTCCGGGTCTCCTACGCGCACTACATTGCGCATGCGCGGGCGCCCGCTCTCTGCTCTTCGCGCATGCGCAGTGCGCAGGATGCTCGATTCCGGAGGGTATGCGGCTCAAGCCTCGTTGTGGGGTGCCCGATGCCTGGGAGACGGCACGGCTTGCGTTGCAAGCCTCCCAGGTGCTGGCGGGCTTATTTAAGGAGCCCTGATCCTTTTCCAAACCGCGTCTCAACGCGGTTTGTTCGGATCGTGTCTTTGCTGCCTTGCATTGCATTCCCGTTGCCTGTTGCCTTCCACCTTCCTTGTTCTGCCTAGGGGACCCCTGCCTACCACCTTCCTTGTTCTGCCTGGGGAACCCCTGCCTACCACCTTCCTTGTTCTGCCTGGGGGACCCCTATCTTCCTCCTTCTCCGTCTCCCTCCGTCCTTCCTGCTCCAGTGGTTCCGCTCTCCCTCCTTGGTTCTGGTCCCCGCTCTGTCCTTCCTGGTCTCCATTCGCTCTGAGTCCTTCCCCACTTGTTCCGTGCTCCTCTCCTTACCAGCCTGCTCTTATTGCTTCCTTGTCATCGTCCCTGGAGGGACCGTGCTGCTTCCAGTCCCCGGACCTGCCTTCCATCGGAATCCCACTAAGGACCCGGACTATCTACTCAGAGGCTCCCCCTGCCAGTGCTTGCACTGTCCTGACGCCACTCAATCAGGGGTGAGCCAACCCGTGGCGTTGGGAGCCGGCTCACCTCCAATCCGGATCTATTTGGGCTGGTGTTGGGCTGGTTCCCCGTGCCATCTGTCACGTCTATCCGGATCATCTGACAGCATGGCCTCATCATCAAGGAACCCAACCGGACGAACAGGTACGCAGCGTTCTCGTGACGCTATTTACAACACTTACGGACACCTTTTGGACATTTTCAGTATCAAGTCATGCCTTTTGGACTATCTAATGCTCCAGCGATTTTCCAACCATTTATGGATCATTTATTTTCAGATTTGCTGTTACATTATGTTATAGATTACCTTGATGACATCTTGGTATTCTCTAAGGACAGTTCGGAACACAAGGTTCACGTCAAAGAAGTCTTGCAAAGACTACTGAATAACCATCTTCAATGTAACTTTGAAAAGTGTTCTTTTCACCAACCCAAAGTAACGTATTTGGGTTATATTTTGTCAGCTCAAGGCATTGCCATGGATCCGGAAAAGGTCACGGCTGTTCAGGATTGGCCGATTCCCAACTCATGTAAAGACATTCAAAGATTTGTGGGATTCTCAAATTTCTACCGTCGGTTTATTCCTAACTTTTCTACTCTAACTCAACCTCTTACCAATCTGTTGAAGAAGGGTGTTCCATATCTTTGGACTGAGCTTACATAAAAGGCGTTTGATACTTTAAAAAGACGCTTTGCCACAGCACCCATCCTTAAGACTCCGGATCAATCCCGGGGATTTATCATCGAAACAGATGCATCTCAGTATGCTTTAGGAGCGGTCCTTCTACAAAAGGATGAGCAAGATACAGAACGACCTATTGCCTATCTATCTAAAACCCTTTCACCAGCAGAATTGAATTACACCGTGCTTGAAAAGGAACTTCTGGCGAATAAAAGATCTTTTGAGGAATGGAGGCATTTACTGTTGGGAGCTGTACATCCCACTGAAGTGAGAACCGACCATCAAAATCTCCGGATTCTGCAATACGCACAAACCTGTAATAGCCTTCAGGCTAGATGGGCTCACTTCTTTTCCCCATTTAGAATGATTTTCACCTTTATCCCTGGGAGAAATCATTTACAGGCTGATGCTCTGTCTCGGAAAGATGGGATCTGCAATCGGGCTACCAGACCTGAACGCTTCTTTTCTTGCCTAGCGATGAGTTTGGTTAAAACTCCCAGTTGTGTACACCGTCATGAACAACATTCTGGCCCTTCCTCCCTTAAATCACTCACAAAAAATGAACAAAACAACCTGTCAGAAAAGGAAGGGTGTTATTTCAGGGGCAAACAATTCTATGTACCTACTAAATCCCTAAAAATAGAAGTGTTGAACATGTGTCATGATTCTAAAACGGCTGGGCATCGTGGATATGCTACCACTTATGAATTGATTTCCCGTGATTTTTGGTGGCCATCTCTTAAAGAGGACATTCAAAGTTATGTGGAATCTTGTCCCTGCTGTTTACAATCCAAAAGCCGCAGACATTCTCCATTTGGTTCATTAGTAAAGATGCCATTGCCTGTTCGACCCTGGAAAATAATCTGAACTGATTTTATTGTCGATCTACCCGTGTCTGGAGGATGTTCCACCATCATGGTAGTTATTGATTCTTTCACTAAACAGGCTCATTTCTTCCCGTTGGCAGCTTTACCATCGGCAGCAGTTATGGCACATATCTTTGTTACCCGGGTATTCTCCTTACATGGTTTACCTGATACCATCATTTCGGATCGAGGATCCCAGTATACGTCTAGATACTGGAAACATATTTGCCAAAGACTGGGGATTACTCGGGCCTTAAGTTCGGGTTATCACCCACAAACTAATGGTCAAACAGAGAGACTTAACCAAACTCTAGAAGGTTACTTGAGGAACTACATTTCTGCTGCACATGACAATTGGAAGGACTTGTTACCAATTGCTGAATATGCCTACAACAATTCCTACCACTCTGCTATCAAAACATCGCCATTCTTTTGTACTTATGGGTTTCACTCCACAGTGTTTCCTATGAAGAGAGCAGAGGATAATAAGATTCCAGATGTAGACTCTTTATTAAAACAGATCCACCATGGCCAAGAAATTTCTAAGGAGGCTCTAAAGAACACCCAGGACAGGGTGAAACGGTATGCAGACCAACATCGAACCCCTGCTCCAGGATTGAAACCTGGAGATTGAGTTTGGCTTTCTTCTAGGTTTCTCCCGCGACATCTGAGACCATCTAAACTCTCACCTAAGTTTATGGGCCCTTTTCGGGTGGTGGCTCCCATGGGCACTGCAGCATTTAAACTGAAACTTCCTAAGACATGGGCACGCATCCACCCAGTTTTCATGTTTCTCAATTGAAACCTGACCGACGGAGTGTCTTTTACCCCCATGTCTCCTCTCGGCCTGCTCCTGTTTTTACGCCTACAGGACCAGAATATGAGGTTTCAGATATTTGTGACTCCCGGCTGCACCATGGGAGACTCCAATATTTAGTCAACTGGAAAGGCTACACTGCCTCTGAGCGAACTTGGGAACCGAAATCTGCAATACATGCACCTAAACTGTTAAAATGTTTTCATATGAGACACCCGGGAAAACCAGGGGGGACTGGATCTGAGAAGGGGCATACTGTTACACCTAATTTGGTCTCCACAGTGTTTTGCCGACTCTCGAACACGGCTCAAACACTTCCGGGTATCTACGAAACGGGCTGTAACGCTCTAGCGTTCTCTCCAGATCTCAACCGAAGGTTGACCACGCCCCCTGACTTCCGCACAGTATATCCGGACACCCAACCCGTCGCAAGACGCGTTGCTTCTCTCTTTACGACAAGCTGTACGCTCCATACGTTTCGCGTAGATCTCCATCTGCCTTAACCACTACTTCCTACTCCTTACTACCACCCTCTTAATGCTGTTCTCTTAATTATTTGTGTTTTCTTATTTTACATTAGAAAGACCCGCCGGGGTTGCAGGCAAAGGTTCTTTCTTCATTACGAATCTTCCTCCTTTTTGTGATTTCCACAGGTACACTACGCTTAGCGGTCTGTTTCTCTCCACTTACTCATCATCTCCGATGGATACTTTTATTAGTTATTCTTTGCTATTTTTGCTATCCTTACCACAGTAGTTCCGACCCCAGCCAGAACCACGGAATCTGTAGGATATTGTACCCAGAAGTACAGGACAGGGATTTCTCTTTGTTGCAATCACAAAGACGGTAAGGGAAGCACTTTTAGGTAGTAAGACAGTTTGCAACATACTATTGGAAGGTTAACCAACTTATCCTTCTTTAGCCTTATAGAATCAGGACAGAATTTCTGCTTCGTCTTGTTCTTACTTTAAGATAGACCGGATAAGACCCAGGTAATCCGTGTATTCTGTTTACTTCTATTTCTCTTACTTTTCACTCTCTGGTATTCACCAGCCTGTCACTTTGTGTATTATTCTACCCAGTTTCCATTCCTACGGGTCCATTGACGATCATCTCCTTGCCTGAACAGAGGAAGTTTATTCCGCCTGGAGGAAGTTTATTCCGCCTGGTTTCAGGACTCTACGAACCCTAGCAGCCCGACACAGGGTTTTTTCCCCCATTGGGGGTTTTCCCTGGGGGTTCCTGTGCATCCTGACTCTTAGAGTCGGAGGTATAGGGGTCCCTAGGAGGAACCTCATTGTCTTCCCTTCAACATTTTCGGATCCAGTACCAAGCAAGTCTTGAGGTGGGTAACAACTTGTGTGATTGATACTTGAGTTTGATGAAAGAGACAAGTTCTGAAAATAGATTTTACAACAATAAACAGAGACAAAATCAAGATCAAAGAAATGATGGTCCCTACCAGACATTGGGGACACAGCGCAGATTTGATCCCAACACCATGATATATGGTAATCAGGATAGACCCCGATATGTGGATCGATTTACTGATAATGGAAATCAACATAGGGGCCAGTACCCACACTCTGAGAGACAGGACAGGAGGCAAAACATGAACTACAATCCACGTCAGTACAATGATTCCCCACCAGGGGACTATAATCAAAGGATGGGTGCACCCCGCTCCCCTCCACAAATGAATCAAGAGTTCAGAAACCATCCCAACAGACATCAATCACCTGAGAGGTATCAGAATAGATCCAATCAGGGGGAAAACAACCAATATCGACCTAGGCCACAGAAAGAGGATTCTAGAGAGATGAAAAGGTTCCAGTGCCTTGAGGCCAGCGCAAAAACAACCATCTAAAGAGGGGGCTGATGGCCCTAGCAATGACCGGGGGGCTTCTGAGAAGTGACTAAGTACTTATGACACCTGCAGTGCCAAAAAGACAGATTGCCCTGATGTAATTTTGCATAATGACTCTGAGATGCCTAATGATTTAAAAGTGAAAGCACCAATAAATGAACATGTAACAGAAAATGCAAATACTTCTAAAAAAGAGGTACGGTTTAACCTAGAACTAAATCAAACATTGAAGATTTCTGCAAATAAAAAAGAAACAACGGGAATTCCAAAAGAACAAAGAGACAGATTTAAGAAAAATGACTCATGCATGAGGAATACCAGTGAACAGGGAGTAAGTGGGGATGCTATAGCTCCTTCCCTGGGCAAGCAAAACAATGACCAAACACAGGTAGAAAAAGGAAATACTCAAAAGGAGGGTGCGGGTCAATCACCTGAAGAATTCTTTGAGCCAAATATTTTTTAAGAGGCTGAAAGGGCTGGTATCACACTAAATGATCACAAATGCACAGAATCAAACAATGACAAATTGCTGAATGATGTTGTTACACATGTTCAGTTGGAAGGTTGTAATGTGGGCTCTGATATTACCCAGATGGATGGGCGAACAGTGGCCACACTCCTAAAAACCTCTGATCATGGAGAAATGAATAAAGTCTCTCGCGCAGAAATGGGTAAAAAGGAGGGAAAAATGTCTTTCCATTTACCAATGTGTTTAGCCAAAAGTGAAAAAGGCCTGAGAAAGGTGAGCCCTGAAATCAGTAAGAATTCACACGTCTTATGTGTATTAGAGGAAGTTGAGGACAGATATTATGCACCCATCACTGTAGAAGAAAAATGCCACACATTTGCTATGATTGACACTGGCGCACAGGCCAAAATTATGTCCAAGGAGCTGGTAAAGGGTATCAATGAAGGGAGACCCCCACAGAGTCAGATCACAGTAAAGGAAAATCAAGGTCCAGTGCACAACTTTAATGGGGAGGAGGTGCCCATCATAGGTGTAACTGAGGTTGACATACAAATAGGAAAGCACAGAATCAAACAAGAGGTATTCATGACATCTATTTGTGAAATTCCATTTCTGATGGGGACAGATTGCCTGAAAATATTGTCTCCTCTCATAGATGGGGTGAATGGAGTGCTGTGGTCCTTAACCAAAAAACCATTGAGACCTAAGAAACTAAAATCACAAAACAGCAACATAAATGAATGTCACACCGTTACCAAAACAAATGATGCTGTGGAGGTATATCTCCAGAATAGTTGCATACCTAGTGTCACTGTTATATTAATGTGTCAAGACAAAATGCAGAGCGACAATGAAGAACTACCTGTACAAATCTACTTGGACCCAAGGAAAAATTGGCAGACTGCCATAGATGAGCACACATTACGTTTTTATTTAAAAGAGTAAACAATCAAACAGAATATTGCTCCTAAAACAGATTCAGAAAAACACATTACCACTCTTGCTGAAATACACATGGAAGATGAGCAACCATGGGTTCATGTTGGTGTAAAAGACTGTTTTAAAACAATAAAAGCCACTTTAGCCATTGAACAGGAGAGGAGCCTCATTAATGAGAAATTGTTGCAAAAAATAATGGAGAGGGAGGAAATCCCGAAATTTAGGATTAAAAACCAATATGTTTCTGGGTTGGACAGTCCAGACTTTGAAAACCGAATTGCAGGCAGATGCATGCTTAAAATTAGCATTGGGCAGAAAACAATTTACCATAATGTATGGATAGTGAGTGGAGCACAAAATGACTTTTATATGGGCAATGACATCATGCACAGAATGTGTATGGTGTTAGATTTCCTTAATCAAAAAATATGGTCACGCCTAGGTGGCCCGGCACCTGAATTTGAAGACAACAGAAGGGCTTATCATTGTGCACAACTGGTTCCTTATGCAATCGAATTACAAATGAGGAAAGATACTATTATTCCTGCATTTACAAAACAGTTTGCAATAACACTGAAATGCAAAAATGGACAGCAGATGAAAGACTCTGATGCATTTGTATGCCTGAATGAATCCATAAAACAGCAAGGCCTGGATTATGAATACATTCCATTGGTAGATATTGGTGAAGGATCTGTAAAAATTATGGTAAATAATAAAGGTTGTCAGGATATTCATTTAGAGGAAAACTCCCCATTAGGAATGGCCATACAAAAATCACATTATACGGCAGATTTAAATAACATGGTGATTGGAAATATCCCTGAAAAGTATGTAGATGCCAAGGGTGAGTTGCCAGAACACCTGGACTCTCAGCCCAAAGGAATATTTAAAATTCATTCTGTGTATCCTTATGATTCAAATGAGACAGTGTGCTGCCATCAAGAGGATTGCATAATATTTGATTTAAATGAAAATAAAACAGAAAATCAGCCCATTGAAGTGGAAGCTGATATGCCAAAATATTTAAAAGTGGCAGCTTTACAAAAAGACACAGCCACACAGTTAGAGGAAAGCGCCGAGATTCCCTTACCAGAAGATTTTCCAGAATTTTCCAAAATGGTAGAAGAGCAGATCTCCTTAGCGGATGCGTGTGACAGCGATGAGGATAAAGACAATCTGAGGGAGATATTTATGGAGTTTAAGGATGTATTTGCAAAAGATGCTTATGATTGTGGTTTAACTGATTTACATGTGGCCAGGGGCGTTGCTAGGGGGGGGCTAAGGGGGCTATAGCCCCTGATCTTTTGGTTGTAGCCCCGGATGGAATCTCAGGAGCTACAGCCAAAAGACTAGCTAGCCCCCAGTCCCAACAGTTCTGACATCAGCTTAGCCCCGGGTCTTTTCCAGACCTAGCAACTCCCCTGGATGTGGCCACACTACCAGAAGGGTGTAGCAGAAGTCCAGTATTTGTACGCCAGTATAGACTACCGCTGGCATGTTTAGAATCATTAGCAGAGATTATAAAGAATTTGGAAGCTCAGGGAATCATCAGGCCCATTCATAGCACATCCAATACACCTATTTAGGTGTGTTAAAGCCAAATGGTCAATGGCGGCTATGTGCAGACTTGAGGGAGTTAATAAGAGAGTGCCAGTATCCAGATGGCCACTACCATTCATTGATCAGGGTTTAGCTCAGGTACATGGTTCAAAAGTGTTTACCACATTAGATCTCACCTCTGGATATTGGTGCGTGCCATTGGCAGAGGAGATACAGAATGTATTTTCCTTTACATTTGACAGGACTCTATACGCCTGGCTTAGAGCTCCGTTCGGGTACATCAATAGTGGGAGTGAATTTGTCATATTTTTGAGAAAAGCCATGCCAGATGCAGCGGAAAGAGGAACCATAGTTTATGTGGATGATGTCCTGATAAAAAATGAAAGCCTTAAAAGCCATTTTGATGAAATAAGACATGTGCTTGGGCAATTGCAGAATGCAGGCGCCAAAGTGTCTTTACAAAAAGCACAATGGTGCAAGAAAAAAGTGAACTTTTTAGGCCATGAAGTGACTGAACATGGGCTAAATCCACAAAAGAAAAAAATAGAGGCCATACAAAATCTAAAGGACCCCAAAAATGTGAAAGAGGTAAAAAGTTTATTAGGGATGACAGGCTATAACAAAAGGTTCATTGAAAATTATGCTGAAATTACTCAACCATTGACTAAACTGCTTAAACTGAATAGACCCTGGATATGGGAAAAAGAGCAGTATGAGGCAGTAGCTAAATTGTAGGATGTCTTGTAAAGGCACCATGTTTAGCATATCCCATAAAGAGTAGGGATTTCTTTGTAGAAATAGGGTTCTCTGAACATTGTATGTCAGCAGTGTTATCACAAAAACATGATGTGAATCACAAAACTATTGCATATGCAAGTAAAGCATTTTCCCAAGTTGAAATGAAATTCAATGAATGTGAAAAGGCCCTATTAACCACTGTGTGGGCGCTACAACATTTCCGCCCTATTGTTCAGGGAGAAAAGGTGATTATTGAAACAAATCATCAACCCTTGCAGTTTTTAGAGAGTAAAAGAATTAGGTCAGGTAATCTAGCGCAGTCCAGAATCACTTCATGGACACTGGAATTTCAAGGTTTTCCTGTAGAAGTGAGATATGGACAAAATAAAAAGAGCCCAATTGCTCAAGGGTTAGCTGACTTACATGACTGTGCAGCTGAACAAGTATCAAACGAAATGGAAGTGGAACCTAGTTTGCAAGAATTTGAACAATCACCACACAAAGCTTTTGATGAAAAAACATGCAAGAATCTGCCAACTGTATATGTGGATGGTTGTGCTTTTCACATTGAAAATGACAGTAATAAACAATTAGTGTCAGGAATAGGGAATGTCTGGTTGAAATGTGAAGGCGTCCCCAGTGTAGGGATGAGGATTGGAGCTAGAAGCAGTCAAGTGGCGGAATTGGCGGCCATTTATAAAGCAATTGCTACTCCAGTTGATAATAAATTCAGTGAAATTGTCCTGGTGAAAGATTCTGACTATGCACGAAATAGCTTTGTGGAGTATTTACCTGGCTGGAAAGCGAGAGGCATGGTTACATACAACAAAAAGCCACTTAAACATGGAAAAATGATACAAATTGATGCAGTGACACGTTCTAAAGCACATAAGGAGGTAGATCAACCAGTGGTGCAATGGGGCCATGACACGCCAGACCAAGATTTGATTGAGGCACAAAAGAATGATCGAATTTTGGGAATCTATTAAAAGTTGATCTGATTGCCATCAAAACCAATGGTAAACGTAAATCCCAGCTGGAACCTGCTTCTGCCACAAATTTCTTTAAAATATCCACAACAGACCTATTGCTTCTTTCAACTGTACCTGAAGACGCTGCCCGATATGCGATATGTAGTTTCCTTTTCACACCTAGTATTTGCCATACCTTACTCATTAGAGTACTTGTGAAATGACTTCCTCTGTCTGACTCAATTCTTTGTGGCAACCCAAACCTTGAGAACACATGGTTCACCAGCAATGTGGCTGCTGTTTGCGCACTACAATCTGGTGCAGGAATGCATTCAATCCACTTCGACATCAAACATACCACACTTAAAATATATATCGGTTTCCCCTGCTCGACCTTTTTAAAGGACCTACATAGTCTATTTGCAAATCTGACCATGGGAGAGTTAGGCCTCTTTTCACCAATGGTGCTCTATGCATTGGTGAAGCAGGTTTAAATTGGGCGCATACTAGACATCCTCTAGTATATAATTCCACATCTTGGGACATATGTGGCCAGTAAGCATAATCTTTTAGTATTTCTAATGTTTTTTGTGAACCTCTATGGCCTGCAGTTATGGCATCATGTGCATGGTGTAGCATTAGCCCTCTGAATGAAAGGGGTACTACCCACTGTATTTGTCCTGTTATGGACTCTCTAATCATGAGTCCATCCTGTAATCTAATTTGTGTTTTGTTCTTTAATAGCACCCTCAACTCTTCTTTTCCCATACAATCATTTTCTGTTAAAGAATTTTGTTCAGGATCTATCAAATGATTATAATAGATTCCCAAAATTCGATCATTCTTTTGTGCCTCAATCAAATCTTGGTCTGGCGTGTCATGACTCCACTGCACCACCGATTGATCTACCTCCTTTGGTGCTTTAGAACGTGTCACTGCATCAATTTGTATTTCACCCATTAAATAATCAATAGGTAGCAATTCTCCCATCACAGCCCCAATCTTAGCCAGGTGGTCTGCCTTATCATTTCCCTCCTTATCCTCTCCTGGTGTTTTTAAATGCCCACAAATTTTTCTCCAGTATATTGTTAAATTATTCTCTGACACCAATTTGTCTATGGCTTGTATCATTTTTCCATGTTTAAGTGGCTTTTTGTTGTATGTAACCATGCCTCTTGCTTTCCAACCAGGCAAATACTCCACAAAGCTATTCCGTGCATAGTCAGAATCAGTCACCAGGACAATTTCACTGAACTTTTTATCAACTGCAGTAGCAATTGCTTTATAAATGGCCGTCAATTCCGCCACCTGACTGCTCTATCTCCAATCCTCATCCCTATACTGGGGAAGGCCTTCACATTTCAACCAGACATTTCCTATTCCTGCCACTAATTGTTTATTACTGTCATTTTCAATGTGAAAAGCACAACCATCCACATATACAGTTGGCAAATCCTTGCATGTTTTTTCATCAAAAGCTTTGTGTGGTGATTGTTCAAATTCCTGCAAACTATTTTTCACTTCCATTTCATTTGGTATTTGTTCAGCTGCGCAGTCATGTAAGTCAGCTAACCCTTGAGCAATTGGGTTCTTTTTATTTTGTCCATATCTCACTTCTACAGGAAAACCTTGAAATTCCAGTGTCCATGAAGTGATTCTGGACTGCGCTAGATTACCTGATCTAATTCTTTAACTCTCTAAAAATTGCAAAGGTTGATGATTTCTTTCAATAATCACCTTTTCTCCCTGAACAATGGGGCGGAAATGTTGTAGCGCCCACACAGTGGTTAATAGGGCCTTTTCACATTCATTAAATTTCATTTCAACTTGGGAAAATGCCTTACTTGCATAGGCAATGGTTTTGTGATTCAAATCATGTTTTTGTGATAACACTGCTGACATACAATGTTCAGAAAAACCTATTTCTATAAAGAAATCCCTGTTCTTTATGGGGTATGCTAAACATGGTGCCTTTACAAGACATTCCTTTAATTTAGCCACTGCATCAGACTGCTCTTTTTCCCATTTCCAGGGAGTATTCAGTTTAAGCAGTTTAGTCAATGGTTGAGTGATTTCTGCATAATTTTCAATGAACTTTCTGTTATAGCCTGTCATCCCTAATAAACTTTTTACTCCTTTCACATTTTTAGGATCTTTTAACCTTTGTATGGCCTCTATTTTCTTCTTTTGTGGATTTAGCCCATGTTCAGTCACTTCATGCCCTAGAAAGTTCACTTTTTTCTTGCACCATTGTGCTTTTTGCAAAGATACTTTGGCGCCTGCTTTCTGCAATTGGCCAAGTACATGTCTTATTTCATCAAAATGGCTTTTCGGGCTTTCATTTTTTATCAGGACATCGTCCACATAAACTATTGTTCCTCTTTCCGCTGCATCCGGCATGGCCTTTCTCAAAAATATGCCAAATTCACTCCCACTATTGATGTACCCGAACGGAGCTCTAAGCCAGGCATATTGAGTCCTGTCAAATGTAAAGGAAAATAAATGTTGTATCTCCTCTGCCAATGGCACGCACCAATATCCAGAGGTGGAATCTAATGTGGTAAATACATTTGGACCATGTACCTGAGCTAGGCCCTGATCAATGAATGGCAGTGGCCATCTAGATACTGGTACTCTTTTAGTTAACTCTCTCAAGTCTGCACATAGCCGCCATTGACCATTTGGCTTTAACACACCTAAAATAGGTGTATTGGATGTGCTATGAATGGGCCCGATGATTCCCTGCGATTCCAAATTTTTAATAATCTCTGCCAATGATTCTAAACATGCCAGCGGTAGTCTATACTGGCGTACAAACACTGGATTTCTGCTACACCCTTCTGGTAGTGTGGCCACATGTAAATCAGTTAAACCACAATCATAAGCATCTTTTGCAAATACATCCTTAAACTCCATAAATATCTCCCTCAGATTGTCCCTATCCTCATTGCTTTCACATGCATCCGCTAAGGAGATCTGCTCTTCTACCATTTTGGAAAATTCTGGAAAATCTTCTGGTAAGGGAATCTCGGCGCTTTCCTCTAACTGTGTGGCTGTGTCTTTTTGTAAAGCTACCACTTTTAAATATTTTGGCATATCTGCTTCCTCAATGGGCTGATTTTCTGTTTCATTTTCATTTAAATTAAATATTATGCAAACCTCTTGATGGCAGCACACTGTCTCATTTGAATCATAAGGATTGACAGAATGAATTTTAAATATTCCTTTGGGCTGAGAGTCCAGGTGTTCTGGCAACTCACCCTTGGCATCTACATACTTTTCAGGGATATTTCCAATCACCATGTTATTTAAATCTGCCGTATAATGTGATTTTTGTATGGCCATTCCTAATGGGAAGTTTTCCTCTAAATGAATATCCTGACAACCTTTATTATTTACCATAATTTTTACAGATCCTTCACCAATGTCTACCAATGGAATGTATTCATAATACAGGCCTTGCTGTTTTATGGATTCATTCAGGCATACAAATGCATCAGAGCCTTTCATCTGCTGTCCATTTTTGCATTTCAGTGTTATTGCAAACTGTTTTGTAAATGCAGGAATAATAGTATCTTTCCTCATTTGTAATTCGATTGCATAAGGAACCAGTTGTGGACAATTATAAGCCCTTCTTTTGTCTTCAAATTCAGGTGCCGGACCACCTAGGCGTGACCATATTTTTTGATTAAGGAAATCTAACACCATACACATTCTGTGCATGATGTCATTGCCCATGTAAAATTCATTTTGTGCTCCACTCACTATCCATACATTATGGTAAATTGTTTTCTGCCCAATGCTAATTTTATGCATGCATCTGCCTGCAATTCGGTTTTCAAAGTCTGGACTGTCCAACCCAGAAACATATTGGTTTTTAATCCTAAGTTTCGGGATTTCTTCCCTCTCCATTATTTTTTGCAACAATTTCTCATTAATGAAACTCCTTTCATGTCCAAGCGCTAAAGTGGCTTTTATTGTTTTAAAATAGTCATTTATACCAACATGAACCCATGGTTGCTCATCTTCCATGTGTATTTCTGCCAGAGTGGTAATGTGTTTTTCTGAATCTGTTTTAGGAGCAATATTCTGTTTGCATGTTTTCTCTTTTAAATAAAAACGTAATGTGTGCTCATCTATGGCAGTCTGCCAATTTTTCCTTGAGTCCAAGTATATTTGTACAGGTAGTTTTTCCTTGTCTCCCTGCATTTTGTCTTGACACATTAATATAACAGTGACACTAGGTATGCAGCTATTCTGGAGATATACCTCCACAGCATCATTTGTTTGGGCAACGGTGTGACATTCATTTATATTGCTGTTTTGTGATTTTAGTTTCTTAGGCCTCAATGGTTTTTTGGTTAAGGACCACAGCACTCCATTCACCCCATCTATGAGAGGAGACAATCTTTTCAGGCAATCTGTCCCCATCAGAAATGGAATTTCACAAATAGATGTGATCAATACCTCTTGTTTCATTCTGTGTTTTCCTATTTGTATGTCAACCTCAGTTACACCTATGATGGGCACCTCCTCCCCATTAAAGTTATGCACTGGGCCTTGATTTTCCTTCACTGTGATCTGACTCTGTGGGGGTCTCCCTTCATTGATACTCTTTACCAGCTCCTTGGACATAATTGTGGCCTGTGCGCCAGTGTCAATCATAGCAAAGGTGTGGCATTTTTCTTCTACAGTGATAGGTGCATAACATCTGTCCTCAACTTCCTCTAATACACATAAGAAGTGTGAATTCTTACTGATTTCAGGGCTCACCTTTCTCAGGTCTTTTTCACTTTTGGCTAAACACATTGGTAAATGGAAAGACATTTTCCCCTCCTTTTTACCCATTTCTGCGCGAGAGACTTTATTCATTTCTCCATGATCAGAGGTTTTTTGGAGTGTGGCCACTGTTCGCCCACCCATCTGGGTAACATCAGAGACCACATTACAACCTTCCAACTGAACATGTGTAACAACATCATTCAGCAATTTGTCATTTTTTAATTCTGTGCATTTGTGATCATTTAGTGTGATACCAGCCCTTTCAGCCTCTTCAAAAATATGTGGCTCAAAGAATTCTTCAGGTGATTGACTTGTACCCTCCTTTTGAGTATTTCCTTTTTCTGTCTGTTTTTGGTCATTGTTTTGCTTGCCCAGGGAAGGAGCTATAGCATCCCCACTTACTCCCTGTTCACTGGTATTCCCCATGCATGAGTCATTTTTCTTAAATCTGTCCCTTTGTTCTTTTGGAATTCCTAATGTTTCTTTTTCATTTGTACAAATCTTTACTGTTTTATTTAGCTCTAGGTTAAACCGTACCTCTTTTTTAGAAGTATTTGCACTTTCTGTCACAAGTTCATTTACTGGCACTTTCATTTTTAATCCATTAGGCATCTCAGAGTCGTTATGCAAAATTATATCAGAGCAATCTGTCATTTTGGCACTGCAGTTATCATGAGTACTTAGTCACTTTTCGGAAGCCCCCCAGTCATTGCTATGGCCATCAGCCCCCTCTTTGGAAGGTTGTTTTTGCGCTGTATAGAGCTTTCCTATTTGCTCAGCTAACATTTTCACTTGGGCCTCAAGGCACTGGAACCTTTCCATCTCTCTAGGATCCTCTTTCTGTGGCCTAGGTCGATATTGGTTGTTTTCCCCCTGATTGGATCTATTCTGATACCTCTCAGGTGATTGATGTCGGTTGGGATGGTTTCTGAACTCTTGATTCATTCGTGGAGGGGAGCGGGTTGCACCCATCCTTTGATTATAGTCCCCTGGTGGGGAATCATTGTACTGACGTGGATTGTAGTTCACGTTTTGCCTCATGTCCTGTCTCTCAGATTGTGGGTACTGGCCCCTATGTTGATTTCCATTATCAGTAAATCGATCCACATATCGGGGTCTATCCTGATTACCATATATCATGGTGTTGGGATCAAATCTGCTCTGTGTCCCCAATGACTGGTAGGGACCATCATTTCTTTGATCTTGATTTTGTCTCTGGTTATTGTTCATACCTGCCATATCAGGCTGATATCCTACCCGGGGTCTGTCCCCTAAATACCTAGGGCTGATGTAGCTCTCTCTATTACTAGGATCATGTGATTGGAACATTGGTACAGGAAATGGCGATCTTTGTTGATTACCCCTTTGTTCAGGTGTCACATTATTTTTACCTTGGCTTTGAGCAGACTCAAGGGACATTTTGGCTGACCTGATTTCCATTACTGTGGCTGAGGGTTCTTTAGATTTAGGTCTAGTATCTTTCATTTTATCACTTTCTCTACCCTGACAATAGAGTACCTCATATAGTTTTGTGCTTTGATGTACAATCCATTCAAGGGACTTGTCACGGTCAAATTCACGGACCAATTGAGATATGATGTCTTTCTGTAGCCCATAGAAGTATGCAGTTTTAAACTCATTGGAATTTGAGTCAAAAGATACATCAAAGCGGAAAAATGCTCTTTTTAAGTCTTGTAAAAATTGGCGAGGGGATGTATTAGGTCCAGCAGTAATTGTGTAAGCGACTTTCTTTGCCTCCTGCAATGACTGAAAAGGAGAAAAATGACGCCTAATTTCTTTTTCAAACTCCAACCAGGTCATATTCTGCTGTACATTTAATCCCCTTATGATGCTGGCCGTCGGGGCATCTAAAGTTAAATGAAAATATTGTCTGTACTGTTCCTTAGGTATCTGGAGTGCTTTAAAAATGCCATGCACCGCTTCTAAGTGATCCTCAATGCAGCATTCACCTCCCTTTTTAAATGGTTTGATCAGGGCTTTAATGGATTTCATTATTTTTATGGGGCTACTTGTTGCAATGCATGGAATTGCACTATTTTGTGATTCAATCCTGTTTTCAGGTGTATGGGATTGGTGGCTGCCCCCAATGGGAGTATCAAATCCCCCAAGGGCGCTGCAACCAAGTTCAGTCACCGGCCCAGTCACTGGAGCAGTAGCTCTTTGGGCAGAGCTAGAATTCACCTCCACTCCATTGAATGTGGTACCCTGCCGCCTCTCCTGGGACCTGGGAATGCACATTTGCTGTTCTAAGTCCTTACACTTTTTAAGGAGTCTGTTTGCTTCATTTTGCAAATAGTTGTTTTCATCACTCATCTTATTAATCACCTCCTGCATGTCGCACATTTGCATTTGGCATTCATTGAACTCTTTATTTCTCTTGTCTCTTTCTTGAATCATTTTAATCATTTCTTGTTCTGCACTCTGGAGATCACATTCTTTTTCACAATGTTCTTTTTGTACAATCTGCATTTCTGAAACAACCTCATCTTCATCCTGTCTAATGTGGTCCACTAAGGCTTTTAGGTGTACCAATTCTTGCTCACCATCCTCAAATTGTTTCTTGCTTTTGGATAACTGAGCATCAAAGTCTCTGCATTTTAATTGCATGTCTTTTTGGCATACATCCAATTCTGCTCTTAACATTTCCTGATTTTTACTTGCCCCATCTAATTCAGTCTTTAACCTGTTAATTAGCTGGGTATCATTCTCCTGCATTCGCAGGGACTTATTCAAAATAAACCATATTTTGCCGCATAGCCGTATTAAACAGTCTTTCTCTGCACTTTTATCGGCTGCATTCAATAATCTTGTAAGGCAGACCTGAATTATGCTGCCTTCTGCAAAAATATTGTCTAGTTTTTCTTTCTGCACCTCACCCTGAATGTGGTCACGCCATTCTAAAGTGCTGTTCGACGACCACGTCCCATGTGCAAACAACTTTGCCTCTAAATATTGCACTAGGTCTGAAAATGTGGTTTCCCTTTGTGACATTCTGAAATTCGTTTTTAGTGGCACACTGCTATTATAAAATGGGTTCCCTTTAATGTGCAAATGGCAGTGTGAGACACGCTTGCCACGCCCAGTAGGTACTCTATGATCACTTTCCCGGCCTGCAACGCACCATAAATATGTTGGGTATTTTGTGGATATTTGGGGCTTTGCAGTATTTTCTTACCGCCAAAATACCTTTAGCAATAATCACTCTCTGTATTCATATTGGATCACACATAACAATAATACATTGCATTATTTCAGAATTCAGACCTATTTAGATAATGTGCGCGATAATTTGCGTGGTTGGTTTATTTGTGGCCCCAATATCCAACATCCCTTGTTTTTTATCTAGATTGTTCTTGATCACTAGAGAGACATCAGGCCTACATTTTAGGGAACAACAAATAGTTGTTTTCATCACTCATCTTATTAATCACCTCCTGCATGTCGCACATTTGCATTTGGCATTCATTGAACTCTTTATTTCTCTTGTCTCTTTCTTGAATCATTTTAATCATTTCTTGTTCTGCACTCTGGAGATCACATTCTTTTTCACAATGTTCTTTTTGTACAATCTGCATTTCTGAAACAACCTCATCTTCATCCTGTCTAATGTGGTCCACTAAGGCTTTTAGGTGTACCAATTCTTGCTCACCATCCTCAAATTGTTTCTTGCTTTTGGATAACTGAGCATCAAAGTCTCTGCATTTTAATTGCATGTCTTTTTGGCATACATCCAATTCTGCTCTTAACATTTCCTGATTTTTACTTGCCCCATCTAATTCAGTCTTTAACCTGTTAATTAGCTGGGTATCATTCTCCTGCATTCGCAGGGACTTATTCAAAATAAACCATATTTTGCCGCATAGCCGTATTAAACAGTCTTTCTCTGCACTTTTATCGGCTGCATTCAATAATCTTGTAAGGCAGACCTGAATTATGCTGCCTTCTGCAAAAATATTGTCTAGTTTTTCTTTCTGCACCTCACCCTGAATGCGGTCACGCCATTCTAAAGTGCTGTTCGACGACCACGTCCCATGTGCAAACAACTTTGCCTCTAAATATTGCACTAGGTCTGAAAATGTGGTTTCCCTTTGTGACATTCTGAAATTCGTTTTTAGTGGCACACTGCTATTATAAAATGGGTTCCCTTTAATGTGCAAATGGCAGTGTGAGACACGCTTGCCACGCCCAGTAGGTACTCTATGATCACTTTCCCGGCCTGCAACGCACCATAAATATGTTGGGTATTTTGTGGATATTTGGGGCTTTGCAGTATTTTCTTACCGCCAAAATACCTTTAGCAATAATCACTCTCTGTATTCATATTGGATCACACATAACAATAATACATTGCATTATTTCAGAATTCAGACCTATTTAGATAATGTGCGCGATAATTTGCGTGGTTGGTTTATTTGTGGCCCCAATATCCAACATCCCTTGTTTTTTATCTAGATTGTTCTTGATCACTAGAGAGACATCAGGCCTACATTTTAGGGAACAACAAATAGTTGTTTTCATCACTCATCTTATTAATCACCTCCTGCATGTCGCACATTTGCATTTGGCATTCATTGAACTCTTTATTTCTCTTGTCTCTTTCTTGAATCATTTTAATCATTTCTTGTTCTGCACTCTGGAGATCACATTCTTTTTCACAATGTTCTTTTTGTAAAATCTGCATTTCTGAAACAACCTCATCTTTATCCTGTCTAATGTGGTCCACTAAGGCTTTTAGGTGTACCAATTCTTGCTCACCATCCTCAAATTGTTTCTTGCTTTTGGATAACTGAGCATCAAAGTCTCTGCATTTTAATTGCATGTCTTTTTGGCATACATCCAATTCTGCTCTTAACATTTCCTGATTTTTACTTGCCCCATCTAATTCAGTCTTTAACCTGTTAATTAGCTGGGTTTCATTCTCCTGCATTCGCAGGGACTTATTCAAAATAAACCATATTTTGCCGCATAGCCGTATTAAACAGTCTTTCTCTGAACTTTTATCGGCTGCATTCAATAATCTTGTAAGGCAGACCTGAATTATGCTGCCTTCTGCAAAAATATTGTCTAGTTTTTCTTTCTGCACCTCACCCTGAATGCGGTCACGCCATTCTAAAGTGCTGTTCGACGACCACGTCCCATGTGCAAACAACTTTGCCTCTAAATATTGCACTAGGTCTGAAAATGTGGTTTCCCTTTGTGACATTCTGAAATTCGTTTTTAGTGGCACACTGCTATTATAAAATGGGTTCCCTTTAATGTGCAAATGGCAGTGTGAGACACGCTTGCCACGCCCAGTAGGTACTCTATGATCACTTTCCCGGCCTGCAACGCACCATAAATATGTTCGGTATTTTGTGGATATTTGGGGCTTTGCAGTATTTTCTTACCGCCAAAATACCTTTAGCAATAATCACTCTCTGTATTCATATTGGATCACACATAACAATAATACATTGCATTATTTCAGAATTCAGACCTATTTAGATAATGTGCGCGATAATTTGCGTGGTTGGTTTATTTGTGGCCCCAATATCCAACATCCCTTGTTTTTTATCTAGATTGTTCTTGATCACTAGAGAGACCTCAGGCCTACATTTTAGGGATACCACATTTTCAGTGTTAGTGTTGTGTGCCACCATGGGCTATTGTGGTATTTTTGTGGTAATTTCCACTACCTTATATACGGTATGGAACTATGTCCAGAGAGTCTCTCTTCCCGTTGGCTCATGTACCTCCAACAAGCTATGCTACAAACAGTCACTCACAACTGTCCATACTGAATATAATCATGCACACATCTGTTTTAAAATGACAATTGCACTGTTTAAAAATCTACACACGTTTAAACCTTTTCCCATGCAAAATGAAAGAGATAAATAATACACACTAGCTATCTGTTTTCAGATATTTTTGTATTATAGAAAATTCCTTTAAACACAGTTTAACCCTTTTTTACAGAAATAAATGAAATGGTACAACATTATTTGTAATAAAATGAACAGAGAACTGCGAGAATATATTCAATTGGTAACATTACATATGCTGATAAGGGACTGGGACTCCCTCGAACACACTGACTGAACAGTTTTGCACACTTTCGCACAGCTCCCACACTTCTGTAATTACCTTATCTGTTCAGCATGAGTTTTCTCCGGCTATTCTCTTTCTGAATTTGGCTCCCTTGAAGATTAACCCCAGTGAAAACAAGCGTCTGTCGTTCTCAAACCGGGGTTATTGCCTGGAATTCTCAGCTTTTGCAGCAGGAATGCTTCAGCCAGGAAACAGGTCCTTCTCCCAGCTCTGCAAGATCTCGATTGTCCTCCCCCTCTCCTCAAGCTTCCCCAGCAAAACTCTAATCACAGCCTCTAGCATGATGCTTGCTATGACGCTGCTCCAATCAGAATCAATCATGTCATCTCCTCCCTCACTACACAATGGCTCATTTCTACAGTAAAAATGTGTAACCAACTGATTTCCTGTTCCTTCGAGCTCTTTGCTTCCTGTAGTTATATGGACAGAGCAGCAGAGAAAAAAAAAATGAATGTGCGTTTAAAAGTTAACTTTCAGAGTAGGCCTAATTCTGCAGTGGAGACACATTTTTATTAGTGGGTTATGTTAAATGCAGTTTTATTAGTCAGGTGAGTTATTAATAAGGTTAGTTTTTAATTTTCAAATGTGTCTCTTGCACCATAGGCATTTCAGGTGAAAAATAGTGTGTATTTTTGAATGTGCACGTGTGCTTTTAACTGTAAAAATAGATTTGCATCTTATATGTAAAAATCGTTTTTGACTGAATAGCCTGTCTTTACTTATATGTCCATGTTACTCTGGCAACACATATAGCAATGCACCACACCCATGTAGTGGTGCTGCATCAAAAAAAAAATTGCTACCTGTGCAGTAGTGCTGTACTCTGTGCCGTAACACGCCAAATATCCTTACAGCCCCCATGAGGTCTTGACAGGTAGGAAAATGGTGTTACCACAACACCTACTATACAGAACACATGAGTAGACACTTGTGAGTGCATCCACAGTTCATGAGTACATTGATGAACTGAGGAAGCATTTGCAACATGCATTTGCTTTTGTGCAGAGAAATCTGGAAAGGGCTGCTGACAGTGCTAAGACATACTATGATAAAAGAACATCAGTGAGAGAATACAGTGTAGGGGATCAGGTGTACAAGTTTCATTTTGGAAAAAGTAAACAGAAAAATTCTAAATTTCTAGCAGCCTGGCAGGGGCCATTTCGAATTATAGATAAGATCTCTCCTGTAGTGTATAACATTTTGAAGAATGAAGCTGAAACAGCGATAGAGCAATTTGTCCATCTAAATCAGATCAAGCCACGCCATCCCAGACACAAGATCAGGCGGCTTGAGCATGTAGAAACAGAAAGCCCTGGGGCTACTGCCCACTGATGCACACAATACAACAGAAAGTCCCTTGAACACAAAAAGATAAAATAAATGGGTACAGTCAGGAGGCAGTGACAGAGAAGTTAAAAAGTTGATTATTACAATGGCACATAAACACTGTAATATATGTAAATAAATAAATAATATAAAAAGTAAAAAAAATATATATAATGGAAGCTCATGGTCGGTGTGCAGAATGAAAATGCATTGAATTTAAAATGTTGTTTCATGTATGCTTATTTTCTTTTTAACCTGTGATTAATTTCAGAAAAAAAAAATGTTTTATTTTTGGCAAAAGGATGAAGTTAGTATTGTGCTATATACTTAATCTGTTTCTTTTATATTTTGGTTTAGAACATTAACTATTTATACCGGAGGTCACGGGAGACGATGGAGTCCTGGAGCCCACGTGGACGGATTCCGGGAAAGCCCCGAGGGGGGTCGAAGGCCAAGGCTGCAAAGCGATCAGCATTGAAGATGACACTAACAATATGTTTAATGATGATGATATTTGGAGGGATCTTCAAGAATTCAGAAGCACAGGTTGTCATTGAACTTGGACCAGCATCTGGTATCGCGGTGGAAGAGGCACCAGGATTCGTCATGAGTGATAGAAAGATGATTTTCCAAAATGTCTACATACCATTGAATCCTGAGATTTTGATTGAAAAACGTTTGAACAATATCGGCATTAAAATTGAACAGACTAAAGAGTGGCTGGAAATAAGAAAAGAGGACACTAAGCAGTCAATAAGAGATATATTGATGCAATTGGAGAAAACATTTGTGAATTCAGCAGACATTAAGAAGAGGAGAGGAAAGAGAGGCGCAGTGATGCTCGCAATATCATTGGTAATGTCTATAGTTGGAGCCATAATAGGTACCACAATATCAACAGCCAATGCTATTTCGGTAGGAACAACTGAGTATTGACCTAGAAATAATACAAAAAACATTAGATGGGATTAGAGGGGGACTGGATGAACAAGTAAGATTCATAAATGAAACTGCAATCATTCTAAATGAACAAGCGGATGTGATGCAATGGGCAACAAAGCTAATTATTAAGCATGACAGAACTTTAAATGAAATATTGAACATAATGAGTCCTGTTGATAGACTATTAACGAATTATATGAGAGAAGTTCAAACTGCAGTTTCACAATTGATTTAAGGACATATCCCCTTGTATTTTGTTTCACAGGATATTGTTCATCAAATGATAGAAAGACTGACCAGGAGGGAAATTGATATTGTACAGGTAAAAATTGCATTTGAAATGGGTAATGCAATGCCATTATATGTGGACCTGGAAAGGTTGGAAATTGGATTTCTACTATGCATACCATTTGTAGCTCCTGAACTTATTTATCAAACTAAGTGGGTACACAACGTAGGATTTTGGCAAGAGGACAAATTTATTAAGATTAAGACTCCAGAAGTGGTGGCATTTCAGTCATGGGAGCCTGAAGTTTATTTAATACCAAATTTGGAAACATGTGTCAAATTTAAAGAACAAAATTATATGTGTCCAGGTAAACCGTTTGTTCCTGATGCCACAGATGCTATTTGTGGTTTGAAATCTGACCCACGTATATCAGAAGGATGTGAGGTGATTATTAGCAATATGGGGAGTGAAGAACTGGCACAGGCTAAGATGGTCAGAGGTAAATGGTTGGTCAGCACCTGCTTAAAGAACATGACAGTAGTACATTTGAACCATGGAACATACTTGGTTAAACAGGTGAAATATAATGTTTTTTATTTACAGGTTCCAAAGGATACAATTGTGTCAATTGGAGGGTTAACATTGTTTCATGTAACGAACAATATTTGGGAAAGCCAAGTGGAAAATATCGATTTTTTTCAAAGGGACACTTTTCCAATAGATCCGGATGTGGAGTTTTTATTGAATCACAAAGAAAAACATGTTATAAAAATGTATCTGAGAAAAAACAATATTACAGTTAGTAATCTGGGGATAATAGAAGTGGAAAGATTTAATTGGGGAACCTGGAGGGAACGCTCAATAGTGGGTTTGGCTGTCCTGGTGCTAATCATGGGTGGTTGGTTGATTGTGCTATCAGTAAAAATGAAAATGTTGCTGATTTTGGTAGCTACGTCAGGAAGAGAAAGATATCCCAATACACATGCCTTTTAAAAGAAGGATGGGGAGCAAACTTGTTTTTTTAAAAATTGGCTTGGATCGTAGCCAAGTTCTAAAAAAAGGAGGGTATGTAAGGTTATTTAGCGTGTTACAACACAGAGTACAGCACTACTGCACAGGATCAATGTGTAGCATGCTTTTTTTTATGCAGTACCTCTGCATAAAAAAATGGGTTTGGTGCATTGCTATGATGCAATTGTTTCAAGCTATGTGTTGCCGGTGTAACATGGACATACAAGTGAGGGCAGGTTATTCAGTCAAAAACGATTTTTACATATAAAATGCAAATCATTTTTTTTTCACAGTTAAAAGCACACATGTGTACATTCAAAATGCGCACTATTTGTCACCTGAAATGCCTATGTTGCAAGAGACACATTTGAAAATTAATAAACTAACATCATTAACAACTAACCTGATCATAACCCACTAATAATAATGTGTTCTTCAGTGCAACATCGATGGAAAATGACAGGCTCTGAAAGTCATTATTTAAATGCATATTCAGTTTATTTTTTTTATTTTTGCTCTGCTATTCTGTCCACAGTAACTGCAGGAAGCAAAGACCTCGAATAGGCAGGAAATCAGTTTGGTTACAGTTGCAACTGTATAAGCCAAGCCATTGTGTGCGGAGGGTGGTTAGGCCATGATAGAATTTTATTGGTTAGGATCCTTTGGTAGGAGGTAACCAGAGTTTTTTTGTTTAATCTCGAGGAAGGAGCTAGGGAGAGACATCTTGACACAGCTGGAAGAAGGACTGGGTTGATAGCTGCGGATGCCTGATTCCTAAAGCAGATTCAACTTGGTTGCAGAGACCGGGACTTTCAGTCAACAAGTCCCAGTTTGAGTGACAGCAGATGCTTGTCCTTGCTGGGTGAACCCCTCCAGAAGGCGACCAGCCAAAGAAGTTACATACTGAATAAGCCTGATAATTATCTCGCTGAGGTGTGGGGGCTGAGTGTGTACAAAAATATTCAGTCAGTGTAGGAAAGGAGATTCCTGTGCTTTACCCACGTGTTTAATGTTGCAAATTGAATTCTTGTCCCCGCCACTCTCTTTTTTATTGTATCACAAATAATGCTGTTACTGTGCTATTTCATTTGTTTCTGTAAAGAGTGAGATCGTGTTTAAATGCAACTTTTATAATACACAAAAATATCTGAAAGCAGACAGGTGGTGTGTTTTATATTTACCAATACAGTGCTGATGATGTGGGGAGATGTTTAGACAGTGCAATTGCCATTTTCAAGGTAGCTAAAAATAAGATTTAGCTGCAGCTGTGTGCATGTCATTCAGTATGAGCAATTATAAACAACTGTGTGTGTTATAGCCTTTTTGCTGAAGGTACATGAGTCAGCAAAAATAGAGACCCGGGACATAGTTCACTACCGTATATAAGTTAGTGAAAAATACCACATAATAGCTTGCTGCCGTAGATAAGACAGCGAGAAATTGCCCATGGTGGCACACTAAAAGTGAAAATGTGGCGTTTCCGAAATGCAAGCCTGAGGTCTCTATAGTGATTACACGAAAAATCTAAACAAAAATAAGGGGTTTTGGATATTGGGGCCACAAATAAAACAAGGGAATTATGCTCATCAAAATACCACCAACCACGCATACCAACCACGCATACCAACCACGCATGTCTGTGTACTGAAATAATGCATATCCACTATATTATTATTATTATACATAACCCAATCTTAATACTAGAGTGATTGTTGCTAAATTATTTTTGGCGGTAAGAAAATACCGCCAGGCCCCAAATCTACACAATATACCCAACAGTTTAGCCCTTTTTAAATTTGTTTTGTTGCAGATGGAGCAAATTACTTGAGTAACGTTTTTCAAGTCATCTGTTTGAGGAGTTCCAACATAGTCCCAAATACAATATCCTAAGTTGCCAAATGGAACTGTTACAGAGGCAGTTATATTTTTTTAAGTTGTTTTTTTGGTTATGCTAATAACACCACATATATAACTTGTACTACTCTCATTAATAGGGATATTTTTTTTTTGATGTTTCTTGAGTAGGTGGGCTTTCTGAAGTATAAATTGACAAAGTACCAGTAATAGGTATTTTTTTTTTCATTTTGTGGACCACAGCAATTTTACATATTAAAATGCCACTGCTTGAAATTGTTGGCATCATTGAAATAGAAGTATGTTTCATTATGATATGATATGATATGGCATTTGTAACGCGCCTATACACAGGTGTTTCATTGGCAAATTACTTGTTATATTAATATGTGTAAGACATGTTTTAATATTTGAAATACAAGTAGTAGGATGCATTTTAATTTTGTGGCTGAATGAAAGTACTTTGCACTGTTGAAATTGAACTATAAGTAGTAGGTAAACAATCTTTTTGGGAGCATCTGTAATGGAAGCTTTCCCTTTTAAAATAGTACTAGTAATACAATAGTATGGAATGTTTTAGTGTTAATATGACTGATTTTTGCTCATTTTAATGTGTTAATTTCCTGGTGAATTAAATTGATGTGGTGTGTTACAGGCTGCCTCAGTAGTAATATTGGGAGTATAGTATTTTGTTTTACATGTTTTAAAGGATGTGTGGATACCAGTGCAATGTATGCTGTACTTTTCATATTAACTTGATGTTCTACTAATTGCTCCTTAACATTACCAATAGTAGGTACAGTTGTAATAGCATTGGTTTATTATGAAGAAATAATTGTTTTCAACTTCCTGTTTACTAATGATGTGTTTGGTTTTGTGTTCCTTTTTTGTTTTGTGTTCCTTTTTGATGGAATGTTGGTGGTGATTTTCCTTATGGTATTTTCTTACAGGTTTATTTTCATGCTTGTGTTTTCCAGCTGAAATTAAATAACAAAAACCAATGTTGTTTATTAAAAGACCATGGGCCTCATTACAAGTCTGCTGGTCTGGGAATAAGGATGTCGGCAGCAATGTACCATCACCCTTTCCTGGATTGGCAGACTTCAACTGTGCCTGCCATCGCCCACAGTTGTCATGGAAGCACCAGCACCATTACTAACGGTACCGGTGCTTCTGAGTCCCCATGCCCATGGAGTCCTAGAGGACTATGGGAATGGGACTACCATTTCCTGCCACCTGATAGCCTGGCCCAGTGGCACCGGGATCTCAGGCAGCGGAAGGGTGTTAGAGTACTAGAGTTGTCTGTCAAATACAACTGTATTTTTGTTTTTTGACAGAAACAAATATTGTTTTTCACCATTGTTATAATTGCACATTTTTAAATAATGTCCCGCAGGCAGCCCATCACCCCTGGGCATGCATCGCAGGCAGCCCTCCCCCCCTGGTCATGCCCCGCAGGGAGCCCATCACCCCTAGTCATGCCCCACAGGCATCCTATCACCCCTGGGCATGCCCTGGAGGCAGCCCATCACCCCTGGGCATGCCCCGCAGGCAGCCCATCTCCCCAGGGCAGGCCACATGTCAATATGCACTTGGGAGGCCCGACTCATGTCCCCCACCCCCACCCACCCCCCATTGACAAGCACCTGCCAGCAAGCCCTGACACATGACCCACCAAACACCATGTCATAACAAAACAGACCAATGCCCTAATGCCAACCCAAATCCCCCCCACCCCCAAGTACAAGCACGCAACCATCCACTGCACCCACTCCCAAATTAACCATGCCATGAGAGTCTTAAAAGAACCAGCATGGCCATGCATAAATGTACAACAGAGCCATACAGTGGCAACACATGACTGAGGCAATGCTCATAGAGACATGCACAAAACCAATGAGAGTACACACCACCAATAATGAAGATATATGAAATGTATTAAAAAAACATAATAAATTACATAATGAAAATCACACTTGCAAATTAAGAAATAATGAAAGCAATACTAAAAAAAAGTAAAATCCAATGAAAAACAAAAATCCACGACATGAAAACTGAAAAGTAGTCCATCGCCAAAGTCCATATAAAGTAAATAAAAACCAAAAGCACAAAAAACCATTGATCCATGGGATGTTGAAATAACGAAAGTAAGTACAAGTATGGAACTATTTACACTGCAAGTCCGAAGGGTCCATGATCCCAAAACAAAAGTAAACCTAGCAAAAATCCTATATAAAAAAAAATGATATACATAAATTGGAGCAAAGTCCATGAACTCCAAAAAAAAAGATAAAACAAATTAAACCTAAGCCTAAAGAACTATGTACAAAGGCGGTGGGCTAGTACAATGTCTCACTCTTTGATGTTCCGGGCCAGGGCATCATCGAACTCCATGTCGATGTTCCAGAGGTGGGCCTCTTCCCTGGCCTCGAGGTCTTGCAGGGATGCAGCCATGGCCTCCTCCAACTCCCTGTGAGCTGCCTCGAGGCACTCAGCCCGCCTCAATGCCCTGTGCATGTAGTTTTCCACCCTGACCATAGTGAAGTAGGCCCTCTCCGCCCGCCGCCGCTCCGCATCTATCTGCCAGCCCAACCGCTGCCACACGGAAGACACTCCCAATCCTGGGTCCTCATGCCCGATGGCTGATGCCTGCCCTGTGATGTTGATGGCCCCAAGCCATGATACGCTCCCACCCTGAGCCTGCTGCTGCTGTTCATGTGTCCTGTCTGTTAATGCCTGCATGTCCTCCTCTTGCTGGGGTCCAGTTGGTTGGGTGGCCACCCCTGCTGGACCTCCGACTCCTGACTGTGGCAGGGATGTGTCCTCCACCAGCCTGGCTGCTGGCTCAGGGGCAGCTCCACAGGGGGCGCAGGTGATACTTGGGTGGGAAGATGGCACGGAGGACGACTGGTGCAAAGGGGGTTCAGTTGAGGAGGGGGTTGCAAGAGGTTCCAGCACACGGATGAACCCCGTCCGAAGACCTGTCCTAGTAGGTCGATGCAGCCAAAGAGGGTTTCAAAATGACGTGCATTGTCCAGACGAGAACCCTGCACGTCATCCCGAATCCCACGTTGGTGCAACACCACCCCAGCAAGGACAGGCTCAATCCGGTCACGGATTGCAAAGTCTGCAGGGAGAGGAAGGCCAGTTGTTGTATGCGCCTCCCTTCCCTGAAAACAGGTCTGGACGGAGGCATCCCTGCTGGTGCCGGATGATGCAGTCAGAGGATCGGGGACAGGATTACACACAGGCACCTCTTTGGCGGCCTGTGCTACCTCCTGTCCCTGCCCCTGGACTGCACCACTAGCACAAGTGGAATCCCCCCCTCCAGGCCCCATGCCTGGGCCTTCTGCGGCCTCCTCCCCAACCAAACCCCCCACCAACCTGTATGACTCCTTGCCATCTTCCTCCATAGGACCCTGTGGGAGCTCAGCTGCCCCTACTGCTGCCGAGGAGTCCACTTCCAAATGCCACCTCTTGGACCTTCCCTCGGCATCTGCGGCCATGGACGCGGCACCAGACTCCTCACTCCCCAAAGAGATGACTACCTGGGAGGGGAGCTGGGCCTTGCATCTCCGGCTGGCGTTGGGATCACTGCCGCTGTGCACCACAGCACCATCTCCACCCTCTTCATCAGTTGACGCTGCAGACACGGAGAGACAGAACACAGACATCTAGACATGAGTGGCAGTGTCAAACTTCACAGATGGCATCACACTCCCCAACACACATATCATTTGAACCCACACACATTGACAAATTAACAGGAATGGTGCAGCAAGCAGCAGCATCCATACACACATAACAGCATGAACATCCGAAGGTCAGCCTGATGTCACAAGCAACATAGGGAGTGCCAAACACATGCACACACGCCACCAGACAGACATGCATCTGTACATCTCCAACACCTGTCACAGTGCAATCACCGGCAACTATGTCACATCTGCCAATCGGCTCTCTACATGTTTGTGTCACATGCATCCATGGTGTATCGCCGTCGCACACATGTCAAATACACACACACGCACATGTACACTGTGCACGTACATGAAGGTGGAACCAGCATCCATGTGTCACACCCCAACCAAAGCATAGTACATGCACAGAAATGCTAACATGTGTGTCTCCACATGCATTTGTGCATCATGCTTTGGAACACATACACCATTGATGTGCATCACACATGACTGGACTCACATGCGGCAGGCTCATGTCCCTGCACATACACATCAATACATGGGCCTTTCCAGACATATGTCCAAGCTGCACACTACTGGCACACCTCAACATGCACTGCATCCAATCAGTACACATGGACACTTACTGCTCGACTCTGGACGGGTCTGCCTCTCAAGGACCTGGAGGTGAAGCGCTGGGCGTATGCGTTCCAGGACCCTCATCTGGTCGTTGGTAAGGCAGACCTGGCACCCCTCTGCATCCGCTGCATCCAAGAGGCGCTGGGCCTTCCTGAGGGTCCTGGACCTGAAGTCCTCCCAGCACTTTTGGACGTGTGGTAGGTCGCGGGTTGCCACTCCCTCCACGTTGATGGCAACCACAATATCCATCCAGATCCTTCTCCGTCCATCCTTGTCGGCGCGTGTTCTTCCAAAGAGGGTATCATAATGTACCAGGACTTGCTCTACCAGGATGCCAACCTCTCCTGCTGTGAAGCAGGCAGCCCTATGCCTCTCTGGCTGGGAGTTGCCAGTGGTCTCTGATGGTGTTTCCCCCAACATGGCAACCCCAGAGGCAGGTGTGCGTGGGCAACTGGGTCCTGGTGCTGGGCTGTGGAGTGATGGAACTGCAGTCGGGAGTCTTTTGTTCCAGCAGGGGTGGTCGCAGCAACTGGGCCCCTGCAGATGGCTGACGTGAAGGCACCAAATAGCAGGGCACGTGGCCAGCAGGCAGCAGCAGATGGCTGGTGGGAGTCGGCTCAGGGGCCTGGGGGGCAGGAAAATGGCCTTCTGGGCAGGAGCGTGGTCTTCCATGTGTTGTCGCGTGGCCAGCTTGATACGGAGTGATTTTGCACATGAAAAAAGAGCACGTCAGTGTGTAATTCGAGGAAAGTCCCTTAGCGCGTAAGCGCGTATGTGACATAACATGCGTGGGCGTTTCCCTCGGCACGGTTGCATCCGCACGTGCAAAAACAGCACCTTCGCAAGGGAATGCGTGTGATTCGACGAATGGTCCTTAGCGCGTATGCACGCTGGGCATTGCCTTGCGCGTGGGCATTGCCTTCAGCACAGGTTAAAGATGATCGCGGGCCAGCAGTCCACTGTACGTGCTGTTCATGGAGACTGACGCGTGTGTTTACTCTTCTGGAATCACACGCGATTACTTTGTAGCGTTTGAAGTTCGTACCTCTTCTTTTGGCAGGGTGTTGCCTATGCGCAAAAGCGCGTGTTTTTCTTTTTTTTTCATGCAAGGCAGGCGGTGAGCCGCACACGCTATTTTTCCCCCTGTGCATCGCGTGCCGTTTGCGAGGTCATAGTAGCCTTTGTGTTCCACGTGTATGTGTTTTTTGTGTCCCTGGGTGCCACACCATACTGCTGGAGGTTAAATCCATGCACGTGGGCTACCGGGGTCGCATGCACATTTTTCTTTTGTAAAATGACTTTTTTTGTTTTCATTTTTGGGGGTGCGTGAGCATTGCGTGACCGGTCATTTTTCCCCAAGGGTCACAGACAACCTTCCAGGAGTACTGGGGTACCTATTCCATCCAGTACCCTGCCCCCTTCTGGCCAATTGCACAGGACAATTGTTGAGTGCACCTCCCATTGGCTATTTTCCATCTGTGCCATGGTTGGTAGGCCGCCAAAGGCTAAGGGTGGCAAAGTTGGGCGTCTTCCCAGGGCTGGGCGTGGTCGGGCACGTGGGCGTGAAGACCAGGGAGGACAGGGAGCCCAAGATGGCCAGGTTGGCTACAGAGGGGGAAGAGGCAGGGGTGCTCCACTGGGGCAGGAGGCCCAGCCACGTGCTGGTGCAGACATGCCACCACCCCCTGTGGCTCTTGGTGATGCAGCTGTTGCATCACAACCTGGCGTCCATTTGACCCAACAGCAACTTACATCTGCTATCACGGGCCCACTGGTGGTGGTAGCTGCAGGTGCAGCTGTGGGCGTCACCACCCGGACTCGGGGTCAGGCAGCGCATGTTGCGTTGCGTTGCGTGACGAGGACTCCCAGGACCATTTCCATCTTGTCCAGAGGTGCGGATCATGTGGGTCCAGTGTAGCTGTGACTGGGGCACACATATCTGGGGCAGTTATGACATCTGCTGCCCCAAGCAGCCAGGTGGTGGTAACTACATGTGCAGATGCAGCCAACACCACGCCGGCAGTGAGTCAGACCCAAGCCAGACCTTCTGTACTCATACCAACACCCACTGCCTTGGTCCAGTCCACCAGCACCACTGCCCCCACTGATCAGGGCCACATTGGCCACTCAGGATCAGTACTACTGGTCAAAAGGAGGAAGTGTGCTCATGCGCAAGAGGCTGGGACCCCAGACACAGCTCCGGCCTCTGGCACGTCAAGGAAGAAGCCTTTTCGGCTAGCAGGAACTGGACTTCCTTGTGGACTACGTGTCAGAACACCAACGAGATACGCTTTTGGGCCCACAGTGTCATACAACGCATCATCAGCGTTGGGTCCACTGGCAGCATGTTTCAGATGGTGTGACAGCCATGGGATTCCAGGTGCGCATGGCTCAGGAATGCTACAAGTGTTGGATTGACCTCTGACGCAGTGCAAAACAAAAGTGTGCCTCCAATTATTCCATGTCTCGTGTGAATGGTGGTGGGCCACCACCAGAGGAGGATGAACTCACTCAGCATGAGGAGATCACTTCAGAGTTCATCCCGGAAGAACAAATCCGTGGAGTGGGAGAGAAGATGGATTATGATTCATCGTCTGGTGAGTATTGATGCGTGTTACACAATGACATGTGTGTTTGGCATGTGTGACCCTCCCAGCTACAACTTGGCTCCTTCCTTTCTTCAATCTCCCTCTCTACCTGTGTTGTTCACCAGGGGTCTGACCTCTCGGCCTGACTTTACGAACAGCACCTGGCAGCTCTCGCCTACTCAATTTTCATTTTCTGCTACGACTTCCAGTGCTATGCTGATGACAACCAACTAATTTCCAGGCTGCCGTTGGCCACCTCTTCTCCCTGCCTTATTTCTGCTAGCATCATTGCCATTTGCAATTGGTGTACTGCCAACGCTCCGTGTATAAATGCCAGCAAGACTGACATCTTCCTCCCTCACCGGTACACCTTCACCATCCTTTCCACTCACTCTCTGGCCAGCCCCACTTGGCCCTCCTCCTACCTCCACCTGCAAGGCCAACAACCTCGGGGTCACCTTTGACTCCACACATTCCTTTTCCACACACATTTCTGACATATCTTGAGATAGATTATCTTCTTGCTTCATCTCCTCAGGGGTACTGTGCCTTTCCTATCGTTCACCCACATGCTCACAGTCTCTCAAGCTCTGGTTTACTCAAGGTTGGAGTACTGTGACAGGTTCTTTCTATATTCGACCTGCCTCCACACTTCGCCCTCTACCACTAATCCAGTACAGCACTGCAAGACTTGTCCTTGGCCTCAAGCCCTGGGATCCTATCTTTCCAGCTCTGTAATCCCTTCATTGGCTACCAGTGGATACAAGGATGATACTTCAGACCCTCTGCATTGTGCACAAGGATTTTTTGGGACTGGGTCCAAAATACCTTCAACAATCCCTCTGCCAATTCCTCCCCTCTTGAGTCCTTTGTTCCTCTACCTCACACTCCCTCTGGGTCAGTCGTTAATTGAATAAATAAGCTGGGGGCAGATCTGTGTGTACGGCTGTGAGCTCCATTTGGAACAGCCAACTGGCCACGTTGAAACTTGAGGAGAAACATCTCTGCTTCCGCAAGCACCTCAAGACCTTCCTATTTGCTCCTGCAATAGCCCCTCTTCTCCCCAGCTGAACAGTTTCCTCTGTTGGCACTGTGCCCCTGCACACACTCTGTCCTTCGGGCCCAGGTACCTGCTCACCCTGCCTCCCTGCTGCACTGCCTACAGGCATCCCATTGCAATGGGTCCTGTGCGTGTACCCATACAGTCCCCCCCTCTTCTTCTGCACTCATCAGATTTCCCCTAATCAAATTATCTTGCACTTGCCACTTGCTGGCTGCACTACCACCTTTTGAATGGCTATTCTATCATTGGACTTCATTTTCCTTCTTTGGTCTCCTCTGTTTGACACGTTCCCCTTCTCCCTTTTCCAGGGTCTTCAACCCTTTATCCCTTCTCCATGCACTTGCGTGTTCTCAATGTCACTGTGGCCAGTATGATAGTTGTTTTGAATTTCTTTTCTCCCTTGTTCCCCTCCCTTTGCTTCTTTGCGCTCTGAGCCACTTGTGTACGAGTGCAATCTTGATGAGATGTCATATCATTTCATATACATCCTTTGTCCTTGGTGCAGTGTGTCTCACTCTGACTGTGCTGATGGCAGTGGCACTCCATGCACATGTGTGCACAATCATGTTCCTTGTGCATTCCATGTCTGCCTCTATGTGTCCTTGACCACCTGCTCATTGTAGTATGTGTCCAGGATGATCCAAGTGTCATCTCATTCGGACAGCCATGTCATCCTCACTGTAGGTCTGTGTGTCATCACGCAGGACTTAAGCCTGTCCACATCTGTTTCATGCACATGGCTCCCCCTGTTACAGGCCCACTACCTCTTTTCAACCGGTGTTGTGTCTTCTACATGCATGGGTGTACTATGATGGTTCCTCATCTGTCCTCCATCATGTCCACTTCTCATCGGCTGTAGTGATATTTGAATGACGAAATGCAATAGACGCATGCCAACACTGTCTGGCAATGCACAGTTCTGTGGGGAACCTTTCATTGCCATGCAGTGCCTCCCAGCTATTGCCCAGAGGGCGGGTATCTCACAGTATCCATGCTACATGGTGCATGCCATTTGCACATGATGGCTGCAATTGCCCTTTCACTGCCATCATGTTTGGAGATTGTCATCACTACGTGCGTGTTGATGTTGAAAGTTTGAAAGTTGAGGGGCTACACATGCAATGCACCACACACACCCACTCCTGTGCCACGTCCAGCCCTTCAACATGCAAATACAATGCTGCTGTGTGATGGTGACCTGACATGTATGTACCCATGTCCCTCCTTTCACTGTGTAGAAAGGCACTAGCGTAGGTGCCTCCTTTGACACATGTACTCTGCATAGTTGATGGTAGTTGAGTGCTGCATATGAACATGCATGTTACATGTGTCATGGTGTGTTTGGTTTGATTTCTAGCTGTGGCTATTTGTGTGTTCCCCATGCTTATGCTAGGTGCCATCTCTTTGTTGCCATCTCTCATTTCTGCTTTGGATATGTGCCTTCTAGAGGTTGTGTGTGATGCAGGTGATGTGCAACATGCAATACATGAGTTGCCTTCACATTTTTCACACATCCTTTTCTGTTTTTGGGATACCCTTGCAATGCTACTGGATGCATGTTGGGGTTTGAGTTGCCTGTCATATGGCTGTTTCATTAGTTGGCTGTCAATGTTTTGAACTGTATGTGTGTGGTATGTGCTACTGACATGCGTGTGCTTGCTTCTTTTCTTTATGTTACCATATGATGACGCACAAGTGGCAGAGGATGTAGATGTCATCCCAGACGCGGTGGTCAGTTCACATGACCAACAGGCATCAGTGGTGGTTGTGGGGTGGCAGATCATGAGAACCCACTGGTGCTCCAGGTTATCGTGTCCAGAGCTGACTCTGAGTCAGGCTCTGATGTATCCTCTGACCACTATGTTGAGCTGGATCTGCATCATGACATATCATCGCCGGTAAGTGATCCCGTGTTGGATGATCTTATGTCACTCAACACCAGTTGGCCATGTTCCTGGGGCATCAGGTCGATGGAGGGTTGCAGTCCTGCAGCCGCGGGCGGCACCAACTCAGAAAGGACCACGGCTCCTTGGGCCTAGCAGGTGTGGTGTCCGGCAACGCGGTGGGCGTGTGCCACCGGGGTCAACTGAGTGGGAGCGCCCCATGATTGCCATAGCAAAGTAACACGGGGGAGCAGTTGAGATGATTGCTCAAGGTATAGAAAGTGTGGCCCATTCCATCCTCCCCTCTGTAAGGCAAGTGGTACTCCAGCAGCGGGCTAGGCAGTCCACGTGCCGCTCACTCAGGCTGGGCATGGCGGCATCTGACAGGGCATGCCAGGCTGAAATGGTGGCTCTGCATCAAGCACTTGATGCTCAAGCAGAGGCACACCGTGAGGTCCTGAGGGTGGAACACCAATCCCTCCGATCTACTCTGGCTGTGATCTGGATGGACGAGAGTAGGCGGACAGAATACAGGATGGTGCAGCTTGAAATAACCATACCAGCTGAACTCCATGCAAGCCGGGAGACACTCCGTTTGTCATGTGAGGCCATGCAGGCAGAACTCCGTCTTATACGTCAGTCCTTGCAGGAGGAAGCACGTGTGAGGTAATGCATGCTGACCTAGGTCTCATTGCCATGCAGGACCTGGTTTACCAGATCCGCATGCCTGCTGCCGTTGAGGGGCAAGGCGCGGCTAGGCTGGGCGAGGCAACAGAGCTACGTCCACCTTCTGATTTCCAGCCAGAGGGTGACGATGACAACCTATCTCCCACATAGGTCGGGCTGAGCAGGCGCTGAGCCCAGTGAGTTTTTTTTAAAAAAAGTCAACATCTACACATGTGGGTGTTGAGGTGCACTGTGTACCTCCCCCCTCCTGGGTGCCCCCCCAACCCCTGGGTCATATAGGGCCATTTTGGATTTTTTAAATTTTTTCCTGCAATTTCTTTTTTTCGGCAACATTTTTTTTGCCTGTAAATAATTATTTTTTCCTACAATGTTTTCTTTTTTGGTAAGAATGTTTATTTTTATTTATTTTTTCTTGCACATTTTTGTTTAAATTCTTTTTTCTTGGTTTTTATGTTTTTTTATTACTTTACTTTTTAAAACATTATACTTTTTATGAATTTTTTATTCACTGACTATTTTAATTTTTTTCCAGCAAATAGTTATTTAATTGATTTTTATTTTCTGCCGATTTTTTATTTATTACATTTTCTTTTGTCTATTGTGCATTCATGTGACAGTGTGGGGCTTTGTGGCATTTGAAGGCATCCACTGTGTGTTCCAGCTGGGCCCATTCAGGCTTGTCTTATGTATGTGTTTTGCTTGGGGTCCTGACACATATGCTACTCCTGCTTCCCCTTTCCATGGGCTCGCAAGGATGGCTCGGTGTAACAACATCTCACACAGGGGCATTGGGCTTCTGTCATATATGTGGGCAGCCTGCAGTCCTACTTGTGTGTACACCCCTAGAGGGTATTCCGGATGGCTTCTGCAATGGATGTCTGCACTTCACTTTGGTGAGTATTCTGTTGACTGTGCATTTCATCATGTTGCTTATGATATTGCTTATGTATTGACTGTCTATGTTCATGCACTTTCTGCTGTAGGTGGTACCATGCGCCCTTTGGCTGTGTAACACACACTGATGGTGGGAGGGGTCCGTGTGCTGACAATGTTGAATTGGGACATTTTCCCCCAGTGATTTTGATATGCCACATGAAGGCTGCACGCTGAGTTATCCATGTCACCACGCATTTCAACGACCACCCATAACTTGCTTGCACCACCATAGCCATCTTGCAGCCCTGGCTGGTGTTTTGATGTGCCATTTGAAGTATGACCACATTGTTCTTGACTTGACTGTCATATTTGTGTCCTGGACCTGCTCCCCCCTCCCATTGGGTGCACTTGGCCCTTGTGACAATCCGGTCAACCAGGAGGCTGGTGCCTGCCACCACTACCAAAAGCCCACAATGGAGGCCCTGTCTAGCCCTGTCCACCAGCTGTCTGGGTCCCTTGATTGTCCCCCGTCTCACCTGCCCCTGCCTGTCTCCCTCTGGCTCCCCCCCTTCACCATCACATCCTCTCCCCTTCTGCACCGTCTCCTTTCCCTCTGCCCCCTGTGTGTGCTTTCTTTCCCCATCTCCCCCTTCATGCATTTTTACCTTGGCCCACTCCTCCCTTCTCTCCTCCCTCTCCCTCTCCACCACCCTTTCCCCTCCTCCTTGTCCTCTGTCTGCCATTTTCCACTACTACCCCAATTGCCATCAGGCATGGTGATACGTAGCCACTTGTTCTTTGCAGACATTTCCCCTTCTGCCTCCGTCCATCCACCCCCCACCTTCACCTTTTTATTATTATTTTGGCACTTACTTTTATCATTGGTCCCTCCACCACTGATTACAGGTCGTCTCTTCCCCCTTTCCATTCTGTCTTTCTTCTCCCCCTCCCCAGCACTATCTTGATTGTTTGTCGACCTCCCACAGTTTGTCACTTGTTTTGTTACTCTCCTCACCTCTTCCCTCTTCTTCCCTCACACCCCTCCTTATGTGACTCCTGCACTGCAACTATTGCCGTCAGGCATAGCAATGTTGATGCCAGTTTTGTTTTCCCACATTCCCTCCCTAGACTCTCCCTTATTGTTCCATGCACTTGTAATATGCACTTTGATTTGATAGTTCATTTTCACATTGTGGACTGTTTGAAGGACTTGTAGGAATGTACTGTTCTTCTCCCTTGTTCCCTCCCTCATTGAGGCGCTTTGATGAACTTTGTATGTAGGTCGTATAAGCATTTTCAATGAATCAGTGATGTGTCACTGTCTGCCATTGTCGATGTGAGGTACTCTGTACATGATTTGTTCGGCTGGTCAATGGCTGATCCTATGTTGTGCTTTAGTTTCAGGTGTTAGGGGATGGGCGTGGTTTAACACACAGGGGGGTCCTTGAGTGCAATGTTCACATATGCTGTGTAAAGGACACTGAGGCTCACTTCATTTAACATGCATGTATTCGATGCATGTCCCTACTGACACAAACACTTAGGCAACGCCCCCTCACACCAACTACGTTGACACCATGCACACACGTGCACCCAGATTGCCTTCTCAGGCATGCTGTGTCCCGACAATCCATGTTCACTTCCATGTCATTGATCTTGTACATACATGACAGGGTTCTATTTTGTTGATTGCACTTTTTTTAAATGATGCTCAAGGGGTTTCCCCAACGCAATGCACACTCACTGTGCTGTCCAGTGAGTGGTGTGTTGCAGGGGACACACACGCAGCTCACAGTGTTTGATATGGCAATTTTCGATTGTCCAATGTGCATGCTAACAGGTATTCTGACTTTTGTTGCTTGCAACACTTGTGGCATGCATTTGTGCCACTATGTTCAGGGTGTGAGGTTTTGGTCAGTCATTTCTTCAGATTCCATGTCAGGTGTGATTGTCTGGTGCCTATTTACATTTCTCAAGTGGCACTTCATGACTATTGTGTCATGTGTTGTGCATATGGTTTGATGTTTTGCCATTGCATACCATGGTATGGTGTGGCAGACGGGGGTCATGAGGGTTGGGAGGGCTTGGGTGGCATACCAGTACTTTCATGCCCTGTTTTGCAGGGGATTGGGATATGCACTTCACCTTGCATGTCTTCCCTTTGGTCACATGGGATTGGTTGTGTTTAAGTAGCTAGGGATGCACACTATGTGGCACTTCCATGGACACATTCTCAGGGTGTTAAGGTTGTGACAGTTAACTGTCCCTTTCTCATCATCGATTATGACCTGGTATGTGCCAGGCCTGTGTGCACTCTGCAGGGGTTGGAGTTTAGGTGAAAAATGTGGCCACAAGCTGGGTACAGGCTGCCTCGCCACATGCCCTTTCCCCTCCCATGCGCAGGGGCCGTGTGTGTGGTTGAGGATGTGGGGGCACCACCATGTCCACCGGTACGCCATGCCGTGTTGCAACGTTGTGCAGGACACATGCTGCCACAATGATCCTTCACACTACTGGGGGTGCATATAGTAGCTGTCCACCAGAGCGGTCATGGGAGCGGAAGTGTGACTTGAGCACTCCGAATGTGCGCTCCACTATGGCCCTGTTTGCAATATGGGCTGCGTTGTATCTTACCTGGGGTGGTGTGGTGGGGTTCCGTATTGGCGTCATCATGTAGGTGCTCAGAAGGTAGGCACTGTCCCCTGGTAAGGTGATAATGGTTGTCATCAGTTGGGCTTGTGTATTTGTCTGTGTGTGACATGCATGCATGTGCACAGGCATTTCTACTCACCTATGAGCCATGTGTCGCCATGCTTCCCAGCTTCCAGGGCCCTACTCAGGGCGGACATTCTGAATATGAAACTATCATGGGTGGACCCTGGATAGTTTGCATAGACAGAGGTGATGATTCCCTTGGCATCGCATACCACCTGCACGTTGATGGAATGCCAGTGCTTGCGGTTTCGATAGATGTGCTCAGTGGCCCTAGCTGCACCTAGGGCCACATGGGTGCAATCTATGGCACTGAGCCCTTTGGGGAAGTGTGCCACCCTGTAGAAGTCCAGGACTACAGCCTCCCTTTCTGCGGGTGTTCTGGGCATGTATATGTGCCTGCGGACTAAGGGGCTTGCAGTGATGATTGCCAACACCTGTTGTAGGCAACATGACTGCGTGAGCTGTGTGACACCCCCCACTATGGCAGTTGTCTGCTGAAATTACCCAGTGGCCAAAGAATTCAGTACATTGAGCGCCTTCTCCAAGGGGCTCAATGCTTGGGATCACAGGGTGGGTGATGTGAGTTCATCCTCCCACTCCCTGACCAGCTGTAGGATGATATGCGGTGGAAACCTATACCTGCCATAGACATGGTCATCAGGCATCCCGAAAAGGCTGGTCCTTGGCAAAAACATTCAGGGCCAGGCTATTCTCCGCCTCCTGCGGTTTCCCACGATCACTGCTGCGAGGAATGGGACATTCATCGTAGCTGTATATGCTTGTTTGTTGTTTGTGCACACTTTTATGCTACGCAGGGGCACTTTCACCTGCTTTCGTGTGGCGGACGTAATTGTGCGTGTGCATGTGTTCTGACGTGTGCGGGTTTTCTCTATTTGATTCCATGAATATGTGTTGTTCACTAGCGTGTGGGCGTTGCGTGTGTTTCCCAGCGGTACTTCTCACATTACGCCTACATTTTCACGCTTTGTTCCCTGTTCCCCGTGTTCTGCCCCCTTTTTAGGTGTGTGCGCGAGAAGTTGTGCACTTTCCCCCACCTGTCGTGCACACGATTGGAAAGTCGCAGTGATGTGTAAGGTAAGGGCAGAGTTGGTGCACATCCCGGAAAAAACACACGCAGGGCTTTCCATGAATCACATGCATGTGATTTGCACGTGTGCGTCAGCTTTTTCACGCTTGCGCCACAAATTCCGACACACATTTATTCCATGAATTACCCCCTAAATGCGATGTAAGAAAACGCAAATTACTTTTAATTGTATTCATCAAAAGACAATTTGGTTTTACTTTTTTTTTACTTTGCAAGTTTTAGTAGTAGATGTTTTCATTTGTTTTTACAATACATTATACTGACAATATTTATGATGATGTTTATACATATTTGTCTCAATATTTGGTTGAATTGTATTTTCATCCTGTCTTAATGCTGATGTTTAACCTATAAAAACAGACATGTTGTTTTAATAATTTAAAATGTGTATGTTAATGGCAATACAATAATTGTAACATGGGCACCTTTATTTATTAGTATGAGAAATGTAACATGTTAAATATTTAAATTAATAAGTGACACATTACAAGATAATGTGAGAATTAATAGGCTTATTAGGTGAAGCGCACATCTTTATTAACTGTGCATTATGTTTAATATGGGTAAAATGGTTTGTTAATTGTCCGTTGATTATGTTATATGTACTGTTTAGCATACACACATGTTGAAGCTGTAAAACATATGAAATGTGTGCAGTGCTACACACATTACATTAAGCGAACATAAGTAATAATGAAAGGTATATTATCATGAAAATGGGAAAGACTTTAAAAAACTGAACTGCCCAATAAGGATGCATTTTAAAGTTGCATAATTTATGCAGCAATACTCTTATAATGTGCAGGGTTTCGTTTTTTAAGCTATACATTACTTGTAATGTTGGTTAAATATTGTGCTTATTGTACGCTAATAATAACCTATATTGAATAAACTATTACATACATTCTGTTTTACTAACTTGGTTGTAAAGCATAGAAATGTGTTTAACAGCATCATGTAGAGGTACCTATACTGTATGTTTGGCATGTAATACATACAGTCAGTGTGACCAAATGTACGTTATAATTGAAACAACACTTGTTAAATATGAAATGTGCCTAATGGATAGCTATTTAGCATACACACTGGTAAAAGCTATAAAGTGTCTAAAGTTGTTTAAGTAAATAGTACGATACAGCATACATTCATGTTTGCATTTAATATTTCATGTCAAATAGCAATGTAAAAGAAGTAACTGAATTACCAGGACACTTGGTAAATATTAACTGTCCCTAAAGCATGGTTATTTAGTGTACAAACTTGTTGAAGCTATGACGTATATGGAACGCATGAACTCATTGAGCAACTAAATAGTACACAGATGCATACATTTGTATTTGTAGTTAATATTTATTGCGATAAAGGGTTATTAAATAAGTAAAAGGGAAGGTGTTTATTGTTTAACCATAGTCACATAAAAGTAATTGTTGCATTCACTGATAAATGTGGATTTCATAATGACCATTTTACAAACCTGGCTCCATAGAAGAGTCCAAATGAGTGGTTGACATTTTGAAATTTGCAGAAATAAAATAAGCATACATGAATGATTTTAAAGTAGGACATTAGAAATTCTACTGGTTTAACATTATTTATAATACTAGTGGTAATTTTCTGAAAAAGGAAAGGTTTGTTAAGGAGACATCCACACTGTTTATTCAATTGAAGTGTTTAATATTGTTAAGAGGCGTGGGAGCAACTTTTATTTGCACTTTTTCAGTGCTCAAATCTGACTGTCAGTCCTAATTTGTGCCCAACTTATTGCCCAAAACATGACATCTATTCTTCACGTGGGTAGTGCTCTGCTTATTTTTATGAAAAGTTTTAATCAATATGTTTTAATCTTGCTAATAAATATTTTCTATTGACCTGAAAAGTTATCATAGTTGACACCTACAATTAATGTACTACTTCCTATATCAACCACATCTCCCTTTGCAGTGTTTTTACTTTTGCATAGGTGCCATTTTAGCACACACTGTCAGAGATATTGTTATTGAGCGTAGAGATAGGAAGTTGGCATTAAAGTCACCCTACCTGCATTCCTGAAATTGGGCATCATTGGTAACGTTAATCACATCTGGTGGGATTACTGCCAAACATCTATTTCAAATAATTAATCTGCCAATTTACAGTGGAATTACTGTTACTGTAATCCACATTGGCAGAAATTCCGCCAGTGGAATTACTTGCGGGCAGAAATAGTGTCATGCAGGAAATGGGAAGTCTTGCAACGACCATCTTTAAAAATTCCATCTGTCCTGAATCCATCATTTCCTGAAGTCATCCAAAGACAGAAGTGGAGGCACAAATCTCCCAGAACAAAGGCAATTCAAAAGTGCCAGAAATGAGGATGAGTAAGCAAACATTCAGCAAGGCAGAGATGCAGGCCCTCGCTGATGTGGTAGGTAGCCATGCTGAAGAGCTGTTTGGGGGATGGCACAGGAAGACATCTGGCCAGAGGAAGACTGTCACCTGGGCCTCAATACGGGACAAGGTGGCAGCAGTGGGCACAGTCCCACATGATAGCGTGGGCTGCCGTGAGAGGGGGTTCACAGCCTCATGTTAAAACACAGGTGGGAGACAGTTGCCACAACGGGGCACTGTAGCAGCCCATGTCCTCATACAATGGGAGGAAAAAACCTCGACATGGAAGGCATTGAGGGTGTTGGAGGGGTCGAAGTTGGAGCCAGCAGTCAGATGGTGAGTATGAATGTCGAGTCTCCCATTAGAATGGAGAGCCCAAATCCCTATCCCGTAGATGTGTCTCCCAGCATAGATGTGTACAATGTAGAGGGGAATGCCCCACCAAATGCCAATGTGGACAGTGGCACTGCAACATGTATGTGCAAGGGAAGGTGGGACACTGTGCAAATATATGTCCACATGCAATTATGAAACACATTCATGTGTGCAGGAAATTGCCAAGTGCAAAAGTGAACCTGCTGCACCCATGTCAATCAGTGACACACCCAGAAGGCGATCACCCACATGGGAAACATCAATGCCAATGGCTGCGGCAACAAATGTAAAAGCTATTTCTACAAGCCAATTGCCAATGAGGCCATGCATATGAGGTGGAGACCCCTCATAAGATCCTACTACCACCTTGCATGGGCACTATTCATTGCCCATCAACCCACCACGAGCATGACCCACTGGCCAATGCACACATGACACACATCACAAAACACCATGTCCATAGAGATAAAGAAGAGACTAGGAAGTCTAACAACATGATCCATTCCTTGACACTGAGAGAGCGGTTCTGTTGATCCCTCTCGCTTGTATTACAGGAACACAGGAAATAGCTGCCCATGGTCAGACACGCAAGCGCTCAACTCCACAGTGTGACACAGGTAAGCGGACCATCAGGCCATAATCTATAGGATCAAAGACCTGGTCACATTCATTCAGTCTATATGACTGTAGTCCTCTTTATCTCTGGACAGAAGGAACGCGGAACGAGCGCAATAAAATTGCCTGCATCGCCTGGCACACGACAACCGCCGCCCAGAGCTACATTAACTATTGGAGTGCTGGTAGGTTGTGTGGTATTAAGACAACAGTGTGTGTGTCACTACATCAGACACCATTGAGGGGGCCCCTCCTGCTAAAAATGTGAGGTCTCTGGGACTACCCTTCACTTCACACTTTCCCATCCCTTGTGCCCCCCCCCTTTACTTTCTCTACTGCAGGGAATTAAGGAAGCCTTTTCCAGTAGACATTGCCAAATAAAAGGCTCAGGAAAAATAAGTGCATAGCCTGCTCATAAAAAACTCCAACATAAAAGAGTATTTAGCAGCTGAGACCTAGTCTCAGTTTTCCACCTCTTATCTCTCTCCAGAGGACAGAGGCACTGCCTGATCTGCCACAGCGGATTATTCATGGAGTGACGCCCAAGATAAACCACCTGGCCCTGAAGAAGATTACCCCAATTTGATCGGCATTGAAACCAGTCGACCATAGGTTCATGAGCTCTCTCAAGATCATGATAATGTTTCTACCAGCAAAATTGAACATGCTAGAATAAGAAGTTTCCTTAGTCAGGCTCTTTGCTACTAGGGGATCCCACAATACCTGGGTGTTAGTTGTTTTAACTATCCAGTGCCAGGTTTGTTGTTGCAGAGGTCTCTACTTAATTGGTGATTAAACAATATAGAGAAATTCCTACGAGAAGCTACCTCCCATTCAAAAAACAAAAAACAAAAAAGAGATATGATCTAATGGTAACATTCTCTATTAATACCTGCACTGGTATTTTAATTTTTTGTGATCATGTTTAATGTGGTCTTTAGATGGGGGAAAGATCTCTTGCTATCCCTATTAGATAGGCGGCGTACCACAAGCTTTCAAGGGAGAGCTTGGCCGGACAGGGTCAGGGTGTGCCTCTGAATAAGGACAGTCTTTATGCAATCTGTTAAGTTATTCTTTTCATAGATATTTACTCCATTGCCAGTTCTATCACAATTGAAAAGTGCCAAGTGCAGATAGAGGATATTGCAGAAAGGAGGCAGTAACAGCATCTGCACGCAATTCATTACTCTGTCCAAAGCTCTTCCTGCAGGATTGCCAGATCAATGGACCTGCAGTGCCAGCAATTGTCAGTGGCAAGTACTAACATTGCTGTTGTGGCCAGAGGGAGCGAGGGAGCTCACCGAGGGTGCATCTACATTTGCAGACTCCGTGCACAGCACCATGCTCCTGATCCTCAAGCACATGTGGGGCCAGGAGGCAGAATAGTACACTTCTGCCACTCCCAAAGAGAGCTCATTGGCTGGGAGTTCACTTCACTGATCCCTGAGGAATGTAGCCTGTTTTCGATTGGACTATTTCACATGGCACACAGAAGGTTGGGAGGGAATGGGTGTTTGGATTTGAGGGAAGTGGGAGGGCATGGTTGTTGGGGTTTAAGGTAGGTGGGAGGGCATGGGTGTTGGAGTTTATGTCCCAACCTAAGTGTCTTAACCTCCGAAGAGTGAGAGACATAGACTTCAGTTAAACTCTTGCTGAAATGGTGCTGTCTGGTATCTAATTTTAAGGAACAGGAGAACGAGAAAGAGAAGAACACTCTCTGCAATGATTTCATGTTCATGGCCAGCTGTTGCATCCCGTGCAAGAACAGGAGAAAGAGAAGAACAATCTCTGCACTGATTATATGGAGAGCCGCAAACTGTTTGGAGCAGCGGGCCACAAGGAGCTCCTAGGTTTTGGCTGTTAGTATTATATTTTGTCTTCATTTTTGCCAGCAGCTTAAATCCTTGTGGTCACATCAGAAGGTCACAGCGATCTGGCTAAGAGTCACAGGTAGGCAGGGGGCACGCCGGGGCTTTACTTCACTCGCCACACTTTGTTGCCTCACCTTGCTGCCTACTCTTTAACAAATATTTGATCATAATTCATGATTTATATATTTATTATTTTTTACCTTTAAGGTCCGCTTTTGGTTACATAGTGGGCTGTTAGATTCTGTACTTTTGAATGGAGCTGTGGATGGTGGGTCAGATTGGACCTAAAAAGTATCTTGCAAGAGTGGTAAAGAAATCCCTGTAATGACAGTGGTAACAGGAGCTTCAACCTCGGTGCTTAAGTCGAGTGAGCTGCAAACTAGGCTTTTATGGTACCTTCACCTCCTTCTATTAAGACTTGTCACTGCTCCTTGATTATATTGCGGTCCCTGAGGTACCTGTGTTATAGGATGACTTAAGAAAAAGACCTTGACAGTGTGAGGTGTGCTTGGACAATTTACCCAAATACCTAACGGGTAAGAAGGGGGGGAGCAGACTAAGGCAACCACGTGCGTCACTTGCTCCTGTTACCCACCTGAGACCTTAGATCAGTGGTATTCAAACTCATGCCCAGGGGGTGGACATCCACAGTTTGAAAGGAGAAAATTACAGGCAGCCATGTTTCGTAGCTAGGGCGGTGGGTGACGACCTGCGGCGCAGAGCTAAATAGCTCAGGCGGTGGGCGCAGTAAGGGGTCCACACAGAAAGCAGCTGGACAACAGATTAAGCAGCCTGCTGTGCCGGTGAGAGCTGCTCTGTGATGTGCGGCTGGCTGATCTCTGTTGACTTGTAGATGACTGCGATTAGTTCAGAATATGCAAACAAAAGAATGCATATTACAAAATGCAGCGTGTGAACAACCTGCGACCCTCATTCTTTGTGTTGACAGCCTTTCAAGTGGGGCAATTTATAAGTGATAGCTCATTTAACAAGCCATTATTTTTATACAGTATATGCTTAACATTTCAGTGTTTAGAAATGAAAATGGGTCATTTTTATTCTCCAAGCCAGCACAAGTATTAGTTAGCTGATCAAACCTATGCAAAAGAGAATTAACGTGCCAAACAGAAAAGTTTAAAACTATTTGCTTTATTTTCATGTCTCTTTATTTGACAAGACAAACCTTTGTTTTTGTTTATATATATTACTTTTTAGTTACATTTTGGGCATCCCTGGAAAGGTTAACTGTCTAAACAAGCCGGCCACCACCTAGCGAGCACGCCAGATTGCAACTCAATGTCACTTGGCACCTTAATTACAAAGTGGAGTTCATTGAGTGTCACCATGCAGACAGTAGTCCATGGCGTATCAATGCAGTGATGTGTGCGGCAATGATTTGTGCGCTGCACAAGCCGCCACCCTGTTGATTAATTGTGTCTATGTGGTGCTCCTTATGTAACAGCACATATACCTGTTCTTGTCTGATGTGTCCAATGTCCATAAAATAGCACACTGGACTGTTGTGTGTATGTGACTCTGAAGAGCATGCCATACTGTGCCCACACTTAAACACATAAAGCAATAAAAGAAGCTGCCTCAAAATGTAAATCCACGAGGCCAAACACCTTTTTAACACTGACACACCATGATTTTCACTAGCTGCAGGCCAGCACTAATAAGAGATGCTAATGCCAGCTCTGTTAGTTAAAGCATGGGCCTGCTCTTTTTAGCCGAAATAACCCTTGAGGCCTGTGCAATGGTGAGGAGGTAGTGGCTGAGGAACTGGGGCCCTTTGCCACCCATCAGAAGCCGGTTTTGTTTAAAACGCTTCATCAGCTTATTACCGGACATGGCGAAAGTTGGAATGAGGTGCAATCCTTTCTTTGTAGCCTTTCTGTGCATTGTTTATTGGGTTTCTCTTGTGCAGTATCCTGCCCTGCCTGTAGATATAATTCCCTAAAGATGTTTCTGTATTGGGGTTGCGCATGCCCACACTGAGACCCAGCCCTTCTGCCTCTAAAATTCTTCAGAAACAAGAAGCAAAAGAGCCCTTGTACCTCATTAGAGAGGCTGATGTTGCAGCCATTTTATTCTCTCATCCAAAAACCTAAGCTGTCCAAATGATCATGCATGGTTCATGGTAGTGACTGATGTTGAAGCCATTTTATACTCTCATCCAAAAACGTAAGGTGTCCAAATGATCATGCATGGATCATGGTTACAAACATTTTAATTTTAGCGTGAGTATTGTGAACCATGCATCAGTTAGGCATTTAGAGATTCACACATACAATCCTTTTATGGCAGACTAGTTTATCAAATGTAGAGATCTCTGATCACTGTTATAGTCCTGAAATGCTCTGTGATTCAATGCATAGTATACATGAATCCTCATTGATGCTGTCTGTCCCCTTTCCCACTCTCAAAGGGTTATTTTGAAAGAGTACAATAAGAGTGTAACAGACTGTCTATTGTGGAATGATAACATTCTCTCAGAAAATAATTCATATGGTTAGTCTAGTATTGCCCCTTGAAAAATACAAGTGAAGTGGTATGAACACAACACCTGCAACACAGGGCCAGGTCAGTGGGCCGTCAGACCCTGATAGGCTGTTCACACTGCAGTTTGCCAGTATGGACAGATTGAAACTGCATTCAGGCAATGTCTTCCCTAAGAGCAGGTGACAGAAAAACCATTTACTTGGCTGTGTTTTCATATTCGAATTCTTCTGTTAAGTACTTGAATTACAATGTCATGTATCCAGCTTAATGTATATACTAATTATATATTCATATTGAAGAAGGGTCTTTTCGCATGACAGAGGTGTAGTTTGGGAGTGATGTGTGGCAGTCAGTGGGGTGTTGGCTAGAAATTGCCCTGATTACAGCACACACCTTCTTTTGCCGAGATGACCAGGAAATCAGTAATGATGGCTTATTAGTGACTTACTACCCTACTTTCAGATGGGAGGGGGTTGTAGGGGAGAAGCAACTGCCCCCATGTTGCCAGTCAGAATTAATTTAGCTCAGCAATGTATTCAGTTCTCTGTTTTTTTTCCTGGTGCTTAAATTGTGCGCTTTGCATTGCAAGCTGTGTGCAGCAGACTGGTTCCAAACTAAGCAAGGATGAGTACTGTGGGAACTCTGTACAAGTGAATAGAACAAAGACCACATGGTCCTCATTTCTCCTGCAGCAGCAGTGGCCAGGGAAGGCGCCAGGGCATTTCATCCTTGTTCATGCCAAGGCATTAAAGAGATCCAAGACTTAAGAGGTGAAATTCATTCAGGGATTAGAGGATATTATGTCTGCTTTGGTAGGGAAGATAGATACATTGAGAGAGGGCAGTTCTTTGTCTCCCAAAGCCCTGACACACCCAGATCGCCCTTGTATATACCCTTCAAAAGAAACCCCCAAAGTGGGTGATGTTAAAAGTGGGCAAAATCCAGCAGGGTTCTGTAGTGCTGTCGGGCAGGGCACTACTAATGGCATAGGACAAAAGTCATAGAGGTCTTCAATACCTAGTGTCCCTCAATCCTTGGCTGGAACTATATTAGCCACAATTAACCACCAAATGCAAAGATGTCCCCCAAATGTTCCTAAGTGTAATGTTGTGGTTATACCTAGTCCAGAGTTAAGATCAGAAGGTTCGACTGTTTCTTCTCATGAAAGCAGGGATCCAATTATGGAAGAGACATCAGTGTACATGGCTAATGTACCTAGGCTACCCTTAGACAATCTGTCTTTAGTAAATACATGCAAAGACTGGATTAGATCAGTAAAGGGTTGCACTTCAATCATTAGGCATACTGCCCCCAAATACCTGATTGACAAATTCTCGATAAACCTCTTGAGACCTACTAGATCCTCATACCTACACTGCCTTAAAATTCCCAAGTTTAAACTGAAAATGGCAGTGGGTTCTAGCTTCCCTGTGCTTGCAGCCAAGTATTGGAATGCAATTCCTTCTACTTACAGAGCCAAACCATCTTTTTGGACATTCAGATCCAAAGTGAAAGCCTGCTTTTTGCCCAGCAACACTAACCTTCTCTTCAGCTACTACTTACCTGTATCTGACCAGTATTCCATTATTTACGCCCGTTGTGAAACTAAGTTGATTGACCCGTTAGATTAGTCACTTGCCACACCTCGGACTCTGTACTTTCCAAATCATTCATTGTGTAGTGATGATTCTTACTCAGTTTCTTGTATGTAATACTATTGTTGTCATGCATTAACTGCATAAGCGAGGATCCTTCCTCAGTTTCTTGTATGTAATACTGTTGTTGTCATTCTAACCAATCTGTAACATCATCTTCTTGCTGTGCCGTTCTTCCTGTAACTGTACCTGTAATGATTCAACTATGCTCAAGTGCCCAGATACCTCAGGGTTAGGTGTGCTCTATAAATATCAAACTAAACTAAACTAAACTAGGCAAGACATTAAAATGTGTGAATGGGTGGCTATGCCCAATTCTTAGGTTGACTGTATACAGATTGTGTTTTCTTTTAGGGTCATGGCTGAGGGTTTGTAAGCTATCAATTTTACAACCTATCCTACAGCAGGTACTCGTATTTCCCTCAGAGAATCTCCACCCTGTCTGAAACCTAATATAGGAATTCTCGATCAAGGTGAGGGAAATAGGAGAGTGCTGTGTAGTGGTAATTTATCGTTAACAACCAAGCCACTTTGTGTAACCACTCCAGAACCCGTTGAGCTCGAGAGTTTAGAAGGGGTCGACTGACTGTCTCTGAAGGGTGTTGCTTCCAGTACTTAGTCAAAATTGTAAGCTGATATCCTGGAATAACCCTGGACTTGCTAAGCATCTGGTGGATTCTGTCTGGTATGACTTCATGCAGGGCTTCGATATTATTATGCTATAAGAGGTCTGGTCCATTCACCCCAATGATCTCCAGGGGTACCAGACCTTTTTTTGTTTCAGTGCAGAAGGCTCCATTGGGTAGGCCACAAGGGGGCTTGATGATCCGGGGGAGTTCTTCCTTGAACTGGTGTATAGAAAAGTGTCCACAGGCCTAACTGATCTACAGCATTTAGTAGTGCATGCAGAGGGTGTTGTTTTTTAATATATATATATATATATATATATATATTACATGGACGTGGTAGCTTCCATGTAGTTATGGTTAAGTTGGTGTTTCCATAGGAAGAGCACTTTTTGGGTGGCTTATAACTTCGCTCCCTCTGGACGAATCCTCACCAAACTTTGCAAAAAAAGTATATGGCCCAGTCTGAATCTTTTGGAGAGGTTTGGTCCAGGGGGGGCAAAGTTATAGGGGGGATCCCAAAACTTTTGTTTTTTCCTATAGACATTATGGGGAAAAACTTTGCGCACGGCTACAGCCCGAACCGCTGGACGGATTTACACCAAATTTGCGGCAGGAGCGGCGGCTTGGTCCCGAAAGCTGCCAGGATTCAAACCTGCGTTAGCAAGCTGTGCACAGATGTCAAAGCGAGCGCTCTACTCGCTGTGCCACTTGACCGGCTACAGTGAAGTGGCACAGCGAGTAGAGCACTTGACCGGCTACAGACCGGTTAAATTATTTCTATTAACCCACCCTGTGTCGTCTGCCTTTTTCAGAGCCCTCTAAACGACAGGGGATCAATTCGGCGGTGATAGTGCGCGGTGGAAAACAATATGGCACATTGAACAAACAAGTACAACTTGACCGGGCTTTAATGCCACGCTATTGTTATTATATTCCGGTATAAAATAATCTAAAGGGTTACTTACATTATAATTGCATTTTCCATTGTCCAAGTGTAGTGAAGTCCCAAAATATGACTCTGCGTGTGCCAATGATCTTTCTCAAAGTGATATAATATACAAAAGTGGTTTTGTTTCAGAAATTTCATCTTTATCGTGTCTTACGTTTTTGCTGCACTTCTTCAAAAGAATTCTTTCAGCACAATCTCTGTCTGTCAAGGTAAAAAAAAAATAGAACCTTATACTGGGAGTCGTGGGCCTCTGCGGGCCGCGAGAAAAAAATGGAAGCAGCTGACGTTGACTGTGAACGAGCATAAATGCTTACTTTGCAACATTCTGTGTAAAGCCATCTGTGAGAACTTGCTGTTTACACTACATCTTTGTATATTGTTTGCGTGCTAATATAAACAGTTTGTTTAAGGGACGATACGGTTTCAAGTAAAGCCAAAAAAAACCTGAAATTCGGCAGTTATGGTAAGATAAGCAACCATAACTCGCGCCACCGTGCACTGCTAACACTAATACCCAGGACATCAAAGATGACATCACAAATGTCATTGATGACATCACTGATGACATCACATGTGCATTTACTTTTCATGAAAACTCTGTACAAGGGATTCTTATAATGCTGACCAAAAACTGTCAAGGATCATTGGGATAAATATCATGAGCTAATTAGTGCATTAAGCAATGCATTGATATAAATAGCATTCTATTATGAAGTTCTATCCAGTATACTAAGCTACTTATGCAGAAACATAGGCAGTGTGTGCAGCATACATGATGAAGGTGTAATATTCATAATCTTGCCATGTTGAATAGTGAAATGATAACTGCTTTCTTATTAGAGTTTTGCGTACTGTGAAGGTACCGTAATTAGCATAAAGGTCCCTTTGTGGGTCCAATCCTTAACGGCTGGTAAAACCAGCTGTTAAGGTGGGAACCCGCAAAGGGACCTTGTAATCAGGCGCTAAGGGATTACCGGTACCGGTAATCCCTTAGCGCCAGGGTCGTAATGAGGCCCCTTGACTGTTACTGAGCAAAACCATGTGGCCTAGGTATGTCAGTAAAGGAAAAAAAGGGGGAGCCAGACGTGTGATGTCATCAGTGATGTCATCAATGACATTTGTGATGACATCTTTGATGTCCTGTGTGTTAGTGTTAGCAGTGCACGGTGGCGCGAGTTATGGTTGCTTATCTTACCAAAACTGCCGAATTTCAGGGGTTTTTCGGTTTTACTTTGAACCATAACGTCCCTTTAACAAAGTTGTTTTCACTGAATTTCATAAGTTTTTAGTAGTGCAACTTAACCATACTTAACCATAACTTCCCTTTAACAAAGTTTGTTCACTGAATATATATATATATATATATATATGTATATATATATATATATTACACGGCCACAGCAGTTTCCATAGGAAGAACACTTTTTGGGTGGCTTATAACTTCGCTCTCCCTGGACGAATCCTCACCAAACTTTGCAAAAAAAGTATATGGCCCACTCTGATTTTTTTTTGTTTTTTTGCAAAGGTTGGTGAGGTTTGGTCTAGGGGGGCAAAGTTATAGGGGATGTCCCAAAATGTCTTTTTTCCCATAGACTGAATGTGGAAAAACTTTGCTCACACCTACAGCCCAAACCGCTGAACAGATTTTCACCAAATTTGCAGCAGGAGCAGCGGCTTGGTCCCAAAAGCGTGCTTTTGTAAATTTGGTGAACATCGGTCAAGTAGTTTTTTTTTAAATGACCAAAAAGTAGGTAAAAAAAATGTGTGATATCCATGTTCGGTCCGCGGACACACTTCCCTGTTAGCTCCGCAGACAGTGTCCTGATTGGCTTATCGACTTGTGTCATGTCCGCGGACATGCAGCTTCTTCACCAATTGGATGGTGGAGAGCGTGCGTCAGATTTTTGGAATCGTCCGCCATCTTGTATCCGCAGACAGCGCAATGACAAATGGTGGGGAAATACAATTTTGGCAAGTGTGTTGGTCTGTAAGACTGTTTGGGGATGGTGGGGGGTAAGAGATGGTTCAAACATTGTTTCTATTTAGGTGGTAGGTACCGCTGTTGTGTTCATTGTGTCCGCGGACAGCCGCGATGTCCTTCATGTCCACAGGCCTCACTGATCGACAGCATTTAGTAGTGCATGCAGATAAAGGGTGTTGTTTTTTAATATATATATTACACGGTAGTGGGCGTGTAATTATGGTTAAGATGCTGTTTCCATAGGAAGAACACTTTTTGGGCGGCCTATAACTTCGCTCTCCCTGGACAAATCCTCACCAAACTTTGCAAAAAAAAGTATATGGCCCACTCTGATTTTTTTTGCAAAGTTTGGTGAGCTTTGGTCTGGGGGGGGCAAAGTTATAGGGGGGGTCCCAAAATGTCTTTTTTCCCATAGACTGAATGCAGAAAAAACTTTCCTCATGCCTACAGCCCAAACCGTTGGATGGATTTTCACCAAATTTGTGGCAGGAGCAGCGGCTTGGTCCCAAAAGCGTGCCTTTGTAAATTTGGTGAAAATCCGTCCAGTAGTTTTTTAAAAAATGACCAAAAAGTAGGTAAAAAGAATTAGTGATATCTATGTTCAGTCCACAGACACACTTCCCTGTTCACTCCGCGGACAGTGTCCTGATTGGCTAATCGACTTGCGTCATGTCCGCGGACATGCAGCGTGTTTGCCAATTGGATGGTGAAGAGCGTGGTGTGCGTCACATTGCTAGAAACGCCCGCCATCTTGTATCCGCGGACGTCCACGGACAGCACAGTGACAAATGGTGGGGAAATACAATTTTGGCAAGTGTGTTGGTCTGTAAGACTGTTTGGGGATGGTGGGGGGTAAGAGATGGTTCAAATATTGTTTCTATTTAGGTGGTATGCACCGCTGTTATGTTTGTTGTGTCCGCGGACAGCCGCATTGTCCTTGATGTCCACAGGCCTCACTGATCTACAGCATTTAGTAGTGCATGCAGATAAAGGGTGTTGTTTTTTAACATATATATTACACAGTAGTGGCCGTGTAGTTATGGTTAAGTTGCTGTTTCCATAGGAAGAACACTATTTGGGCAGCTTATAACTTCCCTCTCCCTGGACTAATCCTCACCAAACTTTGCAAAAACAGTATATGGCCCACTCTAATTTTTTTCTGCAAAGTTTTGTGAGCTTTGGTCTAGGGGGGGCAAAGTTGTAGGGGGGGTCCCAAAATGTCTTTTTTCCCATAGACTAAATGGGGAAAAAAACTTTGCTCACACCTACAGCCCAAACCGCTGGACGGATTTTCACAAAATTTGTGGCAGGAGCAGCGGCTTGTTCCTGAAAGCGTGCTTTTGTAAATTTGGTGAAAATCGGTCAAGTAGTTATTTTAAAAATGACCAAAAAGTAGGTAAAACAAATTAGTGATATCTATGTTCGGTCCTCGGACACACTTCCCTGTTCGCTGTGCGGCCAGTATCCTGATTGGCTAATTGACTTGCGTCATGTCCGCAGACATGCAGCGTATTTGCCATTTGGACGAATTGGATGGTGGAGAGCGTGGCGTGTGTCAGATTTTTGGAAACGCCCGCCATCTTGTATCCACGTGGTGACAAATGGTGGGGAAATACAATTTTGGCAAGTGTGTTTGTATGTAAGACTGTTTGGGGATGGTGGGGGGTAAGAGATGGTTAAAATATTGTATCTATTTAGGTGGTAGGCACCGCTGTTGTGTTTGTTGTGTCCGCGGACAGCCACGCTGTCCTTGATGTCCACAGGCCTCACTGATCTACAGCATTTAGTAGTGCATGCAGATAAAGGGTGTTGCTTTTTAAGATATATATTACACAGTAGTGACCATGTAGTTATGTTTCATTTCTGTTTCCATAGGAAGAGCACTTTTTGGGCAGCTCTCCCTGGATGAATCCTCACCAAACTTTGCAAAAGAAGTATATGGCCCACTCTTATTTTTATTGCGAAGTTTAGTGAGGTTTGGTCTACGGGAGGCAAAGTTATAGGGGGGTCCCAAACTGTAATTTTTTCCCATAAACTGAATGGGGAAAAACATTTGCTCACGCCTACAGCCCATGCACCTTCGGCCATGCACCCAAGACTCTAGGCCCTGGCCACAACCATCACAGCATATCACACCCATAGATCACACCCATAGAAATAAACATGGGTGTGATCTATGGGTGTGATGTGCTGCGGTGGTTGTGGCAAGGCCTAGCATCTTGGGCACATTTGGTGGTTGTGGTGAGGGCCTAGAGTCTTGTGTGCTTATGATGGTTGTGGTGAGGGCCTAGAATCTTGGGTGCATGTGGTGGTTGTGGTCAGGGCCTAGAGTCGTGGGTGTATGTGGTGGTTGTGGCCAGGGCCTATGCAAGACCAAAGTTATAAGTACCGAAGTTATAAGCTTTCATGGGTGTGATATGCTGCAGTCTTGCGGCCAGGTTCTAGAGTCTTGGGTGCATGGGCCATGCATTCAAGACTGCAGTTATATGCACTGTTTGTTTCAGTTGTTGTGTTATGGAGCAGTATTTATGAGTTGTACTTATTGTAATATAATTACGGTTTGGTTTGGTAACTGCAGTACATATATCCTTTGTCAATTTCTGTGATAAAAGAAAAGATCATGTTAGTATTGGTAGTTTGTAAGGACTTACAGCATTGAATAATAGACATTTTTTATTCATCTTGACCCTCATATTTAGTAGATTACAAACCAGTGTACTGTGCTATTTGCTCAGTTTCTGTGTTTGTTTTTCAAATCATTGGGTCTGTGGGAATAAAAAAATCCATGTCGGATTAAAAAAACCCTTTCGATGTTATGCTACAGTCTATTTGTTTGTTTGTTTTCAGAGTTCACTTGTTGTTTCTGGCTAATGTTCTATCTGTTGGCTTGTTACATATTCTTGGAGCAGTTAGATACCTGTTGGTGTATTGTAACTGTTCATTTTTTGTTATAATTTAGTGGTATTGTTTTATCTATTTGGTTGTTGAAAAACCCCTTAACGCCTGAGTCGAAATGAGGCCCATTGTGTAGTATCCTATCAGAAGCACGATATTTTACATTGATTGACTTGAAAAATTCATTTTTTTTCTCAATCCCGTTGCATAAGTACTCCCAGGACCTTACGTCATTTAATGTTTCATCAAACTAAACTGAAGAGCACTTGTTTTCCCCAAGGGTACTGTGAGTCTCCATCGATCTTTAATACGGCCTATGATGGACCTAATCAATATTGATTTGCATAGTGTTGTGCTGCAGTACGTAGAAGATATTTGGTTTGTAGCACGACAGAATATGGGTGCAGAAAAGATTTGATTCAGTTAATGACTATTTTAGCAGACAAGGGATATAAAGTGGATGAGGAGAAGTTGCAGTATTGTCAAAAAGAGGTGCTGTGTATAGGTCTGTTAATCTCACATGAGGGGAAGAAAGTCATATCTGAAAAAGCTGAGGCGATTATGAAAACAGCAAAACCGTACATGGTAAAACAAATGCAGTAGTTTTTGGGATTATGCAACTATGTAAGAGCATGGGTATTTGATTATAGTTCATATACAAGACCCCTTCTTCAGGCTCTGAAGACAGCACAAGTAAACAAGGAAATAATAGAATGGACTGAGGAAATGCAGGAAGGGTTTGAAGAATTAAAGAAAGCAATTTGTAAAGCTCCAGTTTTAGGATTTCCCAACTATGATGAGGAATTATTTTTGTTTTCACATACAAATGGGACAGTTATGACAGCGGTGCTTACATAGAGGACTACATTGGGGTACAAACCCCTGGCATAATACAGTGGGATTTTAGATCCAGTTATGAGAGGTCACTTTCCTTATGAACAGTCGCTGGCAGCAGCCGTGTTCGCAATAGTCTATTAGTATTTTAATGGGGTGTACTATGACATTGTTTGTTGAACATGCTTTGTTTGCCATTTTGTAAAAACCTAATGGTACATTGACATCTCAGAGGGCTTCCACATATGAGGTAGTCATATTGAATCCAGCAATCAAAATAGTCAGGTGTAAAATAGTGAACCCTGCCACGTTTCTAACTGAGCCTGTGGAAGAGGGTGAACATGTGCATGATTGCTCTAACTACGAGGCATTCTATGATGACATCCACGAGAAAAGGAAAATGCGCTATCAGGGTGAGATTCTCTTCATTGATGGGTCTTCGAAAATTGATCAAACTGATGGGGAAAGGCATTCTGGTTCAGCTGTGGTAAGACACAAATCCAACTGTGAATTTGAGGTTGTAGCAAGACCACGTCTCACTTTTCAGCAAAAGCAGCAGAATTGGTGGCACTTATTGACGGGCTCGAGAAACATGCAGGGCAAGAAGTGACGATGTACAATGATTCCCCCTATGTGATGGCAACCGTGCACGCAGGGCTAGCACATTGGAAAAGTAGGGGCTACCTCCGAGTGGACGGCACTCCAGTGCAACACGCAGCAGTATTGGACAGGCTTATTAAGGCACTACAACTCCCAGTAGCCATTGCAATAGTTAAATGCAAGCACATACCAAGCAAACTGACTTTATCTCTCGCGGGAACGAAGACACAGACGAAGAGGCCAATAGGGTTGCATATTCACCAGCTATTTCAAGTTTTGATACTCCAGATGTAAAGGAAAAAGTAGTCACAATTATGATTGTAAATGAAGGGTTTAATCATATATAAAGAACACAGCTGATGGAGGTTCAAAGCAGTGCACCACAGGAAGAGCAAGAATTGTGGAAACAAAGGGGTATTCTTTATCCCCCTCTGAAGCATTGTGGCGGCAGTACAGCACTGGAAAGCCGATGATGCCTGTAGCCCTATTAAGGGTAGCACTTGAACAGCTGCACTACCCTGCGCATGTAACTAGGGAAAGCTTTGCCGCAGCTATTGCATAGGATTGGTTCATACCGAGCCTGTTAGAACACAATGCATTTTATGTAGTAAATTCCATTATATGTCAAAGGTCAAAGGTTTATCGCTGGTCATACACTGCGAATGATCAGAGGAGTGATTCCTCAGCCAAACAGTCCTTTTCAGCATTTACATATTGACTATGTTGATATGCTGCTATTATGTAGTGGATACTGGTATATGATAGTGGTGGTGTTTCCCTTTTCTAGGTGAATCAATGCAGGTCCTTGTACACACCATGATGCCACTTGTGCAGCAATGTTTTTAGTCCGAGAAGTCTTTCCCATATGGGGAGCATGTGAGGTGCTGAGATCCGACAATGGGCCCCATTTTATAAATGAAGTATTTGAACAGATTAGCCTATTGCTTAGTATATAACACAAGGTTGCTTCTGCTTATCACCCGCAAGCAAACAGATTATGTGAGTGACTCAACGGTCTCCTTAAAGAGAGATATACAAAATTAAAATGACATTGAAGAAGGGATGGCTGCCCCTTGCATTATATGCATTAAGGAATGAGCCTGGGTCGGAGCACCACCTCACACCCCACAAGCTAGTGACAGGGAGGTGAATGAGAACCCCTCTGTCTCCTCCATCGAGGAGCAGAAGGGATGCCCAGAAGACTGCAGAAATTTTATGAAATGAGTTATGTGCTTATTTACCATGTATGTCCGCTAGTATCTCTGTCATTACAGATCAACTCAAGCACAAGGGGGGCCAGTCTCAGGACACAGATGAAGACCATTCAGCAACCAGACTTAAAGAACTACTTCCTGTACCTAGATTATTTGTGGGAGAATCAGTCCTAGTGCGTAACTTCACAAGGAAGTTGGCACGAGCCCCGTTTTAGTGGTCCCCACATTGTAGAGAACATTAATCCCTCAGCAGTAAAAGTCCAAGAGAGATGCACACGGTTCCACTTAAGTGATGTAAAGCCTTATGCTGGTGAGACCGATGCACCCCTCAACCCTTGATTCAGAAGCAAGATAAGAAGAAGAAGTTCAGCACGTGCAGACTTGATTAACGATGAGGAAGAAGAATGCCAAGGTTGCTGATTAAATAAATGCAAGTGTGCATTTGGACTGTCAGTCACCCCAGACACTCTTTATAGATATTATAGCAGGAGTGCAAAGGTAAGTTCTCGAGTCAAAGGAATCTTTGAATTGATTTTAGAAAGTGTTGATGTACTGAATATGCCAAATCTGGTGTTCCAGTTCGACGACTGGTAACGTGCGCAGTTTCCGGATGCATTCCTCACTGAGTTTCTCTTTGGTTAAATCCACGGTCCTGTCAGATGCTGGTGCCCGTAGTCTTCGTCTCGCTGTCTTTGTTTAAATACTTTGAACTTATCCTGCTCTTGTTGGGCGTAGTACTAATATATGTGTTTTATTGCAAGATCCTATATATATATTGATAAAATCAATGTATTTATTCTAAAAACTCACATATGGATTATAAAATACCATAATACATGTAAAAGATGGAAGAAACATATAAATGAAAAGCAAAAAAATATAAAAAAATCACCTAACAATTCATATTAATATTCATAATGCACAACACAACAACTCAAAAGCACACACATCACCAACTCCTCCATCCAAACTAAATCCATTCATATTCACCTTACTCAACTAACTCTAATTCCAGTGATTAACAAAAATACCAAAAAACACATTCAAAATATATATCACCAACATTAACAAAATAAACATAATCTAAATCAGTAGCAAAAGAAACAATTCTGCAAAATCTGAAGTTTCTAATACCTAGGAAACTTCATCACAACTGATTACAATAATTCATCATTATTCCTGGCAAAAATCGTAAAACCTGACATGTTTCTTTCCATCTTCATTGTTACACAAATATAGTTGAAATTCATCAGAGGTTTAAAAATTCTGGAGTCTTGAGTGAGGAGTGACACTGGGTTGCTGTGACACACTGATTGCAACTGCCTTTGCCTGCCACAGTGTTGCAGAATGAGTGTTAGTTAACCCGCCATTAGAAAATTGCAAGGGAAGTAAACTAGCACGACCGATGTCAGTGCTGACAATGCGACTACACCTTATCTGTGTTGTCTAAACAGCACACATATTCCAATAAAGCGTCGCCCAGCTGTATCAAATGAACATGAAGTAGTGCTTGATATGGAACAGATCCACACCCACGTTGACTCGTAACTCTCCGGGAGTAGTTCACAGGACCGAAGTGTGTTCCCAAAATCGGGCGTTTGTCAAGAAAATAGAACAGATCCTGCAGTTACCTGATCATTTGACAAGGCTGCCTGATTAAAATGTTGTTTTCCTTCCTGAAAGCAGTACACAGGCACAATGAGGACTGTCGAGAATGGTAGTTTCTGAAAGTGAACAAACTCAATGCTGTGTGGAGAATCGTAACTGGTGGGGACTAATGTATTGGTGCATAATATATGTGTGCTCTACATTTATTATTGTTTTTCTGATTATGCTAATACATACTGTCTACTTTATTGGTCCAAGTAAGGTAGAAGTCCCTTTGATTCTTCCCACTTCAGTGACTTATGCAGAATGATCTGTTACAGAAGGACCAAGGCCATTTGTGATTATCCCTACACCAGTGACACACTTAAAGTCACCCATTTCTCTGACAAGTGTTTCCTATGATTCTGCCTGTAGGAAGGACCCTTGTTGATGTACTTCATCAGATTTGGGGTTTGTTTTACCGAGGTGGAAATGTTTGGTCTTTTCTCACCAGAACATTCCTGATGTGCCCAAACCCCTACCCACACCCCCACCCACATACCTACCCACACCCCCAACACACCTGCGCCACACCTCCAACACACTCCTGTCACAGCCTCACTAGCCCTTACTGACCTTGCATTCTGCCTCGCCGTGTCCCTGCAACACCTGTTCCCTTTCACTTCCATGATCAGGAACCGGCACCGCAGGGTACTTTGCTTTATTTTTTATTTGTTTTTGGGGCAGCTGCAGGCACCCCCACATCCGCTGCTCAGAGTATAGTGAGCAAAGATGCGGGGGACACCCCCGCAGCCCATGCAGCTCTAGACCAAATCCAAATGACTTACCCAACCAAAGGTCACCCTTTTAGAAGTCCGATCATTTGGTGGTATCTTCTTTCAGACCTTTGGTTGGTTAGGTTGGTTAGGTAAAACCTTTTCATGAGCATTATGCATGCAACCTTCTTGCAAGAGGGAGACACAGGAGAAGCACAAGAGAAGATGGTTGTGAGTTAAATAATGATCTAAATAGTACAGCACATTTGGGGAATAACATGTGGTATCAGCACATGAAAAAGGTAGGAGAAAGAACGGTTTATAGTGATATTTTCGAATTCAATAATTTCGGATGCATTAATTTCAAATCAATAATGTCGAAAAAAATGTCAAATTTATTTTTTTTACTTTTTTTAATGGGGGTTCCTGGGGGGGTTCCCCCAACCCCCTGTTTTTTTTAATAACTCTTTTTTTACTAGCCAAACCCAAAAATAAACATATGAAATAAAATAAAAATATTCAACATTTTTTTTCCACATTCTTTTTTTCGAAATTAATGCATTTGAAATTATTGATTCAACATTTTTACTGCACACCAGAAAGAACCTCTATGGAGAGTTGATATGCCTGTGCTCTCATACCTTATGCCATGGGGAATTCTTAGATATGTATAGCTATAGAAGTAGCAGCCCAGAAAGCTCACTGCCTGACTCCCCTTGCACCCTGCCATACGAGAGGTCAGTTTCAGGGTCGAACAGCCTCCTTGGTATGGATGACAGAGTGGACATCTCCAAAAGAAGTAGATTATGTGCAAGATTTAAAGACAAGAGCGAGAGCACACACCAGAGATCATGTAATAAGATATGAACAGCCTGGAATGAATGGAGCAGGAATCAGATGGGAAATAAATAAAAAGCGCCATTGTCAAGGAAAGGACTCTGAAGAAATAATAAGATGCAAGGAGAGAGGCCAGCTTCAAATCAAGGGAATGGTGCTTTCTCCAGATGGATGGGAGGAAAGCCTGATTGTGTGCAAGGCACGAGTGCTTACAGGATACTATAAGCCAGTTATAAATACTGCGGAGAATGCATGCAGACAGCATTGGTCAGAAATTGAAAAGTTGCTGACATGCATTGATGATAAAGGAGGCCTGCTGCAGACAGTGCCTCTGGCTAGTGCAGAACTATGTTTCAGAAACAATGGCACAAGAAATGTTGAAATTAATCAGCAGTGCAGTCGAATTTTCCATTTTCCAGGAATGAAGGAGGGAACAGTAGTGATAATGGACACTACTGGGCCTGTGGTTCGAGAGCATATATGAAGTTGCCCAAAGACTGGGGAGGGCTGTGTTCTATAGTGATTGTCCATGTTCCAGCATTGGTGATTCCAAAGAGTGACCTGAACATTGGGGATTTTCCAAAAGCAGAGGCTCACCAACATGTGTTCATATGGAATAGAATCAAAGGCTTCTATTGATTTAGCTGAAAAGTGGTTGTATTGAGAAATTCAACTGATGAGACAGAGGAGATCAGTTGAATTTCTCAATTGAACAAGAGCGAGAATTACTTTTCAGCTAAATCAATAGAAGCCTTTGATTCTATTCCATGTGAACCAGGTTGTTTAGTCAGATTTCGGGAGTACTCGCGACAATCTTCATGCCAGGGATCCAGACAATGGACAGTCCCAAATGATTAGAGATTACCAGATGGGAGCTCTTGCAGAGGATCATAAAAGGATTCAATGCTATCAAAGAAGAATTGAGCATTACGACTGATCACCCAGCAGAATTGATATGTCTTGGACATGATTACAGCCATGGATGGAGGTGTTTGTGCCAAAATCAGAGAATCATGTTGCACATTCATAACTTCTCATGATGACAAGAATGGGACTTTGACAGAGGCCATAACAATGCTAACAAACTTACACAACAAGATGGAAGATGAAGTAGAAGATATTGAAGATGGAAGCTGGTTTGCATCGATCTTCTCATGGGTTCCACAATGGATGGCGAATATCTTCAAGTTCCTCTGAGCATTGTTGGTGATGATCATGTTCGGATTCTGTGTGATCAGAATAATAATCACACAGTATAAGAATACAGCAAAGAAAGCAGTAGGAATGAAGATAATGATTGATGTTGAGTCAGGGTTTGGACCCAAAGAGCTGGCAGATGACGAAATCAGAAAGTATGTAGAAGTATTCTAGCACCTGATGGAACCAAGTTCCTGGATCCAAGAAACCACAAGAAGTATATGGGAAGATGGATCTACTGCAGCCCGAATGGACAATGTAGTCACATGAACTGGAGTGTTGATGAACATGTAAGTCAGCAGGATCTCTGAAAAGAGTGATGAAGATATGGACTTCGAAGAAGCACTTTTTCAGGCGAGGATGTCTAGATGTGAAGACTGATGGGAGAGTGGTTGATGAATCAACCAGAGGGGGGAGTCTAGAGGAGAAGCCAAATGCCTCTACCAGAGGTCCCGCCCCCATTCTTCCTATATGTTGGAAACCGGAAATTGTGACATGCATGATGCCAATAATGGTCCCTATACCACTAAGAATCCTCGAAACAAGGTATCCATTGAAAAAACCCAATATGATGTACCCATGGAGAAATGACAGTCTTTTAAAGGAGGTACCGGAAGAAGTGTGAAGATGAATAAAATAGAAGACTGCCGACATCACATGAAGCAGAAATGACACACCTAGAGGAGATGCAACTGAAGCGAGTATATAGACCTTATAGAATCTGATGGTGAAGTGAAGAATTGAACATTATTTCATGTGCGGAATGAAGATTGCATGAGAGAGAGCACTGAAGAAAATGCAAGTCGTTTTTATAATTGTACAGATGCTGAAACGCACGTAGACTAAGTAATGAGAAGGCTGGCTATATGTAGTGAAGTAGTGAATATTCTTCAGGCAGTGCCGCCAATATATATATATATATATATATGTATATATATATATATATATATGGGAAAACATTTGTCTGCCCCTAGACTGCGCTCTGCCTCATTATTGAGCTGGTGCTATTGGGCTAGAGCAGACAGGGCTCTAAAATTTGCAGAAGAATGTCAGCAAAAAGATACAGGTAGGCAGATAAACAACACCTCCAACTTAATACCAAACTTGCCCAAGCACTCACGACCATTTACTAAGTTTAAAAAAAAAATATTTAATTAATCAAAAGTTGTGCAAAATGTTATAAAAAGCATACATGGCAATACCTGGTCAGACCAGGCACAAGGCACCACTCACCCCAACGGGTGGAAAGACGCCACGCGTTCCGCTCGACTCGCGAGCTTCCTCAGGCTTGTAGTTGTTCCCAATATGTGTATTCTCGTTTTTATAATGGCTCATGGGCTATGTCATGTGCTTCCCCCACCTGCTACTTCACGCGTCACGTGATGCACTACTACAATCTGGCTAAAAAAGAACTCTATGGTTCTACATGACGGAGAATCCGCCATCTTGGAATGGCTCAGGTCTAATGGACCTTGAGTGTAAATGTAGGAAGGTAAAATACTCGGGAATCCTTTATAAATTTAAATTCAGACTAGCGCGTGTGAATGACAAAGGCAGGGGGAGTCAGACATGTCCCATTGAGAGAACAGTTTATATAAAAACTTTGTAACGAGATTTCGCGCCAGTGCGCAATATCAATATTTGTTGCCTCACCGTGCGAGAAACATTCTCCACGGTGTGGCAAACTATCCGCATGAAGGGGTGAGTGCAAAAAAACAAATGTCGCTGCTATGGCCCAATGTTGGTAATGTCCACCCGCACAATACATGAGAAGGAGATAGCCTTAGTTTATACAGCAGGTGTGCTCAATCAATGACTGGTTTTGGCGCAATGCATGTTGGACCGGCTAGTCCCTAATTCGCCAAAATCACAAATGCTAGTGCATATTTTTAGAAATGAAGGCGAATTTAAACAAATATGCAAGCACCTATCATCCCATACCTCAATGCATTGATAAAGTGCTAGTGCATGATAGGAGCAGCATTAGGTTAGGGATTAAGGTGAATTCAGACAAAAATGAAAACGCCTGTCGTCCCATATAGAGTGATAAAAGGCTATCCGTGGATAATACCTCAATGCATTGGATGGATGCTCGTGCAAGTTAAAACAGCATGATTTAAAGTATCCGGACAAATGTCCATCTCTTTCTATCTCCCTACATTGTGCATATGGCATACCAAAAATCAGCCATATTTTCCTGAATGATCAATTTTACCATCTTTAAAAAGTGAGTGAACATTCTGCCTGTCATATAAAGTGACATGTGCAGTTGGTTCATTCATAAAGTGCAAAGTGATACATGTATGTATAAATTCATAGAAACATGACTTTAAAAAGGAAAAAGAGAAAGAAAAAGAGATATTAGATCACTACACATTTACCCGAATTAGAGTCAGTGTTAAGTCACTCTCTATGTGTTTTGTCTACATCAGAGACTAGCCTAAACACACTATGATGTTGCTTTCTAAGTTGTAAAGTATACAGGATGAGTGTGTAACACTAAAGCAATCATTGTACTGGAATATGGGACATTCATTAATGAAAATGGCTTCTAGCCCCTGATTAATCATATAGGAAGACATATAGCTCTGGGTCCACATTTAAACCATTAGGCTTTAGTGTATCAAATCTACAGATTAGTTTGGCTTCTAGTTGGCGCAGTTTGAGTTCCCTATTGCCCAACCTCTTATGTTGTGGTATGTGTGCTAAACCCACAAAGCTCATTTCTGATGTATTTTTATTATGTTTCTCACCAAAGTGTAAAGCTAGAGGATATGTCAAATCTCCATTTTTTATGGCTCTGTAATGCTGTAAAATACGCAATTTTAGCGGTCCAATAGTTGATCCTATATGATGTAACCCACAGCTGCATGTTATTGCATAAACCACAAACTTTGTAAGGCAAGTTATTTTATGCTTGTACTTCCATTCTTTCCCATTAGCACTGATTGGAGGTTTTCTCGAGACATAATTGCACATTTTGCATTTACCACATTTTTTAAAACATGTATGTTCATGTTGATATATATATATATATATATATATAGATAGATAGAATTTGGATGTTCCACGGTGTGTTTTAGCAAACTTGGACCCCATGAACAGAAGGGCTGAAAGTGTGACGCAGTAGAAGAAAACAGCTGATGATGAGGGAAGATTCGAGAAAGGTTGTCTTGACCCGTAACAAGGGTAGGGGCAGCCAAGAAACTGGTTATCTATTCGAGAGGATAAAATGAATGTGAGAAGCAAGGTGAACTCCTGTTGAGGTGTAATGGAAAAACACCAGAAGTGCCACGTTTTATTCATTTAATAGTGTCAAATACGCAAGAAACAGCTCAAACACGGTCTCCTGTCACAGGTTTCGAGGAGAAAATAGACTTTGGGAAAGCTACACTGAGACATGAAGATAAGACTGTGCTTGCACTCCCTTTTATTCTCAGGTGCGTGATACTTTGCAAGGCCAAGTTCAAAGACAATTCAAATAGTAGACAGCAGGAGTGATGATGGATGATGGGCTAATTGGGTGGGGAGGAATGGCCAAGTGCAACCCACAAGCACATAGGGTTCCAGCTTGCATGCTGCTGGTGAGTGGAATATTCCAGAAGGGTACAAGAGTGCCAACCAATCATAGAGAGCTCTATAGTTTGAAAGCCAATGAAACGTTGTGTATTTCATGACGCCGAAGATGACTTGCACTGGGGTGGGCATAGTTGTCCACCTGACCTCAGAGATCCAATCACAATCTTGTCCCCTATCGAAAGTATACCTAGATGTTCCCCTTAAGCCTATCACATCCTCAAGTAGGTGTCCTTATTTTGCCACGTAGTATGACATCAATATTGATGAATTTTTACTATATTAATGTAATTTTTTATGAAATGCTTTGAGAGTTCTCCAGAGAGACTTGAGCGAACGTCCGTTGATGTCCGTTGTACCCCCTTTTTTAAGACAATTGCAATTAAAACAGTTATGTTTTTGCCAACTTTCTGAGTCAATCTTATTATTGGTGTAAGAGTAAAATCTGCATCTCCATCCATATAGCGATACTTCGCTTAAACGGCCTACGGGTTCAGCCGAAAGGCATTATATTGCTAAGCGCAAGAAAGAGGGATACTAGAACATTTTTTTAGAAATACGTATGATCTCTTGTCATGACCTGGTACCTGCAATGTAATGTATTTGTCATTTGAAAAGTGCCTTTCAACATTGGCATGGTCCCGACACGCTGCAGGTTGAACTGACTTGGGGACAGAAGTCCAGGTATGGCAAATTCATAAAAGAATTAAAGAATGCATTTGTGAATGTTAGCCAATTCGAAGGTAGGTAGGGGTGGCAAAGTCCCTGCTAGTCACCCATGCTGAGCAGGGATATGGATGGGTGCAGAGAGTTAGTTTGGAGATTATGCAAAAAGACATTAAGTGTGCAGCTAGACCGAATTTATATCCTGGGATATAGCTGCATTCCTAATGGTAGAGGTGCTGTACAAAGAGTATTAGAGTAGTACATAGGTGCTGAGAGATAGTCTGGAGAGAATGTGAGAGCATTAAACATATTATGTGTGCAGCTAAACCATATTTTATTGTGGGGGGTGGCTGCATTCTAAATGACAGAGGTTTTGTTCAATGTGACCTAGAGTAGTGCATGTAGTAGAAGGGTGCTGGGAGGTAGCCAGGAGAGTATGTGAGAGCAGGCAAAACATTCTGTGTGCAGCTAGACCACATTTTATCACAGGGGATATCTGCATTCTAATGACAGATGTGTGGTTTAATAGTGCAGTGAATGTGGCGGAAAGGTACTCAGAGGTAGTCTGGGGAGTTTGTGAGAGCAGGAGAGACATTATGTGTGCAGCGAGACCAAATGTTATTGTGACAGGTAGATGTGTTCTAATGACCTAGGAGTTGTGCAATGTGTCTTAGTGCATGTAGCGGAGGGGTCCTTAGAGGAAGTCTGGAAAGTATGTGAGAGCAGGAGAGAACTTATGTTTGCATCTAGACCATATTTTATCGAGTGGGATAGCTGCATTCTAATGGCAGAGGTTAATCCTGGATCAGAAAGCATTTCAGACTCTAGTCTCCTGGCATAGAGACCAAACAGTGAATATGGCACATTGCAGTATCCCTGTGACACAGAAGTGGCCTGGCACCGTATACCTGTAATTGGAGATGAGCAAAGAAACAGCTTGGCACTATATTTCTAAGACTGTATGGCCCTCATTACGATAACGGCGCTAAACCATGGCGCTATTAGCACCATGGTTGGTGCCGGTATCGTAACGTGTCCGCCATGGTGAAATGGGGAAATACCACCCCATTCCAAGGTTGGTGGGGCGGTATTTCCCCTTGGGCCTTCCCCATTCCCATTTTTGCCCCCTACGGCATAATGGGAATGGCGAAGGCGCTAAGTACGGTACCGCAAATTGCAGTACCATACTTACCGCGAAGGTCCCTTTGCGGGTCCCTACTTTAACGCCGGGTCTAGACCAGCAGTTAAGGTCGGGTCCCGCAAAGGGACCTCGTAATTAGGCGCTAATGGGTTAATGGCGCCGCAGCCTTTTACGGCGCTGTTAACCCATTAGCACCAGGGTCGTAATGAGGCCCTATGTCAGCCAGGGAGGAGGTGCTGTTGTGAATGATAGGCACTTTTGAAATGTTAAAATGTATGATATTTTTATGGAGCTTTATTCATGTAGTCTGTAAGTGAATAAAACAATGTTATGTACCAAAGTGTGTCTATGTTGAAAAATGAGAATGTTTTTTGCCATCGAAATGCATTATTAAACTGGTCAGATATACTGGTCAAATGAACCGTGGTCACGTGATCGCACAATCAAAAAATGTGAAATCTGTTTATCGTTATTCCAGCCCACTACTTCATGAGTCTGACTCATTCTACATTCTTACCTAATTGGTGCATAGCGTGATGCGGGAACTGGGGAGTGGCTGCAGAATACAGCCTCCCTTCCCGAATCCACTTATGTACTTCCTTGTGTTGTCGCATGATCACAATACAATCTTTACCAGCATAGAACAGAACTGACCCTGACAAAGTGAGTGTGAAGCTGACAGCCATTTTGAGTGTGTGTTGTAGGCAGAGTTAGGGAAATATGCACCTCTGGTGGTACTTCACTCTCTCGTATTCAGTCAGGTCTAAAGAATGTCTCAGCACTCATTAACAGCCAGCCCTAGTGTAGGGGGTTGAGCGAGGCACACTCTGCATGTCACTGTGTTGTTTTTGGCACATCATAATCGACAGAGTATTTTTAAACTATACTATATGTTCCTCAAATCCCCCGAAAGTGGTAAAGTTGGCTTATTGGCATTAGGTGAAAGAAATCAAGATAGCTCAAAACACCATCTGCCTAGACAGTTGTGCAACTTACATATCAGAGGCTTGACATGTAAAAAGGTGGTGCCCGGGTCTGCTGGTGCCCACTCTTTACATTGCAGAGGCGTGCATAAGCAATAGCAGTTTGCATAACAGTCCTTCTTACTACAGGAGTGCACCAGAAAACGAATGAATCATGATGTTCTTAGTTATGAAGGTCCAAGTTAGTGGAAGTGCTGCCTTCTTTTCTTTACTGATTCAATACTTGGAGGAACACGCTTATAAAATCACTTTTATCATGATGCTCCAGGCAGCCTTATTCTTTTTAATTTATTTAACATTTATAAAGCGCTCACACAGCCCACAGGCATCGAGGCGCTGTTACAGGAATTGTTTGTTTTTCTTAGTTGTGTAATTGTGTTGTTTTTTTTGTCTTAGTTACGTATTTATAACGCGCTTAAACACCCAGAGGTTTCTAAGCGCGGACCCGGGGATCGAACCTGTTGTTGCTTCGTGTCGTCTTGCTTCCAAGACGCGCACGCTGCCGCTGAGCTATCCTCCCGGGACATTCTGACTGATTAGTAGCCTGATTATCTGATTGATTAGTAGCCTGCTAACCTTGGATACTCAGCTACCAATTTCATATGCTGATCTATCAGTATCTCTGCCAAGAGTGCCACTTCTCCCCAAGATAATTAGGGTTACTGCGGTGTAAGTGTTAAACAATGTATCCATATACATTCTTACTTGAAATAGGTTATGCCTGTCAAAAAAAAGTTTCCCTTAACCCCGCAGGAGTACAAGGAGAGGAAGTGGCTAAACCTCCTACTCATACCTCACACTTCTAAAATAAAAAAGAGTGCTGCTAATGATAAAGGTGAAATAGATATACCCCCTTCTCCTATTGTGGTAACATGGCCTGAGGGCAGGTAATACTCCTAAGAGGGATGTGAATATGATAACAGTAGAAACCCAAACGGCAAAGTCCAACAGTCCAACAATATAGAATGTCCAATCAAGGTTCTATAAATATTTATACTTTAATTAAACACACCAGATGCAAAAATACCCGAATAGAACAACCTTACGAAAGTCAACTTTGTGGGAAAGAGACAGAATATGCAAGAGATAGAAAGATGTAGCACTCTGGGTAATGAAACGTGGGTGAAAGGCAAGCAATCAACAATGTTTGTAAAAAGAAATGGCTTGTGTAAGGAAAGGAATCAAAAGTGATCTATACCCAAAAAGTGATGGGTGGAAGATTTTGCATACGTCTGAACCACTGGCACTGCTATGGGCAACCTTCCACACCACCGTTGTTTAGTCCATCTGCACCTTTGCAAAAGGGGTCTAGCCATATGCAAATCAGTCAGGTACTGCCACCAATGGGAACAGCCTTGTCCGAACTGCTAGGCCCGGTCCACTCTGCACAGAAACACAAGCAACCCCAGACATGTTTCATCCTTGTTGTGCCTCATCAATGCAGTGAAGCTTGGTTTCCTATTCCACATCGAGCAAGGGACCCGCATCTGGGCATACCCTCTCTCACATAGGGAGACAAACAAAAAAAGTGATTAGTGGAAGGTTGTGAATAAATCTGAACCACTAGCACTGCTTTGGGCAAACTTTCCACACCACTGTTTATTAGCCGGTCTCTGCCATTGCGAAAGGTGACCAGCAATATGGAAATTAGTCAGGAACTTGCACCAATGGGAGCAACCCAGGCTCAGCTGCTAGGCCAGGTTTCCTCTGCATGGAAACTCAAGAAGTCAGAGACATGTTTCAGCCTTGTTGGACCTCATCAGTGAGGTGCAGCTTGGTTCCCTATGGCACAGCGAGCATGGAACACATGTCTGTGCATACCATCTCTCACACAGGGAGACAAACTATAGCCAAAGACGTGATGGGTGGAAGGTTTGAATCAATCTGAACCACTGCCACAGCTTTGGGCAACCTTGCACACCAGTGTTTTTAACCCCTGTGCGCCATTGCAAAAGGGGTGCAGCCATATGCAAATCTTTCAGATACTGCCATTTCATTCAGAAGGGATGGGACCTAGCAGTCCATACTGGACTGCCTGTTTTTGGGAGGAACCAAGCCTGATCTGCATGTGGTCTTTCACCTTCGGTAATGGCTTGGCAGGCTGAAACATGATGGTCTGGGAAGTTGACCAGAGTTGGGCCATTGGTGACGATTGATTAAAAACCTTCTAGTCATCACATTTTGGTTTTGCTATCAAAAGTGTCCTAACCCATCTCTAGGGCCTGAAGATGGACAAGGGGGACAATAATACCTTCTCACTACTCTTGGGTGGTTCAACAGCACCAAAGCAAGTGTTGAGTGTGGGCTGAGCTGAAGTTCTCTGCTTTTCAAAGTGTGTTGAGGAATGCAGACTGTGAGGGCCACCAGTGTCCATTCAGCTGTCGATGGATGGTTTCATGGCAAAGATGTTGATGACTGGATGTACAGTTCAAGACAAGGCAGTTCAAAGAAACTACCAGGGACAGTTAAACGAAGATGCTGGCAGTTGGAAAGGCTGTTTGAACATGACGGTTGCAGCAATGGACTTGTGTGCCCAAGATGGAGTGGGCAGTGGACCCAGTTGACGTGATACAGCAGCAAGCCTGTTCTCATGGGTAGCATTGCAGTTGGATGATAAAAACTTGTGTGCCCAAGATGGAGTGGGCAGTGGACCCAGTTGACGTGATACAGCAGCAAGCCTGTTCTCATGGGTAGCATTGCAGTTGGATGATAAAAACTTGTGTGCCCAAGATGGAGTGGGCAGTGGACACAGTTGACGTGATACAGCAGCAAGCCTGTTCTCATGGGTAGCATTGCAGTTGGATGATAAACAGCCAAAAGCAACAGCTATGCTGTGAATATTGTTGATCCAATGCAGCAAGTCGAGTCAGATTGAGTGGTGCTCTGTGCTTTTCGAAGGCGGGTCGAGCAGTGGTCATTGAATCACCAGGAGCAGTTTGACGATTGAGCATGAGTTGAAACAATGAGTACTGCTGCTTTATGGCAATGGGTGATGTGGGATGGGATAAATCAGTGGTTCAAATCATGCTGCAATGCGATGTCCTAGCGGTTCCATGCTTGGCTCAATGGAGTCGTTCATAGCCATCTGCACAGTGTGCTGGTGATCGAGCAGAACAAGTGATGAGACTCTGCTGGGGAGATTCAGTATCAAACCCATTTGATGATGCAGTAACAGTGGTTCAAAGTTTGAAAGTGAGTGCCAAAGGCTGCACAATGAGTCTGTGATGCTTGAAAGTTACGAACATAGCTGTAATGCAGTTCAAGATGTTTCAAGCAGTGAAAAACACAACACCTGGCTGCTTTGGCCCTTTGGATGCTGTGAATCCCACTGCAGGGGGATCTAGGGCAAGGTGAGTTCTTTTCAGTCTCTCCCACCCTAGGGTGGTTTGCTTTAGAATTGGCAGACGTTGGTCCACACCAATGTGCCCTGGGTATGGGTAGGGCGCAGAGCTTCCCTCTGCCTTAGAACACCGGTCTTAACTTCTGGAACTGTCCGAATGAATTCTTCCTGATGTCCCTGAATATCCAAAAGTAAACCAAAGAAGGGGTAGTTGACCTCCTCTCTTGAAGGTAAAATGCCTCAGGACATTGATGAAAGCATTCCTGCTTCATGAGGCCTGTTCCCATCATTGAAACAAGTTACCCCCACCTCCTGATTGCAGACCCAGAGTGCCTACTACTGCATGAAGTGAATGGGACATAGAAGGAGAAAAGAAGGAGAGAAAAGCCCACAGATTATCAAGATGGATGAAGCCTTCCTCGAGCTCACTTGTGTTCCTTGACTGTCCTTAAACCTTCCCTTTATCAGCTTGCATATTCAAAGACTTTCTGCCGTGCAACCTCCTATTGTGTGTCAGCCCTTTGAACTGGAATTACCTCTTTTAAGCTAGGCTTCCAGGCAATCTCCTGTTGTGACTATTAGGCCTGGCAGGGAGGAGTTTCCCAACCTCCCAGAAAGCCAACCAATGCAGATATTGTGCCTTTAGTCCCATTTAATGGCATGCAGTCAGTCAGGTACCTGGAATTCACATTTCCTCTCAAAGCTAGTCTTAGATCACAGTGTTGACAATGGTATGCAACACATTAGATGTGGCTTTACTAATTATGTGAACCAGCAGCCACCATATCAAAACCCATACATGGCTAATATTTCCAGATTATCCTGCTCCCAGGTGATGCTTTGGCATAATTATTGTGATTTGAAGAAGAGGTTCAAACTTAAATGCAGCCTCTGTACTGCAGTGACTTTTCTGTCACAGCAGCTGTCAAATGACCCATGTGCCCTCTGAACCTGCTCTGTGCCACTGGAGAGTAGCTCAGCCCAGGAGACTGATGAAACAGGGCACAGGTGTACACTATACTTTTGGCATGGAGTTTAATGAAAGAGGGATCTGATAGTGGACCACCCTTTCTGATATTGGCTACCCACATCATATTTTTATCAGTAAACATCGGAAAAGGTTGTCAATCCTCCAGACGGTGCAAGAGAGGGTGTGGCTAAGTATGGGGTACTGGTGAGTATAATGTATGGAGAGCATGGGTGGGTGTGGGGGAGTACTCCATGGGTGAAACTTTGTAGGTGTGTGAAGAAAAGGCAGTGTGTGCATGGGTGTTTAAAGGGGAACAGAAGGCATGGGGCCTCATTCGAGTCCGGCAGTAGCTGTGCCGGAAAGACTGGCAGGCTGCCGCCGGATTCGTAATACCATTCCGCCTCCATGATTGCCGGAATCACCAAGGCATTACAACCCCAGTGACCTGGTAATTCCGGAGGCGGAATTCTGTAAATCCCCATTGCCCATGGGGATGGGGTCCATGGAAACACCGGTTCTGTCTATGAGGCCGGCGGGTGGTGTTAATCTCACCAGGTCAGACCTGGCGGGAGTGACACCTCCCGCCTGCAGTACTCTGAATCAGCCGGTCCGGAAACAACGGTGGCAGCGGTTTTACCGCCACCGTTCTTTCCAGACCGGCAGGGTCTTAATGAGGCCCGTGGTGTTCAAGTGTGGGGGACGGATGCAGATGAAGTGGGGTACTGTTGATCCTCTCATGCATTCCCAGTTTAAAGTTGGAAACAAGCAGCCCATCTTTGTTCTCCTCAAGCATGTCCAAATGTTCACGTATTCAGTGAAGTATGAGGAAAAGATGTTTCGAAAGCCTGTTGTGAACCTCTAGCTCAGAGAACATCCACTACATACTGCATGTCGGAAGCATGGGTGGAAATATTACAGCTTAGGTTCACTGAGCAGCTTGCTTTAGAAGCCGTACCACTTCATGGTGCAGTCCATCCCTCCTTCGCTGCCTCCTTTTCAAACCATGGAACTTCATATGGGCTTCTGTTAAGAAACATTGGGTCTCATTACGAGAATGGAGGTAGCCATGGAGCTTTTAGCTCCATGGCTGTCTCCGTTCCGGGCTCCATTACCGGGTTCCTGCAATGAGGACTTACCGGGTTACTCCAACATAGGAAGACCCGGTAATTTCTCCTTGCAGGAAACCATCTCCATTCCCATTTGAGCCCCCATAGGGCTCAATGGGAATGGGGAGGGAGGTAATAACGGGCAGATTACATCTGACCAGTTATTGCCTCCCTCTTCCCCTCGCGGGACCTGGAAAGCACGCCTGGTTTTACCAGGCATGCGATCCGGGTCCCGCGATGGGAAGCTCGTAATCAGCGCCCACTTCATTCTGGGAGCGCCAGTCTTATAATGAGGCCCATTGTGTTGCTATAGAAAAACACCATAGCTTTAGGCATCACCTCAAGCATAACATTGTATGTGTCTGATTGAGAGTGAGAGCGAGATAGAGATGTATTTTACACAGGGTTTGAAATTAAGATTCTATAAGCAGGAGCTAAAGGCAGCTCCTGGGAATCCAGTATTAACCAGTGACAAGAGCTATCACTGGGGAACAAGCAGCTAGCACATAGCATTCCACAAATCTAACTTTCATACAACGTGCACGCTTATCATTTTGTCCATTATTTATAATTCCTTATGCTTTAAATATCTTTAAGATGTGCCCTAATATGTATATATAGATTGTCCCAAATGCACAGTTATGTTCACATAGGTGTGTCTGCTCTGAATCAGTTGGCCTGAGGAACCAAAAGCAGCTCCTCGTAGCTGCTGGTGTTATGCTAACCATGCTCCGCTAGGCTACACATATGAGCTAAATAGCCCCCAGCTCCTCTCACTTTCAAACCCTGATACATACCCAAGTAATATACTATACCCAAATAGAACATATTGAGTGTATGTTGTACACAGGAACATATTGCATTATTGTCAGTGACATAAGAAAAGAGAGGAGAAAGATTGGCAAAATGCAGAAATAGAGAGTGAGAGAAAGATGTGTGCAGTATAAATACCAGTACGTAGTACACACATAGGGCAGAAAGTGCAATGTGCAATGCCTCCAAGTGGAATGGGACAACCAATGTCCTCCTGTTAGAGGTGGGTGGGTAACTGTCTACTCTTCTCAGCAATCTGTTAAGGACAATGATAATATAATATTGTATTATATTATTTGAGCTCAACAAACATAGCAATACATATTGCGGGAAATTAAAGAAGGACAATGAACCATGCCACCACGCAAGATAATAAATCACAGACATACCATGTACACCAGACACAGCTTTCAACTATGACTGTATTTAAAACCCCAGAGAAGAGCCATACATCACTGAACTGTGAGCATGACATTTAGTTGAACAGCTTGCTATTTACTCTGTAGTAAATTGTGACAAAAATATCTGGACAAACGTACCACAATGTTTGTAGAGCTTGACTTTCCAACCATGGCAGTCCAGCAAACTGTGCTGGTTTTCCCTACCTGTTTGAGGACATCTCTTGGGCAGTGAAATTAAAGCAATACATGTATTGAAATACCCATCAATTAATGCACAAGGCTTCAGCTACTTTCACTTAAATGGAAATGTCTTCATTACTATTGTGAGCTCCTGATACCCACTAAAGAGTTGGGATGTCTTACCTCCTGATTCAGTACTATAGTTGGGCTGTTGCCCAAGGCTGTAGTTCTGAAGTCCTTCTCTCAGGTGTCATTGGGGTGTGTGGTTGTATGAGTGCTCTTGAGACTTCCCCCTGTCTTGGTCTGGTAACCCACTAAAGGCTGGTCTTGGGATCATTTGTTTATTTACTCTGAGTCAAACTCCCGCTAGCTTGAGGTAGTACCTTCCCAATTTTACTAGTTCAATGTTTATTTCACCACAAACAGCGAGTGGACTCCTTCACATGTTATAGTTGTGTCTCTAAAATATTGGAATATCTCGCGTAATGCATATAAGTAGAGGAAAAACATGTGATGACATGCACACAGTGAGAATGCTATCATAGAAAGAATGTGTGAAAGACAGGAAGAACATCAGGACTCAAGGATGACGAAACGTTAACGTCTGTATCTGAAGTAGCGCATGCTTTCAACAGCAACGTCCTTCCTCTAAACCAGGGCACACGAATTGATACTCTAGTAGTCAGAGAAAGTGCCATGTGTTCCGCAGAGGAACAAAGATGGTGTCCAAGTACAGACATCTGTAGTCTTTACATTTCTGGAAGGAAGTGACTGGTGATTTTTCACAGATTCTGTCAACTCTGCCAGAGTCCTGTTGGAACATTAGAAACTATTTCAATACTCTTTGAAGCATTCCCTTACCCACTGTGTTCAATATGGATTTTTTTGTCAGGCGCCCTTCCGTATAGACTAATGACCTGATAGCTTTCTGCTGCTCTTTGTTCCAATCTTTAATTGATGGTGATGCTTTCCTCGATACAATCTTAAGTATTCTATCAGCAGGCAATCAATACATGAGTTTGCATTTCCAGTGCGTAGCCATGTAGGCTGTATTTGCGCTCATGTTCACAGAGGTGGCTTAGTTCCCTTTTTAAACACAAAGACTTGGGTATTCAGAGGCAACGATGCTTGTTCAGAATGCATATGAGAATAGACACAGTTCTAATAAATGGCATATTCATATTATCTGTCACTAAAGCCCTAAAAAGTGGGCTGAATTGGATAGGAACTGCAATACAAGGTGCTTATTATTATTATTATTATTATTATTATTATTATTATTATTATTCACAATAAACAATACTATGTGTGTTGTGCACATTATTATGAATAATAATAATAATAGTAATAATAATGTCTTAGATCTGAGGATACCTGTTTGGGATTAAACACATTTTCAAGGGCTGTTTGGTGTCATTTTATGGAGTCAAGGTACCTACACATGGTACACACCAGAAGGAGGCAGTTTCTATTTATATTGATTTCGTTTTATATAAGGCAGCTCTCATCATTGTTTGTATATTTGTGCTTAGAAAGTAAGAAGGATATGGTGTACTATGCGTTAAATAGATGGGAAAAGTCGGGTTTTTAGGGTTTTCAATAGAGCATAAGATAACGGATGTTGTTACTGTGATCAGACAGTGAATTCAACAGACGTTAGGACTGGACAGAGAATGCGCAGGCGTAATGCACCTAATTTAGCGACCACATACATTAAGCAATGACCAGCAGAGAAGAAGACTATAGGTAGGACGCATGTAGTTTTAACATAAGAAAAAATGGTTTTTTGAAGCTCACTTGTTTGGCCAATGGAGTTTGTGAATGTCAGGAGAAAGTGGAACAGGGAGTTTTTGCTGGTAGAGAAGGTGTGTTGCAGCATTTCAAAAGCATAAGAGATGACACAGATTAGCTTTAGGTAAACCTACGAACCATATATTCTAATAGTACAAATAGACGAAGGTCATCCTGGTCATGATCTGAACCTGAAAGGGGAAAGAACCTGAACTCTTGAAAGGTAAAGCTGGAGTCTAGTAAGCTACATCCAATCATCAGGGGTCTTAAAGATGGAGCTAATCGTAGCTAGATCACTCTCCAATCTCTGGATAATTTGGTTATCATCCGTGCACATAAAAATGTTGGCCTAGAGATTCTACCGTGTGTGATAGAGGAGAGACATATAGATTAAACATAAAAGCAGCCAAAACGGAGCCCTTAGGGACACCACGCTCGAGGGGAGACCACTCTGAGCAAAGGGAGAGACGGGGTCTGTCAGGAATGGGCAGATGCAATCATTTGCCAGGTCCTTGACTCCTAGCGTTAACAGATGAGGCAGTAACAACTGATACCCACGGGTAATAAAACTGCCAAAAGCTCTAAAAGAATCGATGCACAATCCTGCTGCTACACCTGCAATTGTGAGATAATCTCAAACACTGCCCACGATGAATAGTGCCCCCATTCCAGGATGGAACGCAGATTGATTATCGTGGAGCGGGCCAGAAGGCTCCGAAGCTTTCTGCAGCAGATTAGCGACTACTCACTGCAGGATGTTTGCTGGATTTAGTAAGAAGGAGATAAGGTCAATATTTAATTCTGCAGGGTCAAGAAAAGGCTTTGGAACAGGGGGGTTCTCGGTCCTTTTAAGTTTCAAGGGAATTAGAAACGTAGTACAGAGTAGTGGAATAAAAAGGAATGTAGTAGGCATTAGTGTTTTCATTAGCATGCAAAAGCAAATTGTTATGTGAAAGGGTTAACTGGTAGGTGTTGTCGGAGATGGCTGTCCAGCCACACTGTATGTTCGGTACAAAGCTCCACCTGGGAGCAGAGTTTGTAAGATAAATACTTCTGCCAGCCTCCACCAGGCAGTGTCCTCTTTAGGTTTTAGTATACGGTTCATCATTTTCTGCTAAGACTCCTATGGGTAGAGGGTAGGAGCATTTTCCATCTATTCTGTTTTAGTTCTGACGTTACAAGGAAGTGTCAATCTTTCCACTAGTGCTTGTTGGGTTTTTGTTGACCGGTGCCAAAGGAAGTTAGCTCCTCACAATAGCCCAAGGATGGGAACATTTGGGTTATTAGAACATTTAACCTAATGACAGTAGGACATTCGGTTTACAAGAAGGAACAACAAGGTAGACATATTCGAGCGTTGAAACAGAAGACTTGTCAAAGCCATTATAACTTTCTGCCACTGTAATGTCCATAGGAATGCCAAATGAACGTGCTAAGAGGTACAATGAATCTTTGTAAAGCTGGCCCTAGGGCACTACCATACAGTATTGGCCCTGAAGACTGAAGACTGAGTTAAAGTCCTGAGCAGAGAGAGGGCAGTTAAAACTATGTATGCACCCACATTGCCCAGCAGGGCCCAACAGCAGGGTCTATAAAGATGTTGAATCCAGCACAACTCGTTCTTGTGAAGGAAGAGACAAAAGGGCATAAAGGGTGCATGACTATGTAACAGGTGTATTAATTTGCTCTACTTCCTGTGGGTAATGCACAGCCTGCTTTTGGTATAAACGTTAACATGGGAAGGCAGGGGCCTCTTGTTAAATTTTAAATCTGCCTAGGCAGACGAGGAAAATTGGCTTTTGGATGTGTAGGCAGGACCTATTGACAGCACCCAAATCTACCTGGGTGGCCAATGGAAATGCCTTGCGAATGCACCCCACAATGCAAGAGGCCTTGGAATGTAGCATTCCGAACAATCTGTAGGCTCTAAGTGATGGAAGAGCCCACTGATTATACCATGGGAAACTTCCAAGAATGATAAAATGGGTTACAAAAGTGTACCGTCAGGGCTGTCTCTGGATTTAATAGAGTCTACGCCAGGCTGATAAACGGTGTTGCATTTCGCCATAAACTGCTGTTACTGCTCTACTACATGACCAGGAAACAACATGCGCATGGAGGTAGGCGCAATGAAATGCAAAGATCAGATATCCCTGAATGAATGCACATTTCTTTCACAAACCGAACATAAAATAATTGCGATGACACAGTAAAAGAAGCAGTGAGAAAGCCACTAGGTTCTGCTTTTGACATGTAGAGAATCAGCTTTTTATTTGGTCTAGCCACCACAAGGCAAACACATTTTACCCTCTACATTCATGAAGCAAGACCTGGGTTTAAGCAGATGCTGCCTTGCATGCACTAGTATGCTCTATAACACAGGCCACCAAAATGTGTCCTACTTCAAAATGATGTAGTTGTCTGGCATGCTCTCCTGCCCAGATATGAAGTTCTTGGAATAGTTCATCTGATAGCATTCAATGGCAATTTCCTATTGCTCTAGACTAGGGTGCAAAATCACCCATAACGTTGTCAACGTATAGAGCGGCATGGCTATAGTGTGTAAGAAAATAATAGAGGCATGTGACACCAGTTCTGACAACTTCTGTGTCTTTAATCTCGCTGGAGCCATTGTACTTCTTATTGATAATTCTAATGCATGTTGCTAAGAGCTCACTTCCTATCCATCTGAAAACAGATCCTATACAATATAAACTTAATGATGCACCCGCAGTACTAACATCAATCAAGCACCTGTGTAAACATGTTGACCGTGGCTTCCCTCCTCAAATGGTTCTGATAAAGCAGTGGAAAACAATGGGCAGTTTCACCATGTTGTGATAGGAAATGTGGTTATTTCACTTTTAAGCAGGGGTTTTCCAACCCCAAAAGCAAGCACACCTTTCTTCACCAAGGTGGTCAATTCTGTGACTGTGAAAAGATATTGGGACCACCCAGGGGCCCGTTTCAAGATGTCTTCCTCAACAGAAGCTCTATTGGACTTTGAAAGTTTATGAATAAGAATCAACAAAGCTAGTGCTTTCAGGCAGCAATCACTGATATGCAGGCTTTCTGAAAGTTTGAGGCGCACATTGAGTCAATAGGCTTACGACTGCACTAACCTTATGCTGCCTAATGACCTGCGTTGGCGATGCTTGAGGAGACGTCATAGCCGATGAGCACCCGACGGAGCATTGTTGTAGCTTCATGCATGCACATTGGCTTTGTGAACTTCTGTAGCTCACATTTATTGAGTCAATAGGCTCTCTCTGGACTAACCTCATGACATCTAATGACTGCGCTGGAGAAGGCAGGAACCGCCATGCTTTGGGAGAGTAAGTCATGGGCGATGAGCGCCCTGCAAGAGAATTGTTGTAGCTTCATTCCTGAACTTCAGACTCTGCTGCCTTGTGAACGTTTGTAGTAATCATCGATTGAATCAGTAGGGCACTAAATGATGGTGGACAGACGAATGCACAGTAAACCATTGTTTTCGTCTGTCCACCATCATTCAGAAATTCACTGTACTGAAATGTATGCGGGTCTACGCTGGTTTTATAGATCTGCAGCCGGCCTTTGATAGCGTACCCAGGGCCCAGCTATGACAGGTTCTCCTGAGGCACGGGGAATTGGTATTCCTCATCGGCAAGCTCTATTGCAACAACGCGGCGGTCGTGAGGTGGAGTCCATGAGAGGAAACTACCATGCAGATTCTAGTTAACAGAGGCATGTGGCAAGCAAACACAAACGATTTGTGCATATGCGACACACTCTTCTCTGTTTAAATGGCAAGAATGCTGTTGATAACCTGACTGTGTGCTGATTATATACCAAGAGAAACCGTGCTGTTAATAAAATCTAGATGATCTACAAACATTTTAGAACACCCTCATGTGAGAACAAATGGACTAAATCCCACGTGCTCTGCAACACTTGATGCTTGCAATTAAGGTTGCAGCTGAAAACTGCTATTTCCTGTTGTGACTGCCAGTGTCTGATATTCAAACATTGGTCGCATGTTTGTCTGCTGTACAGGTTATGCATACACTAGCGTTGATATCTACTTCTCCAAGGTAGCATATTGATAGAGAAAATACATCAGGTTACCATATAACTTGTGCTATCATGTCATGCCAAGCTGACACACCCTCCTGAAAGCGACACCAGATCCTGCTCTGTTCCACTCATGGTTGTCCAGCTGTGGTTCATGTTTTGAGCTCTTTGCTCTGTCTCCTTCAGTTATTTCATATTACCAAGCACCCAATCCACTTCATATGAGCATGTTTTTTGACAGCGGTAGGTATACTATAGCTAGCATTATTTTGTCAGCCTTGCTCTGACGTTCTGTTTACATGCATTCCAGAGTACGTACATGGTAAGTTGCAGCTGACCTGGTATCCGTATGTATTTCTCGAGAAATGGCGCTTCTCAAAGGTATATCTTAGAATGCCCAAACATTGTAAACCAAGCAACATTCACAACTACTATTGCTGCACTGAAAAGAGAGAAATGGGACAAAGCCTGCATACAACAGAAACACCTCGATCATTTGAATGCCTTTAAAGTGCAAAGATGCTGGGTCACCGTTCTGTTTTACGCCACAGCATTCTACACGAGAAGAGTAGGTTTTTAAATAATTCCACAAGTCACTGAATGCACGCATATTTAAAAAGGGGCATGATGTTTATGGGCCAACCTCTAATAAACCCACATTTTGGTTTACCTTGCCGAAGACATGGCATGTATATTCAACTTTGCTCCTGCAGAACCCATTAATCTGGGGCAAACTTTGCCAATTCTCAGAGACTTAACATTCTCTGTTGGCAACTAAGCCCCTAGCATTGATTGATGTGTGGCTGATCCTGCATCCTATGCACCTACAATTTGTTTTCCTTACAAAGACACACCTTACCCATTCATGGAATCGATATGCCTACTACAGTCAAACATTGATTAATTTCATATGACATGCTAGTCACAGCAATGTTTGAATGAGTCACAGGCATGAAAGACAAGAATTGGCACAGATCTCACCATTTGTTTTAGAAGGTGAGCTCCAAAAATCTATATGCTGACATTTTTTTCTGAATGTCATCAACACAACTCCCCAGTAGATATTAACCCACAAATCAACTGGGTTGCCTAACATTTCTTATTAAGAGGTAGATGAATTTCGAATATGGCGAATAAAAGAAAGTCAACCGTTCCTGGCTTGAAAATGAAAAGTCTGTTCACCAAAGCTTTTCCGACCAAAAAAGTCAAAGAACTATTTGAACAAAATCGTGCACAGTACCCAATCACATGAGATGAAATTCCCTGCATCAACACTCTTTTCAAAGGCCCCTGGATTTAATGGTTTCAGCATTGGATATGATCATGTCACATGTTCTCTGGCATAGTTATCCCTATCATGGTAGGCCTCTTTTACCACAGGTTGTGCACACGAGCAACTTGTGGCTCCCTCAAAGAAGCCCAATTCATATTATTCCCCAAATCTAACAACTGTCACTCAAAGTTAGGCATTAACGAATGATCTTTCTTATGAATCATGAAAGCACAATACTAGGGAAAATGTCTTGTTACAAGAAAAAATGCCATTCTTGTGCCTCCTTTCATCAGGGCATGTATACCTATGATGTTACATCTTTCCCTGAGAGGATTGACACATTCTCCTTTGACTCGGGAGGTTAGCTCAGGGGCAACGTGTTCGCATTGGAAGCAAGACGACACAGAGCACCACAGGTTCGATCCCTGACTCCGCGCATAGAAACCTCTGGATATTAAGCGCGTTATCAAATCATATCATATATCTATCGCCACACACCCAGCCCAGGTCTCGCCTAGCATGCAGTGCACAATGGAACCCTTAATTATTTTTGTCTATAAGTTCAATATTCTGAATGATATACCACTCTTGTCACACCATTCTCAAAATACCCCCAAGGTCACACTGAACCAGGAATCAGGCTAGTTTGTAAAGGTAAATATTTATTTTATTTATTTAATATTCAAATCACACATACGTTTAATATATAGATATATATGGGACAGCAATCACCTACCGGTGACAATACAATTCAGAAAATAAGCAAAGCCATTGAATTCACTTATGATGATGCAGCATAGAAAACACAGGAAAAGGAACAGTTTAGTTTTGTGCACAGATAGCGTTTAGGTTAATAGTTCCCCCTGGAAATTACTGAAGTACAAATGAGCAAACCTACACACACATGTGAGTAACCAGCAGGAATTCGGGAATGAAAGACAAGGGGCCTCATTCCGAGTATGGAGATAGTCATGGAGCTATTTGCACCATGACTACCTCCCATACCGGTACCAAGTCCGCCCTGGTTCAATGGGGACTTACCGGTCCATTCCGACCTTGGAGGGACCGGTAAGTCCCCATTGAAAAAAACGTTCCCCATCCCATTTCAGCCCTCATAGGGCTCAATGGGAATGGGGAAGTAGCTCATAACGGTACCGCAATTTGCGGTACCGTTATTAGCTCTGAAGTCCCTTAACGGGTCCCGTCCTTAACACCTGGTCAGACCTGGCGTTAAGAAAGCGACCCGCTAAGGGACCTCGGAATAGGGCGCAAATGGATTACCAGCACCGATGTCTTTAACGGTGCCCGGTATCCCTTTGCGCACACCTCGTAATGAGGCTCAAGGTCTGAAGTTTATAGGCAATCTTCCCTCCCAAAACAAGAGAAAAAAACGTTTTGGCAAACGACACTTTTAAACTGATAGGTAAAATTGCTTTGTAAAATAATGCAAAAGGTTACAAAAATGCTTAAACTGATAGCATTTCTGCGGAAAGCAACACTTATCAAGTCCTAACACACATGAGCTATAATATAAACAACAGTACACACTGTTGTAAGAGGATTCAATTCAGCACTACAGCTAAGTTAACGCCTAGTCTAGAATACTGAATGAAAACCCTTATTGATATATCTTTATGTCCAGTTCATGCGTTCTGGATGACTACCCCTATATAACACCCCTCTCTTGGAATCCCCCTGACCCCACTGAGCCAAGAAGTAGTTCTGTTTTGCAAGTTTAAAAGGTTTATTTGATAATTTAAAATATATATATATCACACTTTCTAATAAATTAATAATTGAATAGCACACTTAATCTGATATGATAAAGATCAACAACGGAGAATCTGGCACTAGCACACTTCTTATAATCACTAATGAGTTGACATGAAATGGATAAGGTAGCACACTGGTAAATAGGAACAAAAGTATAATGTGGTAGAGGATGCTTTATGTAAGCTCAGGTGGATGCAATATTCAATGAATGCAGTACAGAAAATACTCAATATGATTTCAACCAAACAATGTAATCACTTTTCTCTGGCAATCCCCTCCCCCCCTTGATGCAAGGCAAGGAAATGGAAGGAAAACACACAGTTCTCAGAAATGCAATCAATGTAAATCAGTTCACCCCAGCAAGCTTACACTACAGAAAACAGATAGGAGTTTTGAAAACACAGGCAAAATGCTTTGATATGTGCTAGCAATGGATGAGAAATATGCTGGAAATGCTTTTAATTCCCTTTCAGAGGTTCAGGGTGAGTGGTATCTAGTTAATATTAGTCCAGGCTCACACTAGCAATGATGCAGGGATAGTTAGCAGGTTAAACGAATTTCTGGCAAATGGAAGGCAAGCAGCAGCAGCTTTTTACACGTGAAGAAATTTGCAAATCGCGGCAAAATTCGCGAATGCGTGTTCCGCGATTGCGGTAAAACTATAAGGGGTAGGAGTGTGGTTCTTGGTGCGATTCAAAGCTAAGATTCTAAGCTTTCAAATAAAAGTTACTGCAAGTCTCTAGCACAAACGGTCGCGGAGATATGAGCGATTAAATAAAGGTCGTTTTTCAGATTTGAAATTTTAAAGTTCAAAAAGACAAGTGCAGCTTGCAACTAGAAAATGACAAGTGACAGCTTTACAAATGACAGGTGACAGTTAGGAGGCAGTTCTACTTAGATTAAATAGATTGAATTATATTATTTTAACTAGGAGATTGGTTCTGCACAGTTTTCTAGGTACTCACACTATATTCTTGAGTGAAATGGGCCTCGCCATGGATCTGGTCAGGGTTTTAGACTCGCCTCTGGTCTCTGCACTTCACAGTGATCTGGGTCAGCTCTCTCTGGTTCTGCTAACAGGTCAGCTCTACTCTGCTTCTGGTCTGGCCTGATGGATTTGAAGTCTCTATGTTGCTCTCTGAAGGTTGATGGAGGGAAGTATGGATTTTTCCGGCAGAGCTTCCAGCTGCAAATGGATTTGAAAGTCTCTATCTGTCCTGACTCTCTGCTTTTATGTGTTTTTAGAGTGGGGGTGTATGCAGCATCACCAGCCCCTACCCCTCTCCACTTGCCATTGGTCAAGCTTCCATTTCTCACTTGATTGGCGAAGGAGCTGTGAGTTAGAGTGATGTCATCAATTTATGATCTCTTGAAACAACTCCCCTATCATCTGTGCACCCAAATCTATATATGATCAAAATCCATATTTCACAGTTACACAGTTGTTTGAAATTACACATACATGGTGTGGCTGAATTTAGCCATGTCTCTGTCCAAATCTGCTCTTTCTAGGAGCTTGCATTCAAAAATGGCAACTTCTAGCACTTTTTCATGTGCTGAACAACATTGGATCTTCATTAAATTTTATACAACTGTTCCTCACATATCTACCCACATACCAATGCATTTTCGTTTGTCTAGCTGAAACAGGGAGTCTGTAATATTAATAAACAATGGGGTTTTGCCCCAGAACATCACACAAATTGGAGTTTGGGCTTGAATTAAAGGTACATTTTTTAAATTAAAGCTCTCAAAGTTATACATTTCTGTCATTTGATTACAAAGAGTTATCAGTGTTTTTGTAAAATATATATTTTACTTTCAATTCAGTCCTCAGAGTGTTGAAGTCCGCCTCCAAGACTTGGGTGGGTCAGTCACAGATCTCTGCTGGCTGGCAGATCTTTGTTGACAGCAAACATCCAGAATTAACATATTCCTTTCAGAGGAAAGGGTCCTTTGTGTGGTGTCTGGCAAGCTCACATCAGGAGGCCAGGGGGCCACTTTGCATTCAATTAACAGAACCCTGTTATTTCCTGGCTTCTTGTGTTGAGTTCTGAAGTGTCAAGAGTTCTCAGGACAGGCAACCCCTTTGAACCTTTGATGAAATAAGACCCCTTTCTTTGCACTCATGCAGTTTGCAAGACAGCTCTCCTGTCAGAGTTTAGACCGCTAGCGCCACCATCAGGATTTTGTGGTTACTGCATCCATCCTTGGGATTTTTTTTTTTTAGATTGATTCCTTTCAGCAAGTGATATTATATGGAGTAGATTGTCCATGTTCAGGACATGGCATTGGTGTGTTTCTGCAGTAAAGTAATTCTGTGCCCATGATTTTGCCATATTTGACATTCAAGAAAAATGAATACCCAACAGTATGGGTTTGCTTTTGGCAATCAGCATTGCATCTCTGAACTCACAATATAGGCAAAATGGGATTTTCCTGTGCATTTTCTGGGGAGCTCTGGCCATTATGATGTTTTCAATGCCAGTACTGCACAGTTTTGAGGTAGGGCCCGGATGCATGGGTAAATACATCCCACAAGCCCCCCTTCTTGCGGTGGCCATCTGATCCTTCACTAATGGGACCCGCAAGATCTGGGATGTAGTTCTCCTCTTCTTCCGATAAATGGCACAGTTCAGCATCTTTTCCTCCATCCGGTCGGATCGATCGGTTCTCCTCGCCGGTCCTGATGGGAGTATTGGGCGGTCCACTGGGCCCATTGGATCTTCGTTCCCGGTCTCCGGATCATCCTTCTTGGTCATTCTTCATGGTTTCATCTCTCCTAGGATGGTAAAGCAAAAGCGGCAATATCTACTCATAGACGATTTTTTTTTTTTTCCACCACTGTTGAGATAGTGGGGCAGCATATGCATTTTATCATAACGAAACATTACATTCTTATTTTAATAAAAACAGTATGACTAAGAGACAGTTTCATACAAATCACAGTATGTTAGAGACTAGATGTGGTATGTTTTATGATTGGAACTGAATTAGTCTGATACAGTACCCGCTAGGATTCCAGAGGATTCCTCCAGTTGTTGCAGAGTGTGCCTGGGATGGCAACATTTCAACTGGTTTATGTGGACCCACTTGTCTTCCCCCTCTGCCGAACCGCCTTTGGGGATGCGGATCTTGTAGGCCACAGGGGAGATCTTATCGACGATCTCAAAGGGTCACTTCCATGTAGGCAAAAATTTGCGCTGCTTGGCCTGGTTCCTTTGGAAGTTGTATAGATAGACCCGGTCTCCCACCTGATATTCCTTCCTGGAAGTTTTCAGGTCATAATGGGTCTTCATGCTATCAGCTGATCTTTCTAGATTCCGCTGAGCATAAGCAAAAGCATGTTGGAGGTGTTTCCTTAAATTCTCTACATACTCATGAGTAGTGGAGGCATTTATCAGTGTCTGCTCTTGGGTCCTGTAGAGCAAATGCTGACGAAGCACCATCTTGCGCCCAGTCATCAACTCAAATGGTGACATTTTGGTTGCAGATGAAGGGGTAGATCTGATGGCCATTAGGACCAGAGGTAATCGGATATCCCAACTTGGCCCAGAATCTGCCACAAACTTCTTTAATATGTTCACAATTGTCCGGTTATATCTCTCTACTGCCCCAGAAGAAGCTGGCCGATAAGCAATATGCAACTTCCTTTTGACCCCCAGTATCTCCCACATCTTTGTCATTACTTCACTGGTGAAGTGGCTACCTCTGTCTGACTCAATCCTTTGAGGTAGACCAAAACGGGAAAAGATGTGGTTAATCATCAAGGCAGCTGCAGTTTCTGCCTTGCAATTTGGGGCTGGGAGACATTCCACCCACTTGGTAAACAAGCATGTCACAGTCCCCCCTAGCCGAGCGAATCACAGGGCCTACAAAGTCGATTTGTAAATCTGACCATGGCAGTGTCATCCCCCTCTTTTGGAGAGGCGCACGGTGCGTTAGGGATGATGGCTGAAATTGTGCACACACAAGACACCCCTTCAAGTATTGGTCGAGGTCCTGCCCCATGTGTGGCCAGTATGCAACCTCTCTTAAGATTTCCAATGTTGTGTGAAACCCCCTATGACCGGCGGTGGCCGCATCATGGGCGTGACTTAACATCAGGCTTCGGAATGAGGTAGGAACCACCCACTGATCGTGGCCAGCTTTGGATTTCCTTACCAGCAAACCGTCTTGGATCCGGAACATTTTTGGACATTTCATCAACACTCTTAGGTCCTCTTTCCCAATGTAATCGGTATCCGTCAGGGGAAAGTTCTCAGGGTCCTCAAGGTGCTGGTAAAATTTACCAATAATTGGATCCCCCTTCTGAGCAGTAATCAAATCATCATCAGGGGTCTCCTTACTCCATTGTGCAATTGAAAGGTCGTTGTGAGCATTCGTCTGGGACCTAGTGATAGCAGTGACCTGGATTTCCCCCAACAGGGACTCAATCTCAATTAGATCCCCTTGGATGGCCCCGGTTTTGGCCAGCTGATCAGCTAAGTCATTTCCAGTTTTGTCTGGTCCCTCTACTTTGGAATGACCCTTGATCTTTTTCCAGTCGATGGTCATCCCATTCGATGTGACCAGATCATCAATGTTTTGGATCAACTTCCCATGTTTCAAGGGTTTGTTGTTAGCACATAACATGCCTCTGGTTTTCCAATTAACCAGGTGCTCCACGAACCCATTCCGTACATAATCCGAATCTGTGATTATGACCAGTTCGTGGAGTTGATGCTGGACAGCAGTGAGGATGGCCTGATGCACAGCCATCAATTCTGCCACCTGACTACTTCGGGGACCAATTTTGTATCCAGCGGAGGGTTCTGGGGACTCATTCACCCATGCATTCCCTACGCCGGCCACCAGTTCTTTCTCCCCGTTGTTGTCAACATGGTAAGAGCATCCATCCACATACACAGTGGGCATTCCCTCACACTTGTCTTCTTCAAAGACTTTGTGTGGGGAATTAAGGTATGCCTCCATGTTGTCCTTGATTTTCAGACTTTCGTCCTCGAGACAGTTTTCTCTGGCACAATCATGCAAGTCAGCCAGACCTTGCGCGAGGGGACTCTTCTTGTTTTGGCCATATCTGACCTCCACAGGAAAGCCTTGCATTGACAGAATCCAGGAAGTAATTCGGGAATTACTCACATTTCCGCCCCGGATTCTGTCACTTTGGAGATATTGCAGAGGCTGGTGTGGAGTCTCCACTATGATGTGTTCCCCCTGGATAAACGGGCGGTAATTCTTCAATGCCCACACCGTTGCCAGGAGTGCCTTCTCACAATCGTTGAATTTTTCCTCCACAGAGGATAAAGTTTTGCTTGCATAGGAGATTACTTTATTGACCTTGTCATGCTTTTGGTATAATACTGCCGTCAAGCACGTATCAGAGAACCCCGTCTCCAGGAAGAACTCCTTGTTTCTGACAGGGTAAGCTAGGCAAGGCGCTTGTGAGAGGCTTCTTTTGAGTTGTTTTACCGCCTCGGCTTGTTCTGGACCCCATTCCCACTTGACCCCCCCCTTCAGGAGATGAATCAGGGGTCTGGTGATCTCTGCGTAGCCCTCAATGAACTTTCTGCTGTAATTAGTCAGTCCAAGGAGGCTCCTTAGTTCCCGCAGAGTTGTGGGGTCTTTCAGTTTCTGAAGTGCTTCCACTTTCTTTTCCTGGGGACAGAGACCCTGAGGAGTAATCTCATGCCCCAAGAAATTAACACGGGTTCTACACCACTGTGCTTTCTGAAAGGAAAGTTTTGCTCCGGCAGCCCTCAACTGTGTCAGAACATAACGGATCTCCGCTATGTGTTCCTCCACAGATGAACTTTTGATGAGGACATCATCTACATAAGCCAGGTTACCCCTTGCACCCAAGTCAGGCATGGCCTTGTGTAGAAAAATGTTGAATTCATTGCCGGAGTTGAGGTATCCGAAGGGAGTCCGGGTCCAGGTGTACTGCTGGCCCCCAAAGGTAAAAGCCAGCTTGTATTGGTCCTCCCTACTGACAGGCACAGTCCAGTATCCATTGGTCAGGTCTATTGCAGTGAATACCTGTGACCTCTGGATCTGGGCCAGCCCTTGGTCAATGTAGGGCAGAGGCCATCGGGAAGTATGGACCCGTTTGTTGAGCTCCCTGAGGTCGGCACAGAGTCTCCACTGGCCATTTGGCTTCAATATTCCCAGCACCAGATTATTGAAGGTGCTGTGGACTGGACGGATTATTCCCCGGGACTCAAGGTTCTTAATTATTTCAGTAAGGGACTCCATTGATGCGAGAGGCAAGCGATATTGCTTCACAAACACTGGGGTCATGCCAGGGTCCGTGGGGATTGTTGTTGTGTGGATGTCAGTGCGACCACAGTCATATGAGTCTACCGCAAAGAGATCTTGGAAATCCAAGAAAACTTGTTTCAACTTTTGCTTTTGTTCCAGAGTCACACAGGCATCAGCTAGGTTGACTCTCTCTTCCACCATCTGCCTGAAGCCTGGAAAGACTTCTGGTTTGGCTATTTCAGCGGCCTCCTCTAGCTGGGTGGAGAAGTCCCTGGTCAGAGTGCTGATTTGGACTGGAGGCTTCAGGTGGGAAAGGCAGCCCTCATGGACTTGGAAAATCACCTCATCCCTCCTGAAGTCACAAGTCACATCTTCCTTACCATAGGGGCAGGAAGTGTACACCAGGAAGTTCCCCCCATGCCGGGTAAAAATCCTGTCTGGTGTTGTATTGTCATCACTGTCACTGTCAAAACAGTCCTTGGGGATTGGTCCTAACAGTTCATTTCTAAGATCAATGGAGAAATGTCGGTCATCAACCGCCATTCCAATAATGGTGCCTGCGGCTAGAGTAATACTCTTTAAGTCGCTGTTATCCACCTCTATTGGAATGGTGTCATGTTCTATGTTGACTAATGGTGTTGGGTTTACCCCCAACCCTTGCTGTTGGAGAGAAGCATTTAGATGTATGTAAGCATCAGGGTTTTTCAACTCTTGTCCTCTTTTAACTTTCACTTCCAGGGAGAATTGACGGGTCCTTTCTGGGATGGTGACTTCCTCTTTAACCTGAATTTCAACTGCATAAGGTAGCAATTGAGCTGACCTAAATGCTTTTTCTGGATCATCAAAGCTCATGGGATTATCCGCTAATCAGGACCAAGCTTTGAAGTTTATTAGGTCCAAACTAATGGCAAAGCGATTGAGAATGTCACTGCCTAAGTAAAAGGTGGCAGGGACGTCTCGCACGACCCAACAATTGTGGACTATGCTCTTGTTGCCAATGGAGATTTTGAGCATACACCTGCTTGGCAGGAGATGTTTGGAATTAGGTGCTTCCAGGTCCATTTCCCATTTGTCTATCAGTTTGAAGGTGGGAATGGCTGGATCCTTTGGGAGTTGGCGAAACATGGCTTCGCTGATGAAGCTCTTACCGTTGTTCACACACACTCGAGCGAGAACAGAGTCCTTCCCATCATTTAACTGAACAGGGATGAACAACTGCTCTCCAATTTGCTGAATATCCGCCAGGCTCTGAGCTGATTTCACATCTTTCTGGACTATAGGAGTGGGAGTTTCTGATTGTGGATTAGTATAGAATTTCAGAGTGTTTCCTTCCAGCGTGGAATACCACTTTAGACTGGAAGGAAGGTTGATTTTCAGAAATAGAGAGGACCCCCCATCACTAATAATAGTCTGTTGTCCTACTGCTATTACTGTCACGTCTGGAATTTGGTTGTTCTGGAAGTGGAATTCTACTTGGTCAGATTTTTGTTCAACCATGTGGCAGGTGCCATTTAAACTAACATGGTTAACACTCTGTTTTAATTTTATTGGTCGGCTAGTCTGGGTCCAGAGGACCTTGTTTACGCAATCTATTAGGGGTGACAACCTTCTCAGGAGGTCATTCCCTAGTAAACAAGGGGTGCCCTCTGGGGTCACAACTATGACCGGGTGTTTCAACTTGTGTCGCCCGATCTTAATGTCCAAGTCTGCAGTCCCCTCAACGGGAATTTCCTTCCCGTCAAAGTTCTGCAGTTGTCCAGGAAGAGAGGTGAAGGAATTTGGTAATTCTCTCCCCTTCCTGCATTCAGTTCGTCAAAGGCCCTTCTGGACAGAAGGGTAGCTTGAGATCCAGTGTCCACCAGTGCCGAGATTGTACCCTGCCCCTGTACTTGTACCGGGGCATAATATCTTCCCTCCTTCTCCTCAAGGGGGCACAGATAATGTACATTTTTGGACAACTGGTGGGCTAATTTTCTGGTTTTGGACATCGCGAGAGAAGAATTTTGGGCAGAATTCTGTGGAGAGCCTTGGGAATCTGAAAGAAAAAGTTGGCAACTGGAGATCAGAGCCATTGTGGGTTCCCCTGGTTCCAGTTCTGGGCTGCCCCCCCCTTTTTGGAGGCAGTCCCCAGGATGGGTTTGAACCAGGGGATTTTCTTGCTGTTGGTTCTGGGATGAGATGGTGGGCGGCGGTAGCTCAGTCTCCACATCTCCCCAGTCTGGATTTGCATCCCTAGGGACCCATTTTTCTTTGGGGGGAGTTCCCCCCTCTCTGAAGGAGAAGATCCTTTTCCCAGGATCCTCTGAGGATCCCTCTCCCTCAAATTGGAAGATCTGTACCTCCTCCTCAAACTGAGTCTGTTTGGGTCTTTTGTTTCTCCTACCCCCCCTCTGCTCCTTAGGAGGCAGACTTTCAGGGGCAAGAGATTTCGTTTCCGGTTCCTGGGTTTCCAGGGGCTGTTTACAAGTGAGGAAGGAAGCTTCCTCCAAGGCTTTACACCCCCCTTCCCTTTGTGCCTCCTCCCTGGGAACCGGTGAGTTATCGGGGTGCTGCCCCCGTCATTGTTCTGGAGCACCAGGTCCAGAGTTGGGTGCGTTCTGCGCCGGCACGCCCATCTGAGGGTTCTGCTGAGCCCTCAGTATGTGACCCAGATCCCGCGCCATGTTTTGAACCTGGCGCTCTAACTGGGAAACCCACTCAGGCTGATACGGGGCCCTGTTTTCTCCCCTGGGCTGATCCCGGGAAGGGTAGCTGTCCCTTCTTTGGTAGTACCCCTGGTTGGGAAGATTTGGGTACCCCTCCACCCTTGGCCTCCCCTCTCCCGGATTCAGTGGTCTGGGCTCAGGGAATTGGGGAAAGAAGGATGGATGGTTTTGGGGCTGAAAGTCGGGAGGATATCTGGGGAAAAAGTTCTGCCCAGGGTTTGGTAAATTTCTGCCCTCCTGTGGGAAGTTTGGAGGGAAGTTCCCTGGGTTAGGTGCTTGGCTGGATCCCCCCCCTTGGGCTGGAGGAGTCCACACATAACCCAGGATGGGTCGATTTCCCTTGTAACGGGGACTTACATAATCAGGAGAGCGAGGGACCCCATTTGTGGGGCTGCCTCCCTGGCTCCCTGTCTGTGACTGGCCCGAGGACCTTCTGGGCCTAGCATTATTGGGTGCAGGTAGGTTTTTAGGCCCCCCCATCTCCAAATCCAAAACAGGGGTGACCTTTACCTCTGCCACCTTGGCAGCAGCAGGGGTGCTGTTGGCTTTGGGGTTTTTCTGGGCATTACTTTTGCTATCTACCGGTTTCTGCACCTCATAGATCCGGGTAGCCTGTTCAATGACCCAGTCTAAAGATCTTTTCTCGTGAAAATCCCTCACGAGCTGGGTCATGATACATTTGGGCAAGGCATGGAAAAACGTATTAATAAATTCCCTGCTATCCGTTCGCACCCTTCTTGTGGTCTGTGCAAAAGCACGCTTTAACTCCTGCACAAATTCTTGTGGGGCCTGATCCTCCCCACATTGCAAATTGTAGGCTGCCTTGCGAGCCTCTTGAGGATTTCTGTGAACAGAAAAATGTTTCAAGATGGCCGCCTTATAGGTGGACCATCTTAAATGATTTTGGTCCTCCAGCCCCGCAAAGAAACTGGAGTATTCCGGGGAGAAGGTCCACTTTACATATTGAATACAGCTTTGGCTGTCCTTCAAATGGAAAGTCTCCATCATTTGTTCAAACAACTCTAAGTGCTCCCAAACAGAATACTTAGCGTTCTTATGGTAAGGCGTGATGACGCTCCTGATCGCCTTAATCTGCTTTAAGGGGTCCTTAAGCAGGGCCCTTTTTGCCTTATTGGCCTTTTTGGTTCGGGTAACCCTTGTCCATTCATCCTCGGACTCAGAGGCACTGCTCCCAGAGGTTCCCGTCTGTTCTTCCAGGTTTTCCCGGATTCTGCAAGCCTGGGAATGGCTGGCAGAATGTGGCGACCTGGTCTCCTGTGTCCTGCGCAGTTCAGAGGAGTCTTCAGATTCCTCCTTGCTGCCAGGATTTGATGGGTACCCCCTCCACTGACCTAACTGGGCAGAGGTTTTCAGGATGCCCTTAATGGGCCTACTCTCCTGGGGTTCCCCATCGAACTGTACTGTACTTGGGTGCCCATACCCGGATGCCCACCCCTCCATTCCTGAGTGGTACTGGCCTATGAGCCCCATACTCTTAGCTGGATAGTAATCTGCCATCCCTGCAGCCCTGTGCTCATGTGCGCCAGGGGACATGGGGGTGGTAGAGTCTAGGGACTGGGGGAGATGAAGGCCCCTGGTGTTAGGGCTCCTGCGGTTATGGTCAGGAGTCTCTCTTTCCCAGCGGACCTCATCTCTATCCGCCCCTGCTCCCTGTTGCAATGCAAGAGCCTGCATTTGTGCTTTCAGTTCCTCTGTTAAGGCCTTACTCGACTCTATCAGTTTCTCCTGCATCGCTACCTGTTGCTGGAGCCTCTCATTGTGCTGGCAGAGAGCCTCATTTTCCCTCTGTGCTTCCTGGTTGGTCCTGGAGAACTGGGCCAGTCTTTGCTGCAGGAGGGTTACCTCCTGAGCTGTGTCCCTATTGGCCTGCTCCTTTCTTGCTAGAGCATCCTCCACCCTCCTTGTGTGCTCTAACAAGTTCTGGTGTTCTTTTTGGAGGTCACCCAGTCCCTGGTGGGCCAGGTGATTTTCTTCCATTTTCCTTTTTAAATGGCAGACTTCCTGGCCTAAGGCGTCTCTTTCCTGACTAAGAGCCTGCATTTGTGCCGCCAGGTCGTCCCTCTGCCTTTGAAAGGCACCAACTTTCTGGCGTTCTTCATCAAACTCTGCCTGGGTATCCAGGTCTTTCAAGATCAGCTTGTTGCTCTCTACCTTCACTCTATCTAGATGACTTTGCAGGGTGGCTACCTGCTCCGTGCATGCCCTGTTAAAGTCTAATTGTTGCTCCAGCTTTTTCTGGCTCTGCAGTAAGGAGTCCAAACTGTCTTGGTGCTCCTTCTGCAGGGCCAGAAATCTGGTATCCTGTTCTGACTTTTCCTTTTGCAGCACATCCATATCCTCCTTCATTTTAGTGATGTACAGTCTACTGTCATTTTCTGACTCCTGGCTCCTCTGCAGCCTCTGCTCAGAAGAGACCAGGTCAGATTGGACCTTCTCTAACACCATCTGTTGCCTATTTGCCAGATTTTGGCTTTCAGCACATCTATCCTGCATGTCTCCCATATATAGGTACAGGTATGCTGCTATCCTGGCAATCTTATTGTGTTCCTCTTTGGCTTTAGGAGCCATATATAGTTCACTCAGGGCCACATGTAATGGACCCTGATCTCTCCATAAGTCTGACCCTGTTTCAGTGACCTGTCGCGTGATGGCCTGCAACCAGGCATCCTGGCCCTGCTCAACCCATTCACCTCTCACAAATAGTTTATGTAAGAAGTGCTCTCTGGCTATTTTCATATCTACCAAGGTCGTCATTCTAGAGATTGGTCTCTGTCCTGACTTACAGAAGTTAGTATTTTATTTTTGCAGAACAGAACTTTTCTTGGAGTGTCCCTTTTGAGGAATGCTTCACAGCGTAATGCAGCGTGGTGATCCGACCGGATGTATGTATCCCGTCAGTTAGCACACTGTATTAAGCTGCACAAGTGGTAAATCTAACCCAACGTCTCGGCTCGAGCCCCCAATTTGTAAGAGGATTCAATTCAGCACTACAGCTAAGTTAACGCCTAGTCTAGAATACTGAATGAAAACCCTTATTGATATATCTTTATGTCCAGTTCATGCGTTCTGGATGACTACCCCTATATAACACCCCTCTCTTGGAATCCCCCTGACCCCACTGAGCCAAGAAGTAGTTCTGTTTTGCAAGTTTAAAAGGTTTATTTGATAATTTAAAATATATATATATCACACTTTATAATAAATTAATAATTGAATAGCACACTTAATCTGATATGATAAAGATCAACAACGGAGAATCTGGCACTAGCACACTTCTTATAATCACTAATGAGTTGACATGAAATGGATAAGGTAGCACACTGGTAAATAGGAACAAAAGTATAATGTGGTAGAGGATGCTTTATGTAAGCTCAGGTGGATGCAATATTCAATGAATGCAGTACAGAAAATACTCAATATGATTTCAACCAAACAATGTAATCACTTTTCTCTGGCAATCCCCTCCCCCCCTTGATGCAAGGCAAGGAAATGGAAGGAAAACACACAGTTCTCAGAAATGCAATCAATGTAAATCAGTTCACCCCAGCAAGCTTACACTACAGAAAACAGATAGGAGTTTTGAAAACACAGGCAAAATGCTTTGATATGTGCTAGCAATGGATGAGAAATATGCTGGAAATGCTTTTAATTCCCTTTCAGAGGTTCAGGGTGAGTGGTATCTAGTTAATATTAGTCCAGGCTCACACTAGCAATGATGCAGGGATAGTTAGCAGGTTAAACGAATTTCTGGCAAATGGAAGGCAAGCAGCAGCAGCTTTTTACACGTGAAGAAATTTGCAAATCGCGGCAAAATTCGCGAATGCGTGGTCCGCGATTGCGGTAAAACTATAAGGGGTAGGAGTGTGGTTCTTGGTGCGATTCAAAGCTAAGATTCTAAGCTTTCAAATAAAAGTTACTGCAAGTCTCTAGCACAAACGGTCGCGGAGATATGAGCGATTAAATAAAGGTCGTTTTTCAGATTTGAAATTTTAAAGTTCAAAAAGACAAGTGCAGCTTGCAACTAGAAAATGACAAGTGACAGCTTTACAAATGACAGGTGACAGTTAGGAGGCAGTTCTACTTAGATTAAATAGATTGAATTATATTATTTTAACTAGGAGATTGGTTCTGCACAGTTTTCTAGGTACTCACACTATATTCTTGAGTGAAATGGGCCTCGCCATGGATCTGGTCAGGGTTTTAGACTCGCCTCTGGTGATCTGGGTCAGCTCTCTCTGGTTCTGCTAACAGGTCAGCTCTACTCTGCTTCTGGTCTGGCCTGATGGATTTGAAGTCTCTATGTTGCTCTCTGAAGGTTGATGGAGGGAAGTATGGATTTTTCCGGCAGAGCTTCCAGCTGCAAATGGATTTGAAAGTCTCTATCTATCCTGACTCTCTGCTTTTATGTGTTTTTAGAGTGGGGGTGTATGCAGCATCACCAGCCCCTACCCCTCTCCACTTGCCATTGGTCAAGCTTCCATTTCTCACTTGATTGGCGAAGGAGCTGTGAGTTAGAGTGATGTCATCCATTTATGATCTCTTGAAACAACTCCCCTATCATCTGTGCACCCAAATCTATATATGATCAAAATCCATATTTCACAGTTACACAGTTGTTTGAAATTACACATACATGGTGTGGCTGAATTTAGCCATGTCTCTGTCCAAATCTGCTCTTTCTAGGAGCTTGCATTCAAAAATGGCAACTTCTAGCACTTTTTCATGTGCTGAACAACATTGGATCTTCATTAAATTTTATACAACTGTTCCTCACATATCTACCCACATACCAATGCATTTTCGTTTGTCTAGCTGAAACAGGGAGTCTGTAATATTAATAAACAATGGGGTTTTGCCCCAGAACATCACACAAATTGGAGTTTGGGCTTGAATTAAAGGTACATTTTTTAAATTAAAGCTCTCAAAGTTATACATTTCTGTCATTTGATTACAAAGAGTTATCAGTGTTTTTGTAAAATATATATTTTACTTTCAATTCAGTCCTCAGAGTGTTGAAGTCCGCCTCCAAGACTTGGGTGGGTCAGTCACAGATCTCTGCTGGCTGGCAGATCTTTGTTGACAGCAAACATCCAGAATTAACATATTCCTTTCAGAGGAAAGGGTCCTTTGTGTGGTGTCTGGCAAGCTCACATCAGGAGGCCAGGGGGCCACTTTGCATTCAATTAACAGAACCCTGTTATTTCCTGGCTTCTTGTGTTGAGTTCTGAAGTGTCAAGAGTTCTCAGGACAGGCAACCCCTTTGAACCTTTGATGAAATAAGACCCCTTTCTTTGCACTCATGCAGTTTGCAAGACAGCTCTCCTGTCAGAGTTTAGACCGCTAGCGCCACCATCAGGATTTTGTGGTTACTGCATCCATCCTTGGGATTTTTTTTTTTTAGATTGATTCCTTTCAGCAAGTGATATTATATGGAGTAGATTGTCCATGTTCAGGACATGGCATTGGTGTGTTTCTGCAGTAAAGTAATTCTGTGCCCATGATTTTGCCATATTTGACATTCAAGAAAAATGAATTCCCAACAGTATGGGTTTGCTTTTGGCAATCAGCATTGCATCTCTGAACTCACAATATAGGCAAAATGGGATTTTCCTGTGCATTTTCTGGGGAGCTCTGGCCATTATGATGTTTTCAATGCCAGTACTGCACAGTTTTGAGGTAGGGCCCGGATGCATGGGTAAATACATCCCACACTGTAGACCAGAATGTGATGGAAGAAACATTTTGTAATGGGACAAAGACACGTGTAAACCTTTGAACTTTGCAAATTCGCGGCAAACTTTTACTATGCAATATTGGAGAAAAACGTTATAATTGTGGATGTAGCTAAGGGTCTTAGGTATCAGTGAGAGTTGACATTTCTTTTCTATCTTTAAAATTGAGGTTTTAGTGAGAGGCGTTTTTGCAAAATAGGCGCGAAAATGGGAACAGAAATTCAATTTTAAAAATGACAGATAGGTTTTCTTATCCTATGTTAAGGACTATCAAAAAGAGAATGCCATACATGAAACTTCACAGCTACATGGCCAGGGCAACCATACCTTGGTGGATACTCGATTTCTGGGATTTACTTTAGTTATTCAAAATCACTAAGGAGTTATGGTTCTGTAACACAGATGAGAGAAAAGTCAGCGCAAGAAGCATTCTATCAATATTAGGGCTCTGAATTCAAAGATGGGATGGGTTGAGATTGGGATAGTACAAAGAAGATATACTATGGGTCACCGTTCTTCCTGTTAATACTTACAGTCCTTTGTAATTAAATTGGACCGTCAGCTCTGATCATTGGATTGGATCAGGTCTACTGGCTGCAGGGCACCTCTGGAGGGATTGGATCCGCGGCATGGTTCTGGTCGATTTTGGAATGCGCCTCAGACTGGATTTGGATGGGCCCTTCTGGTTACTGGACATGGTAGATGACAGGATGCAAGTTTTAGAAGGCCAGCCTTAACAGTATCAAGCCAAGCTGAATCAGAATTATTCTTTTAAGTTTTGGAGGTTTGCAATCGGGTCAAGCTAGCAATAGTTCAGCAATACTAGAGTCTGGATTCTGCAAAGAAATCTGGATCTTCAAAAAATTCAGGAGTTAGCTAAACGATTAAAAGTTCTGGAACCAGGTGCTGCGCTGAAATCTGGATGAGTTCTGGAAGCAGTGTATCCTATGTGTAGTGAAACTCCTATATTTATACTGTCAAATGCCATCCCCAGTTTATGGTGTGGGCAGAATTTCAAAAACACACCCCCACGGCTGTGAGTGGCTGCAGGCATGTGCTTTTGTTTTGGTTGGCAGTCTGAACAGAGCTGTCATCTCTATGATGCAATTTAGGAACTCCTGCATTGATTTTTACCAAAACATAACTTTTGCACAAATGTACATTTCTAACATTATGTACCCTATAAAAATTGGACACCCACATTATATATTTGATTGTCTATATTCACATTCAATCCCCAGCTTTATGCGAGCTGTCTTTCTCATTCTATAGAATTTTACCAATTTTAAACATCACAGTTTGGATTAATCATTTCTAACTCTGTACATATCTGGGCGCTTACCAGTGGAACATGTACATACAATCTTGGGTTTGCAACATTAATTGTTCTGCTATAATAAGACTTTTTTCATAACTTTCGTTCCTTGAATGGTACAAGTTTCATCAATGTCTTCAAATCAAGAGTCTGACATGAGGCTAATGTCTACCAGATTTATGCCTCTTTAGGTTGCTCAGTTAAATAGTTCTGAACTTAAATCCCAAATAAGGATTCAACATCAAAGTGCTCCTTTGTAACTTCCACTTCCCAGGCAGCAGGTGTCCTTTGATCATGGAGGTATGTCCCCTTCCTGGAGGGAAGCTCCCCTGTAGAGATCAGTTGGGCAGCTTGTCATTGTCCTTGGCTCAGCCCCAGACAAAAGTCTACTGAGGTCCCATTGTGCTGCTTGTTGTCATTATGCGGGAACCATTATGCTTCCTGTTTTCAAGGGAGTGTCAAGCTGAAATGTCAAATTTTCCAGGCCATGCACTGCCCAATCAGGATTAAGCAGTTACTTCCACTGGTTTACTGTAAGATTCACCTACAAACGTTTATTTAAACGATATAAAATGAACAGAGTTTATAATGGATTTTGACATTTTAAAGGAATTAACCCTTTCACAGACAAATCCTTTAAACAGGTGGATTTTTCACTTCTTCAGGAAAAAGAAAACACATTTAACTGAATCTGACAGCTAATTTCCTTAAGCAGCTGTCAGGCATTGATGCCTGGATTCCTCTGACTTCCTGGAGAATCTTTGATTTCAGCACACTTTTCCTTCCAATAATTCCCTGGAAAGATGACAGAATTTAACGCCAAAACAGCACTTTGAAGGTTGCCATTGATTGAAGGGCTGTATTAAAGGGCATTTTCGGATTTTTAGCCCTTATGTGGCCTTGTGACAGGTGACAGGTAACAGGTGACAGGTGACTTCTGTTTTTCCACCATCTTTGCCTGCGTGGCAGGGTGTGCACCTTTAACCCAGCGGCGGACGTGAAAAGCATTGCAATGGTACAATCATTGCAAACAGATGAGACTGGCCATCACTCACTTTTCGGTGGCCTAATGGCAACTGGAATGAAGCCTCACACTTGAGAGTAATCAATTGTGCAAGATCAGAGAAGAATGGACACCAACATCTAATCCGATATCCATCTCAAAAGACCATGTAGGCTACAGAGCAATTTGGACCCCACACAAACTACATACCCTAGAAGTTAAATTGAGATAATAAATGATTGTTCTGGGATGTGATATGAGCACCCAAAGGTTTGGACCCCACACAAACTCCATCCCTATAAGTTAAATGAAGATGATAAATGCTGGTTCTCCGGATATCATATGAGCACTCAAAAGCATATGCTATTAGATGAAAATAGTTACACCCTTATTGGGACTCTGTTTGAGAGGTTAATTGTAATATGTTAAAAAAGAAAACTCCTAATTCCTGGTACATCCTGCATGGGCTCATCCATAAAATCGTCACTAGGAGATCATCATCGTAAAATGTTAATGTGATTGTTCGTGTTGATTGGTTTCAAAATGATTACATTATTTTAGGAAAAAGAGAGGGTTTCACTGAATCGGCATGGTCAAAGAGGGAGAGTATTGAGCGCCCTAATACCTATGCAGACCTATTACTTCTAATAGCTGTAGGATCTGATCTCTGATCATGCTCTTTCTCTTGCAACCCGATGTGATTACTAAATCTAAAAGCAGTGTTCGCTACATTTGGTGGGACATATGTGACTGTTTTATTTTGATCTGTATGATTTTTAATTGTTGGATTTCTGCTGGGTGAAGTTTTTGGAAAGTTATAATGCTAGATAACAGATATTAGATGTCAGATATTAGACCGTGATTACAGATATTGAACTTATTATTGCTGAAAATCCTATGGCCACATATACTACCTTATGTCTGAGCTCAGCACGGGCAGTGTTTATGTGATAGCTGGACACTACTGAACACTTCATGATGGCCTTTTTTTTGCTTACAATATTTCCAATGCAAACAACCACACCTACCTCATATACTTACCCTTCCCATTACCTATGCCAGTAACATTAATGTTGATGTCGAGTAAGTAGACATTCAAACCATATCATTTATGTTAAAAAAAAAGTAGCAGGCGCTCCTCTCCAGAAAGAACATGGCATGGTAACCTGTTCTGAGATGAGAGTTTGCAATGTACCCTTCACAGATGGGAAATATCCATTTGCATATCAGTCTTTGTCCCGCCCACATGGGCAGTCCAGCACCGAAATGCTATGGCAATTCCTCTCGGAACAAGAGTACCAACAGCAACCCTATACACGTGTTTCAGGCTTTTTGGGCTTCACCAGTGAGGTGAAGGTGTGCCTCTCTGAGCACAGAGAGCAGGGAGTCCACGTCTGGTTGCCCCCATGTAACTCAGGATGACCAACCCCAAGTTCCTTGCAAATATTTCAAAAAAAGTTAGTAGATGCTCTTCTCCGGAAAGAACATGGCATGATAACCTGTTCTGAGATGAGAGTTTGCAGCACACGCTTTTTGCTCACTGTACCTTTCACAGATGGGAAATATCCATTCGCATTTCAGTCTTTGTCCCGCCCACATGGCCAGTCCAGCACCACAATTCTATGGCAATTCCTCTCTGAACAAGAGTACCAACATCAACCCCATACACGTGTTTCAGCCTTGTCGGGCTTCATCAGTGAGGTGAAGATGTGCCTCTATGAGTACAGTGAGCAGGGAGTCCAAGTCTGGTTGCCCAGGTTACTCAGGGTGACCGACCCCAAGTTTCTTGCAAATATTTCAAAAAAAGGTAGCAACGCTCCCCTACAGAAAGAACATGGCATGATATAACCTGTTCTGAGATGAGAGTTTGGAGCACATGCTTTTTGCTCACTGTACCTTTCACAGATGGGAAATATCCATTTGCTTATCAGTCTTTGTCCCGCCCACATGAGCAGTCCAGCACCGAAATGCTATGGCGATTTTTCTCTGAACAAGAGTACCAACAGCAACCCCATACACGTGTTTCAGCCTTGTTGGGCCTCATCAGTGAGGTGAAGCTGTGCCTCTCTGAGCACAGTGAGCAGGGAGTAAATATTTCAAAAAAAGGTTGCAGGCGCTCCTCTCCAGAAAGAACATGGCATGATAACCTGTTCTGAGATGAGAGTTTGCAGCACACACGTTTTGCTCACTGTACCTTTTGCAGATGGAAATATCACTTTGCATATCAGTCTTTGTCCCGCCCACATGGGCAATCCACCATCAAAATGATACGGCAATTCCTCTCTGAACAAGAGTACCAACAGCAACCCCATACACGTGTTTCAGCCTTGTTGGGTCTCATCAGTGAGGTGAAGCTGTGCCTCCCTGAGCATAGTGAGCAGGGAGTCCACGCCTGGTTGCCCCCAGTTAACTCAGGGTGACCAACCCCAAGTTCCTTGCAAATATTTCAAAAAAAGGTTGCAGGCGCTCCTCTCAAGAAAGAACATGGCATGATAACCTGTTCTGAGATGAGAGTTTGCAGCACACACTTTTTGCTCACTGTACCTTTCACAGATGGGAAATATCAATTTGCATATCAGTCTTTGTCCCGCCCACATGGGCAGTCCAGCACCAAAATGCAATGCAATTCCTCTCTGAACAAGAATACCAACAGCAACCCCATACACTTGTTTCAGCCTTGTTGGACCTCATCAGTGAGGTGAAGCTGTGCCTCTCTGAGCACATTGAGCAGCGAGTCCACATCTGTTTGCCCCCAGGTAACTCATGGTGACCAACCCCAAGTTCATTGCAGATATTTCAAAAAAAGGTAGCAGGCGCTCCTCTCCAGAAATAACATGACATGTTCTGAGATGAGAGTTTGCAGCACACGTTTTTTGCTCACTGTACCTTTCACCAATGGTAAATAATCATTTGCATATCAGTCTTTGTCCCGCCCACATCGGCAGTCCACCACCCAAATGCTATGGCAATTCCTCTCTGAACAAGAGTACCAACAGCAACCCCATACACGTGTTTCAGCCTTGTTGGGCCTCATCAATGAGGTGAAGCTGTGCCTCCCTGAGCACAGTGAGCAGGGAGTCTACGTCTGGTTGCCCCCAGGTAACTCAGGGTGACCAACCCCAAGTTCCTTGCAAATATTTCAAAAAAAGGTAGCAGCCGCTCCTCTCCAGAAAGAACATGGCATGATAACCTGTTCTGAGATGAGAGTTTGCAGCACACGCTTTTTGCTCACTGTACCTTACAATATCCATTTGCATATCAGTCTTTGTCCCGCCCATATCAGTCTTTGTTATGTGCAACAGTGAGCTTGCCATGGTCTTAATAATATCTGCATCACTTCCAACATGTACAACATATTCTTTGTTTTCATGAGTGGCAAAGCTGGCACAGAAAAGAAGCATTGGTGTTCAGTAGCAGGCTATCTGGTTGACATTGCATCTGTAAATGCTCAGTCATAAATCTGCCACATCAGAACGTGTTCATTTTTCTGTCCCTAGGCTATTTAAACCACAGTGTGGGAGTTTTACAGGGATTCTCCCTATCAGGAGTCTCGTTGGAAAGCACATAACCTCATTCTGTACTGTCATAGTGATCATTCCTTTAAATGCTCACCCCTCATCTGTCTGTTTGTGTAACTCCGTCCCATCCAGACTTTCCAGATTGGGCTATTTCCTGCACAACTGAGCTACTCAAAACCCATTTGTGCAGGACATTACCGTAGTGTGTGGGGTGGTGTTGTTTGGGCACATTTGGGCTACTCAGCATGCCAATGTATCTGAATAACAATGTTTGTTCATATGTATGCAGAGGTTGAAATAATTAGTACGTTCAAAGTGTTCATCTTTACTTCTAGGCCCACGAAAGGAGTCCTGTGCGCATGTCCCCTCTAAATTTCGAATTTGCTTGGCTTTAAGTAAGCACCTCCCATTTCCCAAGTCACAGCCTGGTCGAGATACGCACACATTGTCGTGGATCTGCAGCCAGCAACGTGCAGTTGCTATTACTGGCAACTAATGACCTTTAAGCACATTTGTTATTACCAGCAGACTATTTCTTAAAACGTGACAGGACCTTTGCATTGGAGGGATCAGGCAAAATCAGCAGTTATCTTGCAAATCTATGACCACTTCAAAATCAGTTAAAGTGAGTAAAAGAATAAAATTCCCTTTAAAAGATGTATGTGATGTCTAACCTAGACTGACATGCAAAAAAAAAAAAGATTTACTTCATGTCCATGGTTAAATAATCTTAACATCATACATAACAAGAAGCTGACCGTTTGTGACAGAATATCCATAACTATTATAGTTTATTGCAAAGCTTGTTATAGTGTGTGTCTGAAAGTGGTGAACCTACAGTGGTCTTACTAGGTTTCAGGCTTTCATTATTTGGCAGTCTGGGAGTCATAGTGAAAAATAAAGCTACACTCATGTATTCTTTTAGCGGAATGTTTTTCTTTAAGGATTTACGTGTTGTCACGTTCCTGCATTTAGTGTATTTTGCAAGCAAACTCTATCATACTGTATTGTTGTAGGACTTGAAATCCCAAACTTACATGTTTGTACCATGTAAAGCTTGAAAGGTATGTGGTCAAGTGCTTACATTGCAGACTGGATTCAAATTCCTGCTTGACTGTTTAGCTAAGCTCTGTGATCCTGGACAAAATGTGTAATCTCACTCAGACTTAACTGTACACATTCCAGTCCGTATGCGTGTGTAAATTCACACTATATGAAATACACACAAACAATAGGACAGATATAATGATTTTAGTGACCAAATGGTGCACCCTCAGGTTCCATTGTTAGTGGCCCACAATTGCATTATTTTCGCAGGTGTCCTCCCTCAGTCCCATATTGCTTGATTTGATAGCAGGCATATAGTCTCACCATTCATTCAGTGCAACAGAGGTTCGCGCATTGCATGGGGCCTGCACACAAACTCTATCACTCCGTGCATCTTAATGTCCATCTCTCCATGCACTGCTACTCTGTCGTTCTCTCCATGTGCTGTCTCTCTCTCTCTATGTCTCTATCTCTCCAGGCAATGTCACTCCCTCTCCATGTGCTGACACTCTGTCTCTCTGCACTGTCTTGTTCTGCAGGTGCTGTCACTCTCTCCATGCACTATCAATCGTGTACATCTCTCTCTCTCTATGTACGCTGCCACTCTCCCTCTCTGCTGCTGCTCTCTCTCTCTCTGCACTGTTGCTCCCTCTCTCTCGATCTCTCTCTGCACTGTTGCTATCTTTCTCCCTGTTCTGTCACTCTTTTTCTTCTTACATTGCCACATTCGCTCACTTTATGCGGTCACGCTTTCCCGTCGCACCTTTCCTCCTCGCAGTCTTACTCTTACTCTCTCTCTCTAGTACCCTGGAAGATACCGCCTCTTACACCCACATTTCATCTTCTCCTACTCGAATATTTGCTTACAGCCCTTGTTCTCTCATCATTCCTCTCACATCCTCGCTTTTTCTCTTACCCGTTCTCGCTGATATTTCCGCTTGCTCATCATCCATGGCACCCCTTTGTCAATGGGATCCGCCCTTTCACTTTTTGATGTCTCATTCTCTTGTACACCTCTATACCTTTTCACACCCTCCTTTGAAACGTTGTGCTCTCCTCCTTGCACCCAGGTGCATATAAATGCAAAATGCATGGAACACCTGCACATGCTAAAACTGACGACTTTGCCAGTGCTTGTTTAATGTATGTGTGTCCAGCATTCATCGCAATGTTGATTTATGTTTTTAGGAAATCTGTATGTGAAACGTATCTTTTGTACTTGTCCCCTTCTCTTCCACCATGAATAAACTAACACACTTTTTTTCTAAAATAAAATGACATTGCTTTAGTCCCAAAGCTGCGGCTGTTCTCTTTCTTTAATATTCTGAACAAAGCAAGCGGTGCAGAAATCCTCGTGCCGAGAGAGAGCCGAACGTCAGTACATTTCAGTGGTAGTTCATATTAAAAAACACATTTCCAGATGGAAACGAATAAAAATGTAGATTTTATTTGACCAGCAGTGCAAGGCAGGTTTAAGAAAAAGGGAGCACATTATATTAACAATGTAATGCGGCATAAACGTGAAATGCACATTAATGTATAAAGCAATCGGGAAACAGAACATGTTTTTAAAAGCTATCATTCAAGCACCACTCGCTACTACAAAATGTCTGCTGTTGGAACACAGACTACAGTGGCATGCACTAATTTTGCACCATGGACAATATGACACCAGAGTGTATCTCAATATGTATTGTAAATATTCTGGCAGAGAACACATCGCTCAATATTCAGACTGAACAAGAAGTGAACAAGTGGTGAGCTAGCATGTATTTAAGGCACAATTGCAACATGACTATTCATTCAAACTACTCATCAGAAATGTGCTAATATTACTATAGTTCAAGTTTGAACTCGTTATATCAACCACAACACGATGACATCATGGGCGTGCAATGGAACCCAATACAAGATACTTTGGAAAGACCTCCCAGCATTAGAACAGCATGTGTTACCATGACTAAAAAGAACCACGAGAACAGAGCGGGAAAGAAAACTGTGTGTGAAAATGTCAAGACCACATGCACAATGTATAAAGCAAGCAGGAGTGGTGGATCGCGAAACAGCAGCGCATTAACATATCCACGCTAATGCAGACTTGTGGCAATGGATTGGGATGCAGTATGGCTGCTCTTGAAGCGTGTGCCATCCTGTTTTGTCTCCTTTTGGTTCTTGAACCTGTTGTAATCACAGCTTGACTCCGATGATCCGTAGTCGTACAGTGCTTTTTCCAGTCTCATACTGCTGGACAAGCTATACCAGGTGTATCATACATTGCATTTGGATCCCAGATACTTTGTGGAACATTGCCAGATTTTCGACACAGATAGATGCATCTGCCAACTGTGAAGCAGTGGCTCCATATTCTTGTGGAATCTGTTTGGCCTGCCAAGGTTACCTCCCCTATTTACCTCAATCACTGGACTAGGCTTAGTAATGGAGGAGTTTGTGCATTACAGTAGGATCGTCCAGTTGAAACATTTTGGTGGGTGTGCTGTGGTTTTATTAAAAACCTATGAATCTGGTGGCAGGACTACTGCCACAGTTGCATTAATGTTTCTATATTTTAGTGGGTATTGATGGGCGTCTATAATATGATGTGGACTAATCAGCTCTTCACGATTCTTCCTATCAGTGATCTCCTTCACTCCTTTTTGAACGGTCCTGTTGTGAAACATTTGATACCTAATCTGGTTGAGCTGTCTGACCCTGGGATGCAGGAAAGAGGTAAAATGATGAAATGTCAGTCAAACACTGTGGACTTATGTGAGTGGATGGCTGAATAATTGTTGATGATGCACACACATTTGGTGATGATGTTGCTAGACAGAACTGCACTATGTGATATTCAGAATGTAGAGTTGATTATATGAGATAAGTGTGCATGCGTGTGTGTTTGTGTGTGTGTGAATTATTGCAAGCATTGGAGAACTATTCCAGTAACTTGCACATGACAAGAATCCTGAGAGTGGGTCGAGAGTTGCACTCAAATGGGCTTGGAGGGTGGGCAATGGATCACACTTAAACACACCTTAGGGAAAGCAATTGGATTAACCTGGAGGAGGACAATCAGGTACATCTGATTGCTCTTTTGAAGTAGGCACTATATGTAACTCTAAAGCTCATGAGGGTGGGCTTTGCTGCCACAAGTATGATATCATATGATATGATATGGCATTTATAACACGCCTGTACACAAGTGTTTCAAGGCACAACGAGGCAAGGGAGGGGAAACAGAGGGAAGACAGACAACAATCCAACTAGGCCAGGTGACATTGATATCACGCAGGTGCAAGGGGAGGGGGGAAGGGGAAAAGTGCGGGTCAAGGGGAGGGAACAGTGCAGTACATAGGAAAACAATAAGATAAATAAGGACAATAAATAAAAGTGCGGCCAGCTGGTGGCAAGTGCAAGGGTAAGTGCAGACATCGGGTGTCAAGTGCTGCTAGAGGCTGTGAGGATACATAATAGTCCCTGAGTGCAAGGATTGCCAGGGGGGCTGTTCAGGAGGGCAACTGGTGGGGAGGGGACCTGGCCCGAGATCAGAGGGCAGCCAGTAACCAGTGCAGTTTCAGATTGAGCCAGGAGATCAGCCGGGAAGAGGAGAAGAGAAAGCAGAAGCAAAGAGGAAGGTCTTGAGGTGCTTCCAGAACCAGAGATGGTTCTCCTCAAATTTCAGAGAGGCAGGGAGGCTGTTCCAGAGGGAGGCCCCAGCAGAAGAAAGAGATTTACCAACAACTCGCTGTTTGGAGAAGCCACTGACCCTGAGGGAGTTGGAGGTGGATGAGCAAAGAGCTTGAGAGGGAAAATACATAGGCAGAGAGAGTTGAGGTATTGAGGTCCCAGGCCCCAGAAGGCCTTCTGGACAATGCAGAGGGTTTTGAACTTAATCCTCGCCGCCTCTGGGATCCAGTGCAGAGATTTCAGTCCTGGAGAGATACGATCCCTGGGCTTAAGGCCATGGACAAGTCTCACAGTCCTGTTTTGGATGAGTTTCAGAGGGCGGAGAGTAGAGGCAGGCAGATTTAGAAAAAGGCTGTTGCAGAAGTCAAGCCTAGAGAGAACCAGAGCTCTGGAGACGGTGACTTCTGGGGGAAGGCGAGGAAAGGAAGAATACCTCTGAGGAGGTGCAGCTGGTAGTGTGACTTCTTAAAGATGTCAGAGATGTGAGGAGAGAAGGAAATTGTGGAGTCGAAGATGACCCCAAGGTTTATAGCCTCACAGGTGAGAGCAGGAAGAGGGCTAAGAGAGGCCTGCCAGAAAGAAGCAGGAAAGGCGGGAGCAGGTGTGCCTATGAGGAGCATCTCGGTCTTACTGGCATTAAGGCAGAGATCAATGGTGGCGCACCACTCCTGGATGGCGGACAGACAGTCAGAGATGAGAGAAGGAGAAGAGGTGGTGGTAGGGAGCCTGAAGATGAGTTTAGTGTCATCCGCATAGCACTGAAAGTTGGGGCAGAGAGTGGCAATGCAGTGGGCAGGTATTGGTTGAACAGCCAGGGAGAGAGGTTAGACCTCTGGGGAACACCACATGTAGAGATAAAGATAGAGGAGAGGAAGGACCCAAGTTGGACCTGGGAGGGTCGATCGGGGAGGGAGGAGGTCAGCCAAGTCAGGGCCTGATCGGTGATACCCAGGGTTATCATGGAGACGGTTGAGCAGGATGGCATATTTGACTGTGTCAAAGGCAGAAGAAAGATGAAGTAAGATGAGGACACTGGGGGTGTTGGAATCGAGGTTGGAGAGCAGGTCTTCGCAGATGTTCAGGAGAGCAGTTTCTGTGCTTCTTGCAGCTCGGAAGCCAGACTGATGGTCCTGGAGACAACCAATATATTCAATGTGAAGATTACGCTGGGAGATGCCCAGCTTTTACAGGAGTGTGCCCAGGAAATGAGTGATGGGGATTGGATGATAGTTAGCCGGGCAGGAAGGGTCGGCGGAGGGTTTCTTAAGAAGAGGGTGCACAGGGAGTGCTTCAGGTGGGAGGGGAATACACCAGTGGTAAATGAGTGGTTGCAGAAATCAGCCAGAGCAGGAACCAGGGTATCAATGTGGTCCTTGATGGTTTTGGAGGAACGGGGGTGAACCCCTTTTAACGAGACTTTCATAGATCAGACTTGTCTAGAAACCGCTTCTGAGGAGAACAGGGGATATTCAGAGAAGGAAGGAGGAGAGGTGGCCACAGAAGGGCTAGAGGAAGAGCAGGGAGTAGAAGTAGGAGGGGGAGAGGAAGAGAGAGAGGACAGGATGTCCTGAGTTTTAGAGATGAAATACGAAGCCAGGGCTGTGCAGAGGGCCTGGGAGGGGACAGGAGAGGTAGAGACATGAAAGTCTTTTTGAACTTGAAGCAACTAGGGATGGCTATGTATCACGCTAAGATCCTCTCAGAAGGGTAAGTATTTATTTATTCATTTTTGCACTTAGAACAAATGTGAGACTTAGCACTGCTCTTTGTACATAAATGGAACCCAGGGTGTAGACATTGTTGTTTCGCCCAGCTAACACATTTTTTCCCATCACACACTGCACATTTGTGATTTAGCGGAAGGTGTAGGCTCATTCCCGCACACCCTGCACTCACATATAACACAAATACTATTGCACAACACTTCTGCCGTAGAATGAAGCTACCTTTTACAACAATATTTTGAACTGTAGCTACTCACATAATAATCTATCCACTTAAACACAATCCACTATTGCTTAGTTCATAGTATAACTCAATTGCACCCAAACACATGCCATTCAGACATGAATGATTAGCAGGGTCTTGGCCACACTCTGGTAACATTAATGACCAAAATGCACACATGCATAATAGCACCTCCCAATTCTTCCATATTTTGGAATCCGGTCTCTCTGAGGTTGTTCAACCATCTGCCTGTGGGGACAATAATTATGGTCACAGGCGATATACAAATGACAAAATGAATGAATCAATACCAATGACCTGACTACGGATCTGGCATTCTGAGGATGCAGAATGTGCTTGTGGTGGTGCATAATAAAGAGGGATCTCTGTCAGGGACAAATGGTGTAATCCAATCCATATGGTTTGGCTGTAGCTCCTGAGATTCTATCCGGGGCTACAACCAAAAGATCAGTGGCTATAGCCCCCTTAGCCCCACCCCTAGCAACGCCCCTGTGGTTTGCTAGAATTATGCTAGGCAGCGGCATAGCAAGGGAAAAGACCATATGGACAAGATGCATTGTTTATAGTACCTCAATCCATTTTGGCAAAATTATTGTTTGGTGAGACATAAGGTGCACCATGGGATGTGTGCGTGTAGGTCAGCTTGGTGTAAAGGGAAATGCCCAATAGCAGTGCATTATGTGAATTTAGATGTGCAAAATTAATTATAATCTGACTTGGTGGACAACCTCCTGTTCACTATCGCTAATAGAACAAGGGCAGGACTCATCGCCAGGTCTGCTCCATCCCTCCCTTTCCCACAAAGGGTCTGTGTTCCGCAATGGTCTAGACACTGGCTCTGCTTTTGCAAAGTCCCTGTGTACCACTTTTTTTTTTACAAGTACCAACAGCGGTGTACACTGCCAGAGTGATATAATGCAAACACATCTGGAATAGAGATACGAGTACTATGCAATTGGTCCCTGCACAATATTCTCTCTGATGCAGTCAGGTATCACACCATCTTCCAATAGGCACAATTCAATTTGTTCACCATCCTTTCAGGTTGCACACCTGTGCCGACTGGTCGTACATGATCATTGTACCATCATGAACAGAGTAAAAGGCTAAGTCAGTTGAAACACTACAGCGTAACTGCCTAAATGCATGGAAGTCTTTTGGGGTAACCATGGGTTGCATTTGCGACACCCCAGGCCTCCCCTGCGACCCCTGTCACTTCACTTGTGACCCCTGGTGAAGGAATTCAGAGGCAGTGTGGAAAACAAAATAAAGTACGTTCTTAGAGCCCTCTCCTTTTTTAGAGATCAGCCTGTGAAGTTTCTCTTCTTCTAATATGCTGTATTTGCAAAGTTGCAACTGGAGATTAGTGTATGTGTGTATAGCCCAGACAGGTTGGATGCCCAGGATGCAGTCAACTTGTTTATTGTAGCTTTCACCTATAATTTGTTTGCAAAAATAAATCATGCTTTGATGTTACTGTGGCCTATATACTTCCATAGCCCTATACAATAGTTGGTATTATATTGTATTTGTATCTATAGGACTTAATATCTGACTCCTGATTATGCCTGCTTCTAAGCGCTGTAAATATAGTTGTTATTACTACAAAATGTAATAGTACTTAATATATTAATCTAAGAAGGATAAATGGCTGATTAAGCTCTGCTGAAATAAGAACTTGCAACGTGCAGGCTGGTATATGTCAGAGTTGAGCTTTTTTAATTCGCTGAGCTATCCAATTGCGACACAACATGCTGTTCAATCAATCACAGCCACAAATACACTTTTATAAGGATATCTATCCACCACCCACTCTGGTACTTTTTAAAAAAATATACCATTACTATTTTCAGGTTTACTGGTGGGCCATGACACATTCCTGCCTGCTGCTTTTAAGCACTGTAATAATATGTGATGATAATAAGAAATGGAACACCTATTGCCAAAGCCGTGGTGTGCACATTTAAGGAGAAATAGCTGGCAAGCAAGCTCAGTGGCTTACGTGCTTACGGTTGGGTTCAATGTGTGTTCTGCAGGTCACAGGACTGTATCCTCGCAAGATCTACTGAACTCTAAATGCTGCTAAGGCGCGCATATTCCATAGTGCATTCACGAGTGTTGTTGGCTGTGCGGGCTGTAAGCTGCTGGAACGCAGAGCCATCCGTGTGAATAAGAACTAACACTTGGAGGTATATCTTGTGAACAAACTACTGCTTGCAACCTGGCAGGACTACAAGAACTTTGATTCATGTCAAAATCAGATTCTAATTCTGCTTTATATATACCGTTTTAGGCCGAATGTGCAAGTGCTATAAACTCCGCCCACCACTCCAAGCAAAACAGTACTTAACATCTGGGACGCGCACATTCTGGAGTGCATTCCCAAGTGCTGTTGGCTGTTCGCTGGATTGGGGGCTACGGGCTGGTTTGAATCTGGTTAGGAGTTTTGTCTATTATTTCAAAGAACAGATGAACTCAAAGTTTAGGGTTTGATAACTAAATTGGTCACACGGAATACTGCATAAGCAGCGCTTGAACTTAATTGCTGTGCAGGTAACAGGGGCTAACTCTTGCCATGAAGAGGAAAGAAAGAACAATGTCCATTAGAAAGGACTCTCTTATTGGCCTGTTGGTGTTCACAAAAAGGCAAGATCGTTTTTCTCGCGCTTTAGCTCTACCGTTGCGTGTTTCCCCTCCTCTAGAGGTAATGCAGGGGGTATCTAGCAGTGGAGAGCTGGAATATCTCTATGACTCACTGATGGGTGCGCAGGTTCCTCTGACTCATCTCAATTCCTATTCCAAGATGAAGTTGATGTCCAGGCACAGGAAGCTTTCAAACAACTTCTTGGAGAGCAGAAAGGGTAAAACTTCAGAGAAAAGGATCTGCTAGATAAATCTGTTTTAGACACGCCTCCTATTTTCTCTATGGGAGAAATATCTATGCTTGCCTTGTCTGAACATCCCCATGTGGAGGAAGGAGGTAATACAACTCCCAATATGGATTTCCATGGGAGGAATCAAACTAGGGTTCCAAGAGCAACCCTTCAAGCTTTAATTTTGGCAATTAATAACTTACAGGACTGTGTTTATAATGAACCAAAAATACATACACTCCATTTAAAAGAGATTTCCTCATCTATAAATGTAGTTGGTACAGCAAAAGAGAAAGTGGTTTGCACTGACTCCTTTATTGCTCCATCTGCTGTGCCTTTGGGTAATGTGAAGGACGACACACCAATGGTTTCTGATACTACACTGGTCGAGAACTACACTGGTCGAGAACGTGGGCGTATTAGTGCCTGGAAAGATAGTTGACGCAGGATTAACTAACTCTAAAAAGCATACAAATACGCTTTTAAAAAAAGCTAATCAGAAGGCACTGCCAGAGTTAAGAGTCTTGAAGAACTCATCTCGAAAATATCTTCGCTCCTTGGCCCGCTACGACATAGAGGATTTTCAGACAAATAGAAAGGTGTCTTTAAACCACAGAGGAAAAGATGTAAATACAGAACTTAAGTGTGATGATGAAATTGTTGAGGAGGAGGAGGTATTAAATGACTCAATAGGAGATCTAAGTATGGACGTGTGTGTTATTGATGTTGAGTCTAGTATTGTAGAAACATTTGTGGAATCTAATACAAAACAGGATGACTCATTGAAACAAAATCAATACTTGAAAGAACATAACAATTAAAAAAAAGACGACCGTTGTAGAAAACACTATATATAACATATTTAAGGGCAAAATCTCTGATCAGGGGATGGGAAACAAAAGATACTTGAACACAGGGCAAGGTTTACAGAGGGATAAGCAGAAACATGCAGGGCACGGCTCTTCTGGCCTTGTCTGCTGTAATAAACAACGTACCCCATTCAACGGCACTTGCCCTCCCATGGGTATGGAAACTAGGGCCGACTATAATCTGCCTTTGAACATCTCCTAACATGAGTGAGACGAGCTGGTGAGAAACATCATAAACAATGACTATATGGGTGATGGGAAGGTGGTGGGGAGAAGAGAACCACCCATGCATTAGAAGCTCTTAATGAACATATGAAGCCTAATAGAAAGGGGGATGAGGATAACCCTATGTAAGGCAGAATCCTATGCAGTGCCCTTAGGGACCACTATACACAATTAAGACTACAGGTGGTAATACAAGTTCACCTTTGGTACAAGCCCGTACTACTATGTTAAAGTGGTAGCAGTAGCGGAGCAGCCAGGCTTATCTCAAGAGTATATGAGCAGTAGCAGAGATTACACAAAGGGGCCACAATTACTGTGACTCAAGCAAACACTGAGTCAAGGTTTCAGGGAAAAAAATATAAGTACATTTATTTTTAAACCATTTGTTATAAACACACTTCTATTAATTCAAAACCACACGTAACCACACATATACTACACTACAACCAGCCAAATTCACTTGATTCACTCTAACTCAAGGTAAGTACCCTATGTTTTAACGGACCGTGTTGTGAAACAAAAGAGGTTACCGGGAATACATATGCGAACACTTTTTGACAGTAATGACAGTTCGGTCTTACTAAAGATACGCGTATCCGCGGCAAGAAATGTTACCGGGGCAAAAACACACTTAGCACCTGAGTTAACCAGAGAGAGTTTGGGGTAAAAATCATAGGCAACACCTTTGTCAGGGCAGACAGAATCAGAGAACACTCGTTGACAGAACTTCGAGAGTCAATAGGCTGGAGCCAGTGTCAAGTGGAACCGGGTTCCTGTTGTCGAGGATCACACAGTCGGACAGTTCAAGATTCAAAGTAGCCAGGAGTACTTAGATATTGTCAACAGAGGAAGCAAAAGTTATAAGAAGGAGGGAAGATAAGGGAAAGCCTTGTAGGAGGAGAAAAGAGATTTACCGTAATTCCTCAAGCAGAACACAGTACCTTATTCAATGAAGAAGCTGGTGCCACTGCAGTTGTTCCTAGTAGTTTCCTCTGCAGACCCACGGTTCCTGGAGCTTCGGCAAAAAGGAGGACATCTGGAGGGGTCTGCACCACACAGGGATGAAGCCGGCAGCGGCGACGGTAAATAAAATTGGCGCTCCTTAAAAACAGAAGAGGCTCTTCAGATGGCTATCCGGACCACTACAGCAGTGTGCAGCGATTTCGACCAAGAAGAGGATCCTCTGGCTGTGGAAGATGAGCTGGTTATTCCCACCAGGCTCAAGCGAAGAAGACTCCGGACTGGATCTTCTCTGGTCATTGAAGGGTAGATAGCTCAGGACTGCATCAGGGCTTCACCAGTACCAGGTAGTTGCGGCAGCCGTCTTCTTCTCTGTTTCTCTTCAGTTCCTTGTAGTTCCAGTGGCGACTCTGACTTCTAGCCCAAGAGTCCTGCCTTTCATGCGAAAATCCCACATTCACACAGCCTGGCTGTGAATCACACAGCAGGGGGGATGTCCAGCCAGGACAACCACCTCAGCCAATCATGGTAAAGTGCGACCTGGGTTTCCTAGGATACCCTGTGCAGGTGGTGACTAGGCCCCTCCCTCACATTCAGCCCACCTAGACACCCAGGTGCCTGGAGGAGGGCTTCTTGGCAGAAGCCCGCCAAAAGACAGTGAACAAAGAAGGCAAACCTGGTTTGCTGCGCAAAGTAAAACACAAGAAGGACTTTAACAAAAATAAACGGCAAATAAACCCGACCGGAGCCAAAAGAAAGAGTATTTGGTCAAGCGGGTTTATGTTGGAGGTCAAGCGGGTTTATGTTGGAGGCTAATATAATAGCCTAAAACAATACCAGGTTTATGTAGTATAATCATGGTAGAAAAGTTAGGGTAGATAACACTGCCACCAGCCAAGTCTAAATGTTAAAAGAGCGAAACAATGGTCTGTGAGGTACAGATAAAAGGGCTAAGGATTAACCCTTTCCAGTACTCCATGTAAGATGGGGTGTACTGGATCTGTGGTTATTTGACTAAGTAAAGTAAATGGCAAATTTACCCTTTTCTGGGGGACTGTAGTCAGCCTCAAAAATGGAGTCGGTGGGAAGTCTAAAGGAAAACCCTGTGTCACGGCACTGAAGGTGCTGGGTAACACACAAAAGAAGGGGGCTACTGAAGTGATGTAATCCAGAGTCCACAATCACAAAAACAGATGAAATACACATGGCAAAACACAGGCAAGAGTGGGAAAAAGAGGCACACTCTTACCAAGTGGAAAAAATAAACTCCAGAAATCCAGCAAAGCTGTTGGGAGACTCACTAGGTGAGGGAAATTAGCCATATAATGATAATTCTCCCTAACACCCTATTTAACATTGACTTATGGATATGGCAAACAATGGGTTCCCTTTAGAAGGGAACGAATCAGCGAAGTTGGTGGAGATGGTGTTGAGTGTTAGATCTATAAGAACTATAGCAGGGAGTGTTCTTTGCTCCTTAGCACATGAGGGGGGACCTGGTCCACTTGATAGAAGGGTGAACGAGGGTGACTATCCTTCTTTAACTCAAGATTTACACCGAGAGCATGCCGTGTCAGGGCCCAAAATGACATCTCAAAATGAGAGAGGAGGGGAATTGAAGAACCTAAGAGAACTCATTGTCCCAGAGAACCATAATTTGATCCTGAGTTACATGTTTGAAGGCGGTGGTGCTCCCTCTCTTAATCTTTGCAGAATTTTGAGCCTGTTTAATAAAATTCTGAGTTTAAGGCTAATCTCATCTAAATATATAAGACTTGTGGACTTCTTACATTTAATACAATATGACGTTGTTAGACTGGTTATACCATCTAGGCTTGTGTATGACTTACTGGTTCGAGAAACAGAGAACCTGCAAAGGTTTGGCTATGATATATTACATTTTACCCCAGTGAGTAAAAATGATATGGGTAACCTGGACTATGAAAGAAACCGAGCTCAAACTAGAATTTACTTGCATGAAAGAGAGAGCTCAACTGAAATAAAGAATAACACAGATGAGATTAATTGAAGGTGGCTAGAATTAACCTTGAAGCAATCCATCTCACAATTAAAAGACTTCAAGCAGCACCTTTAACTCTGAGGACAGCCTCACATTCATGTCCTGGAATGTCCGGGGTCTCTCTCGGCTCTATACCAAACCAAAGCTTTGTGAAGTCCTATGAAACGTCTCTATTTTCTTCTTGCAAGAAACATCGCCTGTTGGTACATTGACTATTGATAGATATGAACTGATTAGCTTATCTGCTGTGCAAGGGTCTTCTGGGAGGCCTGGCAGTGGATTAGTGGTTGCCATATGAAACAGACTGGGCGTCTACAAACTTGATGTATGAAAGATCTCCAAATGTGCTCTTGCTGTATCTTTGGAGAGTAATAATCAACAACATAAGAAATACATTTTTACTGAAAAATATCTATTGGACTCCGAAGACTAATCTAGAAGAAGACCTGCCGTTACTCGGTGGTAAAGTCAGAGAGTGGTTATTTTGGATAGGGTTGGGAGCTTTATTGTTGCTGGTTACTTTAACTTGGACTGTAATTTCGAGGCACTTACTCACAGTGACATTCTGACCATAAAGAATAAAGGACAGGATAGGGCCGGTTGTATCCAATCCTCACTCTATTCATTAGAAGGCTGCAGGGTGCTAAATGGAAAACAGCTATGGACAGTTGGGGACTATCAAATGTGTGGTTAGGATCCCCAACTTTGTCAGCAAGGGGATTTTCTTCAACGATCGACTATATATTTGTCAGTTAAGGGTTCCATGATGGTATTGTTAAAACTGAGACACAATTTAACAAACACAGTGATCATGCCATACTGTGTGTAGATTTCGAGGGGGGAGGGCTTATTGAAGGCACAGATATTACTCCCAATCTGTTCTTAAGTACTAATGTGCAGGGTACTCGTTTAATCTGAACAGACACAACATAGTCAAATTTAATATACTCATGTTACAGGACTTTGAAGATTCCACCATCTAAATCTAAGTCTCAAACAATTCAAATGTATGGAATCTTGATGGATCTAGGATCATAAAAAAATCTAACATGATGTATCTGGGTTACCCCATAATAGTGAATCCATTAAAGGGATTTTATAGACATTATCTGAGTGACAAGGCCAGCAGATTAGCAATTCATCTGAGGTATAGCCATAGGAGATTTTGTAAATTACAATTAGATTCTATATCGTTAAAGTAGTCCTGAAATTTTCTTATGGACTTGAGTTTTTTTCCTCGTTGAATACTTGAGGAGATTGACGTTTTGTCAAGCTATCATTTGGAGGTCTGTACTATATTATATTCCGGAAAGTGTCACTTATGCTGTTTTGCAATACAAACTGGGATTATTCTCAATTATTATTCATAGAATTATACAATGTAAAAGACTTAATTTGACTCAAAAATTATATACAATTAGGGAAAGCTCATTATGTACGCTGCTGAGCAGTGAGGTCATTTTAGGAAAAATAAATAAGGGCTTCATTTTTTTGTTGAATAAGGAGTCTTTAGCCACCAGCAGGAGTTTCTAAGAAACTACTTTTAATGCAGCCCAGTAAGGTGATCTTAGAAACCAGGTTGTATGTTCAGGTGGTGTCGCACCACAAAGAACCGGGAGTGATGGAGCTATATCTAAAACGTTTTCAAAGTAGACAATTGAGGAATGACTTTATGCATTTCAGTTTGAATGTTCTTTCCACCAACGAAATATTAAAAGTAAGAAGTGCAGAAAGTAAATCTGGTTGTAGACACTGTCAGAAAAATGATGAAGTGGAAATGCTGTAACATCTTTTGCTATGTTGTCCTGAGATCATCCAGAATTGAATATTTTAGTAAATGTGTACCGAACGCGTACTGCGTATCGATAGATTTTTTTTATGGATTAATATGATACATGGCAGTTCAGTGAGTTTAATCTTGACAGTATTGAGGTTTTAAAAGAAAATTGTGCAAAATCTGTTAATGATATTGAGTGCACCGAAGTTATGTTGATAACGGCTTATGTAGCATGTAATGTCTTAAATGTGCTATATGTACAATGTGAATTAATATAGGAAACACTTTGTAGAAATCGATCTGCAATATATATTTGTACTTTTGGAAAATTTGCTAAAAATCTGTTTTTTTAAGGAACTATCCAGTTTTATGAATACGTTTTCGAAAGAAGTATGCAGTACTGGATTAGCAGATTTGATGGATTTGTGTTTTAGGCTAAATTGAATTGAGTTGGTTGAAAATAGTTAGTTGCTGTAAAATGTTGTCTTTCTTGTAGAGGTTTTATTTAAACCAAAAACAAACTATAAAAATAAATGCAACTAACCATGTAGCTCAGACATATATGGTTAACTGTATATATGATCAGGGGCACATATGGGTGCAATGCTGTGGTGTCAGCCTCTTTTTCCTCCTGATGATGATCCGTGTATGGAATGAAACCTGTTGGGGAGTCATGGGTTCCTTTTCAGTTGGTTGAACTGTTGGTTTAAAATGTGATTGATTACTATTGTCTCTAAAACTTGCCATCATGATGAAAGTATTTTGTGATAAGGAATAAAGGGATCTTGGTTACATAATACAGTGTGTGGTGTTTTGTGACAATAGGCTACTTTATCCCAGGCCAGTTATATGAGACATTAACTGATATTGAGTGGCATTACAGGACATTTAATGATGCACTTGGTATATGAAAGAAGCAACTGGATATTGTGAAGGCATCATGAAGCAAGACACAGACAACAGATTCAAAGTACAATATTAAATAGTTTATTAACTCAAGTGTCAGGATGGTTAAAGGGCTAACCTGTCCTATGCTAAGGTGGTATTTCCCAACCAGAACAAATATAAGAAAAGTCTGAGTCAGAAAGTTCACTTAAAGGTCTATATGTGTCCAAAACCTACCCTTGCCCTCACAACTAAAGCTAGACAATGTGTAGGGATGTCAACAATAAAATAAATATAGATCATCACAAAGTTCTGAACTTCTTCCAACTCCTAGCTTTCTTTTCAGTTTCCCTAAATTAAAGAAAGTTCTACCAAAGTCTTGAGATTACCTTTCCCAAGTTCAAACAGTTCCATGAATCCTTGGGGTTCCCTTCTCCAAGTTTAAGGCAAAACAGCTCCAAAGAAAAAGATCTTGACGGCTAAGTCCTCAAGACAGCATTTAAGTTCCAGTCTCACGGTTCCCTTCCCCAAGACTTCAACTTGTCAGCTTGGTTTCAGTCTTTCAACTTTTAACACAACTCCAAATCTTCTGGACACTCCTTCTGGATTAAATGAACAGTTCACTTAAATGACTACTTCTTGGTTTATTTCCACAATGCCTTTTGCTCTCACAATTGAGGGTTCCCTGGTCTAGGTGCAGTTATCAGACCACACTGTCCACCCACTATAGGTCGTGCAACCAGGAACCCTTCAGCCACACATGTTTTTCTGTATTTGCCCCTGTACACAGATTCACACTCCCTTAGTTTCTTCCCTATATCCCTCTTTGTTTTATATGAAAGCTCAGACTCTTTTTGCTTCTCCTGGTTAGCGTCTTAGCTTTGCCACAATGTGTCATATAGCCTCTGCCAGTCTTTGGCCTTGCTGCACTGTATTCATGCACAAAGTTTATTGTGTGGTGCTTTTATTTCTTCCCCACCTTTCTGTCCTGCTTGTTCACATACTTTCACACTTGCTTTCTTATGTTATTTTGAAAAGGGTGCTTTTATATTTTTCCTTCATCAAATCGTAGCTTTGCCAATAATGTGTTCATTCAGTTCGGTGTTCAATATTTATAATGATCTGTTTTGTTGCTCACTTCTCACTAAACCTGTGGCTTTGGGTTTATTTCAACTTGCATTTATCATTCGTTTCATACAGCATTCCGTTTGGTTCATTCAGCATTTCTCACTGACATGCAGCCCCTAGGAATACCTGGCTTCAAGTGACATTCCCCTTCATAAACTGGTTCTCTGCGTTTCCATCGGGCAGATGCATCACTTCATTATTGCTCCTCCGACTGGTCTGCTGGTCACCACAAGCTCCTGTTCGCACATCAGATGCTTCTCCCCTCTCGCCCTCAGCTCCAACTACTCTCCCCAACACAGGCCTACCTATTGGTCACTGCGATGCTGGTTTCCTCCCTTCTTATACACCTGCAACCAATTGACAGGTTACAGTTGTGAGTTTTACAATTAGCACTGCATGACATGACCTTGTCTCAGTACTAGAGCAGTGAAATGACCAACTGGTGTTCACTACTCCTAGTTGCCTCTTCCTCATTTCAGTGCTGTAGTAGATTGAATGAGGAAAATTGAGGGGGGTTGTTTTACAGTACCCCATAAAGGCCGGTCAATGGTTAGGTTGATTTTCACTGGGAAAATAGGGATACCATATCTTACCCGCTTCACCCTTAAACTTTCTCTTCTTAGCCCTCTTTCTGGTGCTTCTAGATTGGTTACATCAAATAGCGTTTTCTTGGTCAGTGGGAAAGGTGTAACAATATCCCATAACTGAGTCTGGGATAGAGGGTTCCCCCTGAAATGGAAATGCAGGATACTGCATCTCCCCTAAGGACATCTCATCCCCAATCCTCAAAGACCCTAAACCCAGGTGATCCTCCCTCGCTTCTTTTCCCCCAGGATCAGGATACAAAAGTGATGAGTTTTCCCGGGCCACATGAAAAGAGGACACAAGGGAAGTAGATATAAGACCGCCCTCAAGTTTCTTACAATATACAATGCTGTAACTTAAAGAGTTTGACCTAGGCTGTAAGACTATAAAAGACATGAGATGGCAGTATTATAAAAAGGCTCCACAAGCCATACTGCATTATGGAAGCACCTGGGAATGTGGGGCGTTAATTGGCATATGATTACTAGACATGACATGTGCAGAAATAATTGGTATGAGTTGGCAATACATTGCCATATAAATCGCTAGTGGCATCTGCATGGGAGTGTCCCTGGCCTATGTTGGTTCTACTGCTGTACCCAGGTCATAACATGGCCCCCTCCTTGTCATATTAAGGTAGCACCCTAGTTAAAATGTGGTTGGTATCTAAAAAAGTAATATGTCTGTTTTAGTACAGATTTGGTATTTTATTAAATCCAAGCCTTGGTGCATTTTTTTACTACACCTTTTAGACCCTTTAGCTGATAACATTGGGGTGTTTTGTCCCTTGGCATTTTTTGGCGGATTAACTTCCCTGCCTGCACAGCCATCTCATGTACACTGTATGTATTCACAGAAACATGCTGAAAGTTTGCTTTGCTTCAAAAATGCATTGATGTCACCCACCCCTCTGTACACACCTATGGACTCCTGTGGCTACTGAGTTTAGGGTGCTTTAGGAATGTGCATGCAATGGATGGATTCACAGAATAACTTTGAGGCCAAATAACCGAACCAATTCAGGAAGATGGCAAAGTACTTTTTATTAATAATTATTTAAAATAGGAAGTTACAACAGACATCAACAGACATTCGCTCAATTTCTCTCAGCGATCCTTTCACAAAACATTGACTTTATAATAAAAATAATACATCAGAGGTGATGTCATACTACGTGGCAAATAATAGAAAACCTACGAGGGATTGTGATAGGCTTAAGGGGAACATCTAAGTATACATTACATAGGAACTAGGATTGTGATTGGCTGCTCACTGTCAGGTGGACAATATGTCCCTAACTCTAAAACATGTCATCTTCAAAACCATGAAGTACACAGTTTTCAACTGGTCTTCAACCTATAAGGTCCTTCGTTATATGGACTTCTATCATTGGTTGGCATGCTTGTGCCATGTCTGTAACTTTCGGTTCACTTAGCAGCAAGTAAGCCCAGACCCAGGTGCAGGGAGGTGGGCCTGACTCTATCCCCTCACCCAATTTGTCCAACATCTCTCATCACCCAAGCCTTCTGCTATTAAGATTGTCTTTGAAATTGGCCTTGATAAGTATCCTTGCTCTGGGAATACATGGGATTGCGAGCACTCACTATTGTTGTTCTAGGACTCCTAGTTCGAATCTATTTTCATCCTTGACAGGGGACCATATTTGGTACATTTTGCAGGATTTAAATGTCTTAAATGAATACAACTTGGCACTCTTGGTGTTCTTTCCTTGTGACTTAACATGAGATGATTCATCCTTTTTCATGTTCACTCCTTTCAAGAATAGATAACCGACCTCGGCTGCTTCAGTCTTGACTGCAAGCCAGACAACCTCGCCATGCAGCTCCAGGATTTTGGCATATTCTTGCTGTAACACAATTCTTCCTTTCTTCTTCATGGGTCCTGGTTTACTAAAATGTATGATACTGATGTCCAGATTCTATACAATGGTGGCTTTGCCTGCATTTTATTGACTACAAAACCAGCTTCTATAATGACTTAGGCTACCTTGAGTTTCAGCATCTGTACAATTATTGAACAGTTGTTTCTCTGCAGCAATTCATGCATGTGTAATCTTCTTTTTTGTATTTAAATGTTCCCTTGACTCTTTACGTCGTCATTAGTTTCTGTAGGATCCATGTATCCTCTTCAGCCAATATCTCAGGACGTCACACATGTCTCTTGTCATGTCACTGGCTTCTCTCTTTGCTCTTTTTTCATATTCCTTCAGGGAGCTCCTCCGTCAGATTGTTATCTCTTCGGGGATACATTTTATTAGGCTTGTCTCAATGGGTATCTTCTTTCAAACATATGCTGCAGTATTGGCACAACAGCTGGTGTCAAACACAGCTTGATCTCAGACTGCCAACATATAGGAGGCAGTGGTGTGGGATTTCCTGCAGAGACATGTAACTGCTCCTCTACACTCAGTGCTTAAAGTGGGCCGGGGCCTGCCGGGGCTGGGCCCCTGCAGTCTCCAGAAAGTGGGGCTGAGCCGGGGCCCAGCCGGGTCTCCCCGTCCCACACAACATTGGCAGGATGCATTATCCCGCCGCGGCCGCAGCCGCGATGGGAGATGCGCCCGTCATTATGTCTGCCAAGCTGACAGAAGTGCCAGCCAGCCACAGCGACGCTGAGGCTGGCGGCACTTCTGTCAGTTAGTGTAACTCCCTTTGATGACCCCTCATCAGGGTCATCAGAGGAAGTTACTGTCCCTTTGTTTTCCCTCCCCTGCTCACTGACCCCCGCAGGCTCCCTGATCTAATATGCAGATTAGATCACGGAGCCCGCGGGTTCGCAGAGGGTGAAAGACGCCTCGGGCTCAGTGATCTATGTGCTCTGAGCAGATAGATCACAGAGCCCGAGGTGCCTTTCTCCGTCAGCAAAGCTTTATAAAAGATGCCTTGAACTGTGTACGTTTCAAGCCATATTTTATAAAGGTAGAAACATTTCTATGTTTATAAAAGACGGCTTGAAACGTGCACAATTCAAGGCATCTTTTATAAAGCTTTGTCGACGGACAAAGCCACCTTGCGGTTTGTTTTGTCCGTCATCAACGCTTTATAAAAGATGCCTTGAATTGTTTACGTGTCAAGCCATCTTTTAGAAACATAGAAACATGTTACAAATATCTATGTTTATAAAAGGTGGCTTGAAAAGTACACAAACCATAGTAAGGTAAGCACACATTTGTGCGTAAAATACTATGGTTTGTGCACTTTTCAAGCCACCTTTTATAAACATAGAAATATGTAACATTGCTATGTTTATAAAATATGGTTTGAAAAGTACACACACCATAGTAGTACGCATACAAACATATAAATGCTCACATACATTTATATATTTGTTTGCGCACCTTACTATGATTTGTGCACTTTTAGGCCACGCCCACAATGAAAGCCACTCCCCCAAACGAGGACCCCCCCCTCAATTTCTTACCCCACTTAAAGCACTGTCTACACTACAATTCAATCAAGCACACAATCCTTTCAGCACAACATAAAAAAATAATTACACTCTTTTGTTCCAGTACTTGCACTCAGTCAATGCCTATCTGTGTAGTCACACCCTATTCTTCCCTCATGTTGTCAGTCTCTCATCTGCAATACCTTCCAAATTATACCGTATTCAATATATTTTGAACACCAGTTTGGCCCTTGTAACCTAGGCGTCGCATGATGTGATAGATGAGTTATTTTGGCAGATGCATGTACTGTGCTGGACATGCATTTTGGTCTACTCTTTAGTCGCTTGTCGGATGTGTTCTTATATTGCTCTCGGCGGGTGATACTATAGTAAGAGCTCTTCTGTAAAGGGCATTATCTTTTTCTTTGAGAGCACAAATATGACAGGAAGAAGAAAGAATTAGAATGACATTATACAGGTTTATGGTGCCACTACTCACTTGGTGTTGAGACACTCCAGGATGGTAAAAATGTCATGGACAGGCCTCCGGGTCCGGCAAGAGTGCAGTGGAAGACTTGTCTCAGAGGGAGAGAGGCAGTAGCTGAGGTTTTCAAGGGAACAAGAGACAAAGACCCTGATGTGAAGTGACCGCGTGAGAAGCACAGTGTTGTGAATGATGCCATTCTTTTGGGACACCAACATGGAGTGGCAGGGCGTGGATGGCATGCTCAGAAGTGAGGAATCCAGTACAATACATTTGAATCACATCTTTAGAAACAGGCGTGTCTGTCCCTATAGAGAATCCAGTAGAATCCAGTAGGGCGACGTGAGCAGCTGTTGGAGGTTAACACTGGGATGGGAACATAATGTCTGCACTCCTCTCCTCTTCACCCACTTTAACCCCTGGAATGTGGGTGAAGCGGAGAGCAGTGCAAACCACATGACATTAAGAGGGGCATATATTTGGGAGTAAAGTGGTGCTGACATTGTTTAGTAGAGTTGTGGTGTCCCTTGAGAGTGCTAGTCGGATAGAAAGATTGGTCGATAGATTTATAAATGCATTAGAGCACTGTCATTTGGCATTGCTGTTTTGAAGCTTTATGAATCATCCTTAAAATACAATTAAATGGATGGAGGGACTAACATATACAGAGAGATATATGGATAGGTGGATCGATAGATACCGAGACATATTAATAGGTGTAGAGCAAATGTCCTGGGAGGATAGCTCAGCAGCAACGTGCTCGATTTGGAAGCAAGACGATAGGATGCAAAACAGGTTTGATCCCTGTGTCCTTGCTTAGACCTGTGGGGGTTCCATGTAATAATGTCGCCACAAAAATCTCGCCATGCAAAAATATTGCCGACAAATGGCCGTTTTTTGTGGCGACATTATTGCATGGAACATGCGGGGGACACCCCCGCAACCCTCAAACTTTTTTTTTTCTTTTTTTTGTTTTGCCCCTGTCCCCATATATATGGTCACACAAATAATATCGCCACAACATTTTCCCGGAGATATTATTCATGGTGACCATATATATGGCGATTTTATTACCTGATACCCTTCTGGGTATTAAGCGCGTTATAAATAACCTATCATATCATATCATATCATGGCACTGTTGCTGTAGATAGATAGATAGATAGATAGATAGTAGATAGATAGATAGATAGATAGATAGATAGATAGATAGATAGATAGATAGATAGATAGATAGATAGATAGATAGAAGGATTACTAGCTTGATATGTAGGTAAACTGGAAGATGGCTAGACATCGGAGGATCGGGAAGAACACGAGCTGAAAAATCGTCTCGGTGGCCTGGGTTGTGACGTACTCTAGTGTTGGGAAAGTATAAATAGAGTGTGCTTTAGATAAGGAATAAGTAGAGTAAAAAAGTAATAAAGTAGGAGCAGAGTTAGATGTGCTTACCTTCTGAGTCCGGCCGAAGAGAATGACAAGTCTGCTCCCGTGCTTGTGATCAACAAAAACTGGGATCTCATAAAATCAGACCCAAATCTGAACAGACTATTCCCTGACCCACCAATGCTGGCCTAGAAGAGGGGCAAAAACTTTAAAGACAGCTTAATCAGGGCAGAGAGAATGAAGAAACCAACCCAAACCACATTCAGAAAACAGAAGACGGGAACACATGCCTGCTTCAATTGCCAACACTACTCCAACCTTATCAAGGGCGACCACATAAGACACCCTAACAGCGGCAAGAAAATAATGCTAAAAGACTTTGCCACTTGTGAAAGTAAAAATGTGATCTACGGACTAAAGTGTCCATGTGGAAAGTATTACGTGGGTAAGACCATTCGCAAAGCACGTGAGAGATGGACTGAACATAAATCCAACATACGAATGGGCAACATTAAATCCCCAGTCGCCAGACATTTTAAAGAAAATGGACATAACATATCTCAATTAAGACTGGTTGTGCTTGAGGTGATTCGAGCAGCCCCGACACGGGGGTACTTAGCCAAACGATTGGCACAAAGAGATTTATACTGGATCCATAAATTGGATGCCATGACCCCATTAGGCCTAAATGGAGACTTTAACTTGGGTCCATTCCTATGAAATTGTCCATGTTTCGATGTAGTTAAGTCCAATACACACATCTACCATTGCAATCTCTGTATGTAAGTTACCTACCAAAAAACCTAATTACGCAATTGATCCATGTGACATAAGGGGACCTATTACTGGTTAGACTGTAAGTCTCCTAGCATTGAGACAGACTTTAAATGTGAAACATTGTATTCAATGACATAAGTACGAACCCGGTATTATCTGTTCTAAAGAGCTCTTAACGATAAGCCTTTAATTGAATACATGTCTCGAGGAATTGTTTAAATATGTATAGGAGTTCTCCCCTTTTTTAAAAAAAAACAGTGCCTAAAAGAATGTAAACCTTATTGACAGGCGAGTTGACTCACGAATTGTATGTTCAGATGGGCTTTTAAGGAATACATCTGCATTAATCAGAACTTCCTCACAGAACCACGTGAAGTGTAATTACCCAACTTTGAATCCAACTTCCGTTTTCAGTATTTACCCATTGACCTACACTACTCTTACCTAATTCCTGTCTAGAACTTTTTTCTTAAAATTCAAACCAGGGATCAAAAACGGCACCATTTCCGCCCGCGAGAAGCGTAAGCTTTATAGTGTCCTTCTACTCAAAATTCATACTAAGGTTAAGGTCTCTTCGCTGTAACAGCAATTTTTTACTTTTCCGCGATCAATAGCTATATATAATTTTTCAATTTTTTGTACATGTTGGATAGTTCATCCAATGACGTCTGTTATCCATGACGTTATATTTACCCTCTAGAATATTATGATATTTATCGGACCTTCGTAAGCTTCATTGCACCCGCAATGCACGCACGTAACATTTCCCCATTTGTTTACATTAGTGATGTCACCATACTCCACTGCGTGGTGACGTCATTGTTAAGCGCCACTATTTTTATGGCCACCCGTTACTCTGATCACGAGCACGGGAGCAGACTTGTCATTCTATTTGGCCGGACTCAGAAGGTAAGCACATCTAACTCTGCTCCTACTTTATTACTTTTTTACTCTACTTATTCCTTATCTAAAGCAAACTCTATTTATACTTTCCCAACACTTGAGTACGTCACGACCCAGGCTACTGAGCCGAATTTTCAGCTTGTGTTTTTCCCGTTCCCCCCGGTTGAAATTCTGACCATTTACCTTCATGGTGACCACTTTTCAAACCACAAGGGTAAGCTCAATCTTTTGAGATGAATATTCTTATGTAGAGGTGTAGCCATTCCCCAATGAATATACAGTCCTTTTTTTAAATCACTACTTATGAACAGCTTGTCACAAATTGATGAACCACATGGCCATTTGCAATCTACGGACAACCATTATGATGTCACCACCTAGAACGCCTCCATTAGGCTGACACATGTTAGAATTCTTTAATTGTTTGCATAGTACGGTTTTTAATTTGAACACAGCAGTATAGACAATACCGACCACTTGAAATCCAAATTTGTTGAATTTATTGTTGGACACACTTGATTATCTATGGAAGAATAGACCGAACAATTACATAATTGAATAACTGAGTGAATATTTTTTTCATTGATGAAATATACAAAAGTAACCGAAATATTGGTTGATCTCTATTAGAGAATATATGTGAATATTTTATTTTGAATCATGAATGACTTGCAGAATAAGTTACCATATAGGTAATTATATGTTGTTTTTTTTTTTTTAATTTCCCTTTAGATGTGATAAATTTTGTTGAATATGCCCCTGAAGAAGCGATGAATTTCTCGAAACGCGTTGGGTCATCTATGAATTATTGAAAATTAAAGAAACTGAAAATACCTGCAATTGATGTGTTGAGGTTCTTCATTGAATACCAAACAATGTTCTTGTGTTTTATACAAATTAATAAGTATTGTAAAGTCTTTATACACTCTTACGGTGTATCTAAGTCATATTAATAATTTGGCTCATTCTGAGCTTGTGGAAGTGTGCAGGGGATGGGAGTTTCCCTATTAGGATCTTACTTTGCTTTTGTATATTTCACAACCCATATGCCAGGGTTGACTGTTATCTCCCCTGCACCTTGCATTTTCTAAAAGCATTTTTTTGTTACTTAAGATCTATCAAATGTTACAAATATCTTAAAGAGGAGTGCATGGTGAACACATCTGTGGTTTTAATAATGTAGTAGAGTCACATAGACAATCATGTCAAACTCCTGCTGCAGTACAGGGATCATCACTGTTCTCATGTTGCAAAGGCATATGACAAAGCATGTTCAACTTTTGCTTCAGTAGCAGGTTTACCACGATACATGTGAAGAAAAGCCCAGAGGAGAATCATGACCAAGCCTTGCAGCACTGCAGATGTTCACTCCTGTACTAGTGTATTAAAGGGGCCATGGACAATCATGCCAAACTTATGTTGTGGTGCTAACACCACCATTTTACTAGCGTAACCTACTCCTCATCCTCTGTTTTTCCACCATGTACTACACTAACAGGTGAGTCATAAACATACTGATGTGGCTCACCTGCTGCTGCATTAGTAGCTCACTGATCTCTGAAACAACACTCAGCAAGCGCTATAACTCATCCAGCAACAAGTTACACTGCAGCCCGCTATGAAAATCAGTTGATGCATCCATGCTTGCCGTGTGGAAATGAAAAGCAGGCCACTGAGCAGGATCACAACACCTGGGGTTCTCCTTTGGCAATATAGACTAAAAGTGCCCTAATAAAACTCATATAGAATCTTATTAACACTAGGAGAATTGGAACTTCTGGTCTCCACATATGAACTCAACAGCTTTTGCATCTTGTTTCTCCATGTGAGGTTCAACACTTCCCTTTCTCTTACAGGAGCTAGTGCCAAGGGACCACCAACATCCAGTTATATAAATTCCGTTACATTGCATTACTTGCTGCAATTCGGAACCCAGACACCTTTAACGGTTGACATTCATTTAGATAATTTGAAATTCAATTTTTTATAACGTTTTGGGTTCAATCAAAATGCACTGCTCTATTTTATTTAGAATCCTTATCCACCCGCTGCTATTACCTTGCTGCTGCTGGGTTCTCCCCTCTTTCCATCTTGCAGTCTTGGGGAGGGAGCCACAGTGATCATCCTCAACCACATAACATCCTCAGGCAGTCTACTGGTAGGTGTCTTATCATTGTACTTATTTGTGGGGATATTCCTTGTACTACTTACATTTTGGGGTTTCATGTGTGATCGACTGCTTCCTTTGCAGCTTCCTGGGTACCAGTGTTCCTGTTTTCGTCACCTGTGGCCTCAATAACTGGCAAGGGAGCGGGCTTAGTTCCTCCCTGGCCGGTGCTTGGGGACAGAGGTATACATAGTCATCGCGGAACTGTTCCTTGACAGTAATTTAAAAACATGCTCATGTGGACATTTGTAGTGTCATGAATTTAATCATACTTACATTAGCTACTCTATCTTTATAGATCCGCATATTGATCTATCTTTATATGATCCACATTGATCCTCCGAGCATGGTTCATGTTGACCAGGGAGGTCTGTCAATGTTAGTGTGTCATCTCCAGTTTTTGCAGCCCCCATCCCCAACTTGTACTGCATCGTCTTAGCCACCATGTGAATATCATTCCTTATTTTGTCAACACTATTTACTGTTTCAATAATATGGCTGAAAATTCTGATCAGGTTGGCCACCTTCTGCCACATGTTCTCTCTCTCTGGGGCTGTGGATTTGTTTTTCAGTACCCGACAGAGGCAAACTGTACATAATGCTAGCCTTTGATATGCACGCTGACCTCCTCTGTACTATATTTCTCTTTACACTACTGAACTTTAGCAGAATAAGTGGTAGCTGAAGTCTGTCAATGGTTGTGGGTTAATATGTCTCCTCTGCCTTTGTGGCATGTAAAGTGCTGCTGCTGGTATGTTATGTTATTTTACATTAATATAGTGCTCTATATATCATTGGTATGATCTCAAAGCGCTGGTAGGTTGAACGCCCTCAGGGACTGCTGTCTAGGTCAGTAGAGAGAGAAGGCGTCATAGGGTGCGTGGGTGCACCAGTTATATGTGCAGCTGACGTAATTGCGAGATGGTAGCTGCATCCTAGCGTTTGCTGTGGTGGTAAAGATATTAGTTGAATGCGTGCAGTCTGGTGGGTGGACACCCAGACTGGGTTCTGGCTGTTAGGCCTGTAGGACGCTTATGTGAGCAGTTAGACCGGATTGTCATGGGATAGCTGCGTTTTATTAGAGTGATGAGGTGTTCATGGGGTAATGTTCGTATGTGAACAGCTAGGCCGAATTGATCAGGGGTATAGCTGCATTCTAATTATGTGATTGTGTAGAGAGTAAGCATGATGATATGGGATGGGAGTGTTTGTGTGGGTTTATAAACCAATGCAGCAAAAGCAATTGCTTGGTTGAAGTTATGGATAATATTGGTTCTTCTATCTAAGTGTAGCACTTGTCGACATTTACCGTCCTGTCTGGATGTGATGCAGGCCAATGTTCACAATTCTAACTAGGTTTGGCATTACCAACATTCACAATTCTGTCTGGGTCTGGCGCAGGCTGATGTTCATAATTCTAACTTGGTGTGGCATTCCTAACATTCACAATTCTGTCCAGGTCTAGCGCAGGCTAATGTTCACAATTCTAACTAGATGTGGCATTGCCAACATTCACAATTCCCTCAGGGTCTGGCGCAGGCCAATGTTGACAATTCTAATCAGGTTTGGCATTACCAACATACACAATTCTGTCCGGGTCTGGCGCAGGCCAATGTCCACAATCCCAACCAGGTGTGGCACTGCCAACATCCACAATACTATCCAAATGCGATGCAGGCCAACGCTCGCAACTTTAACCAAGTGTGGCACTTGCCAACACTCACAATCCCACCCAGGTGCGACGCAGGTCAATGATCGCAATTCTAACCAAATGTGGCACGCTATCATGTATAATTCTGTCCGCGTCTCGGACAGGCCAATTTTCACAACTCTCTCTCAATGTTGGACTACTTAAAATTCACAATCCTATCCAGATGTGACACGGGCTAAAGTTCACAATTCTAACCAAGTGTGGCATTGCCAACACTCACAGTCCTATCTAGATTTGATGCATGCAAATGTTCACAATTCTAACTAAGAGTGGCATTTCTAACACTCACAACTCTGTCAGGGTCCGGCGCAGGCCAATGTTCACAATTCTAATTAGTTCGGCATTGCTAAAATTCACAATTCTGTCAGGGTCTGGTGCAGGCTATTGTTCACAATTCTAATTAGGTGCAGCATTGCTCCATTTACAATCCTGTCTGGGTCTGGCACAGGCTAATGTTCACAATTCTAACTAAGTGTGGAATTGCTAACATTCACAATTCTGTCTGGGTCTGGTATGGGCTAATGTTCACAATTCTAATTAGGTGTGTAATTGCTAACATTCACAACTCTGTCTGGGTCTGGCACAGGCTAATGTTCACAATTCTAGTTAGGTGTAGCAATGCTAACATTCACAGTTCTGTCTGGGTCTGACGCAGGCTAATGTTCACAATTCTAATTAGGTGTGGCATTGCAAACATTCACAGTTCTGTCTGGGCCTGGTGCAGGCTAATGTTCACAATTCTAATTAGGTGCTGCATTGCTAACATTTACAATCCAGTCTGGGTCTGGCGCAAGCTAATGTTCACAATTCAAACTAACTAATGTTCACAATTCAAACTAAGAGTGGAATTGCTAACATTCACAATCCTGTCAGGGTCTGGAACAGGCCAATGTTCACAATTCTCTCTCAATGTTGGACTACTTAACATTCACAATCATATCTAGATGTGATTCATGCTTCACTCTCTTAGAATGTTGCTCCTCCTAGTGCTGGACTAGTGATTGAGTGGGCCATTACTCATGGTAGTGCCCTGGAGTTGTCTACTATGCTTCACCCAGAGGCACTCTAACAACAATACCCTGTCCACTTACCATGTACGCTAAACACACAAGTTCAGAGGTAGGTAAAGTTTGCTGAAGGCAGAAGCTCGGCACAGAACAGCAAGGTAAGAGTAACTCTGACAGACGATTATCAGCTTTTCCCAAACACTAAGAAAACCATTTTCTCCCTTCTCTTGACCAGAGTGGCCAACATGCAAAAGACGTGTGCAGTTAACATCACACACACACGCATCCACATACACACACACAGTATGTACACACATAGACACCATACAAACACTCAATAAACTCACAATAAATACAGTTTTCGATTGTCTGCCAGAGATTGCCCACTATTGACAGACAAGCATGATACCTCCACTACATATTTGGCCATCACTCAACACCACAAATCACATATACACACACACATGAACACACACATGCAAAAACCCCATTTACCTTTACTGTGTAGACACAAACACATATTGGGGAAAGGTACAAGACCAAAACTCCCAAACAATGCCCACATTAGGTAACCACTCAGCTTGCAGGGAACATTCTGCACAGGGCACATTCATCAACAATAAGAGACTCTGCTAGTACCAGTCAGCATTGTGAATGTCACATGGCATGGCAGGAATGTGTAATGAGCACTACAATTACATACTTTGTCCCCAGTCTATAGATAGGTGTGATGAGAATGGTTGTGCCGAGGGGGGAGAAAGCTCTGCTCAGTGACCTGTTTGTATTAGGTCGTTGGTGAATTTCACTTGAATACTTAGGTGGAATATTTCCCATACAGACAGAATCTTAACTGTCTTGAATGGTCACATGACTGCAGGCTTAGATAGCAGAATCAGTAAGCAAAACTTCCTGCAATGGGAGGTCATCCCTAATTCACTCTTCTTCCGGGGTCACTCCACAGTGGTCACTACTCACTCCAGAAAGAAGGTGGAGCACTTGATGTATTCACCATCAGCTTTCCCGCCTCATCACCTGGCCCTCACCCAATAAGCAGCCGATTGCTAGAAAGACAGCATCTTCATTTGCTTAGATGGTCACATGGTCTTCAACCTATTGAGAGCAAACAGGAAACAAAACATTATGCAAGGAGACATACCTCTCTCATTTACCTTTGTCACAGCAGCCCTCTACACGTTACCACTTAATCCTGAATCCCAGATAGAGCTACCATCTGAACCCCCATCTCATGGCCTGCCCTCACCCCAGTAAGTAGCCATTTCCTATCCAGATAACATGCTTAATGGCTTGGGTGGTTACATTACATACACAGCTTCCAACCTCAGGCGTCCCATCACTTGGTCAACACAGCAAAGCGATTCATGTGTAAATTATGCTCTTTGGGGTCCTTGTTCAGGCCCACCTACTGCCCTATGTCACCGGTCCATCCAGCTGGTTCAAAACTATGTCTTATACATAAATTACTTTGTCTGTGACGTTACTAACAAGATCTCTCTATGTGTTCCCTTTGAATTGCCATGAAGCCATACACCACCCATAATCTGCTTGAACTCTTTGGTTGAACTAGGACTTGAAATGCACTCAAACCAAATATTACCTTCTATTACTTCTATTATTGTCACACCATCCATATTTTATCACTCAATTATTTCCACCACCATCTCCATTCTACACTCTGACATTTCCTCACCACTTGCTTCACCTATTACTAAAAGGAGATTTAGTAATAGAGGCATACCCACTCGCATGAGAACCTGTAACTTTACCACTGTACCCTGAACTCTCTCAAGTCCACTCTTGATAGAGCAAAAAGGGAATTCTCCCTAACCCTCATTGACTCTCACTCCAACCATCCTCGCCATTTACAGGGCACCCTAAACTCACACCTCACTCCTCCTAGGTCTATGGCTATCAACTTCACTCTCACAGCTAAATGACCTAGCTGAACACTTTGCTGCAAGCATTTCAAAAATTAGAGACTTTCTCTGACCTTCCTCACACTTCCTCCTCCGACAATTGGCACTATGCCTACTCTACTATCATCCTATGCCTCTATCTCCCACTTTATTCACACTAATATTGACAAAGTACTATTTCTACTGATGATGACTAGCCCCTCGTGTGTCCCATTAGACCCCCTTACTCCACAGCTGGTCAAGCCTATTGTCCTTTTACTAGCCTCTCACCTCACTGAACTCTTCAACCTGTCCTTCAAATCCACTTACTATCCCATCTGTTGTTAAAACAGCCATTGTCATCCCTCTCCTGAAAAAGCAAGGGGCTGACCCGAACCAACCGGCTGACTTTCACCCTGTGTCTCACTTCTGCACTACTCCAAAGTGCTTGAAAGGATTGTGTTCATCTGTCCTACCCATTTCTTAGCCTCCACAACTTTGAGACCCGCTACAAGCAGGTTTCTGCTCATGTAACTTCACGGAACCTGCTCTCATGAATGTGTCCAACTTCATTGCCTCTGCTACGCACTCCAATCTATCCTCTATCTCAATTCTCCATGACCTGTCTTCTGCCTTTGAAACTGTCGATATAACTATGATCTCCTTCATACTCTTTTTCTTCTTGGGATTTGTGATCGAGCCCTTTCCTGGATTGAATCCCACATTTCACCTTGCCAATTCTCTGTCTCCTGGAGCAACAACACTTCTTAACTCACTCCTCTAACTCTTGGTGTTCCACAAGGCCCCGTCTTTACACTCCTCTTTACACTCCAAAACTCCTCTTTACACTCCAAAACTCTGCTCTTGGGGCACTAATCTCCTTCTTTGTATTCTTGTACAATCTCTTTACTGATGACAGAATATTCTTCCCTTTTCCTGAACTCTCCTCTGGCCTCCCTATAAATATTTCCAATGTCTCTCTGCCATTAAAGATTGGTTGGCTTTGCACTCTCTGATGGTAAACTCTACCAAAACAGAGGTTCTTCCCTGCCAAACACCTTGTCTACTCTCTTCTTCTGCCTATTTAGTTCCCACCTGACACTCCCCCCTACTCTTCTTCAGCTAGAAACCTCAGCATCATCTATGTCCCTTCTCACACCGTCTCTACTTTCATCTCCAAAACTGGAACAGCAGGTCACCTCAAACTCCTAAATATTAGGAAACCAAGGCACCTCCTTCATTTCAACACTTGTCAAGCATCTTTTAACCACTCTTGTCTTCTCTAAACTGAACTACTGTGCCAGCATCCTCTTTAGTCTGCCCAACTATGCTTTCTGTCCTCTCGGCAAGATCATTAACTTCACTACCAGGACTCTCTTTGAACTCCCTCACTTCACACCTACTTCCTTGTACCACCACAAGGATGTATGGCTGAGGATGCAAAACAGGGCCAGATTTAAATGTCTTTTCCTGGTTCACACATCTGTCCACTGTAAGGCACCGTTGTATATATCGTCCTCTATCCAACTCTACAAGCCTTCTCGTAATTGCAGCTCTTTCCTTGACTACCTTTGTGGCTCTTTGCCCACACTGTGTTTCCTCTCACTTCCAGTCATTCTCTCTTGTTGCTCCACTTGCATGGAATTCTCTTCTCCGGGAGATCCGAGAAACAGTCCACACAGATGTGTTCAAAACCATACCAAAAGACTACCTCATCGCCTCTGAGTTTCCCTTTTAACCTAACTCTCATCTGTCTGCTAGCCAACATTTTTCCCTCGTCTCTAACCCGCCTCACATCCTTTGCCTCCACTCTAGCAATTCACCCATCATGGTCCCATCCTGAGCACAGCTTGGTGTACCACCTACCTGCACTTAAGAATGTCCAATGTTGGTTGTCCTTAATCTATGTATGTCCACTTATGTGTTGTCTCAGGTGACTGTACCATTTTCTCCCCTTCACAAACTGGTCAGAATGTACCTCAAACCTACCGTATTGTAAGAAGCTCACTGCTTCCCATCAAAACTTACCTATTGTATGTTCTTTTGTCATCAGAAGAGCATTGTTCTTCCTGTAAATAAAGATGTATACTATTGAAATAAATACATTTAGTTGCTTTTGACCACTGTGATTTAACAGCATTTTACTTGCATTAGGTCATGTTATTTAAGTTTTGGTGGCATTTCTATTACTTTTGGTCTTGTGATTTAACTGCATTTTGTTTGGTTTTGAACCTGTGATTTTAATGAATTTTGTTTTCTATTGTGTCTATGATTTCACTGCATTTTAGATTGCTTTTGACCCGTATTTTGCTTATTCCCAATTTTATTTAACTGCGGCATGGTCGCTTTTGTCCCTGTGCTGTCTCATCTCACGATTTCTGTGCTTGCTTACATCCCCGTCCCTAAGCTATCCCCCCTTTGTAAACCATGCACCTCCCAAATCTATCCCCCCTTCTTTTTTTTTCTTTTTCTCCCTCACATGACATTTGCTCACCCCCCAGAAACTTTTCTGTTCCACCCCCTGGTTTCTTTCCTATCGTTCTATGTACCCATCCTTCACTCTCATTCCAAACAACACTCTGGTCACTTCTTTCCCCTGTAACCAATCCACTCTAACTTCAACTACCATACCCCTCTGCCTTCATCTACTCCCACTATTACCTCTTGCAGCTCTGTCCACCAATACAGCCCCTGCCAGATCACTGAACTACCTCACCCACAGCAAAAAGCTTCTTTTTTACTTAGCACTTCACATCCCACGACCTCAAATGTTTGGCGATGGCTACCACCAAAACCTATGTCTCCCTTGAAAACACCACCCTGGCAACACCACACACTTATTTTAATTATGTCTTCAACTAACATCATCTTTCCAAAAAGGGAGCAGTGTTTTGTGTCATGAATAGAAATGTCCTACCATCAGCCTCCATTACCCACTTGAATTTCACTCTATTCTATTTTTAGCACATCTCTCTCCAACTTCTTGATCCCACAACTCTTACTATCCACCTTATCTAGAACACTGGGTTACTCAGCCTGTGTTCCCTGTCATCACAATAGGTGACCTCAACCTCACAAATATGATCAGGTCATCACTCCAATTATCCTTGTGCAGGCCTGTGGGCAAAAGGCTGCTTTTTTCTCCTGCTTTGCCTGATTAACTGGAGAGATGCCTTGATCCTGTCGCTAGGTAAGCCCCTTGGGCATCAATTGCTTCCCATGTTGCCTTTCCACACTAAGATGGCTGCCGCCATTTCCAGCTGGGTTGGCCTCGTGTGCGGTACATGGAGCCCACCCGATGCAATCACTGGTTGGCCTTTTTCACTTTTTACTAAGCCAACTGAAATGCCGGCAGGCGTAGCCATCCCCCTGCCTAAGGCTGATGCACAAGGCCTCTGTGCACTCCTGTCTGGCCTGTCCAGCGTGGCTGGAGTGCCATGCCACTGACCCCTGCTCCCTTACTGTCCCTCTTCGTGCCTCTGTCAGCCTGTCTGATGTTCTGCAAGTCCTGCCACCGTGGTCAATCGCCTCATCAGACTCTTTGTGCTCCAGCTCTTGCTGAGGCCATGTGCCATGCTGTCCTAGCCTGTCCAGGCTCCTACGCTTCCACACCTATTACCTTGTTCTGTTGGCCATTTCAGTCCAGTGTTTCTACTTAAGTGTTCCGTTCTTCCTCTTGGTTCCTGTCTGCACAGCAGTCATCCTTCCCTCAAACATGCATCACCCCTTATGTGCTTCACAACCCCCCCAACTCATTCATCATCTCTTTCCTAATCCTTTGAGATTTGTATTGCTCCTTTTCTCCTTTTTGCTGCTCTTGTTCCCTCCAACAACTTCCTACTACGACTATAACACTCTTGCCTCTTGCCTGCTCCACTAAACTATGACTCTGTTCTGCATTGCTATTAGCAGCCACTGAATTTCCATTACACTTTGCTGCCATGGCTTTCAAGGCCAATACCTTGATGCTTCATTCAATGTACCTCAATGTCACACATGGTTTGGAGTGTTTACTGCAATTCTTCCACTGGCGTGTACATTATATCTCTGCAGCCCTTCACTTAGCTGCTGCTCACCTAATGTATACCGTAATCTCCTGCATTGGTTGTTTGCATTTATCTCTGCAGCTCTTCACTTTAGCTGTTGCTCACCAAATGTATACTGTAATCTCCTGCATTGGTTGTTTGCATTTATCTCTGCAGCTCTTCACTTTAGCTGTTGCTCACCAAATGTATACTGTAATCTCCTGCATTGGTTGTTTGCATGTATTTCTGCAGCCCTTCACATTCGGTGCTGCACACTTAATGTTGTTCGCTGTATTCTCCTGCGCTGATAGCTGACATCCTAGCTCTGCAGCCCTATCCCTAACGCTGCTGCCTTTTTACTGATGCATCTGCATTTGTTTCATGTCTATTCACCTTCCTCTCCTCTTTCACTTCCCTTCCTCCACCTCTTCTCCATGTTCATGTTAAGCACTTGCACGGTCTAAATCACAGAACGGCCTAGTCAGAATGTTTTGTTTTTTCTTCGTCTTCGTGCATGTCCTCTTGCCTGCCCTCATGCTATAGCATTTGCATGTTCTAAACTTTCCAGACTTTTCAAGGACAATTTGTTTTTATTTTAGATTTTCCTCTTCCCCCTGTCTTCATGTGCCTTGAAACACAATTGGTGTGTTGTGCACATGTCAAATAACCAATAGATAAAAATATAAATATGAATCTGATCTCCCTGGCAACTCGTGAATCAACTTATATAACCTTCCCACCCATTTATAGGAAACATTTGATCTCATAATCCTATCTTCAAACCTAGTGCCCAATACTCTCAAAATCACAACTATCCTTCCATTCAGTCACTCAGTCACCTCACCATTTTTGTTCTCCCTCAGCCCCCCCCCCCTCATCTATCACCAAAGGTCAATACAAGCCTGACTCCATGTTTCCTTAACTTGGCCAGGTAAAAATCTCTCTCTATGCACTTGCACCACCACATGCTCACTCCATTAAATTAATTCAACAAATTCAACTCTTTACTGTCCACCTCCTTTAATGACCATTGCAGTACCCACTCCCTCACCACCGTGCCCCACACTGTCAGGCATGGATCTCCCCCGTGTAAGGAACTGCTGCAGACAACCATGTGTTGTTGCTTACACAACTGGTAGAGCGATTGAAACCCCACTGTACTTACAAAGACATTATATTGACCCTCAGCACTGCTCCTCTCTATACAGATACACCATACAATATACTATACTATCCAATATTTAGATCTCTGCCTGACCATGTTTAAAGACTATCCTTTGACCCTTCAAGCCATGCCATACCTGCATGAATCACTTCATATTCTCCTCTCTCTCAGCTTTTGACTTCTCCTCTAAAATCTCTAATCCATGACAACTGTGAAGGCATCATGCAGTAGACACGGGCAACTGAGTTTTAGGATACAAACGCTTATTAATCAGAGATTGGGGTTGTAAAAAGGCCTAACATGCCCAATTCTAAGATGTGTTTTCCCTACCTAAATGCAACTAATGATAGTCTGTGTCAGGAAGTCCAAAGCAAATGTCTGTCTGTGTCAGAACCTATGCCCGCCCTCATATCTTACTGTATACAATGTGTAGGGATGTCGGCATGAAATGAAAAGTGTTCAAATAAAAGTTCAAAGCTTCTTCCAGCTCTTGGATGGAAAAGGGTTTCCTTTCCCCAATTTCCAAGTAGTTCACGGTATCAGACAGGGGTTACCTTCCGCATGCTTTCAACTCTCTCAAGATTCTCAAATAAAACAATCTTCCAGATCTCTCAATTTTCCAAACAACACAAAGTTATAAAGTTCAATTCCTTCATTTCAGTTCACATATATCTTCTTTGATTCAATCACAAATGTGGCTTCTCATTAGATGGATGCACTTGGTCTAGACACAGTTGTTGGACCACACGGTCCACCCATTACAGGTCACACAACCGGTACATCCGACTTCGATTGGCTTCACATTCATTATGCCACAGTTTCAGCTTTTCAATGGGACTTGACTTAATGTTAATTCACATATCCTTGATACTTTGTTATATCTTGCTTTATTACCATTCATTGGAAGCTTTTGCTTCCAAAGACCAGTATATGATTCCCAGTACACTCTCCTGCTAGGAAACTCAGTCTCTGTTATTTCTCCTTCACATAAACTGTTATAAGATTCCCAGAACACTTTACTGGTAGGACACTTTTCCAGTGTTTCTTAACTCTTGGCAATGCTTGTTTGACTCGTGGCAATCCTAGTTTGCCTCTTGACAATATCCATACAACCTTGTATTCCTTTCAATAATAACTTTTGTCTTTGAAAAATGCTCACGAGTATTGTTGAAGCCTCTTTGCCTTTTTGCCTCTTGAAAAATGTTCATTCCAACCATTCATTCCATTCATTGATCACAGGGCTTTTGATAATCCCCCCTTTACGTTTTTGGTCCCTTTAGTTTCGGTCCTTTACTTGGTATGCACTTTCTCAGCTTCTGCTGTTCATTCGACACACCCCAGGATCCCTCTGGCTTCTGGGCAGACTTACCGATTTCCAGTCGCATACTGGTCAGCTTCTGTATGGGCTGGAGAACCTCCTTTGACTCTCTCTGCTTTGTGCACCTTTCTTTCTTTTTTTTGATTTAATCACATTGCAATTTTTACAAAAAAAAGATTTTAAAAGTCCTCCAAAAAAGAAATTACTTTTCCTTTTAACCCTGTTCCAAAGTAGGTAGAGGTGTGTTGAAGCAGGTTCATTCGTTCAATTTCCCCTTTTCATAGTTTCAGAGTTATTCAATATCCAGAGACTTCAGAAATAATGTCACCCCAATCACACCTCGTCTGTTATTTCCACTTGTCAACACTGCCCATAGATTGTCTGAATTGAAAGTTCTAAAGTTTTTCAATGGTTCCGCAAGAAACCTACGTCTTTCTGTTTCAAAACCTTCACACTCTAGAAGTAAATGCCTGCTGGTTTCCACTTGAGTGTTTTCTTTACAAAAGCGGCATTTGTTTGATTCCACTTGATTTCGTATAGCTAAGATTTTGTTGGTTTTCAGTTAATTTAATCAAAATATTAAGAATGATCCGCTCAACTGTTTGTCTGGAAATTGCTTTAGGTACCCTCTTACCTCGTTAAGCTTCATTGACGTTGACGGGAGATTTGCCGCCAGAGAGGACATGTTGGCGACTTCCAGAGTATTGATCCAGTCAGCCTCAAAAAGTTTTTTGAGACTTTGTTTGGGTTTTGCACCAGTAATTCTACAGTTAGTTCTAATTATTTCAGCATATTCAGGTTGAGCTGTTCCCATTTGAGTAGCATCTGGTTCATTCCACCTTCTATCTCCCTTTTAATAAGGTTGAGCGCTTTGCATTCTGGGGCATTTATCACTTTTCTGTATAACATTAGAGTTGCTCTCATTTTAATTGCCAGCAGAGATGACAGGCATAGTTCTCTTCTAATGAGAGCAATTGGTGTCGATTTAGACAGCCCCAGCAGGCCTCTCGAAAAAAATCTCTCAGATGTCACCCAAATCGAGTTCGAGACAAGTGGCATAGCGTCCATGCCATACGTCAAAGCGGTGGCTACCTTCATCTTGAAGAATCTTAGAATAGGGATAAGGGAGAATCTGCCGTGTTTCCTGTCGACAAGTATTTGAAGGTGATCAATTTTTCTAAGAGAAGAACTTCACAATACCATGAGAGTTTAATTTTCCTTTTTGGGGTTCTGCCCATTATCAGGATTTTAGTTTTCTTTATTCAATTGTAGGTTGTTCTTTTTCAAATAGGTAACCAAATCGTCAAGTTGCTATTGAAGGCCAATATGAGTAAGGTCCATCAATATTTTGTCGTCGGCATAGAGGAGTCTCGAGATCTTTGATCCTCCTAATGACGGTGGAAAATGCCTGACTTCACAAGATGAGTCTCCATAATCTGCTATATAGGCATTGTAGAGCGTTGGAGCAAGGTGGCACCCCTGCTTTACTCATCTAGCAGTCTGGATTTCCTCTGACAGACGGCCTTCTGCGCTTAGACGTACCCATACAGAAGTGTCTTGGTGTAGGGCTTGAATTGGTTCCAGAATAAAGGGTGGACATTGCTTTATTTCCAGTTTGGTCCAAAGCTGTTGCCTGTTGGCCTGGTCAAATGCTTGGACCAGGTCAATAAAGGCCATTTACAATGGAGGACCTCCCTGCAGGACTTTAGCTTTCATGGCACTTAGCAAAAGGATGTTTGTTATTGTTCCTGTGTTTTTTACAAAACCATTCTTTAAAGGATCTGCATATTCTGTGGCACGCAGCCAGGTTATAAAGGCATCTAGGGCCAATGAGGCAAACACCTTCCCCATCACATCCAGGAGAGCAAACGGTCTGTATTGATTTGAATCATCTGTTGCTCCTCTCTTGAAAATGGGGACGATGATTGCTTTTCTCCACGATTTTGGAATTGCATTGGTGATGTTACAATTTGCAAAGATCTTACTCATTATATTTGGCCACAGCTCTGGATGTTTTTTGAATTCCAAATTGCAGATCCCATCAGGACAAGGAGTCCGTGAATTATTTAGTTTGGAGATTTTATTTAAGATTGTTTCTTTATCAGAGGGGATATTTCTAATAACTATGTCCCTTATTCCAGCACCATTAAGGTTCTTATTCTGTGTCGTATCTGCCAATATCGGGGTATAAAGGGAGTTAAAATGTGTTATCCAACAGTCCTTTCCCACGGTATTTTGAGTATGGTCATTCATCATAATCGATGTCCCCTTGATCATATTCCAAAATTCCTTTGCTTTATTTCTACAGATTGCACGCAACATTTGCTCAGCATCTCGATGATATAATTGGTGCTGGTAGTGCATTAGCCAACTCTTATAGTCGCACCGGGCCTTTACCCACCCCGCCTTGTTTTCAGGTGATTGTGCTTTTAGATAGATTTTCTTCAGTCTCCTACGCAGTTGTCTTTTTTCAACTAAATCGGACTATAATGATGATGGTAATTTGCTGTTGCTTTAGTTGTTCTCTTAGCGTTCATTGTGGACCTCGTCAGTAGTGGCGTGTAATCCAACTGAACTATACTCATTTCTGGTGGCTTCAAACCGTCTATGGAAATGTGCTTATTCTGACTGTCTATTTGGAGGATGCCTTTTTCTGAGATCTTGACACGGTTGCCTCCAGAGGCCACTGATATAGCCAGCAAGTTAGAGAAATGTTGAACCCTTGTTGATAGACTTTCAGTGATAAGTAAGTTATGATCACTAAACGTTGTGCTCTCAATCCTAAAGTTAGTGATCTTTGACAGCAGGTCCTTGAAGACATATTCATGATCTATCGTGCCGTGCTGAGTTCCTCTCTGCCATGATGGAATCTTTACATTTATTTTGGATCGCAACCAATGTAGATTATGCATGTCCCGAGCTGTCATAAGCTCTTCCAACAGTTTACTACACTTTCTCACTCTGAGGTTTTGATCTTGATGTTTGGCCTGCAATCCTACACCTTCACATGCAGCATTAAAGTCACCATTAATTATTGTGAAATGCTCCAAATTTTTGGCATCTACCTCCTCCCAGATTTTCCCCATCTCATTAATGAATTCTTCATTTGATGTTATTTCAGGGTTCCAATACACATTTATTAAAAGAAAAATCTATGTTGTCTGTTCCTGGGAACCAGCAGTTGTGTGTTTCCAATTTAATAACATTGCCTGAATCCAATGTGGCGAAGAAAACACTTCAAGCATGTCAATACCGGACCCTGCTCTTATTGTGGTTATCAGTCCTGCTGTGGGTTGACCGACTGTCCCTTTCTTAGCTGTGTTAAATATTAGTTCAAAGCCATCAGACTGAGGTTTAGCAGCCAACCTTGTCTCTTGTAGACACAATATATCAAATTGGCCCAGATTGACATCAGTTGTTTTTGTGAGGTGCTCAAAGTCTCTCGTGTTCCAGCAGCCAAATTTGATATTCTTTCTTAGTTCTATTTTTTCACCCTTCCATTTCATCTCCTTTGGGTCTTGTTGACTTCTTCTCTTCGCCAATGGTGATAATTTTTCCATTGAGATTCACTCGCTATCTTTGACCATGTCCACAGTTCTAATTTTTTATCCGCAGCTCCTTTAGATCTCATGGTGATTTATCTTTTTTTGTTGGATTTGGAGATCTAAAGGCTTGGGCCTTAAGTCCGGCGGAGCAATGACCCTTACATATACGCCCTTTCCGTCTCTTCAGATCTCGTTGGTGAGTTTCGGCTTCACTTCGCCTCTCTAATCCTTGTTCTTTATGAGAGGTGCGAAGATGTTCCATCTTGCTTGTATAGTGTATGAGCGTGCGGTCTGTGGTTCTAGGAGTTGTTTTTGGCCCATCTGTCTCTATGTCTCCTTGTCTCTTGGTTTCCACAACATCCTTTTTCGGGCAAGTGACTTCTGTTACATCATATCACAAAATCGCTAGACTTTGTCTCTCTTTCATCAATTGGTGTTTAATGATTTTGGAGTTTAGATGTATATATGAGGAATCTCTTCTCCCTGTATGACAGGGTTCCACTATCCACAAGTCCATATTCAGGATATATCTTAGACTTGATATTTGTGTAAGTAATTTTAAGATGGTGACTCTATTCAGAGTCAATCCATCTCCTCGATGATGAATGCACTTCATTTTTAGGATACAGGCACTTTTGATTTGCTTTTGCAGATTTTTCTGCTCTCTTTCCTTGTCTCGTCTCACAGAATTTCTGTGTGTGCTACTTCTTTTGATCTTGTTTGTGCCCTCCCCGGTTTACACGTGCAAAAGAATAAAACAGACACACCCCGGACGGGGAATAAGGCAAAGAGAGCAGGCTGCGAGAGTTCAAGGCAAGGTTTATCTAATGAATGGCATTCAAAAGAACTCTAAGAGCGCTCTGACAAAAATCACGTTACAATACATTTTTATAAGTGGAGTGACGCAGCTAACATAGGATACTACGTTGGTCCCGGATTGGTCAGTTCGCGTGGTGCCTTATGTGTGGTGGCATCTCTTCCTCCGGGTTGGTTGCATGGTTGGCGGGAGGATGGACGTCAGACATCTGTGCTCTGAATGGGTGAAGGTCAGGTCGCTGTGAAGCAGGGTGGTCACTATCTAAGCTAACATAATATATTATCAAAAATGCATGCACTAAATAACAATTGTTCAAAGTCTTTCAGTAGTTTATCATGTCTCTATAAAAGTCACACATATACCTATACTATCAATAACATTGGATTATACAGGCCTTAGGTTAAGGGTCTTGACCACTATAATACACTGATTGAAGTGTGGGTCTGTGCTCACAAGAATCTCTGGTATGTGGCATTTGTTAGTGGTGGACAATGATATAATGCAGCAGGGGTCTAATGTTAGTTGGGGATCTGCTGGGTGGGCATCATGGCGTGGTCAGTGGTCTGGCATATGAAAGGAATATCTTGCAGGGACACAGGGTCACAATAGCAGTAAGTTTCCACGGGGAGGGTGCGGGGGCAAGGACACGTTTGTGGAGATGGACGAGCTATGTGCTTAGCTCATGCCGGTTCACATGCAGGACAGTGATCTCAGAGGAAGAGTGATGTGTTACATTTATTATTTGTTGCAAGCACTTCCGGCTTCAGCGTGAGAATGGAGCCGCAGAGTTTTCCAGTCAGAGTGGGAACGATGGTGGGGGCCATGTGCCCTGTGTGTCTTGCCATTGCGAGAAAGAGAAGAGAAGCATTTTTGTACTATCACAGTGAGGCCTAGTCACCAAGATGGAGTCGAAAGGGGGTACAAAAATGGATGCCCTGTGCCCATCTATGCGAATGTTAACTGAAGTCGACATTGCATAAGGGCGAGGGGCGAACCCATCACTGGAGGCACTTGGTCCGAGGTTTGTACTGAGAAGTTAAGGACGCGAGGGCCTGATGGCCCTTCGCTCCCACACAATCTTCAGTGGAGAACGCCTTTGCCCATTTTCTACACATCATAAATCATTAGATTTAGTATTTTTCAACCCCACTTTCAGATCATATCTTGTCTGGCGGCTTCTTTTGGGGGATGAAGCATTCCTTCTCCTCAATTTTTCACGAGAGTTCTCCACTTTGCCCTCCTCTTCTTTGTTCTTTATCCTTTTCCACGCTTTTTCAATGCTGCTTGTGATCTTATTTTTTTTGGTTTGCAGTGTGTTTTTCATCGGTGAAGATGGGTCATAGATTTGTACTTTCTTCAGTGGTTCCAGATTTGAGCTTCTGTCGTCCATCGTTTCAGTTTTCCTTTTAAGGATTCCTATCATGCTGGTCCAGTAACACGATTCCTCAATCGTGTGTGTACTCCAATCCAGTTGTTCATCCAGGATCAACACCGGTGGGTTCAGTAATTCTTTCCCTGTATTCTTTGTTGGATTTTTATGTTTTTCTGACCTTTGCTTGTCGTCTGCTGAACAATTAGGTATTGCAGCTGTTAATTTGCCCATATGTTTGGAGCTTGCCTTGAGAGTTTTTAAGACTCCTATTTGGAGCTGCTTTATTGGAACTCGGTTTAGTGAGAGTAGGCACGATTGGCCTCTGGTGGTTAAATATACCGTAAGAAAATACATTAGTATTTTCACTAGGTGCAAGGGAATTGTTTCTATTACAATCTGGAGCTTTTTTGAGCGAGAGAGGGTTTGGCTTCTTTGCTTGTACTTCAATGCTTTTGTCACTGTGCTGAGCAGCCTGCTTTTTCGCTTCTTCTTTATCAATTATAGCAATTATTTCTGCCCTAGGATCATTTGATTGCACTGGATCCATAGACGTATTTGTCACGATTTGTTGGTCTGTCCTCCTGGCTGACTCTTTGCTTTTGACAGTAGTTGCATCAAAATGTGTTTGTGAGGATTTCGACTCCCTCTGGATACACTCTCCTGAAACCTCCTTGGTGGCGTTCGATCTACTTGGAGATCGTACTTGATCCTGCCTGAGTGACTGCTCTATCCCAGATGCCAGACTTCTCTCAGTCCCTACCATGAAGCCTTCCATATAGTTCAGTTTTGTTTGCATCGGGGCTATGTGAGAAGTCTGGTCACGCAAAGTGTCATTAATGCTCTCATAGAGCTTGCTAAAAGGAGCAAGCGCGATCGTAACCATGGACATAATATTCAGCAAGTCCAAGTCTTGAGGAGGAGGCTGTTGGAGTTCTCTCAGTGTTCTCATCGGGATTGGAGTGTGTGTCATTTCTACGATGTTGCTACATCCTCTTTCATTCGCCCACACTGACTTTTTCAGAGTCTGCCCACTTGTTTTTGCATTTGCTTCAACCTGCGTTTCTACTGAAACATCTGTTGTTCATGTTGCCAAGGCGATCCCAGCTCAGTTGATCTATCAGTCCTAGGACCGTTTCCCACCGAGGATAGCTTTGGAGAATTCAAAAGGTGACTCGAGCACAGTGTTTGGTTGGTCTTTGTTAACACCCCGGCAGCATTTTCAAACTCAGAGTTTTCCCTGGGGATAAACACGGGCTCCATGCTATCACCCTTAGAACACTCAACTCGGATGTCACTTGTAACTTTTTTGCCACAGTGCCATCTAAGCACTGGAGTGGTCCCGATCCACTTTAAGGGCAATATCATTTCTGTTTCTTCTATTTTCATGTTATTGTTGAGGGTGTTATTGGTTGTTTGGGATCGCACAGTGTATGCTTCTTCTTGACTGACACGGTCCAGAATTTCCTGATCAGATATTTCTTTCAATAGATTCACTGGCAGTTCATTTCTCTTCTTAAAAAAATAATTTATAGACTCCACGTTAAAAGGCTCATTCGGTCCTTTCCGTGGACCAATTTTTTTTGATGCCTTAGATCTCAAAGTCAGACTTCTTGTTATTTTACTTATGTTAAAGCGATGGGTTTTGAGATACTGGCTCAATCCCACGTGCGGTTTCCCGTTGGTTTGTCGCCTCATTTCAAATCTTTAGGTTGCTCGTTATACTCCTCATTCCTGTCATCTTCCAGCACATTGATGAGGATTGGCACTATGGTTTTAGGCAAATCCCGCCTTTTAGGGCTTACTGTTTCGTCAGAGCCTTTAGTCCCACAACAGTTCCCAGCAAGGTTTTTCTCAATAGGCGATATCCTGAGCGTTGAAGATTGCTCTGTACATTGTTCCTGGCTCATTTCCAAAGTCTCATTGGCACTTTGGACGACAAAAGGAGCGTCTGCCTCTGGGCTCCTTAAGTCCTCCCGTGCTGATGTTGTATGTATGTCAATAGTGCACACTGATGGGACAATGGCCTTAACTATTTTGCCCATTTGTCTGATGCTTCTGATCAATCCCCCAGCGTGATTAGTGGGTAGTGTCTCATCTTGGTGTTTTCTGATGATATCTAAATCGGGGGGGGGCAGTAATGTACTGCAAAGTGTTACACACACACCCCTTGTTATTCTTGCCCCCCTTGTTGGGGCCATTACTCTTGCCCGTTAGAGCGAGCATCCTTTCTAACACAGGGGGTGGAGATGACATCCGTAAGGCAGAGGGATGGGTAACTGGTCACGGAAGGATTGAGGGAGAATGCATAGAGGAAGAAGAAAAGGAAAAAGGAAGGGAGGACAAGTAAAGGGTAGAAGAAGGAGGGGTTGAAGGGATAGGGGTAGGAGCCATACATTGCAACAGCCTCACTCTCCTCCAGCTCCACCATGTGGTCTGAAGATGCCTCCATCTTTGGCCTACGCAGTTCTATTACCAAACTTTCGGCTGCTGTAGGACTCCGGGCAGAAAACGGCAAGGCATAGGCACTGCCTACACAGCCTGCCATGGTCTGCCAAAGTCTGCTAACTCACTCTGCAGCTCACTCCGCGGCCGCTCCGCGGCTGAGGCCAGTAATTATAGGTGTGTCCAAAGAAAGAATGAAGGCAGTAGAAAGACTCAAGGCTGCATCTGCCAAAGTCTGCTCACTCACTCTGCTGCTCAATCCGCGGCTGCTCCGCGGCTGAGGCCAGTAATTATAGGTGTGTCCAAAGAACGAATGAAGGCAGCAGAAAGACTCAAGGCTGCATCTGCCAACATGTGCTCACTCACTGTGCTGCTCACTCTGCCTGTACACCTTTCCACTGCCTCGGGCACCTCCTGGAAGGACCTAATCTAACCCTGATGCCTTGCCTGGAGTACCGGTAAGCACGGTTCTCGCAATCCTGCAGCTGCGAACGCCAAGGGAACTTCTCTCCACTCCCAATGTCTCTGCAGCTTTCCACAATGTTGGTTCCACTGCTCCTGGATTCCTCGTGAGTCTCGACCTGGCTTATCTCCGGTTGCTGCTCCTCCGTTGCTGCAGCCTCTCTGGGTCTTCAATTCTTCTCTTGTGTCCCGCCATGTTTCACCAGAAAACAGAAAACCTGATGTGTTCCCACCAGGAAACAAAAGTCCCTCTTTTGCCATTGCGTCCTCAATTTAAAGTTCCCAGCATCAATTACTATGTCAGAAAAACTAGACCGCTTAGTCTCAAACCAACAGTCTTTCTTCCTTGTTTGATGCCTTTTCCTCATCTCAGTACCAAAGTGATATCCATGTATGTAAGAGTCATTATAAAGAGAATGTATGGCTCTGTGGTGTCTCTTCATTGTCCCAGTGCCAGATTGATGTCTACTGGGAAATGATTTATGGGAAAGATAGGGAAGGGACTGATAGTAACCTACAAAGGCCAGGGGGATATTAGGTTTACTGGAAAAGGGAAATGGGGATACCATGTCTCAACCAGGGGTCCCTCATCTCCACTCCCCAAGTCTCCTCCACCCAGGTGATCCTCCCTCGCATATCCACCCCCAGGGTCAGGATCCGAAAGTGACGGCCTTTCTCTGGCCACCTGGGAGGAGGATATGTTGAGAAAAGAAGTGGGTATCCTTAGATTCCTCACGCAACACACCCAACATTCTATCTCTTTTGTCACCTCCATTCTTCTCCTCACTTCCCATCCCCCAATTATCTCCATTCTATCCCACTTCCCACAACCTCACCCATGGAACTTGTATTCATACTTCCCTCTTCCAACTCAGTCTATGCTCCAATTAACCCATTTGCTGGACAAACTATTTTGCAACTTGCACCTGTCACAACAGCTGCACTTGCCACCCTTTCAAGCAAACTCTTTCCACAAGAATATTTTCTGCTTGCTACAAAACAGTCACATACTTCTAAAGAAATCCATTGTTGATGCCAACGACTGCTCATTCTGCATACCTCACTCACTCTCTCTTACCCCACCAATCTAAAAGCCTTGCAAGTGCTGTCTTCAAATTTGATAGCAAACTATGTCAAAGCACACTCACCAATTGTACCCATGGAATCTGATTTCTGGTACAAACATTTCCATGAGAATGCACTCACCCACATCACTATCTTCTTAACTAATTCCCACCACTCTCATATTTCCTCTTTGCTCATTATTGTTGTCCTGTCTTCAACCTTTGACATTGTGGATAATCCTTCCATCTTCCAAACTTGTTCCCTTCTTCACCTCAAAGACACCACAATTGACTGTGGGTCATCATATATCTATGACCGCACCTTTACTATCTTGTGGAACTCAAAGGTCTACACTTCTACAGTCCTCTTTATTGAAATTCTCCAATGGTCAGTTCTCTACCCACTCTTCTTCAACCTCCAAAAACGAGTGTCCTACTTTGGTAGTAATGATAACCTCTTCATTGTTGATACCCAGAGCTTCTTCTCCTTCCTATCCTGCACACCTGCCATCACTGTTCTCTTAACTAACCGCATAACTGCTGTCCATCACTGGATAGCTCTAGGCTGCCTCATGCACAAAGGTGCTCATATTGAAGGTATCTTTCGTCTAGCCTTCAAATCCAACCCCACTCTCCTGTCTCCCTTCGTATGCTCCCTACAACTTCACCCCCACACCCATGGCTCTCAACCTTGAGGTTCTCTTTACACGTTCCTGAAGCTTGTATGCTTCATTTGCCAACAGCTTCTGCAACCAGACTCAACTTTCCAAGCATTAGAACAATCACCCACATTTCACACCCGCTTAGACTGGGTGAACTTTCTCAAAAGTCATCCGCATCATCCTTCAACTCTGTGATTCAGGGAGGTTTGTGGGATCCCACAGATTTTTTGCCCTGCCGAATATGCCTAATCCCCATTAAGAGCTATACAATTTGTGGAAAGTTTTGGGAAGTGCTGGATGATTTGTGGGAAATACAAAGACAAAATAACTTAAAAGGCTTCATGATTGTGGAAACAGTGTATGGGAAAGGGAGGGTTTTGTGGAGGCTAGGTAGAAGGGGGAGGAATGTGGAACTGGAGTCATGTGCATCTGTGAATGTTTTACAAGCAGGACAGCAAAATCAAATCTCCAGTAAGATATCTAAGTAGATGAATGCACATACTGCTGTATGTAACCTGCACTTTCTAGATTGGAATCCAGTTCAGAAGAAGTCAGCCTTCCATCCTTCTAAAGTTGCTCAAATTAGTAAAGTTGAAGTGGGAAATCGTACAATTGCACTTTAAACCAGCATAGTGAGTCACATGATAGGCATGCCTGGATCTGCTTTTCGACAATCAGAGGACAACACATTGTGTATTACTGTGGCAATAAGACCCGAGGCGCAGGCCAATACCACCCCAGGTAATGCCCCCGGGGCCGTAGTTACAGGACCGAGTGTAGCGAGGGTCTTAACAAAGCCCCGGGGCCATTACCGTGGGCGGTATTGGCCCGCCGCCGAGGGTCTTATTGCCATTAGCACCGCGGCCTGATAGACCAGGGTGCAAATGGCATTTTTTTTCTGTTTCGCTTGTCTGTTTTCCCTTTCCATGGCGGTCATCAGGAGCGGATGCGCTGGGAACACAAGTGTTCCCAGCGCGCTCGCTCCCAAGATCAGAAGAAAAAAGAAGGTAAGAGGGGTTGGGAGGGCGGAAGGGAGGGGGACGGTGAAAAAAAAAGTACAGCGGCCTCCGGCGGGGGATGATGGAAGCCTCCAGCCGTGTGAAGGCTTGGAGCGGGGATGGCCCCGCTCCTAGTCTCCACACGGCTGGAGGTTTCCATCGTCCCCCGCTGGAGATCACAGGATAGAAGGTAAGTCGGGTGGGGCGGGAGGAGGGAGGAAAGAAAAAAAAATTCTTACCTGAGTCCCCGGCGGGGGACGAAGGAAGCCTCCAGCCATGGGGAGGCTCGGAGCGGGGATTGCTAGGTGAAAGTTTGCCATTAGTCATTTAGATGTGTTGCTTCCCTTGAGCATCCTGCCAGAAAGGTCCTTGCACTGTTGTCCTATTCCATTAATGTTTCACTTTGTTTGCTTTGGACATATGCTGGCAGGGAAAGGTCTTAACTCTTCAACGCAATGTTTACCGCAACATGTTATCAGCATACATTGTCATAAGTTTATCCTGACTCTGTCTTCAGAATCTGCAAAAGATTTGGCCAAGCACATGAATCCAGTGATTCGAGATTCGGCCAGATTATTTAGCACAGTCTTAAATGCCACTTAGCCACAACCCTAATATCTACTCTAGTGTTCATCAAACTAGACTACTGTGTGAGCCAACCCCCCCCTCACCCCCCTCTTCTACGTAACGCCCCTCAACAAAGTACTCGGCTTTGCAGCATGCTGCCTTTTCACTCTTTTCAGGCCCCCCCCCCACACCTTCCTGAACTGTCACCAAGCTGGATTCCTATATGTGCAGAATACTTTACTCTCCAAGTATCTGCTGCACATCTTTCAATCCATCCATGATCTTGGCTCTGACTTATTACCGACTGCAGCTCCTCAACCCGCTTTTTGCTGCTTCTGCTTATTTTTCAAAACTCCACTGGAATGCTCTTCCCCAAGCCAACACAACCATTTCAGATGGTGAAATCTTTGAATTATGGTCCAAGACCCACCTGCTAATGTTAGAAGGGCCACACTTTCCCACCTTGTTTCCTATCCAGACTTACAGCCCAGCCCAGCTCTATGTTCCAGCATTCTGCACTGCCATATATAAATATGAATTCTGAAATGTCCTCCTCGTGTTTCTTTAATATTGGAAATATCCATGATTTGTCCTTCTTTTCCTGGCATATGTTCCCACAACTTGTCCAACTCATTCAATTCTCCATTGAACTTTTTTGAAAGGCACTTTGCACATGGGCTACCTATGTTCTCTGTTATTACTCATCGGTATTCCCTCTCTGTTAAAAATGTCAACCCTGGCCCCCAAACAATTAAAAATACAAAATATTGATGTCTTGATTCTATACTTTTACTGATTGCATACATGTACTTCTCTCCATGCTGGTTCGGTCATGTGCTCCTAAATAAGCAGAACTTTATCAACATGTCCTTTTCTGTATTGGTGTGTCATGCACAAGCACCCATAATGCCCAAAACTAGTGCTAGCACTAGGTTTGGGCAAACAGCATTGGTGTGCATACAGATGTTCTGGCAGTGGGCAGGTTCTTTGCATATGTACTGTGATTCTTTTGTGCCCCACCCATCTTCTGTCCTATTGCTACTTTCTATCTCATCCCATCACTGCCTCACGTGACCATAGTGTGGCTCAGTGCATTAAACAATAGGTGGGTGAATGAACAATTTGAAATGTGCATTTTGTTTGCATGACTCACATATTTGTATGTGGCACTGCATAGCATTGCACATTAAGTAATGTGTTGTACACAGACATGGACACATGCATGGTGTCTGCTAGTGGAATAGATTCGTTTATGTGGTGTTTTTGTACTTTTATATGGTTCTTCACTGTACCTGCTTCCCTGTTTAGCGTGTTTGCTGTGTTTCATGTTTAGTATGTGCCTGTCAAGATAAACTACAATTGTTTGAAACTTGCACTATTCCATGTCTCATGAGTGTGCCTTGTAAGAATTATTTAAGAGCCCAACTGTGCTCATCATTTCACAGAATATCTCTTCTGATTTCTGTATCTTATCAAGCTTGTTGGATCGTGTTTGTCTAATTTGTCATTATTAGTTATGCCTGTCCAATGTAAATGTCTCTATAAAGGAAGCATGAGGGCAGAATACTGATGTTCAAGTCTATATTGCACCTACAATCAAATCAGAAAAGATATACGTTGCATTGTATTTAGCAACGTCTTGTGAAGCTTTAAGTGTTTCAGCCAATTGAAAGTGAGCTTGCTAACAGTTGTATCTCCCTTGGGAAGAGAGAAATTCACGGGTATTAAGTGCACCACATCACTCCTTGGTAGCCCTTGCACCTCTCTGAGCCGTTCATTCGAGCGTTCTGGGTAAGGAATGGCCAGGCATTCCATCCCCAGCTGCACTATGTCTTCATTAGATGCAGAGAGTATCAGCTGGGTGTTGATAGAGGAGAAGGTGAAGGTGTTTGCTGTTCATTTCTCATGTGTTTGGTGCCTTGCACTTACCCTAATCCTCTCTCTTTCAGTTACTTCTATTCATCTTTCATTCAAATCACGGCCTTGCCCTTCAATGTTGTACAGACTGCATCTCACTGTACATTTATGTTTACACTCTCTTCCTCAACCTGCAACCTGTAATTTCCCAAACCACCCTGTGTTGCAAACCCCCTTTGAGCGCTGCGCCTACTTGCCCCACTGTACACAAGTGCTCTTCCCTAGGGCACCAAAGCAATTTCAAAGGTAGAGCTCCTAACATCAAGGCTCAAGCTCCATCTGCTAACTTTAGAAGAAGCTCCAATTTCCCACTTGCCTTCTTATCTAAACTGACAGCGCAACCCGCCTCACTTCTTTCCGCCTTCAGAACTAATCTATATGCATTGTAATAATGAAGTTGCCTCCCCTTAGCACCCAGATGTCAGAAATACCAATGGTTTTTCATACTGTCCCTGGCATATGTTGCTCCTCGTGCCGCTTCATCAGCTGTTCCAGCTCATTCAATTCTCCATTGCTACCTCTGTGCTCTGTTAGTTCTCCTTTGTAAACCATTTCTGTACAAGACTACATCCCCGATCCTCACAGAATACAAATACAAATGCTTGTTGTCTGGCTGTTATAGTTGTACAGTCTGCATACATGTCCCTCTCTGCATGCAGTTCGTCTGCATACATGTACCTCTCGGCATGCAGTACGAGACACGTGCTGTCACCTCATCCGCCCCATTGTGATGGAACATTTGAGAATTCCACACACCATGCAGGTACATGGCAAGAGGTTCATGGAATCATGTATCTCATCCTGACAGAGAGGAAGGACTTCTGCAGACTGTTCCTCGCCTTTACCGCACCAGGAAACATCAGGTGTGGCCTCAGTAATCAATGTGCAATGACGACTGTCATGTTTGTCAAGGGGGCTACAATTCCAGATCTCCGCCATGCACATCTGAGCTGGGTGAGATAACTTGTAATGTACAAGACACAGCGGTATAAAGCACAGGAATCTGGATATGCCCTTCGTTCCTATATCTCTCACTGCCATGTGCAGCAAATAAACAGTACACGGATTGAAGAGCAGTTTTACACAAATGTGCTCATTCAATTCTTTTGCTTTCACTACTACCTCTTCATTGATAATATTCAAATATTTTTTCCATTCAATCTTCCCCCTATTTCACAGCACATCACTAAGGTGCTTCACTGCAAACCTACATTGGAATGCCTTGCATTGCCAATTGCTCAACTCCTCCAAGGTGAAAGCTTCTTGTCTCCCAGTCTCCAGAGCCCACCCCAGGCTCGTTCAACACATCTACTTGTCTTGTCACCTTCTCACTCCATAACCAGGACTGGCTGATAGGGCAATAGGGCAATGCCTGAACAACAAACATAAAATGCTGTTGTGCGACCGTTTTCTGGGTCATATTGGACCACTTCTTTGGTCCATGTGGGCCAGTTTGAAGTTACTTCATCATGCAGCTAGTAGCTTCGACCAGTGTTGCTGAATAAATATTCCTTAAAATTCACAATTTGAATCACATTTCATCAAAAACCTCACCCTTGGGTACTACTACACAGGGGTCAAGTCCTAATAATTAAAGCGGGGGTCTCATTAACAAACTGAATAGGATGTGACATTGCCAGAAATTAGCATGTCAAGGTGAAATATGCACATTTCAGTAAATTGTCTTTGCATAACCACCCAAATTGCACAGGACTAATGGCATTTGCCTTTCAGAAAATCAACACATACCCAAAACCATCGATCCGTGAGGTTGGATTTAATTCATAAACTCAAGGGGGACATCCAATGTTTCTCATTTTAGCCAGGCGGGGAATGAGGCCATCCTCTGGAAAATGTGGTGTGTACCCTCGACATGTGCCCTTCTCATAGATTCTGGCACAAAAGGAATCAAGTGCCATTTGTAACTGAGGGCCACTTTTTCATTGGTCCCCAAGACAATTTTATGCCCCAGTCCGACCCTGTCCATCACCCACTGTTAGCAATCTTACTGTCCTTGCGGACGGTTCTCTAGTTCTCCAACTATTCATCATGGTTACAGCAACAGCCACTTGGATTACCTAATGGTATTTAAGGAAGATTAGTTCCCACCTCTTCCAACATTCAGCCAAAAGTCTCATCTCTATCTTTGTCCTCAGCAAATTAGACTATTTTTGAAGCTTGCTCTTTGGCTGCATCCTTTGATCCTTCTCCCCTCAAGGCAAGTTACCCAACTTTGCCACTCAAAGCGTCTGCACCCTACTGATGTTGTCATCCACTTCGCCACATCATTACATTGCAAAATGGATATCGGTGCAAAACCAGCATCTCTTCAATTTCCTATTCCTCATCTACAAATGTGATCATGGACTTGATCCCCTCTGCCTTGCTAATTGTATCTCTCTTTACTCTACCTCTCTTACTCTATGGTTGTTCTCTCTCTGCAACCATTCTATACCCACCCCACACCACTCCAGCACAGACCATTGTTTCTGTCTCACCACTTAAGACCATCCCACTCTTCTGGTTGCAATTGTACATATAGAACTGTACTTAGACTCTAGGCCTTATTGTATATCATATTTATGTCTGTTCTCTTTATTTTCGTCCCTGAAATCACAACATCACATGGTTCTTTAAACATATAGATGCTCCCACCCTATTATAAACGTATCCTACACATGGACCAGCTCTGTTATTTCTGCATTACCACCCATGCATGCCAATTTTGGGAGATATTACACACTGAATGCTCAATAAATACAAATACAACAAAGCAACATACAAGATACACATGGCGTCAGGCTAATTCCCCCTCGTGTGCCTATCCAACAAGAAGAAGGACTTTTTTGTGTAATTTTACAAAAAGTGGTAATTGCATGGAGAGGACTACTAATGACTGCACTTACATGTTGGTGGGTCTGCTTCATGCAATTTTCAATATTTGATAAACAGAGTTAAAAAGGAAAGTGTAAAATCATGCAACATGACCTTTTTGTCTTGCTTTTATTTTTTGTAAATTTTCTTTTATTAGGTTTACAAATGTGAGTCATGATACAAAATACATTTCACAGCTTAAGGTTACAAGACAAATCAGTAGGATTCAGTATTCTTGGTACTTGTGTTTACAGGCGCATTGTTCCTGATTAGGTCTTGTATGTGTACATGACTTCCCCTCCCCTCTTTCCCTCCCCCCTCTACCCTCTCGGTCATGCAGTTCTTAACTCAATCATTGCAATCATTGCAGCGTTTCTCAAATGAAGATCAAAGTTTCTGTATATTGTAGGGATCACTTCCACAGTGGAAAGTCCACCAGGAAGGCATTTGTTCTTGAAATCCATCCATAGTGCCTCAGCTTGTGATGCTCTTCTGTGCAGCGACGCTGTTATGTGCTTCATTATACATATATTGGTGGCAACGTTGATCCATTCGTTTTTGGTGGGTACTGAAGCGGATTTCCATTTCATAACATGTGTAGCTCGAGCTGCCAACAGCAGTTGTGGGGCTAGATCTCTTACTCTGGTCCATTCGTCTTCTTCTTTCTCGAGGCCAAACAATATAAGGTAAGGATCGGCTGTTCTGGTGATGCCGTCAATCTCTTTAATCCAGCCCAGGACGTCAGAAAGCTTTTATTCGGGTGCAACCCCACCACATGTGCCAATAATCAGTGTTTTCGCTGCATCCCTGCCAGCATTCTGGATTAGCTGTTTGGAACATTTTTGATAGTCTAGTAGAGTCATATTGCCATCTATGCAGCAATTTAATGGCATGAAGTTTGTATTGGTTTGAGATGGAGATTTGTGTAGCCGCTTTGCATATAGTTCCCCATAGGTCCAGGGTGATCTGTTCACCAAAATCCTTTCCCCATCTGTCTTTCAGTGAGTCTGTAGTCCCCCCTCCTCCTCCTATCAGTTCTTTACACATAGCTGATATCAGGCCCTTCATTCCTGTCCTTGAATCTAGTATCTTCTCAAAGGGCGTGAGATCTCTCATCAGTTTGGGCTTCCACATTGGTCTCGTCAGAATGCCCTTTGCTTTGTATATATTGGAAAGTGGATAGTGAGCCTATTCCGAGGGCATTCGTTAGGTCTGGGAGTCATAAGAAGGAGTCCTTTTTTTGTAGTTGTCCAACTCTCTCTAAGCCGGCCTCGTACTATGCTTGAAATCTTTGTACGTTCGGAATATGATCATTGATTCTGGGTGACATTAGATGGCTTAAGGGAGCAGGCCATGTGGTGATGTTTTGCATATTCTTTCCCTGTGTCCAAATGTACCATATAGTGCTTAATATTGTGTGGTCTTTATGTTTTCTATGAATCCTCTTCTTGGGAGACCAGAGCCACTCAGAAACTGTGGCCGGTGAGAAACAATGGTTGTCCATATTAACCCATTGAGTGTTTGCGTGGTTGCGTAGGTGGGGGATCAAAACTCTAAGTTGGGAAGCTTCATAGTATTTTTGTAGGTTAGGGAGCCCAACCCCACCCTTCTCTTTAGGGAGTATCAAAGTCTTGTACGGAATTCCCACTTTCTTCCCTTGCCAGAGAAATTTAAAGATGGCTCTTTTGGATTCAACAAATAAACTTTTTGGGATCCTGATGGGTAACATTTGGAAGGGGTATAGGAACCGAGGGAGGGATGCCATCTTAATTGCGTTAAGTCGCCCCAACCAAGATATTGTGAGCTTGTCCCATCTTGTCAAATCAGCCCGGAACTGTTGTAGTACGGGGAGAAAATTCGCCTCATAGAGATTGTTTCGTTTTCTGGTGATTTGTATCCCTAAGTACTGTAATTTTGCATGCTTGATTTGGAGACCTAATGTGGAGAATTTAGCGGCGTTCACATCTTCCTGGCCTTGTAAGGAGAAGAGTGTGGACTTCTGTTTGTTAACCTTAAAGCCTGAATAGTTTACCATATTCTGTTGCCCCCAATTGAATACCTTCTAATATTGGGTCAGTTCTCATTGTTATTGTTAAGGGCTCTAGGGAGAGTGCAAACAGGATCGCAGAGAGGGAGAACCCCTGTCGAGTAAAGCATCTAGAATATTCACCGTTCACAAATATTGATGCTTTAAGGTTTGTGTATACCGCATGTATTGCCGTTCTAAACCTTGGGCCCATCCCAACTTTGCGTAGCACTGCTTTCAGGAATCCCCATTCCACCCTATCAAAAGCTTTTTCTGTGTCAATGGATAGAAGTATTGGGTCATTGGGCATGGTTTGGGACGTGTGGATTAGGTGCACAGTCTTACGCATTGTATCAGCATCCTGCCTCCCCAGTGTAAACCCGACTTGGTTGGGGTGTATAAGGTGTGGTATTAGTGTTTCCAACCTTGCAGCCAAAACTCTCGTATACATTTTCGCATCAAGGTTGAGCAAGGAGATAGGGCGGTACGATCCACATTTCGTGGGGTCCCTCCCATCTTTGGGGATAACCGTGATCAATCCTCTGGTGAAGGAGTCTGGGGGTTTCCCGGTGTCTATTATTTAATTGTAGAGTTTGTTTGGAAAGGAGTGAGTGATGTGTTAAAGGTTTTATAGAATCTGGCTGTGTAACCGTACTCACCCGGGGATTTGCCTATGGTGAATCTCTTTATAGCAGCCTGGACTTCCAGTTCTGTTATGGGGGATTTCAGCAAGTCGACATCTAAACATGGTATAAGGGGTATGTTTATTGAGGAAAGGTAGGATTCTATTTCGGGTTGGTCGGGATTCATTTCCGAGGAGTATAAGGCTTCATAAAAGTTGGTGAAGCTTTCTGGGATAGTGGGGCGAGCGTGTGATTTGGGGGGGGTTATCTTTGATGATTTCTAGAACTCTTCGCTCGGCTCTTTGTCCTCGGAGCCTGGTGGCAAGAAGTGCATCTACCTTGTCTCCCTTTTCATAGAACTTTTGTTTAAAAAATCTCAGCTTGCGCACTATTTGTTCATGTTCTAGTAGCTTCAATTCGTTTCTCTTCTCTTTTGCCTTATTCATTTTTGTGTGATCAATCTCTCTGTCCCTCATATTATTGCCCTCTAGCTGACAGATTTCGGTTCGTAGTCTATGTTCAATAATATTTCACTTCCTTTTCTTTGATGAGCCTTCCCTTATTAGGATCCCCCTCCAGGTGGCTTTTCCCACCTCCCACATCGTTTATTTAGATACTTCGTCGTTATTATTTATTTCAAGGAATTGGGAGATTTCAGTCTCCATTTTGGCTTTGAAGACTGCGTCTTTCCAGAGGCTCTCATTACAGCGCCATTTCCCGCCCTTAATTGGTAGATTCATCCACTGCATTTCTGTGAGGACCATGTCATGGTCGGACCATGTGATCGGGGTTATCTCTGAACGTGATACTACCTCGGCAAGCTCTCTGGATAGATATATGTAGTCAATTCGGGTGTACGTATTATTGGGGGCCGAGTAGAAAGTGTAGCCCTGTTCATCGGGATGGTAATCTCTCCACGCATCTCTCATGTTGTACATTTCCATCATGCTTGCCAGCTCGGTTTGGTTGGTTCTGTTGTGTTGTTTCACGTTGGGGTTGCCAGGTTTCTGGTCTTTGATGGGGTCTGCCCATTGGTTAAAGTCACCGCTTAGGGTAATCTGGCATGAAGCTTCCAATAGTATTTTAGGGATCATTCTGGCGAGGAATCTGGGTTGACCCGTATTCGGGGAATGAAGGGTTGCAATCGTTACATTCACTTTCCCTATGTGACCATTCACTAGGAGCGCTCGGCCTTCTTCGTCAGAGCATGTCTTGGTGAGTACGAATTCTATGCCTTTTCTGATGAGAATTCCCACACCTCCTTTTCTCAGTGGACCAGAGCCCCAGAATTCTGTCCCAAGCCGTTTCCCTAGGATCTGTCGCTCTTCACCCTTTATGTATTTCGTTTCCTGTAAGAGGAGAATGTCAATTTCGGCCCTACCGAATTCTCTGGCCACAAGTGACCATTTCGTTAGCGAATTGAGTCCTTTTACATTGAGTGTCCCTTCCCTTAAAGGGGCAGTTCTCCCTGTGTCAGTGTTTGTAGCCATTTCTTGTTTTCACAGGAAGGTGTCTCTAAATGGCTGATCGTTGTTGCTCATTCGTTCTGAATTGTGCACTGCATTGGCTGTCTTGGATTACTATAAATGCTGCTCTAACCGCTTCCACTTCCTTAGAGCCCCCCCACATCCTGCCCCGTCCCCCCTCCTATTCCCAGTTGGTGGCATTCGATCGAACCCGGTTGACTGCACTGAGTTGGCGTCGAACCACCTATGGGGGCCGATACTTCACGCCCCTTGTCCAAATGTAACATCTCTGTTTAAAGTGAGCCCCTCCATGGTTCTTGTCTTGCTTTTATAATATGTTTTATAAGACAACTAGCGGATATACCCAGCATTGCCTGGTGTTTCACTCCCTCATAGGTACAGGTAACAGTGCAAAATGTGGTGCAGATTGGTGAATAAGTGTGGAATTGTATAAGAAACAACTCTTCACCAAGCCATAAACCCACAAACAAAAGTTGACTTTTGTCAAAATGCAGGCAAATTGGTGGGGTGTCTGAATGTCAGGTAGCCAGTAATGTCTGCAGAGTCCTAACAGGTGATTGTGCAACATTTGGTGCAGATTGCTGAAAAAGTGTGGAATTGTATGAGAAACAACTCTTCGCCAAGCCATAAACCCAAAAACAAATGTTGACTTTTGCCGAAATGCGGGCAAAGGGGTGGGGTGTCTGAATGTCAGGTAGCCAGTAATGTCTGCAGGGTCCTAACAGGTGACTGTGCAACATATGGTGCAGATTGGTGAAACAGTGTGGAATTGTATAGGGTACATACGCAAAGCCACAAACCCGCAAGCCCTGCGACTTTTGCCGAAATCCAATGAAAGTGGTGGGGTATCCAAATGTCATGTAGCTGTAATGTCCGGAATATCCTAACAGGTGACTGTGCAAAATTTAGTGCAGATTGGTGAAAAGGTGTGGAATTGTATACGGAGCATACGCAAAGCCACACACCCACAAACTCAGAGACTTTTGCTGAAATCCTGGGAAAGGAGTGGAGTGTCAAATATCATGTAGCCAGTAATGTCCAGAGGGTCCTAACAGGTGACTGCAAAATTTGGTTCAGATTGTTGGAATGGTGTGGAATTGTAAATGGAACATATACGAAGCCACAAACCCACAAACCCAGAGCCACATATTAACTTTTGCCGAAATCTGGGGAAAAGGGTGGGCTATCCAGATGTCACGTAGCTAGTTTGTCCATAGTGTCCTAACAGATAACAGGGCAAAATGTGGTGCAGATTGGTGAAAAGGTGTGGAATTGCATAAGAAACAACTCTTCCTTCGCCAAGCCATAAACACACAAACAAATGTTGACTTTTGCCGAAATGCGGGCAAAGGGGTGGGATGTCTGCACGTCAGGTAGCCAGTAATGTCTGCAGGATCCTAGCAGGTGACTGTGAAAAATTTGGTGCAGATTGGTGAAAAGGTGTGTAAATGTATAGGGAGCACACGCAAAGCCACAAACCCACAAAGTCAGAGACTTTTGCTGAAATCCGGGGAAAGGGGTGGAGTGTACAAATATCATGTAGCCAGTAATGTCCAGAGGGTCCTAACAGGTGACTGTAAAAAATTTGGTTCAGATTGTTGTCATGGTGTGAAATTGTAAATGGAACATACACGAAGCGACAAACCCACAAACCTAGGCCCAAATGTTAACTTTTGTTGAAATCTGGGGAAAGGTGTGGGGTGTCCAGATGTCATGTAGCTAGTTTGTCCATAGTGTCCTAACAGATGACAGGGCAACATTTGGTGCAGATTGGTGAAACAGTGTGGAATTGTATTAGGAACATACGTGAAGCGACAAACCCACAAACTCACACCCAAATGTTCACTGTTGCTGAAATCCAGGTAAAAGGGTGGGTTGTCCAGATGTCATGTAGCCAGTAATGTCAGGGGGGGTCCTAACAGGTGACTGTGCAAAATTTGGTTCAGATTGGTGAAACTGTGTGGAATTGTATAGGGAACCTACGCGAAGCCACAAACCCACAAATCGCCATATTTTCACTTTTATATATATATAGATGTAATTGCACCTGCATAAATGTATGGAAGACAGCATTTACAAAAGATTCCGATGGAATACGTGCTTAGCAGGTTCTAAACCTGGTGGGTTCCATAGGAACCCATTACCTTTACCCTTGCATGAAAAACTCATGCAGGCATAGTAAGTGCCCTTTGAAGCCAGATAAAGTATGCACAGCAGAACTGTAAAATCTGTTTCGTGTGCCTACTCCACCTCAAAATGGTTGCAAACAATTACCGGTTGTGTACAAGTAAGACCTACATGGTTAATGCCTTGCTTTTCTGTCATGCTTTTTTTGGTGGATGTCACATAGACAGCTGACTGTGTTTTATTGTTTCGTGGTGACTTTTTTTTATCTAAGATGTATTTTCTCAGTAGTGACACTGTGAGCCATGGAATGGTTTTACCAGTAGGTTTGAGCAGTTTGTTGTTTTGCCGGAAATTTCGATATGTTGCATTTACAGGAATGGGGTTTTCAATGGGAGCGATGACTGAAGGCGAGATATATGCTGCAAGCCACTCCATTTAGCCTAGGACAATATTTTTCATGTACCGTGGCTGAATGTTTGTTGGCTGCCACTTTGCACTTAATTTGAAAATAAGTTGTGAGTTATACAAATGCAATGCTACATTACTTTCAAAGCTACATATATTTCATAACTGCCCTTGCAACTCGATTTTCAATTTAACAGAATTTTAATTTTTTTTTAGATGACCCTCTTTATCAAAAATACAAAACCTATTCCGAAAAGTAATGGAAATATCATTACATTTTACATAATCATCCATTCACTGCTTCATCAATACTGGGGCGCTCGTTTAGCGAAGGATGTGTATTAATGGAGTTTTACATTGTTATCAATCCACTAAATGTTTCCATTGATTTTTACATCTCAGGGTTACTAATCTCTAGTAACACGGATTAAGCAGGACATGTTTGCCTTTTTCTTTTGCTTTGTGATTTATTAATCATTTGTTTATTGCATTTTTGGAAGGATGAAAGTATGAGAAGAACAAAGCTTTCAAACTTTAAAGCTCCTAGGCACATCAGATATAGAACACACGGATGCACATTCATTATACTGATTAGGAAAGAAACTCGGATGTTGGATCTGATGTACTATACGGAAGCATTCGTCCCAAAATCAGGTGCATGATCTTTTAAAAATAAGGAAATGCTCTTTTAAAAAACGTATTAAAATATTGTACTTTTTGCTTCTTATCGTCTGTCGCATAACATCCCCCCCAACCCCCCTTAATATGTCACTTACCATTTGGCCTATTGACATATTTTCAGGCAACCACACACATTGGTGGCTGCAATAAGGAATGCAATCCCTTCCCCTTGACCTCTAGGCACTCAGTCTAGTCATGGACAGGCTGCATATGCGTCACGGCCAGAATACACCGTGTTAACAAAACACGATTTGGCAGATCCAATAGATTTGGCTATGTTAATATTGAGGGTACGAATTTTCTGTAAGCCTCCACAGGACGATAAAGGCACACCCTCAATATTTGCACAGCCACACCTGTGGGCTTTGCCAATGCTTGTTATTGTAGATCATTGTATTAAATGGCATTCCCAATGCATTAAAGGCTTATATACGTTTTATTTACCTTGAGCAACACCTACCACTCATGCTCCAGAAATCAGCTGTGTCTCATAAGAACACCCCAGAGTCTCTTCAAATTGGATTGGACACTTGTTTTCTTCCTGCATATCAGGTTACAATTGAACAAAGGAGGGATAGCAAACGGTCTACTGGAGAGATCTTAGTGGCTGTAGATAATGAACATAGTTTCTCTAACATGTTTCTACGATCTTTCAGAAATGCTGCTATATAGACCAGTTTGCTCGACTTTAATAAAGTTTGTTTAGTACAGTGCACCGACAATTAATATCTCAAGCTGCTTTAACATAAATGCTGCACACTTCTAACTCCCTACTTACAACAGATCAGTAAAACGTCATGCATGCAAATAACCATTCCATAGGGGCACGCATGTTTTTTTTTTTTTTTTGTGGCAAGATGAATGTACTTGTCAATCCTTCTATGGTGCGACTTTTGCCAAAGAAACCTTTTTATAAAGCAAGATCAAATGAGGAATGTTGAGCTTTACGCATATAGGAATATATATGGCACTGTTAACTACAGTGATATATTCCAGCAAGATATTCTGAGGGACATCTCCTGGAGGATGAAGCCCCAATTGTCTATGATGTCACTTAGAGCCTTAAGGTGGAATACACACTGTTGCTCAAAGAGGAAAGGGAGGATAGCTCAGCGGGTCTGCGCTTAGAAACCTCTGGGTATTAAGCGTGTTATAAATAACCAGTCATATCAATCCACCTGTCATTTTCTGTTGTGTATATACCTCCCATCTCTTTTCATTACCCGACGTGTTTCCACTCTATTGAAGGCAACCTTTACATGGGGCACTACCTCCCACATTTACCACCTATCCCCATGGTTTTATGGGACATGGTGGAGGCAGTGACAATGCTGTGTGCCTCTACTGTGATGTCAGGGCAGTTGATTATGAATTCTATATCCCTCTGCCACTACATCACAGTTGGAGATTATGGCATTTGGAAATTGAAATAGTTGCTTATTGGTTCTATTGTAAGCCATAAACAACTGTAACTTTGTTGGTCATTTTTTAACTTCAGCATGTGTATTGAATTTCACAAAAAATGTAACATTCTGAGAGAAAAAATCTGAAATGGGAGATAATGAAAAGATTACACATTCTGTTACAGATGGCGTAAATGATTCCCATAATACCAGGAATAGTTCAAGAGGGTATGCCAAGAATTCGACCTGTCCATGTTGTGAAACTCTAGTAGAGGATCGTTTACATTTTGTTGCATGTTGCCCTCGTTATAGCAAGATTCACTGTTAAAACTAACACAAATCATCCATTGTGACCCGGCCCTCATTTTTTTTTTTTACTTCGGGCAGACTCGGATTACGCTGCCTGGTGTTTTTTAGTATTCCTAAAGAGGGCTTTGTATTTGATGAAATGTATTGTTCATAGAGTGGTGTAGCATGTTTTAATTTTTTGGAAGACTGTGATTTTCATTGTTGCATGTGTTTTAATCTTGTTAAATAGTGTGATACATTTCTATAAGATTTTACTCTGATTGTACTTGATTTTATGGTATATTTTAAGGAAATAAAGCGGATATGATATAAAATATTAATCTTTTTCAATCACAAGTCGGGCTTATAACACGCAAACCAATGTGTCTTTTTTTAATAATGATGCATATGTTGTAATCATTTTTCATGTGTGTGTAGAATGTAGTGCTTTAGACCCAGAGATCGGATTATTTTTCAAAATGTGTCAGTAACATTGATTCCTTTGATGCTGTATTCTTATGGTCTAGTATGATGCTGGGAGAACAAGTATCATTGATTTTAGCTGTAGTATGGTATTGTAGGATTCTTTTCGGCATTTAATATTGTGGCAATAAGACCCGAGGCGGCGGGTAATGCCCGGGGCCGTAGTTATAGGCCCGAGCGTAGCGATGGCCTTAACGACGTACCCGGGCATTACCTGCGGCGGTATTGGCCCGCTGCTGACGGTCTTATTGCCATTAGTACCCCAGCCCGTTGGATTGGGGTGCTAATGGCATTTTTTTCTGTTCCGAAACACGTTTCGGAACAGAAAATAAATAAATTAAAAAAAGGCAAAAAAATGGCCACCGCCATGTAATGGGAACAGAAGTGTTCCCAGCGCGTTCGCTTCCAAGACCAGAAGAAAAAAGAAGGTAAGTGGGGTCGGGAGGGCGGAAGGAAGGGGATGGGGAGGAAGAAAAAAAAAAAAGAAACATACCGAGGTCTCCGGCGGGGGACGATGGAAGCCTCCAGCCGTGTGGAGGCTTGAAACGGGGATGGCCCCGCTCCGAGTCTCCACATGGCTGGAGGTTTCCATCGTCCCCCGCCGTAGGCCGTCGGATAGAAGGTAAGTAGTGTGGGGACGGAGGAGGGAGGAAAGGCTTGGGGAAAGAAAATCTTACCTCATTCCCCGGCGGGGGACGAAGGAAGCCTCCATCCATGGGGAGGCTCGGAGCGGGGATTGCCCCATGCCTCTCGCGGGAACAGAGTAGCCGGCACGCACGGCGTGGACAGGAATACCATGTGGTATGGCTCGCAAATGAGCCAATCACCACACAGTATTCCTGTTCAGCCGCGCGTGCCGGGTACTAATGTACATTTGTATTTATATATATATTTTAACTGTTGAATGACAGGGTTGTTGATTTAAATCAAATGTAACAAATAAGTGAATCGATATTTTGATAATATCACTTATTTTGATCTCAGCAAGCTGCAGAAGGTTCAAACTCATGGGTGTCCCTGAATGACCCATCACCCAAGCATGGATTTTCTCGGCCCTAGACCAGGTGTCCCTATTACCCACAGTGTTGTTGAAACTAGAGATCAATATTCTGTACTCCCTACTTTAGCCTGAGCTTCAAGTGAAGGCCTATAGGCCAATACCTTTTCTATCTTCCTCTTTCTAGGGATTACTTAAGGTTCCCTACTCTGCTACTCTCGCGTGATCACAGAAGCATGCTTCCAGAGTCTGCCTGTATCTTCTCAAAAACTCTCTCTTTCTCTGTTTTCATCTAACTCACTGTCACTCCTCTTACTGAACTTTCACTTCCTTGCTCTTCCTCCTTCACTGTCTCTCCCTCTTCCTTTTCTAGTGTTCATAGGTCCACTCTTCTCTTTCTCCTCTATCACATGTTACTCTCTAAGAACACTTCCCTCTATATTTCCCAACTCTTTCCGATTTCCTCACCTTCTAGCACCATCCTCTCACCTCTCTCCTCTTCACTCTCTCCAATCTTTTTACACTCCTACTCTCTCTTACCTCACCAACCAGACACTGAATACTTTATCATACTCCCACTACACTTTCCCTTCTCTTGCTCACCACTTTCCATGTTACACTCATTTTCCTTCTCGATCTTCACCCTCTCACTCACTCTTCTATCTCTCCCACTCCTAACATTTACTGCATACTCTCGCAGTCACAACGTAACTCTTTCAACTTGGGGCAACTCTCTCTCACATTCAGTACCTTACCTGTAATATCATCCAAGACCACCACAGACTTGTTAAAGCTCTGCTCTACCTGCCATCTTTCTCCTGGTCTCTCAGTCCACATCAACACTACCTGTCCTCACTCAAAGAACTTTCACTCTGTATCAGCCCTATGGGTCTTTTTCACCTGTGCTTTTGTGTTCAGTGATGCTCTCCTTCCCCCATTTGTCTAATATCTCACCTGACTCTGGGAGTAAATCTAATTCTGTCGTTTCACCCAGGGTTGGGTCAAGGTACATAATTGCTTTTGTAACCCCTGCTACCTTTTCGTGCACGTTGATTTGTGTTGTCTCCGGCCTTGTTCAACTTGGTGTTCATTCAACATTCCTTTCTTGCTGTGCCATTGGAAATTGCCTACCTTTTGATCAGGTTGTTGATTAAGTTGTTCTGGAGTACCTGAGGCTGTATCATCACAGGCGGCTTCTGTGGGAGTTCTGCAGTATTTCACCACCAACACCTTGCATTGCGGTTCTCAAACAAAACAGAGCAATCTAAGGCCAGCAAAACGTTTTTAAGTTATTGGGTGATTGACAATGGAACTAAGGTCAACATTCAAGGCACATTCAGTTCCATCAGGAAATGGGACCTTAGTAACTCTCTCAACCAACTTGCAGGTTGAGGCCAGCTCTGGTTTATGCCCTAGCAGGACTCAGGTTAAGAGGGAAATCTGTCCCCCCTGACAGGGTCAAGCCCCTGACCCTTTCACATTTCCCACCTGGGGAAGGGTGCTCAGCCAAGCTGGTGTCTGGAAATGCAGACGTAAACTGACAGTGTCCGCCTATGTTCTCTCAGCCACCTGCATCCCTTCCCAAGGTGTTGCCATTTTCGTGTTTGCATCTCTGCCATCTGACCCCTGCCCATCCCCTTCCCCACACCTCTCCCCACCGATTTAACCCCCACGACATCCCAAACGCCTTCCCTTCCCGTCAACTACATTCTGTCCCAGGGCTTCCAACCCCACAAGATCAGTTCCTTCATCATCTGCACTGGATCACTATTTAATATGGTGGTGTCTCTCTTTGATTTTGTTTGTTTTGTCAGGAGATTGGGCATGTACACATTATGTGCAGCCCTTCTCCTTTAACAAATGCCACTTCAAACTATTTACACCCAGAGGAATTCCCGGTGCGCGACTAGCTATGACCTCCTTGTTTGCAGATTACAGGGCCAGTAATGGCCTTGCAGGTACAGCATCAGCGCCTTTCAATTGGTTCAGTGAAATAGATGTCAGGGCTCTTGGGGGGGGGGCCTGAGCAGCTGGCCCATGTTGGCACACAATTACACAGAAACATACTCCTTTAATACAGGACACTAAACGTGCACAGGGTGCACAACAAAGACTGACTTTGCTGGCTCGCGCAGGTTGTCAGTTCCCTCTCTCTTGCAGTCTCCTTCAGTTCTTAGAACCTCTTTGCCTTATTATTCTTGTTTTACTGACATTAGCATCCTGCTGTTGATTAGTAATTAATAGATTTTCATCAGACATTTAGTGTTTTAGTTCCAAGATGGCTGCCTGTCCTCTGATAATCTGCAGCTATTCATGATTTTGCTGCATTCCTTTGACTTTATTATAATTTAGACACCCCAAAGGCACCCTTACTGTGTTTCTCAGCTGTAGGGCGGGGGGAGGGCAAACATCTTGTTGAAATTGGCCATCTACTGCCCTGACACATCTTAAGCTGGCACTGCAGCCCCAAGTACCAGTCACATCCCTCACTTCTCTCAGACCTACCTAGGTTAGTGCTGGTAGCCATTACCTGTAGGCCTCTGGACGTAGGGGTGACTGCTATTGTGTAGGTTACAGAAAAGTACTTGATGTACATGGAAAAAAGTGCTATTGATATGACCAGAAATACTCAAATGTATTTGTATTTTGTATTTGTATTTTATTAAATTTATATAGCGCTTTAATCCAAAGTGCTTTACAAGAGGAACAAGAAAAATACATCAAGCATTACATAACAATTGAATCACAACCAGACAACAGTGCAAAGAACAATTTACAATATTGCTGAGGTGAGGCAATATTAGGGAGGGACCAAGGTGTGAGAGGGAGTAGGAGATAGAAGCAGAGGAAAGAGAGTAGGCGAGAAGGTGTAAGAGAGAAGAATGGAAGAGATAAGATTAGAGAAGTGCAGGAGGGAGGGTAGGAGGGAGTTGAAAGAAAGGAGAGGGAGAGGAGATACAGAAGTGAGAGAGGGAGGAGGAAGTGAGGGAAGAGGTAGTAGCAGAATTAAGAGAGGAAGCTAGAGGTGTTAGGGAGGTGAATGGAAGAGATACAATTTTAGAGAAGTGCAGAAGGTAAGGTAGAAGGGAGAAGAATGCTATTGTCTAGTTCAAAGTATGCTTTTGCTAAGTATGGTTGGGGTGCTGTGAGCCATTTTTAGTTACTGACTGAGGGCAGAGTGTGGCAGTGTTCATAACCAGCCTTCACCCAGTGTGCAAATTTCTGGATCCCTACCCTCCTCCACAGATATAACTCTGTTAGGACTTAGGAGACAGTAAATTGAGCGAGGAGCCTTGAGGAGGAAGGAATACTGGGGTCCCAAGAATTATCAACACTACACTGGATGTAAGAAAAATAGAGTCTGTAGTTGTGAGACCTTGAAGTTTTATAGTAAAGCCAAACCATCACCTACCTCTCACAGATTCTACCTAGATGGCTACCACCATTTGCTTGAGGTTGATGATCACCTCACAGATCAACTGCATTGCTTTGTTATTGTTCTATCTTTAGTCTGAATCTATTACCTTCATCCACCGAATGTAGAAAGGCCAAGTTGGATTTAGGGGCTTTTCTACCATATGTTTTGCTCGGCAGCTGCTACTAAAATCAGTTCAGTAATGAAGGAGGATAATCTTAGCTGAACCTGGAGTTGCTAGTAATTGTAGTGTGGCAATCAGCAAGTTGTGAAGGACTTAGAGGTTTCACCAGGGTAAGGCTTTTGGGACGAGTCATTGGGTCAGAGTATGAATCCCACTTCTGACACTGCTAGTAGGAATGTCGCACAATGACACAAGAGATACAAAAACGGTGTATGATGTTTATTCTGTGTTAACTAAGGGAAAGGTTGGACTACACACCTATTGGAAGATCGAAAAATGATATGGACATTCCTGCTGAAACCCTAGACAGCCTACTCTACAAATCAATGCCAACAGAGGTGGCCAACGGAAAGGTCAAAAACATATTTATTGACAATCCTTAGCCTTGAGGCTGTCACTAAGCTAAGACATAGAATGTTCCAAGACTTGGGCAATGTGATGGTGGAAATACATTGGAGGGACAGGGCCTCCATGTCCTTGTCCTGCACTCCCTTATCATGTGTGTTCTGTGTTGTTTTCTGCAAATTAGTCCAGTTGGGACTCCTGGCAGTGTAGCTCTTCCTCTTTTTGGTTGTGGTGAACAGAGACCCTTGGGATACCCTTATTAGCACTCATGGGTGGTCGTACAGCCCTGTACCCCTAGTGTCTGTTTTTGGGCACCTTTGTGTTGCTCACAGAGCATGGCATGGGCTGGTGGCAGCTCCATGCTGAATTTGACAGGTGCTCTGAGTATCCTCAATTCTGGGATACCCAGGCACTGCCATAGGAATCAGTGTATTCCTGATAGAAGCCAAGATGGCCCCTGTGGCCTAATGGTTTCTATTGCATATTACCTTGTTTTCCCAAAGTAAGTTCTGAGAAGCCCTGACTCTGTCCCTTCCCCTGACTGGCTTTAGGGTGGAAGAACCAGGTATGGTATTGTGGGGAAGTCCAGGCCAGACTCACTGGAGCCTTCCCAGTGACTGTATGTTGTGGGTAAACCCTTGGGGTGGGACCTGTGTGAATAGAGTGTGTGACCAATATGCATTCTATGTTATGGGTGTTTGGTTTCTGTGTGACACAATGAAGGAGACAGCCCTGCCTGAAACTGACATGAATGCAGTGTGGTTTTCTGAAAGGCTGGGTGCTTGCCCCATTCCACATTCATAGTTATGGGTGTCTGGGTAGAAGTGAATAGCCTGAATGCATGTGAGCCTGATTGGCTGCCTGCCTGCATGATATGATATGATATTATATGACATTTAGAACGTGCCTATATACACATGTTCATGGCACGACGAGGCAAGGGAGGGGAACAGAGAGAAGAAAAAGACAACAATCTTACTAGGCCAGGTGATAATGAAATCGCACAGGTGCAGGGGAGTGGGGAGGGGAAAAGTGCAAGGGGAAAGGGGAGTGGGAAGTGCAGTACATGGGATGAACAGTAAAACTAAATAAAACCAATAAATAAAAACCAATAACGAAAAAATGCAGCCAGCTGGTGGGAAGTACAAGGGTAAGTGCAGACATCAAGTGTCAAGTGCTGGTCGGGGACTGTAGAGATACAGAACAGCTCCCGAGTGCAAGGGTTGCCAGGGCGCTAGTGCCGTTGTGCAACTGGTGGGGTGGGGACCTGGGCCCGAGATCAGACGGTAGCCAGGTGACCAGTGCAGTTTCGGTTTCAGCCTGGAGTTCAGCAGGGGAAAGGAAGAGAGAAAGCAGAAGCAAAGAGGAAGGTCTTGAGGTTCTTCCGGAGCCAGAGATGGTTCTCCTCAAGTTTCGGAGAGGCAAGGAGGCTGTTCCAGAGAGTGGCGCAACCGAAGAAAGAGATCTACCACCAACTCTTTGCTTGGAGAAGCGACTGGCCCTGAGGGAGTTGGAGGCGGATGAGTGAAGAGCTCGAGAAGGGAGATATTTATGAAGAGAGATTTGAAGGTATTGAGGCCTAAGGCCCCAGAGGGCCTTGTGGACAATGCAGAGGGTTTTGAACGTAATTCTTGCAGCATTGGGAGCCAGTGCAGGGATTTCAGTCCTGGAGAGATACAATCCCTGGGCTTGAGGCCAAGAACAAGTCCCGCAGAACTGTTTTGGATGAGTTGCAGAGGGTGGAGAGTAGAGGCAGGCAGATTTAGAAAGAGGCTGTTGCAGTAGTTCCAGTCTAGAGAGAACCAGCCCTCTGTAGACAGTGATCTTCTGGGGGAAGGAGAGGAAAGGAAGAATACCTCTGAGGAGGTGCAGATGGTAGTGTGACTTCTTAGAGACCAAATCGAAAAGCTGTTGGTTCTGTTGAGGACTGATGCGAGAGAGGACTTGGCTGGTAGACCTCTCCCCGAGCTATGAGGGAGCATCGTGCAGAAGCTGATCTTCATTGAGGTACCCTGGAAGCCAGTATCAAAATGCTGTCGACCAGAGAAGGGGTTCACCGAGAACCTTGAATTAAAGCGGCAGGACATCAAGGTCATCAAAGTCCATTGCTGTCAACTGGGGTTCGGATGATTTCTATAACCGCTGGAAGCTAGTCGAGTCGTGTTGCCCAGAAGCAGGGACAGTTTGACACTGTGCTGTTCGATGACCAAAGTGCATGCAAAGCTCCACCGTGCCTAAGAATATTGAAGAAAGGGTTCCCTTGCAATCACCGTTGACCGCTTTGTCCTGCCGGAGAAAGTCAAGATCGTCGATGACCCAGGAAAGTCCGCTGGTGGGTTTCTACCCACACAAAGCCAACAGAGTCACTGATGGAGTGAAAATCCAAAGTCCAGCCAGTGGTCAAGTTCCGATTGCCGAAGCTATCCCAACACCCGACGCCCGCTGCTGGGCCTAGGTTCATCACCAAGTCTTCTTTGCATCATAGTGGACTGCATGCCTCATCTTCACAGGACTTCCACGATCGTTCATCCAAGAGCATCATGAAGGCCGAAGCTGCAGTATCGACGCAAGTGTTCCCCTTTCTTTGAGGAATCTCGACGCCCTGTGGCTTCTGCTTTAAAGGGAGTCCACTCTCAAGGGATCCATAGATGAACCATCAAAGAAACTCTTCTAACTGAGGTACATTGGGGTAGTGGAACATTTTATCCAGGAAACAAGACTCATTAAACATTAATGCACTGGGCTTGTTAATGTTTGTTTGTTTGTTTGTTTGTTTGTTTGTTTGTTTATTGAATTTCTAATGCGCACCAGACCCGGAGGTAGCAGGGCGCAGCAAAGGTTATGCAAGGCTTACAAGGTTACATAATGACAAACAGTATAAATTGACACGTGAAATACAAAACAGGTAGGGCTCAGAATATACAAGTAGTAGATTTCAAAAAGTTATTTACATCGTAGTGTACAGTAGTATACAATAGTTGACAATATTAGGAGGTAAAGTGTGCAAATGTGGAGTAGTTTCAGTTGAGACTAGTCTTCAGTCAGATTAAGGTGGGTGATGAGGTTCTTTCTGAAATGTGGGTAGGGTTGATCAGCTCTCAGCTCATGTGGCAAGGAGTTCCAGAGTTTAGTGGCATTCACCGGGAAGCTATTACCGCCAATCTTGGAAGATTTGAATCTTGGTACCACCAGGCAGTTTTTATTGACAACTCTCGTAGGCCTGCTGGAGGTTCTTCTTGACAATTTGTCAATTAGGTAGCTGGGGGCAGCATTGTGTAATGCTTTGTGTGTCAGGGAGGCAATTTTTAGTTGTATTTTGTTATGGGTGGATAGCCAATTATATTGGCGTCCGATTACGGTCATGTGCACTCTTTTGTTAATGCCTAGTGCGGCTCTAAGAGTGTTGTTTCGTAGTATTTGTAGTTTTTGGATACTGGCTGTAGAGAGCGTTGCAGTAGTCTAATCTGGAGAGAATTAAAGCTCTGGCCAGTAAAAAGCAACTTTCATTGGAGAGGAAGGGCTTACCAGCTCTGATAAGCTTGCACGTGTAGGCTGTAGTGGAAGCCAGGGATTTCAATTGTTTGTTGAAAGACATAGTGGCGTCCTAGTAGAAACCTAGGGTTTTACCTCCTTTGAGACTATGGTATTGTTGCCATCAATGATGAAAGAAGCGTATTCATGACCTAGTTTAGAGATGTTGGAGGGGGTACCAAGAATTATCAGTTCTGTCTTGTCATCATTCAGGCATAGGTCGTGTGTGGCCATCCATGCCTGAATGATGAGGTAGATACTATTCACCAACGCCAAGTCCTTGCCATGATCCCCGGAAAGTGGGAAGAGAATCTGTGTGTCATCTGCATAATTAGTGTAGGTGATACCCAGAAGGTCCAAATCATCGAACAATGGTTTGGTGAATATGGTGTACAGAGTTGGAGACACGCATGAGCCCTGGGGGACCCCGCATACAATTGGGTAGGGTCAGCCGCCGCTGATGGGGAGAATACTCTGATGGTTCTATCACTCAGGAATGATTCTATCCACTTGACAGCATCTGTGGAGAAGTGGGCTGCTGAGTCAAGGTGCCTGCAGAGGACCTTATGATCTACCAGATCGAATGCAGCTGAGAGATCAAGTAACAGCAGTAGTGCTGTCTTCCCTTTGTCTCTCAGCTCATCGATTTGTGTTTTCAAATCTATCAATGCAGTTTCCATCCCATGCAGTGGACGGTGTCCTGATTGTCTGAACCCCAGGAGTTTATGTAGCTCAAGGTATTTTTGCATCTGTGAGTAAGCAACGTTGTCCAAAATTTTAAAAAGTAAAAATGGTAGCGTCGTGATGGGGCGGTAGTTTGTGGCGATAAGTGGGTCTAAAGTTTGCTTCTTCAGAAGTGGGAGAACACAGGATTGTTTGAGGTTGACTGGGACGGTGCCAGAGGCAAATGAGGTGTTGATCAGCTTGGAAATGAACAGAGAGAGGTCTCTCGCGGCATCTTTTATGATGTGTGCTGGGCAGACATCTCCTTTATAGTTAGAAGGTTTAAGTGATAGGATCGTTTTCTCAACTTCTAGGATGGAAATTTTGGTGAAAAGGAATCTGTTATCTTGCTCAATGTTTTTTTTTATTCAGTGGGAGAGGGTTAGATAACTGTAGTAGGTTCAGAGCGTCTTTCTTGTTTTTTATTTCGATTTGTAGGGTGTTTATTTTATTAGTTAGGGCTTGTTGGATCTCTGAACACCAGGTCTTGTTTTTGATACAGATATCGGGTGTGGAGATAATACTCTTTATTACAGGTTGCCCAGGTGGGGGGAGCCTCACTCAGAACTGCTCTAGGCACAGGGGGTCAGCATCATACCATTGTTTAACCCAACTTGTCTTCATTCCTATGATTTATGTTGGACACATTGCTGTATGATTTGTATGCCCTTATAACTGTCAGCAGTTGATGCATTTTAAAGGAGTCAATAGCTAAGTGTGGTACCACATAGACATTGTATATATTTGTCATATTAGAACTGCCAGAGTACAAAGTGTGTTATTAACTGATGTTTATATCTTGAACCTTATTGTTATATACAGAACTGTGTTAGCACATAACATAGTGAGTGGGGATTCCTTTGGGTGCGCTTGTGGACTACACTGTACTTAAGAACCAGCCCACATCACCTCCTGAGAGCTTAAACCATGGTTGCTCGTCCATTGCTAGCACAATAGGGAACCTTGGCTGGGGTGCTCTGTGCCTCTATAGAGGGCAAAGTACAGATACCCACTCCAGTATTTACAGGCAACAAAAGAGTTAACACAACCTATTGTTAAAGTGCAGCCTTTAGTCTATACACAATGTAAAAAAAAAACGTTTCTCCATGGAAAGCTCTTTCAGGTGTTATTCAAAGCCTGTACCCTCTGAGAGTCCTCTAGCTTTCAATATGCACCTTTTAGACCTCTCGCAGGTAATAGGGTAATAGGCCTTATCACCAGGTTTCCTCTCTGCCTTTTATCTTCCAGCTTGAACTTGACCTTCCTCGAGCATTTTTTGCTACACTGTTTGGTCTCACTTCAACATTTGGTATGTCAGATACCAGCTAGGTCTCTTGTAGACCATGTGACCTATAATAATCAGAGCGGTGGCTCACCGGCCTCAGGTTTCACAGTATTCAATAATGAGGTCTCTGCTAGATCTCTGGTTTGTCAGCATTGTTTGTTCAAGTCTCTCCTAGGCCTCTGGATGCTTAGCATTTGTGCTCATGAGTTTCATAGACTTCAGGTATCTTGTGTTCACTTATTCAGGTTTCCCAAAGATCACTGGATTTCTCAATTTTCGCATATTCAACTTTCTCTTATACATCTGGGTTTATCAGTATTCATTTATTTAGATCTCCCGTAGTCCTTTGCATTCTAAACGTTTCCATGTTCATGACTCTCATAGAGCTCTGAGGTGCTCTGTATTCATTTGTTTCCGGCCTCACCCATAGCTCGGTTTTCTCAGCATTAAAGATTTTGATCCCTCCCACACCTCTGGGAGCTATTACACCTTTACATCAGGGGCTAGGTAGCAGGTAGGTTATCCGAAAAAGTAACCAATTTGTACCAAATAGAGATGAACTGCTTTTGCTTGGCGCACCCATTCTCCAATAAAGTATAAAAAAAGGCGTGTGTATTTCGGCAGACCATTGTTATGTCCTGGCCCAGTAAGGTTTTGTTTTGTGGGTTTGTATTGGGCTTTTCATCTGATTTCTCCTTGCTGACTCAAATTGTAATGAGGAAACGTTCCACATTGGTTAATTACAGAATTCCTCTGAACTGGTGGCTACATCACTTTCTAGAATATGTGTGATGCCTGCTGTAATGGATTTCTGGCTGTTGCAGCTCATCATTCAGTGTAATCCCACTCCATCCACCATCTCGGAGTGGCCGCAGTAACACTGTCTCTTGTTGCTCCCCCCTCCCATAGAATGATAGAGAGTTCTGCCAACCCACCACATGGCACAGCTCAACCCCAATATACCTGAGGACATTTAAGGAGGGAGAGTCTGGGAGGTGGGGATACATCCTTATATGAAGGGGAAGTCCTGGTAGAAAGGTTTGACCTACTTGAGAATGAATATGGGCATAACATTTCGGGAATAGATGGAGGCTTCTCAGGAGGCTGGAAATGATAGGGACACAATGAGGCAAGATCCCTGAAAGAGGTGAATGGAGAAGAGAAGGCAGAGGGTGTAATCAGTAGAGAGGAGGAAAATATGAACATCCATAGTGGAAGGAGGAGGGTGAATAGATAGGAGAGGAAGTACACCAGTAAGCTGAAGGAGGGGATAAACGGAATGAAGATGAGGAGCAAGCAGTGTTCGAAGTGTAGGAAAAGAAGTAGGGGAACTATGTTCCCTGCTGGCATGTCCCTGTTCCCCACAAATCCCATCACAATGCCCCATTCCACGCACAATCCAAACCCCCAAACAAACACACCTGCTGTTTAAGGGAGTGTTCAGTGCACTGCAGTGCAAGTTTGAACTTCTTCCTACACTTTTATTTTAAAAGTAAACCATTCCGGAACGGTTTCTTTTGAAAATGAAAGTACGGAACATGAAATGTAATAAAAGGAGCAGAACACTGCTCCCAACCGCTCCTGCCCACTTCAACCACTGGATGTGAGAAGGAACATTAAGAGGCAGAAGGAAAGAAATGAAGGAGGTTGCAGAAGAGGAGAAACCTTTTGGGCAGTTTTAGAGAATGCCGTATGTCAGGACATAAGTAGAATGAGGTGATGGATGCAGCTAAGAAGACATTTTGGGAAGAAAAGGAGAGTGACCAGTACCGGTGGAAGGATGAATACAATAATTGTATATATTCAGTGAAAAAATAATGTTAAAGGATCGGTATGGTTAAGTTGTACTAATAAAAACCTATGAAACTGAGAGAAAATACTTTGTTAAAGGGACATTATGGTTACAAGTAAAATCGAAATACCCACGAAATGAGCCAGTCATGGTAAGCTATGCAACCATAACTCGCGCCATCGCTGTGCAGTGTTAAGACTAACACCCAGGACATCAAAGATGACATCACAAATCCGGAGTGGTTATATTGGTCAGGGACAGTGCAAAATTTAACCGGAATATGTTATCTGGTCATACTATGTTGAAAACATGATACACATACGCTAAAGGTGTATATGTAAACATTAAGCTTCTGCTCTGTTCTGAAGGCACTTTCCTTAGGGTCAGACCTGAGCCCATGCTGCACATACATGGGACATTAAACAGGTCTGAGACAGACAATTCATTTTTGTATCATTATAACCTCTAAAGGTAATGTCATTTTTTTAATTATGGTGTGTGTTTACTTTTTACTAGAGTTTCCCTGTCTGTGCCTAAGATTTGTATGCATTGATGCTCTCAATATGTATTTATCTTTGTACTAATGCATGTGTAGAGTAATTCTTGTATTGTTAATGGTTAATTCCAAGTTTAACATTACTAAAGATACTGATAGGCTTGGATTTATGATTCTACTGCCCATTATTACCATATGAAACATTCTCGACTTCAATTGTCTATGCTACAGCCATTGTATATATGTATTTATTATTATTTTGCTAAATGAACAGCAAGGCCTCAATAGAAAGTGTATGTTGCAATAAGTACATGTTATGATATATGAGATGTTCATGAGAGGTCTCAATAATGCAATGGTGTTTATAGCAATGCAGCGCTTAATGAAGTATTTGCTGAATGATAGTTCTTCCAAAGATCTCTGACCTTTTCTTGCCAACATTACAAAGACAATCCTGTGTGGAGGCTGTGCATAAAAACTAAATGCACATGTGATGTCGTCAGTGATGTCATCAAATACATGTATGATGTCATCTTTGATGTCCTGGGTGTTAGTCTTAGCAGTGCACGGTGGTGGCGTGAGTTATGGTTGCTTATCTTACCATAACTGGCAAATTTCTGGGGTTTTTCGGTTTTACTTCGAACCATAACGTCCCTTTAACAACTTTTTTTACTGAATTTCATAGGTCTTTAGTAGCACAACTTAACCATAACGTCCCTTTAACAAAGTTTTTTTCATTGAATTTAATAGGTTTTTAGTAGCACAACTTAACCATAACATTCCTTTAACAAAGTTTTTTTCACTGAATATAGATATAGATAATGTAAATATTATAAATGTTTACTAACACTCCCTTAGCTTATATATATATATATATATATATATATATATATATATATATATATATATATATATATATATATATATATATATATATATATAACATAGAACATACTAATCCCCCTGCCCTCAATTAATTTTGATACCCGCAGACTGTTCGCATGTACGCGGACGGACGCGATCACCATCTAGAATGCATTAAAAATAATACCGAAACAGATGTTAGAATATCATCTGCAGCGAATGCAGCAAAAAAATTGATCTATTAAAAGAATAGTGCACTCAGAAATATTTTTTTCAAGTGTTCGGGCATGTGCTTCTAAGCAAACGTTGGTCGACCGTACAAACATTTCCTATGCATTTTACCGTAATTTTCCTCTTTTTTACACATGCGAAATCAGGCACCAGGGCGCGGGCATCGTGTGATAATCTTATCCGTTGCTGCATCACCCAAGGTGGACTGCCCTGGTGGCTCTAATTCATATGCCCCACCCCTGAGGCTGACATCACCAAACCTAGTGATATTCTCCACCTATCTCCAGGACATTACTATACAGCAGAGTAAAACGCACCCAATCATCACCTACGTGATAACGTTACTTGACGCAGAACCCGGATTATCCACACACATCATCTCATAACACAGTGCGTTACAATTTTGAATATAAAACAATACTTTTTTTTTTTTATTATTATTTTTTTAAAACTTTATTTTTGGGTATTTAAACCACCACTTTACAACTTCACACCCACATTAGGGTGGACTTTAACCATTGCGCCTTGTCCCGGGACCCACCCTGTGGCCCACCCTCACCCCTCCCAACAACAACGTCTCCCTGATACAGTGTCCTCTTTAGCTGAGTATGTGCCTCTTCTAGCTCCTGCTCCGGGGATGTGACGACACCGAGTGCCAACCCTCACCGTGGGGTATCCTCCGAATCTGAGGAGTCAGATGTGCGTTCCTCTGCCTCGCCCATCAGGAATAGTGTCAGGGGTCCCCAGATGTCTGGTGGTCGAGCGTGCAAAGGAAGGAGTTTAATGAAGTCTGATTCAACATCTTGGTAATATAGCAAGTCTCTGCGCCATGCAGCGACTGCTGGGGGGGGCCTCGGCCCCAGGCCATGGCAACCCTCCTACGAGCTAGAGTCAACAGAACCCCGGCCAGTTTCCTTTTCGGAGATGAGAGCAGCCTAGTCATGCCCAGCAGGGCTGCTGTGTGGCTCGGCTGAATTGGTTCTCCCACAATTGCAGCTGTCGTCTCTAGAACTTGTTTCCAGAAGGGGGTTAGCTCGGGGCACTCCCATGCTAGGTGTACAAAGCTTGCTGAGAATGTCCCGCACCTGTTGCATTTCGCTTCTGCGTCTGGGTGATGTTTGTTGGATTTCGCAGGTGTGTGATATGTCTGATGGAGAAAGTTGAAGTGGATGAGTTTAAGGCGAGAGTTAAGCGCTACTTTTTGAGTTTGTTTCCGGCTATAGTTCCAGTCCTCATCAGATATGTTGATATGCAATGATTTTTCCCATCTAACTTTTGCACTAGTGATGGCGGGGGTTGTGGTGGGAGTGAGGGATTTATAGATCTGAGTTACCAGTCTGCCTTCGCCTTGTGCTTGAATCACATCATGCAACAATAGCCAAGTTGGTGGTTGACGCGGGAAGTCCGGCAGCAGGGCCTGGAAGGTGTAGCGGGTCCTGAAGTAAAGGAATATGTCCAGAGCGGTGTTGCCCCCACTACCTCTGGCTTGTTCTGGAGTTAGAAAGCCCTCTTCTGTGAAGAGATCCCCAAGGGTTCGAATGTTCAGTTTGTCGACCCAGTGGTGGAACACCGTCTCTGAGGTCAGTGGGACTCCGGGAATAAATTTGACAGGTAGAAGTGGGGAGTACCGAGACTTCACTCCAAGTCTCTGGGCCAGGGTCTTCCAGACTTTGTACGTCATGAGCATCACGTTCATCATGGAATTGGGAACCGGCGTGTGGCTAAGGACGACCGCGGTTAGGAAGTTAGGTGTTGCAAGGGCTCGCTCCACTTGTACATGAGGTTGGATAGCTTGAGAGGCATACCAATGGCTGAGGTACTGTGCTTGAGCTGCCCAAAAGTATCTCTCAAAGTCAGGCAGCACTAATCCTCCATTGGTGACCGGGAGTGTCAGTGTAGTGTACGCCACTCTGGCTGGTTT